>NC_090929.1:724747449-725372449 GCF_040938575.1 Ambystoma mexicanum
CAGTCCACACATGTATATGTGTGTATAAGCAGCAACATATTTTCATAATACACAATCATATATATATATATATACATATATACATATACAAGCATATCTATATTCATGTACTTAAAAACCGACACATGAAGGCAAAAACAAACATAGGCAAGGTAAGCGAGAACAGGTTCACCGTACTTGGCTTACCTCGTTGAAACAGATGGCGCAGAACTGCCCTTCCCCTCTGTATTTCATCCACGTGCTGCCTTTCCAGGCAGTAATGGCGTGTAAAACCGACACATGAAGGCAAAAACCAACATAGGCAAGGTAAGCGAGAACAGGTTCACCGTACTTGGCTTACCTCGTTGAAACAGATGGCGCAGAACTGCCCTTCCCATCTGTATTTCATCCACGTGCTGCCTTTCCAGGCAGTAATGGCGTGTAAATGTGTGTGGAACAGACCATGCCGCCGCCTGGCAGATGTCTGTCAGAGGAATTCCTGCCCATAGAGCCACGGAGGAGGCCGTCGATCTCGTGGAATGGGCTCTAGGGCGTCCCTGTAGGGGTCTCCCAGCTTTGGAGTGACTAAAAGTAATTGCCGAAGAGACCCCACGAGCCAGGCATTGCTTGGAGATTTCCTTTCCTCCCGCCGACGGACCGTAGGCGATGAACAACTGTCTGGTAGTTCTGATATCTTGCGTCCTTTGCAGGTACATTTTTTTTTTTTTTTAAACGCCCTTTTGACGTCCAGAGTATAAAGGGCTTTTTCCGCCGCCGACGACGGGGACGCAAGGAAAACAGGGAGGACCAGGGTAGAGTGCTTGTGATAGACTGTCGGTACTTTCGGGATGAAAGTAGGGTTGGGTGATAAAATTACTTTGTCCTTAAAGAACCTCATATACGGAGGATCTATGACTAATGCCTGTAATTCCGATATTCTCCTAGCCGGTGTAATGGCAATTAAGAAAGCCAGTTTCCAAGATAGGAACTGCATGGATGAAGAGGACATTGGTTCAAACAGAGGTTTCATTAAGGCAGCCACCACCACATTTAAAACTCCACGACGGTGGGAACCGTTTCGTAGGGGGGAAAGTTCTAAAGCGACCCCTCATGAAATGTTTCACCAGCCTGTCACTGAATAATGGTGAAGACTGTCTCCTCCTCGTAAACCTTGAAATGGCAGCCAAGCGCACTTTGATGGACGAAGAGGACAGGCCACTCTCCGCTAGGTGAAGAAGATACGGAAGAATTTGTTCAGGGGTTACTTCTAAAGGCTGAATTTCGTGCTGTGTTTGACACCACGTACAGAATCTTCGCCATTTGCAGATGTATGATTTGTTCGTCGAAGGGGCCCTAGCCGCCTGCAGAATCCTCCGGCAATCCGCCGAGACTGTCAAGCCGCCAAACTCTGAGAAGTCAGGAGCCATGCTGTTAAATT
Source organism: Ambystoma mexicanum (assembly GCF_040938575.1). Taxonomy (NCBI): domain Eukaryota; kingdom Metazoa; phylum Chordata; class Amphibia; order Caudata; family Ambystomatidae; genus Ambystoma; species Ambystoma mexicanum. Next base: position 724,748,867 of record NC_090929.1, read on the forward strand.
GAGGCTGTCCGGATTGTGGTGCCACACCGTTCCCTTGTCCCTGGACAGTAGGTTCGGCACTTTCTGGAGAGTTATAGGCTGTTCCAACGACAGATGTAGGAGGTCGGAAAACCATGGTTGTCTCGGCCAATACGGTGCCACCAGAATGACCCGGCATTTGTACCTGAGAATCCCCTGGATTGTCCTCCGTATAAGGGGGAACGGAGGGAAAGCATACAGGAAGTTGTCCGTCCAGGGAAACAAGAACGCTTCCCGCAGGGATCCTTCTTGGGGCCATCTGCTCGCAAACTGTTCGCAATTCGTGTTTTCTTTCGTTGCGAAGAGGTCGATTGAGGGGGTCCCCCACCTTTCGAAGACCATTTTCAGCTGACCGGTGTCCAGCTCCCACTCGTGTAATTGAGCCATTGTCCTGCTCAGGGAATCCGCTTGCCCATTCGTCACACCCGGGAGATGGAAAACCACTAAGGATATGTTGTGTTTCAACGCCCAGTGCCAGATCTTTTGAGCTTCCGCCGAAAGGGTCCTGGATCTGGTGCCGCCTTGCTTTGTCAAGCAAAACATGGCTGTCGTGTTGTCTGTCAGCACTCTTACTTTTGATCCTTCGATATGTGGAAGGAATGATTACAGGGTCCATCTCACTGCCCTCAGTTCCAGCACGTTGATGTGTAGGTGCGATTCGGTCGAATACCATCTGCCCTGGGTTTGATGATCGTTCAAGTGTGCTCCCCAGCCCGTCAGAGAGGTGTCCGTTATGATGGTCTTCTGAAATTCCGGCTCTTGTAGAGGAACCCCTCTGTCCAGGTTGTGAAAGCTTTTCCACCATTGGAGGGATCTGATGACACCCTCGTCGTCGACAGTTATCCTGTCTGACCACCGGCCCGTGGCCTGCTTCCATCTGTCCGACAGGAACTCCTGTAGAGGTCTCATGAACAATCAGCAGTTCGTTACTAGGTGGATGCACGAAGCCATGGAACCCAGGATTGCCACATATTTTCTCACCGAAAATGTGCTCTGTAGGCGAAGTTGACTCGTCAGTTGTTCGATTTTCAATATTCTGTCTAGGGACGGTTTCACTATTCCCGAGTGGGTTTCGAATTGAGCTCCCCAGAACTTCAAGCTCCTTGAGGGCTTTAGCGAAGACTTTTCGAAGTTCACTGCGAACCCCAGTCGTTGCAGAAGTTGTAAGGTGGCTCGTACGCTGTCGTTGGTCGACTCTGGGGAGGATCCCCTCACCAGCCAGTCGTCGAGGTACAGGTATACATGATGCCCTCCCTTTCGAAGACAGGCTGCCACAGGTGCCAAACATTTTGTAAACGTTCTTGGGGAGGACTTTAGACCAAATGGGAGCACTACCAATTGGTAGTGTGTCTGACCTACCATGAATCTCAGAAACTTCCTGTGGTTGTAACACACCGGAATGTGGAAGTACGCGTCCTGTAGACCTAGTGACGCCAAAAAAATCGTCCCTTTGGACGGGTCTGATCACCTCCTGCAGTGTAAGCATTTTGAATTTTATGACTCAGTAGGGTCTTGTTGAGGTCTCGCAGGTCGAGAATAGGGCGCCATTTTCCGTTTGGCTTCCTTACCACAAAACACCGTGAGTATACTTCCTAGGCCTTTCTGCGATGCCAGAACTAATTCGATGGCGCCTTTCTGTAACATGAGTGTTACTTCCTGCCGCAAGATGTTTTGATGTGGCTGGGATAGGCGCATAGGTGGACATTTTGGAGGTTTGCATTTGAATAGTAGGGAATGTCCGTACCTCACAGTGTCCAAAACCCACTGATCTGTTGTGATGGATTCCCCTTCCTCGACGCCGCTTGACACTCTTCCTCCCAGAACGGTACGCTTCCCATCATTGCTGGTCTTTCTGTTTGCTCGTCGACGACGAATAAGTTGGTCATCCCTTGGAAGATTGGAAGTTTCTTCGCCGGCTTGAGGTCCGGGAGGAGCGTCTATATCCTAGGGAAGGATACGCTGATCTACCAAAGGATCGATCCCTGGTTGCTGAGAATCTTGAGTTCCCAGATGCTCCTCTAAAGGGACGAAAGGAACAAAGGGCTTACCACTCTGGAGGGAACCCAACGAGCGTGCTGTATCTGAGTCCTCCTTCATGCCCTTCAAGGCCTTGTCCGCCTTTTTTCCGAAAAGAAGATCCCCTTCGAAGGGCATGTCCAAAATTTTTATACTGTACTTCGGGACTGAAGTTGGTGCATTTAAGCCAAGCCTGGCGTCTTAGTACAACTCTGTTATTTATTTGTTTAAAACCCGAATCTGCCAGGTCCACCGCTATGTTAATAGCATGATTCGATGCCTCCTCGCCTTCACGCACCAGGGACATCGCCGTTCTCCTATGTTCTTCCGGGAGGTGGTCCAGGATAGGTGTCAGCCCGTGCCACATCTCCCTATCATATCTGGCCATAATCGCCAGGGAGTTAGCTGCTTTCGCCGTTGAGGCCCCCACAGAGAGAAACCTTTTTTTTTTTAAACACGTCTTGGCGCCTCGCCTCATTATCTGGAGGGGCAGAGCATTTATGTTGGGCCATTGCTTTTCACGTCGCCGCCGACGACCCCACTGAGTCCGGTGTAGGTTGAGCCGAAAGACACTTTGGTGTGGAGTCTGGTACCTTAAATTTCTTTCCAATGCGGCCTTTGACAGCCAGCTCAGAAAATGGGTGACGCATAGTTTGGACACCTCCTGGACAGCCGGAGTAGCTGGAAAACCGATAGAAACGGTCGGGCAGTGTGAAGGGACGGGCTCGTCGACGGGGGGGGCGTCGACGGTACAGGTGGAAGCCTTTCGTCCAGCGATTTGAGCAGCGAGTGCAAGGAGGACAGTACCTCCATGGACAGGGTCGCCTGAGAACTTGGAGGCTGGCTAAACACCTGAGAGCAGGTTGCCCCTGATGGAAACCTGGTCCATAGACCGAGGTCCTCTGGGCTCACAATTCTGAAGCCGTCGTCTTTCGAGGCCCTTGACGGAGCCTGTTCCTGTAGCAACGTGTCAGGCAACCCCATATCAAATACCTCCGGTCTCCAGGCCAGCACTTCCGTCGACGAGGGCATCGTCGCCGAGGTCGTCGCTGGGATGACGACGGGTGAAATCAACTGCGTCAGCGGCAGTGAAGAACCCGACTGGTTCGTCGACGTCGGGCCTGCAGATGGTTTAGGCGTTCCCGCCTTCATAGTGCTCACCCTGCGTTTATCCGAAACTCTACTCGTGGCTGATCTGTGTTGATCGCCCGAGGAGGTTTTAGGCCTCTCCTTTCCTTTCTTCGACGAAGATGACGAGGATGTCTTTCCTGCAGAGTCTTTGGACGAGACCCTGGAAGAGTGACTTCGCGGAACATCCTTTTCCGCAGGACGCGATTTCTAGCCAGGGGTTCCGTCGAAGTTGAGAGTCGAGGGGCTCCCGATGTTTTCGCAGAGGTCACGCTGCGCACAGAGCCCACCTTTGACTGAGGTTACGCTCCCGCACCGTCATTTAACCAGGATACCAGTCGACGATTTCGATTCAGGGTTTTCTGGGAAAAACCTTTACATATATCACACTGGTCTGCCGAGTGATGAGGGCTAAATGGCCGTCCCCCTCGTAAACCTTTTTCAGTCCGCACGTGGCACACGGGCGAAATAGAGGTTTTCCCGACATTCCGATAAAATCAACAAACTCACAGGAGTTCAACAATACTAAAATCTAGCAGTAGAGACTACGCGAGGAGATCCCACTATCTTTGGAGACGGTTGAAATCTCAGGGGACCCGCGGAGGCGGGGCTTTTATACCATTACGTCCAACGGGGCTTGCGTGGGCGGCCCCGGAGAGGACGTAGACGTGGATAGGACACACAAGTGTCGGAAGTTTTTCCTATAGGAAATGACTATATATATGTGTACCGAGGGTTCCCAGTCTGACGACGGGGAATATTCTAAGCATGTGAATCCATGAAAGATCCAATGCTGGAGAAAGGGACAATGCCTCTGAGGAGTTGCAGCTGAAAGTGGGCCTTCTTGGCGAGGTCTGTGATGTGAGGAAAGAAGGAAAAAGAGGAGTCGAAGATGACACCAAGGTTTTTTGCCTCACAAAAAGGTGAGGGGAGGGGGCCCATAGAGGGCGGCCAGAGATTAGGAGGGAAGGAGGGAGCTGGGGTCCCAATGAGAAGTATCTGAGTCATACTGGCATTAAAGCAGAGATTGTTAGCAGCACAGCACACCATGCCTGAACAGCAGTGTCATGATCTCTGCTTCCAAAAGATCAGGACTTGCCCGACTCCCTTGGAAGCAGACCCATAAACCCGGTTCCGAGTGCCAGCCAGTCCCAATTGGGACCTTTTGGACCCTGTCCTGGCGCCAGTGGCACCAGGCTCATAAAGATGCCCAGTCCCAGCGCTGGAAGCGCCGGGCTCATAATGCTTGGGTGGACTTACCTGTAGCAGACCATGCTGCTTACTTACCTGCCAGTTGAACCCCTGATCCTCTTCTGTTTGGGACTACTTTTCCTGTTGGGTGGGGCAGGAGCCACTCCCTAGGTTCAGAACACTGGAACTCTTCTGGAAAGCAGGAACTCTTTTCTTACCTAGGCGTGGCTGTGGAAGGAGACACCTAAGCACTACAGGAGGCTATTTAAACCACACCCGATGGATGAATCTTGCTTTGCGTTATTCTGCATTCTCTGCAGCAGAACGCTCATCGTGTCTTCTGCTTCTGATCCTGGGCCTAAGGGAACAAAGGCTTACCATCCTGGAATCCAGTCTTCAGCAGCACCTGTAAAGACAAAGAAAGAACAGGTTAGCACTACGGTCTTCAGTGGCAGAGCATCTCTTACCTGGTCCATTGGCTGTCACCAACGCCTTGCGCTGCATTCCGGCATCTGAAAGACAAAGGCTTACCTACTCTTCGCATGCTCCGGAGGTCTTCGCACTGCATTCCGGCATCTGAAAGACAAAAGCTTACCAGCTCTTCGCACGCTCCGGAGGCCTTCGGCGCTGCATCCCGCATCTGAAAGACAAAAGAAGGTGCGTTTAAAGACATTGGGCAACTTTATTACTCACGTGCCATTACTCCTTCCCACGCCGAATCCAGTGGGTATTCCAGCACCCTTCAGCTTCTCTAAAGCTCCGAACTTGTACCTGCAAGATAAAAGGGACAGTTAGTGCGCATCGGGAAGCAGGCTACAAGCGCTTACTTATGTGCTTCCAGGCGCTTCTATTCCTCACGCGGGTTCGATCCTCAACTCTCATCAGCCCGCCATCCGCCATCGCCGGAACCCTGCAAAACAAGAGATATCATTACAAAAGACTTTTAAGACATTTGAAGTGCCCAGAACTTACCGTTCGTGCAGTTAACGACGGACAGCAGTCCTCTGAGGTCAAGAGGCCTGCACCCTTATCCAGTGAAGAAACTGGTTACGGCACCCTGCCCCGAGGCAGATGGAGAGCTCGGCGTTCACTTACCTAAGGTGAGGGCGTTAACCTTTGGGGTTCTACAGGAGAAGAGAAAGGGAAGAGGAGAGAGGCACCCAATAACCCCAGTTCATTAATCCCATATTTTCTATCTGCAGACATCTTACTCTTCGAGTCAGACATACAGTGCACAGAGGTCCAGCCCAAAGAGCCAACCGTGTGTTACACATCACCTTTGAAGATACGGCATTCACCCAGTCAAGACCGGCGCCTCTGCGGGAATCAGGTGAGCGTTACAAGCAGTGAGACAGTCAAGAATGAGAGAAGAAGAGGATATAGTGGAGGGAAGCTTGAAGGAGAGCTGCGTGTCATTTGCATACCACTGGAAACGAGGAGAGAAGGCGGAGATCAAATGGGCTATAGGGGCAAGGTAGATGTTGAAGAGCCAATGCGAGATGATAGAGCCCTGAGGGACACCGCAAGGGGAAGAGTGTGATGGAGGAGAGAAAAGGGCCCAGTTGAACCTGGGATGGTCCGTCAGAGAGGAAGGAGGTCAACCAGTTCAGTGCCAGGTCCATGAGGCCAAGGGTATCATGGAACCGACTTATAAGGGTGGCTTAGTTGACTGTATCAAAGGCAAAGGAAAGGTCAAGAAGAATGAGAATGGAAGGAAGGAGAGTTCGAATCGAGATTTGAGAGCAGGTCTTCACAGGTGTTCAGGAGTGCAGTTTCTGTGCCTCTGGCTGCTCTGAAGCCAGACAGGTGGTTGTGGAGACAACCAACAGATTCAGTGTGGTGGGTCAGCTGGGAGATGAACAGCTTCTGCAAGAGTTTGCCCAGAAAAGGGTAATGAAGATAGGTTGGTACTTACGGGCAGGAGTGGTTGGCGGAAGGCTTTTTGAGAAGAGAGTGCACAAGAGAGTGCTTGAGTAGTAGCGGGAAGAAGCCAGTGGCAAAGGAGTGATTGCAGAATCAGCAAAGGCTGGAGCAAGGGAGGCAATGTTGTCCTTGAAGTTCTGGAGGAGCAGGGGAGCACCTGTTTGGGCGAGACTTTCATAGGGAGGACTTGTCTAGAGATCTCATCAGGTGAAGTGGGCGAGAAAGAGTAAGAGGGACGAGGAGAGGGTGCCAAGGAAGGCCTGAGATTTGGTTGTGAAGTGAGAGGCCAGTGCAGAGGGTCAGGGATGGCAGAGGAGAAGTGGAGACAGCAGTAGGATTGGCGAGTTCCTTGCAGATTTTGAACAGTTCAGCCGTGTTATTGGTGGCCCTGGAGATGGAGGCTTGGATATATGCGTTGTTCTTTGAGCAGATGGAGAGTCTGTATTGCCTTTGGAGCAGGCGGCAGGCCAGTCTGTCATAGGATGTGCTCAAAGTCTGCCATTTCCGCTCAGCAGCTCTGAACTTGCATTTCAGAGAGGCTAGGTCGGAATCATACCAGGTGTTACGCTTGGAGACAGGCCTCACGCAGATCCTCATGACAGGGGCAATGATGTCCAGGGTGTTGGATATGGAGTGGTGAAGGTTAGCAAGGGCTGTGTCAGTGTGAGAGTCAGTGGCCGGAGTGGGAGAGTGAATGAAAGTGGCAGTAAAAGTAGCAACTCACACTTGCTTAAGAAGTCGAATGACGGAGAAGGAGACTGGCAGTGCGGACAGAAGCTTAGTCACCCAAGTGTTCCAGGTGAGAGGACAAGAGAGCATGATTAGACCAGGAGAGAGGTGCAGTGAGAGGGTTGGAGATGGGGATATCTGCTGAGATTAGAGCATCCAAGGTGTGTCTGGCTGAGTGCGTCGGACTGGAGGGAAGAATGGTGAGGGAAAGAGTCACAGAGGCTGCATCAGGGGAGTCGAGGTGAATATTGAAGTCTCAAAGGAAGAGAAGCTTGGAGATGGAGGCCAGGAGAGAAGAGGTGAGGTCAGACCACTCTGAGAGGGAGACCGGATCAGGGGTTCTGTAGATTGTGGCAAGAGTCAGCGAGAGGATTGGAGAGACGCAAGGCCTGCAGACGAGGCATTTCAAGAAAGAGTAGGACTGAGTGGGTATGATAGTAGCGGGGGCCCATTAAGTTAAGATCAGGGCAACTCCGCCCGCAGACCTGTTAGGCCTGGGCTTAGAGAGGATCTTGTAGCCCTCCGGAAGGAGAATGTTAAAAATAGTGACAGAGCTGGCTGTGAACCACGTCTCAGTGAGAGCTAGGACGTCAAGGTCGAAGTCTTCAAGTAGGTGGCAGATGTCAGAGGAGTGTTTAACTGAAGAGCGAGAGTTGAGGGTAGCTAAGCAGAGCAGATTGGCACCCTTGAAGGTCTTTCGGGGAGGGGTACAGGAATTTGGTATGATCTTCAGTGGTGGCAAAGGGGGCGAGAGGAGTGGCAGAAGGAGGAGTGGCAGGAGAAGGGAGAAAGTTGATGAGAGAAAGTAAACACCTATCAAGAAGAAGGGGGTAGGGCTGAGTGCCCTGGACAATGTCAGTGCCATTCTGGTAGACATTAATGATGTCCCTAGAGGATGGGAAATATGCCAAGTGAACTTCCCAACGGGTTCCATTATTGGGTCAATGAAGAGAAAAAGGAGAGCAGTGAGACCATATGACGAGTCCACAAGAGGGAACGACAAAGAGGATGTCACCGACAGTCTTCCTGGAAGAAGCGTTGACATAGGTGTTAGCGATGGGCAGGCCTGGATTGGAGACCAGGAGATCTTTCTTGAACTTCTTCCTTCCAGCTTCGAAAGAGAGACAGAATAGGTGGTAGAGTCGCAGTCAGAGAACCTGGGGAGATGGAAAGAACCATGGAGGGAGAGAGCAGAGAGATTGAAGGGGGAGAATGAGAGGGAGGGGGAAACTGCACAATGCACGATAGAGGGAGGAACGCCTAAACTTCAAACACCTACAAATGGAAAACACCTAGATTTGAGTTTCCTTGATAGAGGGGAAAAAGCCTACATTTCAAAACACAAACGCGAATGCAAAACACCTAGATTCAAAAAATGCGAAAACAACCAGATTCAGGATTCCTGGAGAGAGGCCTAACTGCCAGATATGGCTAACTAACACAGTTTGCCTAAATGCCAGATACAGATAACATACAACTGTGGGTGACATACAGCAAACTACACGCTTTCTGGTAATAGGAGTAATAAGAGAGGTGGAACAGTTTGATAGAGAGCAGTAATGGCTGTTACCCTTGTCCGCACCTTGCTTACTTGGTCAGTCGCTGCTTGTTGATGGCTGCGCTGCAGGCTCCAACGGCGAACACTGGCAAACACAATCTGTAGCTGCTTCCATAGGAGGTGCCCTTTGCCTCAGGGCCCTTAGCTGCAGGGGTTGCACGGGGAGGGGGCTGCCTTGGGTGGTGGTCCTAAGAGGGTCTGAATCCCCAATCAGGAGCATTGTGGGATGGAGTAAGGGATACACCACAAAGCAGACTGAAACGAAGCGCAGAAGAGCGCAAAAAAGAGAATCACTTTAAACAAGAACCCAAATTGAGGATTTAGCAGGGGGAAGCCGGATGCACTTACCCCGTGTGAAAAAATTCTGTCTAGTGGCTGCGTTGCTGCTCGGAGCGGGCTAGTCCTGTGCTTCGAGTACAGAGGGTTGAAGGCCCAATCAGGAGCGTTGTGCACGGAGAAAGGGTTACACCAGGAAGCACAATGACCCGAAGCTCCGGGGAGATCAAAAAAGAGAAAATTAATTTAAACAAGCCCCAAATGGAGGATTTAGCAGGGGGAAGCCGGATGCACTTAACCCATGTGAAAAATGCAGTCTAGTGGCTCCACTGCTGCTTGGAGCGGGGCTAGTCCTGTGCTTCGAGTCAGAGGAATGTAGGCCCAATTAGGAGCGTTGTGGGAAGGGATTAGTCTGAATCAGCGGTCTTACATGGACAGGAGTTGTTTGGGACAGGAATGGGGATTCTCGTTGTTGGCTACGCCCGTTTGGAATAACCCACGTTTGTGGACCGGATGTGACTGTGGGAGTTTTGGGAAATGGGTAGCAGGGGGCTTGACTTGTCTGCACCAGCTATAAAAGGAAGACAGTCGCATGACATTTAATTCAGGCAAAATCGCATTTACACTACCGGAAACTAAGCGGTTTTGTTACGCCCAACTACAGCACTGAGTTGCACATCCCACCACAAAGCAGCGAGCTAGTAGGCCACTAAATGCCCTTGAGTTGACATTACAAGGTGGGTTGTCGTGGGCCGGATCTCGAAGTTATATAAGCTGCTGGACACAGGGACCCCAGTGGTGCACCTTTCTTAATTGGATAAGTGGGAAACCGATTTGGGCGAGTCCATAGAGGATGAGGCGTGGCTGAGAATATGGGGCAGGAAGCTTAAGTCCTCCAGGTGTATCACGGCTAGGCAATGTTCCTATAAATTCTGATACAGATGGTATCTCAACTCTCTTTCATATGGTGTGGCTCTGTGGTAAGGTGAATGTTTTCTGAAAAGACGTGCTTTCCAAAATCAAGGGCATCACAGGGTTATCGCTCCCTATGGACCCACGGTTGGTAGTGTTGGGGGACACGAGGGCTGGATCGTTCTCCCTTACGGGCACTACTGCTATTTAATTGGGCATCTCCTTTTGGCTGCAAAGCTAGCTATCGCCCAGAATTGGAAATCCTCTGATGGCCCGGTGATCCAGATGTGGTGGGTAAAAATATAAGACACCCTTGTTTCAGACAAGATAACACCACTGTGTCAAGGGCGATATGGCAAATAGGTCACTGTTTAGAAACCATTTACTGACTTCGCCGAGAACTATCCAGCTATGGTTGCTAAGCCTCCTCTGATGCTGCACTTCTCGCTGCTGTAGAACAGTTTTTTTTTTAAACTTTATTTAACTTTGCACAGTGGTACAACTTTACATAGTCATACAGCTGGACACTGCAGTGTACAAGGTATATTACGATAGCTCTTAAGTAGACCTCAAGATGTATACATCATTCACAGTACTACATTTCGCCACTTCCACCCTCTTCTTTATTGGACAAGTACTGATTAAATCCTCCCCATATATCTCTCGGTCGGTTTGATAGGGGCAGCAAACTGGAGTACAGCTCTTCGTTATCATTTGCCCAGGTCATATCGCTCATCCATTCCTCAGCTGCGGGGGGTGCTGCACTCTTCCACATCATTAATATAGCACGTTTAGCGAGAAGCAGCCCAATATTTATGAGGTTTCGCTTTAGCGGGTTCATTTTTAGCACATAGCCCAATATACATGACGTGTGTTCCCACCTTACCGGTTGGTCTACCATTTCTTCCAGTGCATTACATACCTTCTCCCAATACGTGGAGAGCGCCCTGCAAGAACACAACATATGCATTTTATCACCATCTCACTCTCGCATCTCGGGCACTTTCCCTCAGCTGTTACATACATTTTTTTAAAGCGGGCGGGAGTAAGGTGTCCTCTATTCAATATCTTGAAGTGAATTAATCTGTACCTGGAGTTGTAAGACATTTGTTTCGTTAGCCTGCATAGTTGCAGCCAATGTGCTTCTGTAAAAGTAATATGTAGGTCGTTCTTCCATTCACCCTTAACGTCTGGTATTAGCATCCTTTTCGTCGACAATGCCAGTTTATATAGCAACGAAGCGGTTGTCTTCATTGTATTGGGGGAAATTACATAGTTCAGACATTGGTGTGGGGGTGGTTCTTGGGGAAACCCATCCCAAACCGACGCCACTGCAGAGCGGAGTCTATAAAATTGAAGTCTCTGGAGTGGGGTGTCCCCTACCTGTATCTTAATATCATCCCAGGACACAAAAGCACTATCCCGGTATAGATGCCCAAGATTCATTATGCCTGCTTCTCACCAGTGTGCTGCCCTCATTGCACTTCTGGACGGGTCTAGATATGATGTATCCCAGATTGGCATTGCCGGACTATACATCATAGTGTTATTAGGGTGTTGGACTAATCTCGACCATGCCTGTTGTGTCGCTAGTAATGGGTCTAGGTGGTTACGACCCCCCACACTCCCGACTCCCCATAGCCACCCTATGTAATAATGTTGTTTGCACTTCCCTTGTCTTTCTAGTTCCAAATATGAAGTGTGCGGTACGCTCTCCACTCAGTGTGCCGCATAGCATGCTTGTGCTGCTAGGTAGTACAATTCGTAATCCGGAGCTGCCAGCCCGCCCTGCTTATAGAGCAATGTTAGACACTTCCAGCTGGCCCTTGCCTGCCCTTTCCACACGAACGTGGAGCTTGCTCCGGTTATCTTTTTGAAAAGGGACATTCCCGGCCATAGCGGTATAGTGCTGAAGAGATAGAAAAGTTTAGGCAAGATGATCATTTTCACTAGTGCCACACGACCCATTAAGGAGATAGGGAGATGCCTCAATCTTTCTAGTTTGGCACACACTTCACTAACCAGCGTGTCATAATTGAGGGATCGGGATCGTACCAGAATGGCTGTGCGTGTCACCTCCACTCCCAGATATATCACCTGTTGGGGCGACCATCGCAGTCCAAACAAGTTATTGGGTTCTCTCGTACTGTCCGTCAGTGGGAATATTTCAGACTTATTTCTATTCAAGCGAAGACCTGAATATTTCCCAAAGTCTTGGACCGCAGCCAGAATTCTCTGCAAGTATTTCTCGGGCTCTCTCACCTACATCATGATGTCATCAGCGTACAGTGTTATCAATTCTACCCGCCCATCTATGGATATACCTGCACCTGCGTGGCGTGCCCTCATAAGATCTACCAAGGGTTCTATCACCAGGGCAAACAGCAAAGGCAAAAGCGGGCATCCCTGCCTGGTGCCACCCGCTAATATTAGTATTGAAGATAGTACCCCATTAACGTACACTCTATCATACGGCTGTATATAGAACCTGCACCCAACGTATGAAGTTTGGGCCAAACCCATAGTTATGCAACACCCTGAACAAAAACAGCCAGTATACTTTATCAAATGCTTTCTGCATGTCTAAGGATATCGCCACCCCTTCAGTGCCCTGTGGTATACTCGCCAATATATTATAAAACCTCTGTATATTGGATACTATCGACCTCCCCTGTATCAATCCTGCCTGGTCCTCATGTACCATATATGGCACCAGAGGGTTCAGATGGGAGGCCAGTACCTAGGCGAAAATCTTCTTTGCATCGATGTTAATAAGGGACAGTGGGTGATAAAACCCACAGTCCTCTGGCGGTTTTCAGGGTTTCAGTAATACGGTGATGATCGCCTCTCACATTGACACCGGGAAAATGCCAGTTTCCAGTGCCTCGGTTCAAACCATTAGGAGATGGGGAGCTAACGCCTCCATCAATTGCCTGTAAAACTCTGCTCCTGGCCCATCTGATCCAGGGGCTTTCCCCCCTGATAAGCCTTTGATCGCCTCCTTTATCTCACTCAGAGCTACCGGGACTTCAAGTGCATTACGAGCGCCATCCGATAACAGCGTTGGGGGTATCCTGGCCAAATATTCATCTATCTCACTCTCCGTAGCCATGCTTTGAGTGGAGTAGAGATTCTCATAGAAGCCATAAAACACCTTCATTACCTCTTCTACCCTTTTGACCACCACTCCATCCTGCCTGGTTATGTAAAGAATGGTTGAGTTGCCCTTCTCAGTGCGGACCTCCTGTGCCAAAAGCTTCCCTGGTCTCTCCTGCTCCCCATATCTCTGTGCCGCCGTCAGCCTGTCAAAGTAAAGCATTTCTTTGTCTGCTGCAGTGCGGTTTTCGTCCAGCTGTGTTTTGATTTCTCAGCAGGTATATGGAGACGGATTGCCCGCATATTCCTCTTGTAATTTAGCTAGGGTCTCTTCCCACCTTTTAAGTTCCCTCTTAATGTCGCAAAGTACCCCAAATTCAGTGGAAATTGCTACCCCTCGCACGTAAACTTAAAATGTTTGCCATAAAATGGCCTGTGTGCTCACCGACCCTTCATCGTTCTCAAAGAAGTCAGTGATGTGTAGTGCCATACCTTACCGGAATACTGTGTCTAAAACGGATGAGGCCTTAAAGTGCCATTGCGTTCTCTGGGGAGTCCCATCCGGAATGTTCAGTGTGAGCGTTACGGGGGACTGGTCAGAAAATGTCCTGGGCAGTATCTGGACCTCCGTCACCCAATTTAACACCTATACTGCAGTGCATGTCGTGTACGGACAAATAAAAAGTGAAAGCCCTCTGTGTCCCGTGTAACGAGCGCCACACATCTCTCAAGCCCAAACCTGCAATATATGTGTGTATTGTACGTGCCGCACTCGTCAGGGTCCTCTATGTTGCCGACGTGCGGTCTAGATCAGTGTCTAATATAGTGTTAAAATCACCCCCGCAGATCACCAATGCTGTGGGTAATTTGGCACATTTGTGAAACACTTCCTCATAGAATTCCGAATCATCTAGATTAGGGCCATATATATTCATCAATTAAACCTCTGCATTCCCCAGTTTCCCATGCACAATCACAAATCTGGCACCTGCATCACACTCTGTTGCGTAGTGCATGAATGGGAGCGACCTGTGGTTGAGGATCATGACCCCTCGGCTCTGGTCGAGTAGGAAGTGTAATATCGCTTCTCTCCCCAGCCAGGTGCCACCCTCTGAGCTTGATGATCTAATAGATGCGTTTCTTGCTGAAATAGTACCTGAGCCTATTGCCTTTTCACATATGCCATTATCTTACGCATCTTCATGGGCAGGCCCAGCCCCCTCATATTCCAACTCAATAATTTCACCCTGGTTGATACACATCTAGCCATCATCTCTGATGTATCATTTGATTAACTTCGCCATCCTGTACCTGTTCACAACTTGATCATAGTGTGTCATACCAGACCTGTGCATTTTCAGAACGATTTCACCCCACCTTTTCCCAGATCCCACCTCCCCCTCCCTCATAGTGCCCTGAACTTTGACTATATCTTGTCCACTCCCGTCCCTCTCCTTCGCTCCTTGTCCTGTTTAACCAAAATGTGCACTCGCGTATGGGGTGACTGCTTCCGTGGTGCCTAGAGTTCCCAGCTGGTGCCACGATTAAACTTTAGCCGGCCTAACCCACTATAACATATAAAACAAACGTTACCATAACACATTGTAAAGTGCATAGTTACTGACGAGGTTCGGCGCATCATCTCTCGGGTCTCACCGCATGTGCCCTTTACAACCAAACCTGAACACTATGGTTCCGCCTGTTACAGACCAGCTCACCATATAACATGCAAATAGTCATTGCATACATCACAGCCTGGACTGTCCTTTCGCAGGCGGAATTCTAGTCACACAAATTTAGTGTCATCACGGGTGTACAGCTCTATTCCTTCTCAGACATTACCCTTCTTCTAGCGATTGCTTCAAGGGTAGGGGGATATTGGCCTCAGAAAATGCTGCCGCCTCCTCTGGAAAGTGAAAAAGTAGCTCTTGTTTTTGAACTCCATACGCAACCTGGCTGGGTATAGCATTGCATAGGGTATTTGACTCTCCCTCAACAGTTTCTTGACCCCGACGAATGTGCGTCTCTCCTGCTGCACCATTGTATCGTCCGGGAAAATACGGATCACGTTGGAGCCCATCTTCAACTCTTGTTTCTCGCGTGCAGTCCTCAAAACCATGTCCCTGTCTCTATAGTTCATGCACCGCGCTATTATTGATCTTGGGTACGCGCCTGACTTAGGCCTTGCCGTCAATGTTCTATGAGCTTGCTCTACCACAAACATTTGGGACCAGCCTGGGTCACCCAACACATCTTTCAGCAAGTTCTCCACAGTGATTTCCATGGGACCCTTCAGGGCATCTTCTGGCACCCCTATGATGCATACATTATTGTGCCGTTATCTCGCTTCTAGATCCTCGCACTTCAGCTTGACACTGCCCAAATCTGTTACCATAGTTGTCACTGTATTCTGCAGTGCCTCTATAGTGTCCTCCGCTGTGCCAATCCGCATCTCCGTTTCCATCATATGTTGTGTGGACTTTTCTAACTGGGCACGGATCGTGGAGTCATTAATGGTAATACCATCAAGTGTCATCCAGACCAAGTCCAGCAACCCCGGAAGCAGGCATCAAGTTATTCCAAGCAAGCCCAACACCCCTGCTAGGGGCTATTTGGGTGCAGTCCTGGCGTCTATGGCGCCAGGCTCATATGCAGAGTCAGTCCTGGTGCCATAGGAGCCAGGCTCATAGATTAAAACTTACCTGATGCAGACCATGCTGCAAACATACCTGATGCAGACCATGCTGCAAGAGCTCCAAGCCAAAAGAGGCTTGGAAGAGACTACTTTATCTAGGGACTATTTTTTACTGGGGTGGGGCTGGGGAGGAATACTTACCTGGCTGGGACTACTTTGGCGGCTATTTAAACCACGCCCGAAGAGCAGCACACGCTTCGCATTATTCTGCATCCAGCAGCGTAACGCTCACCGTGCCTGCAAGTCTGCATCCAGTCTTCTGCCACGCCCGCCTCGAGTCTGGAGCTCCTAGAAAAAGGGAGAAAGAAGAAGAAAAGGTTAGAACAAGAGCAATACCTTTGATCCTTACCTGAATTCCTGATCCACCGTGCCTTCGAGCTGGAAGAAAGAAGTTATTTTATGTGTGTCGCCTCGCCTGCTGCAGCACCGCGCTGAACTCACCGGCCTTCGCAGCATCTTCACATTCCACCGCATCCTTCTGCATGTTCCCGCCGCACTCCGGCACCTAAGGGGAAGACGAGAACAGCAAGGTGAGCCAAGGGAATAAACAGAGGCAATATTAGTTACCCCCCATAGACTTACCTGATTTTACCACCGGGGGTACTATTCCTCTCCACGGGTCGGCGCAGCTTCCACTGCATCCTCGCCGAACTCCGGCCCCTAAGGGGAAACAAAAGGACAGCAAGGTGAAACAAAGGGACAAACAAGGGGAAACCTCCTCACCACAATAGACTTACCTGATTTTACGGCCGGAGGCATTATTCCCCGAGACTTCATACTTTCTCTCAGCGCCTGAATAAGGGAGAAAGCAACAGGTTACATACTGACATTATTTTATCGAACTGTGTTGGATAATACAAATCCTTACCTGAATATTACCGGTTGCCACGAGGAACTCTTCGCTAGGGTCAAGCTGCAACCTGCAAGGAATCGGACAGAGTGAAATCAGACATTTGAACTCTTATGAACTACATACTTACGGCGTCTTGCAGGGACTCTCAGAGTCAATATTGTTCTGGAACTCACCAATTCCTTCGAGCCAGTGAAGGAACTGGTTATCTACGCGCCCCTGCGTTCAATGCAGGATGGAGAGCTCATCTTTCCAAACCATCAGGTGAGACTATAAGAGGGGACATCAAGGTGATCAGTGGGGAGAACAGCGGGAGTGGGAGGGTTAACGCTCAACTCCACGGGTGGTTAATTCCCATTCTCCGTTTGCAGAAGAATATTCCTACGGGCCAAGCAAATGAAGCTAGGTGGGCCAGTCCAGTCCGTCATCTCGGCACTACGCGTCACTTTGGTGGAGACCGCAGCTGTCCAGTTCAGATCGACGCCCCTGTGGGAGCCAGGTGAGCGTAACATCAAGCTTGTCGTTGATGGCTGCAAACCCTTGTTGCATAATGGTCATGACTCCCTTTAAGTCAACGGGGGGCGAGATTGGAATCATCTCCGGTGTTTCTTGGCTGCTGGAACCTTCACCACCAGCTTCCATCTGCTTAGTCGTTGGTCTGGCAAATGTATCCCTTGAGCCACTCCTTTCTTTTTTTTGGGGGTGACACCTTTAGGCATTATAGCGGGTTGCTGAGCAACCGACCAGCACGGAGTGATGTCTTACGATGCCTATTGTTCAGATGCAATGCCCCAAGAATCCGCACTCCGAGACTGTTCCTCTGTCCCTGCCCCAACAGGGTAACTAAAAGCACCCTTGGACATGTAATCTGTTTTCATCCCCTTCTACTTGAGCCAGGTGCGTGTCCACAGCTTGCACTTTTCCCCTTAGCTAATGTACTGAATCAGGGCCACAGGCCATAATAGTAGTTGCCGTGGGCTGCCCTTGTCGGTGGGGAGGAAGGGGGGGAGGAGATAGTAAATTATGCAGCGGTGCCTGAATAAATGGTTTTGCAGTGTGTTCTTGCCCACTTCGTAGTATCTGGGAGCTTGGATCTGCTCCACTGAGCCTGCCCACACTGCTCGTCGTGATTCCTTCCTGGTGCTGCGTTCACCAAGCCGGCAGGCCGCCACCTGTGTGTCTGCGGTGCACGCTATGGCAGGCAGTTGGCGATACCCATCGTGATCGCCAGGCAGTCTGTCCTTCAAGAACTAATGCGCTCGCCGGCAGCATGTATATCCCCTTCTCAGATTCTTGCCGTGCTGCGGTATGCGGGCAATGTGGGAGCTAGTATCGGTCAGGGCGGATCTGCACACCGGAGGGGTTTGTTAGAACAGTAGAACCCTCACACGTGGTGCTGTAAGTTTGTAGCCAGTGTGTTCAGTGAACCCAACCTGGCTTGAATCACGGTGTCACCGAGCGGTGCGTTACCTAGTCACACCGATGCCCAATTCACTCTGCGCACTGTCCTGAAACTGTTGAACGCAGTGAGATTTCTCGGTTCGTTCATCGAGCCTCTTGGCAGCAGCCACCATAAGCCCCGACAATGACGTTGGGTGTCCTTTCTCTCTCCGCAACGCTGCTTAAGTGTAACCGGCACAGTCGCAGCCCATCGTGGGCTCTGCCGGTAGCGTGGGGTGTGTGCAAGAGGACTTCGTCACCAGTGCTTGGTCTCTGCTTCCAGAAGTCTCCTCTGCTTGCCAGCGATCGTCAAGGACCTCCTCCACAGGGAAGCTCCCGATACTTCGGTCCTCGGCTGTACGCTCGCCCAGCTCGGGCCCACAGAGCTTCGCTTATTATCTCTGGCGTCGCTAGAGCATACCCTCTGAATCTCAGTCAGAGTGTGCCTGGCCCCTTCGTGCCACTTCTGACCAGGTTTTACGGCAAGCCCTTCATATTAACAGCAGATTTGTGCCGGTGAACACTCAGCCTCCACGGAGCTCACGCGAAGGCATCCATCTTGCCGAACGTGCAACAGCGCCCAACTGTTTGATTTTGGGGCAGTAATTGGGTTGCTCCGGTTCGGGGGTGGTGAAAACTAATGTGTATTTCCTACCGATTATATTGGTACTATGATGGACTTTGTCACCTGGTGCTGTTGAATTGTATATGGCATGCATTTCCATTTTCTGCTTCCCACAGTGTGCTAAATAAAGATTTTTTTTTAAAGAGTAGCGATGTCGGACCATAAAGAGGTAAGTAATCTGGATTCTGATGATGATCCAGGGACATACTGCCGGTTAGGGTTAGAAGGAGGGGATCCAGCAAGGTGAACATGGGGCAATCAAGATAATTGTTTTGAACTATCTCTGAATTGCAGGAGACATCTATAGTTAAGTAGGAAGTTTGGGAACGCAAACAGTATTTTTTAAGACAAGTCATTGCCAACAAATTCTTCCCTATTCTCATTTACGAGATATATTGTGGTAAACCAGACCTGATGGTAAAGATCAATTATGCCACTGACACATGCAGTTTCAACCCATGAAGAGCATAATAGAACCTGAACAGCATCTTTGCTGTTATATTTTTCTTACCTTCCATATCATATACGCCCCAAAATATATTATGCATCAGAATGATTTGCTTACCTCCAACTGTATTGCTCCAGTATTTGCTTATGTGTGATTGATTTAGAAGGCTGCCTCTGTGAAACGCAGGCACTTTGTGGTGCCACGAGTGGGAGGGGAGAGAAGAGATCTTCACAGGCTTGTAACGCTCTGTTGAATTAAGCACAGTGGGAACGGAGAGAGGATAAGAGCAGAGGGTACATACAGGGATGTATCTTTCTTAGATTCCTATGCTTGAAATACTTGCCCTGTCATCCAGATTGAAAGGAAAAAAAAGTAGATAGACTGAGTGAGTCTGTGTGTGTGTGTAATAAAAAGAAAGTAAAACGTAACCTTTCAAACAGATTTCTAGTGATGTATTCCCTGACAAATGAGGAGGGTGGGCTAAGCCCCTCTTCAAAAAGACATCTTCAGGTTTTCATAACCAAATTAAAAGGGTGGCTGGATGGTCACTGTTAGGAAAGATTTCTCTTTTAAGCAACTTTCTCCCTATATTAAATGGATCACCAAACTTTTTGTTTTTGTTTTACAACTTGTCCTAACTTTTTTACAGAGAAGTGAAGCCTTCAGCTTCACTCCGCTGGCCTTTTCCTCATTTGTTATGGGGAAACTGACTAGTCCTACAGACTGTCAGCACTGGAAAACTATACTTCCCTTTTGTCTTTGGACTTTGTCTGTCTAGGTAACTTTTTCATATTGTACAAAGCATCTTTCAATGCAGTGCAATCAGAATGTTTTTGTATCACCCAAGACCTACACTCAAAGGATATTTGGTTACTTTTAAATGTGCCTCAAGACAAGCTGGTGGCAGCAGGTAAATTATTTTACCATATTGCTATATTTATAGTTAGCTCCCTCGCGTTTACCGCGTTTGCGTACTAACTGTGGCTAGTCTGCTAAAATGGCTGGGCCACAAGATTTTTTGCTTGTTCTTAGGTCATTTCGTTCTTTGGCCTTCTTCCTGCCAGGTCAGGAATGTACTTTTATGGTCATGCATTTGCCCAGGAAAGAAGTGGCTTTCACGGGCTAGTGCATGGCATGCGTGTTGGAACCAAGGAAGTGGTTTGGGACTGTCTTGTCCCATTCCACATACTGGTGCCAGTATGTCTGGGTGTGCATGCAGGAGTTGGACCCACAGTGGTCCGTGATTGAATCACTGCTAAAGTTCATGTATAGAGAAGATCTTTCCATTGGAGGACTGAAACGGATCACTCATCTGAATTTTGGATAGGAGGAGGAGTCCTGCAGCCATTCCAGCAGATTAGAAGAGGAGCCAAGTATGCCGTGTAGCTGTGCAAATGACAGAAGAACAGAGGACAAATCCTGAAGAGACCCAGCGACTATTTCTTGCTGCTGTTTAGGTGGAGCCCTGTCTGGCTACTGATCGCAGAAGACCTTTGCTGGTGCTTCGAACCTTTGGACTGGTGGGATCAACCATTCTCAACCACTTCTCACGATCCTGTAGTCTGGAGCCTTCAGAAGAATCCCTTGACGCCTGGTGGACTGACCAGCTCTGTTTTGGGCTACCATGCTACAAGCGTTGCTGTTCCGCATTTTGGCCAGGACCTTTGGTGGTCTCCAGCTAGTCCTACAAGTGGCCTTCCTGCCACGTTTCAGCATCTCAGCATCGACAGTTCATGTTCTGGAAAGCTTCCTAAACAATGTGTAGCGATGTCAGCAACCAAAATAACAGTGTTCAAACTAAATTTGAGCCTCGGCCAGCTCCAGGTTTGCTCTTGGTTCCCTTTCCCAGGTTCAAGACAGTTCCATCAAAAAGGGTTTTTGGGTTCCCGTCCCCAAGTTCAACACAATTCCAACAAAAGGGTCTCAGGGTTCCCTTCCCCAAGTTCAACACAGTTCTTAAGGCTTCAAATTCACAGTCTCATCAACTTGTTCAGTTTGCCTTTTCTTTCCAACCCTTGAACAACTTTAGGCCAACCAGTCTCAGCCTCTTGACTTCTCTTTATTTATTCCAAGGAAGGGTTCCTCGGTCTAGGCGCAGTTGTCCGGCCACATGGTCCACCCAGCACAGGTCACGCAACCATAACCCTTGGCACTTCGCAACAGTTAATTCTTTCTCTTAGGACTTCTTTGACAACAAAGGTTTCGTTTTTGCCTCTGTGTTATAAGTCCCCCTATACCTCTGGTTCACTTTACTGGCTTCTTGCCTATATCTATCATGAGCTCATACCTCTGCCGGGCACAGTCGTACCTCGACCGAGGTCTCCTTATCAGAGTATTAACTCAGACTGTAATCATTGCATCAATGCATATGTCAATTTCATCTCTTGACATTTAACAAATGTGAACTGATTGATGAGTGGGGTTCTACAGTCTCATGTTTTTATCAATGCTCAAGAACCTTTATGTTCCCGGATTATTTGTTGGGTATATTTGTTTGAATGACATTTAAGCTTTAAATGAGCAAAATAACAGCTAAATAATAAAAAGCTGTGTGAATATAAAACAGAATGATTACGTGTATTTTCAGGTTGTTTACCAATGGGACAAACGTTCAAATCCCTCATTGATGTTTCTCTATAAGGGATTGAATAGATTTGCATAAAATCATTGCATAGATTTGAATTCTAGAGGGAAGGACACCCCCCTCTTTCAGTGCTTTTTCCCAGCCCTTTGTCCTTCCCGCTCCAGGGCTGTCCCTCCTTGTTAACTACTATTCTTGCCTTTATCAACAAGTGACTTTCATGCACTTTCTTTGTGGCATTTCTCCTGGTTATCACCTTGCTTTCATACTATCCAATAGTGTTTTATGTTCTGCTCTTTTCACTTTGCTTGCAAATTCTGTTTCTTTAAATTCATCTCTTCCGTAAATTCACCTTGCTTTCAATTTCACTTGTGCAATATTCTCCTATCCTTTTCTTTAACTCAGCTTTCAAAAAGTATTCAGTGCTTGTCAACTTGTTCAGTATTCAATAGTTCGTATTTGGTCATCCGACCCATTTATCAGCGTTCAGAACACATTACTTTCTCAGTAATTCGTTCTGTAATCAATAGTCCACGTTTTGGTCTCCACCCCTTTATCGTGTATTCTTGCTTGTTCGGCATTTGCCGCAACCCATACCACGCCCCTGGAGAGCCCAGGCCTGAGTGAAATTTGCCTGTTGCTCACCCATGTGCGGCCGCTCCTCTGGGCGCTGTGGTCTAGCTTCTAGGTTCTCGCTCGCTCCTCTCTCACTCCTGAGGAGGTTCAGTGAGCAGTGCTCACTCTTGTCTCGGTGCTCACCACTCCCAACGGTGAACACGAAGCAACGGGCTCTGCGCAGCTCCAGACTCTTGCACAACCTATAATGGCCTCATCATCTTCCTGGCTTCTTTGCTGTCAGCGTCCTTTTCACAGGCCCGTACTCTGCTCGCTCGACCTCGGATGGCCGGTCTCGGTAGAAATTATTTTAAAAAAACCAAAAAAAAGTCTGGTATAATTGTTCAAATTTCGGCTTTACGAAAAATTCAAACAAATACTCCATACAGTGCAATTATAGCAAATAAGAGGAGCGGGGGTTGCAGGGTGGTTCCCTGCACCCTTATTTGCTATAATGGCATCGAGAGTTTGGGGGTGTCCCCGCTCACTATACAAAAAAAGTTACAAAAATAAATAAAAGAAGGACCCTGCGCCACCAGTTCCCGAACGTGTAAGTGAAGGGAACTGGCGTTGCAGCGATAAAGGGAAGTTGGCGGCACACAACGAGGTGTGCCGCCAACAGGTATGTAGGGGGGCGGTTGGGGAGCGAATAAGGGGATCGGGAGACAATCATTTGTGATTTCACTGCGGCACAATTTTCGAATTTGACATTTTGGAATTCGTGATTATGCGCTGCAGTGAAACCACGTACATCTGGATGGCCACACTCTCCGGCCCAACTGGTTCCCTTCTCTGCTGCTTGTTACTCTTTACACACCTGCAACCATTTAACAGTTTGAGGGTGTGAACACTCAGTTTCTCTTCCTCGTCTCAGTGTCACTACTAGTCTTAGTCACCTCTTGCTCGTCCCAGTACTATAATGATTTAAATGAGGAAAACTGAGGGGAGATGGTTTACAACAGCCTACAAAGGTAGGGGGAGTGTAAGGTTGGCTATCATCGGAAAAGGGGATACCATGTCTCTCCTGTTGATACCCTCTCCCCCATACCCCAGGACCTTCCATCCAGGTGATCCTCTCTCGCATCTCCACCCGAGGGTCAGGATCCAAGAGCGATGACCTTTCCCCGGTCACCTGCAAAGAAGATACAAGGGGAGTAGGTGTGAGGATACCCTCAGGTTTCTCACAGCATCTTCTACTAGATCCAACGGCGGGAAATCCTACCTCCAACGACCCCCATCTGACATGCTAGTTCCTTGAGAAAAATCAGAGTACGGGCGGTGAGTAGTCGCAATACTTAATGGTGCCCGTATCTCCTCCATTATAATGTTTGAACGTCTCTCTAGAAACTAAGAAAAGGACTTTAATTACCAGTAAACCCCTTTTTCTGACTTTTAGAACCAATCTTCACATCCACAGGAACCTTGCCTAACTTTTCCCCAACTTTTAAAAGTACTTGTGTAGTTTCTGGGCACAAGGCCCCATTCAATTTAGGGTTGGACTTTTAAAGTTAGGGCTTCCATTCCTGTGGACTTTTGATACAATTGCCTAACTACTTACCTTTCTTTCCAGGTATTGGGGTAAATTGTATGCATTGTATGGACTTAACTGTGACTGTATATATGTTTTATATTTAGAGTGTTGTGTGCTACTTTCACCTACTTGATTAATTTTCCTAGTGTGTTTTGGGGTCTATAATACATTGAGTATTTTCATACTTACTGTCTAATTGTAATCATTGTTTATTTCACTGTGTGGACTGTAATGATTTCAATGGAGCCATCACAGATTCTCTGGCGGTGACCTCCCGTGTGGCTAGGGGACGGCAGCCAATACCTGATCCTGACCTTGGGGGAGGCTATATGAGGGAGGATCATATGGGAGGATACAACTACTGGGAAGATGTCATGACTTCATGGGACAAGATGCAATATCTCCCCTTTTGCCATGTGACGGATCCTCTAATGCCCAAAGCCTTAATGGCCTATTGTCAGGTATTGGTGCCCCTGCCCCGTAGAAAGCGTAAAGAATCCTCTTCTCAATATCCCTTTGGTCAAACTCCCACCTATGACGTAACGCATAAAGCTCCAACAAAACACTTTATGCTACTGAGATACCTTTATGTAAAATAACTTAGAACAACTTTTTAAACACCATCTGTTCAATGACACCCCTGGATCCAACTCCCAGAATCACCCAAGTACTGAGACGAGCAGGATGAAGGAGTTTGTGCAAGGTATCAAGAGCTCGAAGCACAACATGCGGTCTAGGTGTTTTTTCTCCAAATTACCTCTGCGCAGGACATTTAAAGATGGCACCCTCTCTACTGAATATGGCAGTCTAGGAGAAAACATCATCTCGTACGCAGAGGCTTGTCAGCGTGAGAAACACATACCGATGTGGCAGAGGAGACCACCAAGATCAATGGGGAAACAGTGTGCGAGCAGGAAGTGCCGTGGAGATGCTGGGAACCGCAAGACAGTTCCTGGGTGCTCGGCAGCTCGAAGAGGCAGCGTTCTCAAGATTGGGACCTGAAGGGAAGCAGGTGTGAGAGTGCAGAGCCACGAAGGAAGCTGGAAGGATGTCTACGCACAACAGAATGGGAAATTAGTGAAAGAGCTTCAACACTTAAGCACGGACTAGAGACACTGGAGCGAAGCAGTGAGTGTACCCAAAGTCAGTGGGGACTCCAGGGCATTCCGGTAACCACGCCAACGACAATTTGAATGTAATACCAATGCTCAGAATACAAGTGTTAGGGAGAATTCACTTATAAGGCTAATTTCCCAAACCTAGTGAGTCCCCCAGCAGCTTTGCTGGATTATTGTTTTTTTTTTTTTCTCCTGCTAAAAGTGAGACTCTTGGGCCACTATCGGCCACACTCACCACAATCCAAAGCTGGAAATCCGCAGCGCGGAAATGGGGTCTTCGTGGTCACCTAGGACCTATGTCTCCCATCTGGAACAAGCCAGCCTTCTCCCCCGGAAACACACCCCGAAACTTCCACGCCTGGATAGCAGGGGGTTTAGCCAAAACCAGCGACTTTATAGAAGAGGGCTCCCCCATCACATTCGAAAGATGTAAAACAAAATTCAGAGTGGATGAACGAGAAAGATTCCGATACTCACAAATCAGGCACTGGATGTCCCACAAAGCGACCCGAGACAAATGCTCGAGAGAGCCAACAGCCATGGAACTCACCCTAACATCCCCGTCCAACAAAGGTAGAATATCCACCATATACCGTCTCCTAGACAGATCGGATCCAGCAAAGAAAGAAAGATACATGACGGAATGGGAAAAGGATATTGGCCGGGAAATAGCTGCGGAAAGCTGGGAGCAAATTTGGGCTAGACTCCATAAGAGCTCACAATGCGTCACAAATAAGGAAGGAGGCTACAAACTATGCTACAGATACTATGTCACCCCCACCCAAATCAATAAATCCAATCCAGACTTCTCCGCCTCATGCTGGCGGGGCTGCCAAACCGCGGGATCCCTCTACCACTTAGTATGGACATGCCCAAAGGCAGAAGCATATTGGAAGGAAGTGCTGAAGCACATTAAAGAAATCACTGGCCTCTCAATCCCATGGGACCCAGGAATTATCCTTTTGGGCGAAACCGGCAATGGAGCGTTCCCAATCTCAGGCCTTATCTCCTGCCTTTGCACCCACCTACTCCTGGCCGCAAAGATCGCAATGGCTCGATTGTGGAAAGACAGAAATGGCCCCTCAATCGCCCTATGGTGGGCTAAATGCTGGGAGATTGCAGTTGCAGAAAAAATCACTGCTATTCGCACCGACTCCTTAAACAGAACCATGAATATATGGGACCCATTCTTCGACTATGCGACCAAATATCCAACCCTCACCAGGAGGCCGCCACTCACCAGATGGCTCCAATGCAGTCCCATCTACTAACTAATAACGACCGTCCATTCCCCGAACACTCCAGCAAATAAGAGCACACTTAACCAGAAAGGCTCCGCCCAACCGCCATTCCGAGGAGCAACCACCTTCCCCCTACTTTACAATCTACAATAGACTATAAAGGATCTAACTAAAGCTTGTATCGACAGATGTTGCGCTGCTACATGTAATCACTCCATCTTGTAAAACCAATAAAATGTTTTTTGGAAAAAAAAGTGAGACTCTTTTCTTCCCACTCTTAGGCATGATTTGAGGTATGTCTCTGACTTTTTGTGTGCTTATGGGCTATGCTTTTTTTTGTTTTTTTTTAAATATATTTTTATTGGCAATTATTTAGACATGAGCATCGGGACTCAACAGTGTTCCTAATCCCCCCTCAGCCCTCCCCCCTCCCTCCCCACCGGTTCTATAGTCTCTGCAGTCCCACTGCGTTCCCAAGGTGTTTCGATCCTAGCCTGTGAACATGTCCAGGATGCGAATGTTGTGTGGGCACCATTGCATCATATAGTCACTCTGCAGGAAGTCTATGGCGTCTCCCCAGTCTGTAGCGAAGCTCTGTTTGTCTCCTTGAAGATTATATGTGATTCTTTCCATTGCCAGATAGTTCCATATTCTGTGTAGCCATTCTTGCGTTGTTGGAGGAGATTTTTGTTTCCATTTTTGTGCTATGGCTATCCATGCTGCAATGAGGAACCCCATGAAGTTTCGCTTTTGCGTCTTTGTGAGCGACCTGTCTCGGGGGGCCCACATGCCGCACATCCATATTTCTTCTCCCAGGTCAGCAGCTCCCTTGAATATCTCTTGCATCTGTGTTTTCACTTCCACCCAGAATTTTTGTATCTCTCTGCAGTCCCACCAGATGTGCCTCCAAGTTCCCTTGGTGTCGCATCCCCTCCAGCATTTCCCCGTCGTTGTCGGGAACATTTTGTGTAGTCTATCCGGAGTATAATGCCATTGGATCATCACTTTGGTCCATGCTTCCCTTGTCTGTATCGCCCGTGTCCATTTGGGAATTATTTGCCATAGGTATATCCATTGATCCCTCGCGATTTGTTTTCCTATCGTGGTTTCCCATTTTTTCATGTACTGCCAAGTTATGTTTTCGTTCTGGGCGTTCATAAATTTGTATAGGGTTGAGACAAATTTATTTTCTCCCGTGTGGGTCATCATGTATGTCTCGAATGGTGTGGGATCCCTTGTCATGGTCTTTGTTATTCTTGGAGTCGTGAGCCAATGGTGAATCTGTTCGTATTGGAATCTATCCTTTTCCGTGAGACCCAGCAGATCTTGGCATTCTGTGAAGGTTCTGATTTGCAGGCTCTCGAACATATCTCCCACTTTTGTGCAGTCGGCGTCTCGCCATTTCTGAAATGCCCCTTTTTCCATTCCCGGGGGGAAGTCTGGGTTGTCGAAGATTGGAATGAATGGGGCTGGATCTATCGTGAGGGTTTCTTTCTTAGTTGCTTTGTCCCATATTTCCATGGTTGTACCCATGACTTCGCTTATTTTGATGTTTTGATGTCTGTGCTCTGGTTTCCTCCACAGGAGGTGGCGGAGGTTTGATCTTGCTACGGCTCTGTCCTGCGCCTCCCACCATTTTTCTGATGTGTTAGTGATCCATTCGTTAAGAACCCACAGCTGTGCCGCCTCGTAGTACTTTCTGAAGTGGGGGAGCGCCATTCCTCCGTCTATTTTATGTGCTGTGAGTGCCAGTTGTGATAGTCTCGGAGTTTTATTCTGCCATATATATTTTGTGATTGTTTTACTGAGTGTCTTGAAGAATGATGCGGGAATCCGAATGGGGAGTGTTTGGAAGTAATAGAGCAATCTGGGTAGAATCGACATCTTGATGACCGTTATTCTGCCCCACCAGGAGATGGTCAGTGGGTTCCACCTGTTCAGGTCTCTTTTTACGTCTTCTAAGAGTTTTGTAAAGTTCCCTAAATACAGGTCTTTTATCCTTGGGGTCAGTGTCACTCCAAGGTATTTGACTCCCTCTTCCGCCGTTTGCAGATGTAGGTCTTTCGTTTTCTTGTGGATTTCGTCTATGTCTCCCGCCAGTGCCATTACTGATGATTTCTGCTTATTTATTTTCAGCCCCGAGATTGTCCCATAATCGTCTATCTGCTGGATGAGTCGCGGGAGTGTTTTACTTGGTTCTGTTATTGTCATCATCATATCATCAGCGTATGCAGCCGTCTTATGTATGTGTCTCCCCATCTCTATGCCTTTTATATCTGGTGATGCTCTGATTTTGGCCAGGAGGGGTTCTAGGAAGATTGCATAGAGAAGGGGTGACAAGGGGCATCCCTGTTTTGTGCCTCTTCCTATTCTGATGGGTTCCGATAGTTCCCCGTTTACCGCGATCCTGGCCGTAGGGGAGTTGTAGTTCGCCCTGATCATTTGTATGAACTCTTTCCCCATGCCCATTTTCTGTAGTGTCGCGAAGAGCATGGTCCATTCTACCCGATCGAACACTTTCTCGGCGTCTATCGATATTATTGCTGATGGGAGTTTCATCATTCCGGCCTTCTCTATTAGGTGTACTATGCGTCTGATGTTGTCGTGGGTTTTCCTATTGGGAATTAATCCTGCTTGTTCTTGATGGATCAGCTTAGGGAGCAGGGGTGCCAGCCTATTCGCGAGTACCTTCGTGTAGAGCTTGGCATCCACGTTGATTAGGGCTATTGGGCGGTATGAGCTCGGGCTTTCTGGATCTTTCCCTTTTTTGTGGAAAAATAGTATCTTCGCTTCATTCATGGAGGTGGTGATGTTGTTCGTGGTCTTGAAGGTGTTGAACATGGTGATTAGATATGGTGTTAGTTGGTCAGCGTATGTTTTGTAGAAGGCCGCTGTGAAGCCGTCCGGGCCTGGAGCTTTGTTCTTGGGGAGGTCTTTTATTGCTTTTGTTACTTCTCCTGGTGCTATTGGCTCATCCAGCGCCGCTCTTTCTGCTGGGGTAACCGTTGGAAGAGTAATATGTCTCAGGAATGATGCCTGTTCCCCCACTCTCGGGCGTTGTGAGGAGTATAGGTTCTGGTAGAAGTCCCGGAATATTTCCATGATGTCTTTCGTTTGTGTTTTCTTCGCTCCCTGTCCATCCAGCAGGGATTGTACCATTTGCTCTTGTTGCTTGCCCTTTAATTGTCTTGCTAGTAGCTTGTCTGCTTTATTCGATTTCATCGCGTACCAATGTTTTGTGTGCAGTAGTTTCGTCTCCGCTCTCTTGGTACTTATCAGATCTATCTGGCTCTGGATGTGTCGGTATGCCCTCTTTATTTTCCTGGAAGAGTTCTTTGTCATTTCTTCTCTTATTTCCTCCAATTTTTTCCCCAGTTCGTCTTCCCATTCATGTGCGAGCTTATCTTTTTGTGCTTTCATTGCTATTAGTTGTCCCCTTATCACTGCCTTGAAGGCGCCCCATGTCGTGCTTGGGGAGACCTCCGGGGTGACATTGTCCCCAAAGTATTCCTCTATCTTTTCTCTGATAGATTCCCTTGCCACTGGATCTTGTATGATGTCTCTGGGGAGCGTCCATCGCCAAAGCCCGGATCTTTTTCTTAATTTGGGGAGTGTTATCCATAGCGGAGCGTGATCCGACAGTGAGATATGGCCTTTTTCGATGTCCTAGATTTCTCCAACTAGGGTCCCTGTCGCCCATATATAGTCGATTCTGGAACTGGTATCATGAACGTGTGAGTGGAATGTGTAGCCTTTCGTTGTTCCTTTGAGTCTTCGCCACACGTCCTCTAGTGCCATATTTTGCATTGTCTGTTTAAGCGCTTGAGTGGGGGACCCCTGTGGGCTATTTTTAGGGTTTGATCGGTCTTCCTTCTGGTTCCAGGCTAGATTGAAGTCACCTGTCAGGATCACCTCTCCCTCTGCAAAGATCTCTAGTTTATTAATCGTATCTTTGATAAATCCTTCCTGGCCTGTATTTGGAGCAAATAGGGTCGCTATTGTTATTTGGCGGTTGTCTATCTGAGCCTTCGCAAAAACATATCTGCCATTTTTGTCCGTTTGTGTCGCTTTGCTTTGATGTTGACCTGCAGTTGGCTAGCGAATGCTATAAGAACTCCCTTTTTTTTCTCTTCGTCATTGGATTGGAGGATTTGCTTGTAGCCTCTTATCCGAGTTAGGCCTCTCCTTTTTTTCTGTATGTGGGTTTCTTGGAGAGTAATTATGTCAAATTTCTCTCTGTGCAGGAAGTGTTCCATTTTTTTTCCTTTTAACTGGCGTGTTCAGCCCTCTGATGCTATATGTTAAAATTTATAGCCCCATTCTTTTGTGTTTGTTTGAGAATTCTTATTTGGTTCCCCTTCTGGATTGCAGTGTTGCTCATTAGTACCGGTGTTAGTGTCTTTTCCCCTCCGAACTTCCCCTTTAACTTTCCCCCCTCCCCGCACCCCCTTTTCCCCCCTAACTTTGTCCCTGAGGAGGGCTCTGGGCCCTATGGTTGCTCCAGCGTTGTGCCTTTGCTCCATGCCCTCTAACATCTCAGGATTAACAGTTCGCAGGGGTTCCTAAACCCTGCTTGTGGTATGGATTCCATGGCCGTCCCTTGGCTCTGCCGCGCCTTCATGTGGGCACCTGCCCTGGCTTGCTTGGCTATGGATTAATTGCCTCTCCCTCCATTCGTTCGTGCATGCCTGTTTCGTTTCCGGGGGCTCTCAGTTTTCCTCCGGTTTGCGGGATCTGGGTCTAGTTTTCCGTTTCTCTGTCTGCCATCCCCTCGGTTGTCTCTTTTCTCTCCGGGGGTTCACTGGTATTTGAGGGGTCTGGGTCTAGTTTCTGATATCCCACTATCTTGAGGCCTTCTTCGCAGGTAGTGATTCGATGTTGTCTTTCTTCCCATGTGAATAGAAGGCCGAATGGGAATGTCCATTTGTATCGGATTTGCTTTTCGGTTAGGAGTTTGGTGAGCTGGCTCATTTCTCTTCTCTTTCTGAGCGTGGATTGAGCTAGGTCTTGGAACAACTATTTCTTTCCCGTTCATCCTTATTTGTTCTAAGTTCCTGGCTTTCCTTAGGATTTGTTCCTTTTGTGTGTATCGGGTCATGGCCACTAGTACGTCTCTCGGGCGGGATCCGGGCTCCCCTGTTCTTCGTGGGCCCACTCTGTGTATTCTGTCGAATTGGATGTCCTCCCCGGTGTCGACGTTTAGTATATCCTGGAATACTTGTTGTGTCGCTGTGCGGAGGTCCTTTTCTTCTACGGATTCCGGCATGTTTTTAATTCTTATATTCGATCTTCAGGACCTGTTTTCTAAATCTTCGCATTGGGATTCCAGTTCCAGCGCCAGTCGTGCGAGGCGGTCTTGCGCCTCTGCTTGTTGAAGTGCTTCCTCATCCATATTTTGGACCGTCCTTTCCAAGTTGTCTGTTCTCTCTTCTAGATTCTCTATGTCCTTTTTCAGTTCATGGACAGCTTGTTTCAGTTCGCCCTTCATGTTATCAAACTGTGCCTGCGTGGAGGTGAGGAACTGATCCTGAAATTCCTTAAACCAGGCTTTCATGTCGTCCCTCGTGGCCATGTTTGTGTCCGGGTGCTGCTCTATTGGGTCTGCCTCTGAGTTCTTCTGCTTGTTTGTTCGCTTAGGCCCTTCGTTTCCCGTTCCCCAGATTTGGGTCAGATCCTGGCCCTGTCTGGATCTGCTTTTGTTCGCCGCCGTTGCCTGTGATCCCAACCTCGTCCTGGCTTTTGACATATGTGAATTTTCCCACCAATGCGTTAGTTTATCGAGTATCTCTCTCCTGGTCGTGCGTTTTCGGTAGATGCTGATGTTTGGGTCTAGTTTGTACCTTGCTTCTCGTGCATGCGGATGAGCTGGTTAGGGAGGAGGGTGTCCCCTTTTCTGGAGTCCCATAGATTTATCTCCCCGGTTTGGCACCTTCTTTTGGGGGTTCGATAGGATTTTTCTTGGGAGGTCCTTTGCAGGTCCTCTGTGGGCCTTCTCTTTGTTTCCCGCGGGCCCTGTGTTTCTTCGTGGCCTTTTTCTTTTTCTGAACCTCCACTATGCCCCCTTGTTGTGGTCTCCCCTCTCTGTGGGTTCAAGCTTCCTTGGCCTGTCGAGGCCTAGTCTTTCTGCCGTCTCGGGTGTGGAGCATTGGGGGGGTTTGATGTGCTCTCTCGTTTGGTTTGGGGGCGGACGCTCCTTTGTCTCTCCCTTCACCCCTTTCCCCTGCGCTTAGGCCCGTTTTCTTCCCCGTTTAATTTCGGGGGGGGGGCTGTGCCGTCTATGTCAGGGGGTGGGGGGGTGGATCTCTCCCAGCCGGTTCCCGGTTCTCTCCCCCGCCTCGTACCTGTGTTTTGTTGGGTGCGCCTGGCCCCACTGGGCTACGTAGTCCGCTGCCTCCGCCTCTTACTGGTCCCGACCGTTGTCTGGGGGGGTGGGCGTCTTCTTCCGTTGGGCCGCTTCCCTCTCTCGGCGGATTCCCCCTCGTCCTTTTCCTTCCCCCGCCGGGGCCCGACCTGCTCGTCTTGTGCTCAAGCCGTCTGGGTGGCGATCTCCTCCCGGCCCCTTCTCACTCCGGGTGGATCTGCGTGGTCGATGAGCCCTCCTCGATCTCTCTGGGTCCTCTTCTCGGCTCGAGGGTTCCTCCGATGATCGGCTTGAATCAACCGCCGCTTGCTGGTCTGGGGGCTCGGCGCTTTCCGGGGTTTCGCGCTTTTCTGGATCTTCCGGACTGGTCCTGGGCGCCGATTTCTGCGTTGGCTGCTCCGCCGCTCGACTCTCTCCGGGGACCCGATTCCACTTCTTCTCCTTCCGAGGGAGGGAGGCGCCTCTTGGTTGGCACGGTGTTGCTTATTGCATTTGCTTATTTGTTGCGGCCCGAGCTGGGGACGGAGCTGCGCTCACGCACGTCTGCCCGGCTCGGCCGCCATCTTGGAATCTTGGCTATGCTTTTTTTTTTACTCCATAGGGTATCATCTGTTTTTGTGTATTTGTTAGACAGCACCCTCAGTGCAGTAACACATGGGTGTCATAGTGACTCCCAAACATAGACTCCATACCCTGGGACTGACTACTGTCTCCCAGGGCATGTAAAGTCACCATTGACTTTACTAGTCCAAAATTGTGAACAGAACCAATACAAACCATCATATTGTGGAAGTACTGGCAGGGGTTAATTTGATTGCCCATGGGTTTGTTTTCAAGGGGACACTGTCCAGTCCCCCCTTGTCGAGTTTCTGGCTGGTGGCAGTGGTTACCACGCAAAATATTCCACCAGAATATTTCCTATGGGATTTTCCCATTGATTTTAAACGCACCACTTTTTGGTGCAATGTTAAAGATACCGCCGGTTTATTTATTTAATATTAAATCACCGGTTGGGTCTTTTTGCCAGAACTCTTTTCTAAAATGGCGTTCGTGTCCGTCTCTGTAGTCTCTGTAACTCCAACCAAGGTCAGGCCCCTTGTTCCACTTTTTGGAGGGCTTCTCCACAGAAGCCCTCCAACTGGTGCCACTCTGTCTGGGTTCCAAAGGATGTGTGGGTGGGGGAAATGGCACCCTGGACTGCGTTGCCTTGGCAACCCAAGTCGCACTCTATTCTGATTGGGCTAGTGGTGAGCCGCCCGGCTCACCCCTTAGCATGTTTGAGTGACAGCGAGGCTGTTGAATGGGGGTTTTTCTGCATAAAAGCAGGGCTTTTGGGACTGGAACTTCAGAAGTCGCCACAGGATCTAAGAAATCCGAAGAGGGGAGAAGCTGAGCCACCGGTGGAGCCCTGCTGCAACAACCTCACCACTTTCCCGACTACAAGAAATCTTCTGCTGAAAGAGTCTTCTTCCTCTGAGCTGGTGGGATCAACCAGTTCGCTATTTCGCCTTCCAGGACGTCTCTTGGTCGAATCGCCCGTGCCAAGCACACCGGCGGCCGGATAGCCAAGCTGCATCCATATGACCGCGAATACCAGGAACGCACCTTTTCACCGACGAACTCCGCGGCTGGTTTCTTCGCTGGGCAGTGCAACGATTCCAAGTTTCCTCCTCGACGAGATCCTCTCTTCCCCTGGTCGAAACCATGAACTGCACGCGCTGCCAAGAACAACTGCCACCGCTGGAGCTTCCTCACTCTTTAAGGTACTGTGTTCTACCTGGCCTCCCTTTCTTCGGTTTGCCCAAGGTGACCCTTAAATCCTTGGCTTTCCAACTGGGTTGGCCCCAGACCTTCTAACTTTGTCTTTTGAACCACCCCAACCTCTTTTGAACATTTCTACAAAGATTTGAATGCATTGCTAAACCGTGTGATCTTGGGCACATTTCGCCTTGCTCCATTCAAAGTGAGCCTGGCCTATGAACTTTAGCTCTCCGGTATACCCTGCCTTCATTAACTTGATTTTGTCTCTTAAAAGTGTTGGGAACTGTTTTATTTTTATGACCTGCCTTTTTCTCTCCCTTTAACCTAATTATTGGAGTGCCATCTGAGTTACGCGCTCACCTCTGTTTTGACAAAAAGTGGTGTTTTAACTTAGACTTGTCTAGTAATTGCTAAGGGAGGTGTAAATACTGTTCTGATTGTGTTGGAACTTGCTTTTGATTAATAGTGCTAGTGTATTTTCTAAAGTGTGTGTTCAATAAATAATTATATACTTTTGATACAAAGCTCTGGTCAGTGTTTGCTTGTTCTACTGTGTTTTTGGCCCTATCTTGTATTCTCTGTATACTGCCTAACACTTCTTGAGAGAAGTCTGACTGCTCAGCCACAGCTACCAGGTAAATCTGGGTGGTACAGATTGCTACCAATTGGGTTTACTGCTTACTCCTATAGTCTTAATCTTTTTGCAGTGGTCCCCAAGGGAACTGCACTGGATTCTGCCTAACAAGAAGTGTGTTTGAATTCAGAAAAGGCAAAGTACAGAATCAAACTACAATAAGATGCTTGTTTTGAATGCAGTAAAGGCAAAGTACAGATTAAAACCACAGTGAGCTACAGATGCATGAGATGCAAGTGTGGGGCAAAGTTTGAGCAAACATTACCACAGACATATATACCAAACCAAGAACAACACATAGAAGGTTGGTGATGCAGAGGAATGGCGATACATCTAAAAGGTCCTGGCAAAGGAAAGATACTAGGCAATTGAAATGCATAAGAAGCCCTGGCCATGGAGTATACCAGGCAGTGAATTCACAAGAGAAGTTCTGGCATGAGAGCACACCAGGCAGTTGGAAATGAATGAGGAATCCTGGCAGGAGAGTACACCAGGAAATTGGAATTGTATAAATTGCACTAGCAGGGGAGTATACCAGGCGATTTGCAAAGCTACCAGAAATAATAAAGAAGGGCAGTGTTGTTCTAAACAGTGAAGAAACTTGTGTTAAAGACTGTTACAGAACTTGTTGCCTAAACAGGAAACTTGTGAATCAAGGAAAGGCACAAAGGATCTGTTAGTAAAAGAGATAATTGCAGGCCTACTTAAGAATCCACGGGAAGGGCAACACCCTCTGGATCCAAGGATTTCACCTTGGAGAACATTTTTGTTGAAGCTCTTTGCATTTTCAGTTGTGAATATCAGTTTGAAGACATTTCCTTGCACCATTTATTGTTTTGTCTATAGTGTGAGAGTCAGGATAGGACATTTTGAACACAAGGACGGTTTTCAGTTAGTGACATCCTGACACAGACAGATCCTTAGTTTTGGGGTTTTTAGGTAGGGAATCTCCTCTTTAAAATAGGATCAGAGAGGCATTTTCCCAACCATTTTTCAGTTAATAAAAATCTTTAGCCACAAAATGACAACCTTGGGTCCGACTCTCATTGCTGACTCCTCACAGGACACATTGTGGACTCCTGACCCCACTCATCTCTCCTGAGACTTAACCTTGATCACTCTCATGCTACCTTGACTAGTTTGGCTAAACTCCCAGAGTTATCCCTTTTCACTATAACTAAGGAGACCTCCTAAACTTTGTCCAGATGCCAGAGTTTAGACATCCATCTTAACAATGATAAATTAATTCTAACTATTGGCATTGCTTGTGCACCTTTCCACACCATCATATTTTAGTCTGTCTGTACCACTGCAGAATGTCACCAACCATATGCAATTCAGTCTTTGTCCTCCCAGAAATGCTATACCACGCCCCCTTTGTACGGAATACCAACAATCCCAGATATGTTTTGGCCTACACCTCACTGACGATTGGCCAATGAACCCAAAACACGTCTGGTGTTGCATGTCGGCTGGTGCAAAAGGGATGTGACCTAGCAGTTCACGTTGCACTTTCCCTTTTGGGGTGGGACCAGGCTTGATTTGCATATGTTTTTCTGTAATAGCATGGTAGGCTGAAATACAATGGGCTGGAGGGTTGCACAGATCAATGGCAGAGGCATGATTTATTCAAGACAGTCAGCCATCGCCAATCTGTTTTTGCTAAAGTCACCCTGAGTGGGACAGGTGGTCCCACTCAGCTTTACTCAAGCTTTCCGAGCCTAGCGACCTAAGCTACACCTCACTGATGATCGACAATGAGCCTTAAACATGTCTGGGTTGCGTGCGTTTGTGCGTTCATGAATATTCCAAGAAGCAGGAAAACCCAAAGGCAGGTGGAAGCCTACTAATGATAAGAATGATAAGAATCAAACTTAGATAAGCTTGAAGATGAGAAAGCTGTGATATGAAGGTGTCTAGAAGGTGTCATACGAAGGGAAGCGAAAGCAAAGAGGCTGAAGGAAAGCTGTTATGTGAAGAATATTGGCGGGAGTCACTAATTCGACCAGTGTCAGTAAGTATGTTAGTGTTTGAAGAACAGTTAGTGCCCAGCGTTTCCATGACCAAACCACCATGCCGGTGAGGTCTGTCCCAGTAATCTCCTTACCACAACGTGGGATTGATATTCACCACATTAAAGAACTTGGTGGCAAGTACCAGAGACTTTGCCAGCATGATGTTCCTGCCCTAAGGTTGGTATAAATTGAGCTAGGTTTCGTATGTGCCCAATTGTGCTGGGATGGACCGTTAGATTCGTATGCATCAGCAGCGTGGCTAATAATCTATGGTGAACCTAAACCATAGAGCAGAAACAGTGTATAATTGCTATTGTTACTATTAGAAGTGTGTCGACACTTGATTTGTTGTGGTGTCCAGTTAAAGGATCGAATGTCAAAGGATCGAAAGTCAAAGGATCGACTCAAAAGAATCGAATACAAAAGGGTCGACATTTTTTTTTTTAATATATTTTTTTTTTGGTTTCCGTTTTGGGAAAAAGGTGTTTTTTTCCACAAAAAACGGGATTTGAAAAAATAACTAATATTCAACCCTTTTGTATTCGATCCTTTTGAATCGATCCTTTTACTAGTCGATCCTTTATTTTCGATCCTTTGACCTACAACCATTTGTTGTCATTATACAATTCTTTAATTCCTTGAAAAAACAGCCAACACGTGTTTCGATAGATAGAAATAAATTTGCAGTGGAGGTGAGAGTCTCCTGTCTTTGAAACACAATGTGCTCTTACCTTTCTGGTTTGGCTACTGATTGTTCAAAATAAATCTCTGCCAACCGCAGCAGTTCCTTGAACCTTGCAGATCCTTCCATCTCCCCCTGTGTCAATACAAAACAAAAATAATATATTTTTGTTGAAATCCAGCCCATTAGTTGTTATTGGATACAACCAGTACTTAAATCTTTGATAAAAGTATATAACGTTTAGCGTTTGCTGACTAATTATTACAAGCAATAAAGAATTATTTTAGGTCAAAAGAGCAAAATAACAATTTACGAACCCCAGTAAGACCATATCCTCCTTCACAATGCCAACTAGCTGTTTTTTTTTTTTTAAGTGCTGTGATAGGATAAGAACCCACGATGGCTCTTATAATCAATCCGAGATATTGGATAGGATCTTATAATGTAAAAGTATGCATGGCTTCAGTGGTAGGCGTTATTCTCTCACACCATAAAATAGCTGGGAACAGATTTTGATGCAGACGTTAGAGGGTAGCGGTATCAGCATAGTCCAAAGGCAGGACATGCAGACTGGCATAGGTAAACTATGGGTCTATTATGGAGATGCCATCCAGCTTAATAGAAACAGAGTTGTCCAGATAGATGCAAGACTGACCACCCCAATGGACACTAGTCTTTAGAAAGCCACATATATGATATGTTATGATATATTACATGATTTGGTATTTATAACGCACCTATACACAAGTGTTTCTAGGAAGGCAGTGAATGCTAACTGTTCAAGAGGGGAGGGGGCGTGGCACTGTGTGTGAATCTGAGGGCAACCACGCCATCAGTCAGGATGAGCAGACAGGTAGATTAGCAGAGGAGAGGAAGAGAGAAGGAAGACGAGAGGACGTAGCTCTTGTGCAGCTTTCGGAACTTCAGGTAGCTGAGCAGAGGGCTCTAGAAGGAAGGTATTTAAGAAGAGAGTCTTGGATATAGAGAGGACCACAGCCCCGGAAAAACTTGTGGGTGATGCAGAGGGTCTTGAACTTGATCATCGCGACCAGCGGGAGCCAGTGGAGAGATTTCAGAGCTGGAGAGATGCGGCCATGGATAGGTGTTGTAGTACTTTTCTGGATTAGTTTAAGAGGGTGAAGAGAAGAGTTAGGAAGAATGAGAAAGAGGCTGTTGCAGTGGTCCAAGATGAAGAGAACCAGAGCTCTGGAGACAGTGAGCTTCTGGGGGAAGGTGAGAAAAGGTAGAATACCTCGGAAGAGGTGCAGCTGGAAGTAGGCCTTGGCAAGGGCTGTGATGTGTGGAGAGAAAAAGAGAGTGGTGTCGAAGATGATGCCAAGGTTTTTTGACTCACAGGAGGATGAGGGGGGGGCAGAGGGAGAGAGGAAAGGCGGGAGCAGGGGTCCCAATGAGAAGAATTTCTGTCTTACTGGCATTAAGGCAGAGGTCGTTAGAGGCGAAACATCCCTGAATAGCGGATAGACAGTCGGGAATGAGCGAGGTGGAAGAGGAAGCTGAGGGTAGCCTGAAAGAGAACAGTTTGTTATCCGCATAGCACACGAATTTACAGGAGAAAGTATCAGGTGGGCCGGGGGTAAGGGGCAGATAGGCATTGAAGAGCCAGGGTGAGAGGATAGCGCCCTGGGGAACACCACATGTGGAAAGAGAGGACCCAAGGACATACACTGCTTTGCCCCAGTGGATTGTGATGCTCTATACGAGAAAAGCGATTCAATGTGGGAACAATGACTGATGGCAGCGACTCTGCTACCAACATCCAAATTTAAGTGCAGAATTGCTGCTCAAAGAGTTTCCTCCATGGCCGCAGAGAAAGCAAGAGCAGACTACTTGCACTTCGGCTACTAGGATCGCTAAACAATGATAAATGACTTATTGGGAATTCTTTACCTTTTATTAGCCATGTGAGATGAAGTGAGAACCGAAACTAAAACATAAATGGATGCCCTAAAGTTGTGCCTTTGAACCTTTTATCGTGATAGAACAGTGTCTACAAATATATAATAAAATGAGGATCATCTGGGAGCCAGCTACAAAACACATCTCACAGATGAAGGAATGCAGATATGTAATTTCTTTAACAAAACCTTAACCACTAGATGAACAGGTTTGATACAGAGTCCAGTAAGGGATTAATACAGCATCAAAGCATCAATGTAAATATAACAATATACTGAAAAAACACAAACAGCCGCCACTATCTACAGAACCAAGACTTCTACGTTCACCACAGAAATAGGCCATCATGTTCAAAAAGGCAATACTTTACAATGTGATCTGCTCAGATGCAGCAGATAGGGAGCCACGGACAAATGCACTCCTGGGAAAACACATGAAAAGTGCCCACATGTTGTGGATGGCCAGATCCACACAGCAACAATAATACATCAACACGAAGTCCTGGAATAGAAACAAAAGGAGGCAAATGTTTGTGTTCCCTCTATTTGTCCCATAGAACTCAAGTGGAAGTCCTGAGCAAGACTGCTAAGAAATCAACACCCATTCGTCAGAAAAATGTCGCCTGAGAGAGGATTTTCCATTCATCCACTGCGGGTCTCCAGACAACATGAAACTAATTAGTGTGAAACACAAACTTCAAACCAAACAACTGGCGTTGGGACCCACAGCCGCTAGCGCAAAAGATGCAGAACCTGCAATCTGCCTATCACAAATACCACAAGGCAACCAAGTATTTAAAATATATAGTTCCTTCACATGCATAACCAGAATAGTAGTTTATATAACTGGCTGTACAAAATGGCATCTGGCATTTTCAATGTTTTTGAAACGGAACAGAATGAGACAAAAAATGCACACGAGTGACTACAGAATTCACGAAAGCAATACAGACGCAACTGTTTAAGAACATATGTCTGGCTGAAGACAATCAATTAAGGATGTGTGTGTGCGGATATACCTGATTGTGAACTTCAAACGCAAAGATAAACGGAAATATATGAGTTCCAGATGATGTAAATAACTGAGGCTCTAAAAGCTCGGTTAACCGGGGTCGAGGAGTTTATATGTTTCGCTATCCCACCTTCTGGATTTGTCCATCCATAACTTTAAAACAAGCTGCAAGAAAAACACTCGGAAAGTCAATAGGTTTCGGATTATTACCACTAGAGGACAGCCATAACATTCTCACCATTGTAAATAATGAAAATCATTAAAAGCCTTAAGATTAAAAAAGGCACAGATTTCAAACAAAACACAATTTTGTCAAACCTCAAATATCAGTTATCCTTTCTATTAAATTACCAGTAGAGGAAACCAGCAGCATCTACGACACAAAAATATTCATTTTTGAGCAAATCATAATTATAATCGCAAAAGCAGGGAATAAAGACGTATCCATCAGGCAAACGCTTCTCCAAACACATCTGCCATTTATCATTATCCATACTAACAGCTTATGCTGCAGTAAGTGTCGCTAAATTGACGCCTGAGCCAAAACCTTAATGCGGCCAAACAAAAATAGGTTTAGCTCCCCTGTTCCCTTCCTGTTGAACTCATCTTTCAAGCTGCTGTACTTCTCGTCAGAGACTTTATTTTCCCTTTCTCAGAAGAGTAGCTTGTCTAGAACATGGAAGGAGTTTCATAATGTAGCAATCACGCCCAAGCTGCAGGGCGTACATGGCTGGTAACGCCACGCCAGCCTGAGCCTAGGCAGGCCCCCTGTGCCGGGTGTGCAAATCATTTTTCCCCTCAGGAGATGAGCTCTGTGCTATTGTGCGAACCCAATCTCCTGAGAAAGAACAAAAAAGATAGCCATTGCAAAAGGGACTTAGTCTCTAGGAGCTCCGGTCCAGAAGGCAAGTGGGGGAAGGGATGGGAATGGGTATGTATTGTTGTGATGGGGAGGGTGGGGAGGCTACAGGGAGAGGCTTCCCCCATATTAAAAAACGAATAAGATGGCACCGCACAGGGAATGGCTTCAGGTGGATGTCAAACATTGTATTATGTAACTGGAATGCTCTTCATGATAAAAGTTATTTATTTTAAAATTTGTTTATTGGCATTTGTGGTTATAAGCATTTTACATTATTTTTTTTTAATAATTCTGTTTATTACGTTTTAATAATACAACAACAAAACAGACATAAATCAAAGGCATACATCAGATCATGGTGGTAAGGCAATTTCAAAAAGCAAAAGGAACTCTGTAGGGCCGAGAGCCATCAGACATTTGTGGGATAAGGCAGGTAACCAATGTTAACCACAGTACATTTCTATTTTCATCGGCGCATTTCAGTTAGCGTCAAGCCATTTACCCCATATTTTTTCGAATTTGCGGGGGCAACCCCGTGCATTATAAATCCGGCGCTCCGAGGCCGCGCATCTGTCCAACTCATTGCTCCAGCGGTTCACAGATAAAGGGTCAGCAGAGCCCCAGCTAGTCGCGATTCATCTTTTGCCTGCCCCGAATGCCAGTGCCAGAAATATTTTTTCATATTTCGAGAGATCTACTTCACCCCGGATTCCCAACAGTATCATTTTGGGATCCCTGGGGATTGGTGTCGCCAAGGTGGCAGAGATCATGTTAATACAGCTCTCCCAGAAGACCTGTAAGACTCGGCAGTCCCATATCATATGGTAAAAAGTGGCAGGTTCCGTTTTGCATCTGAGGCATGTCCCGTCTT
Source organism: Ambystoma mexicanum (assembly GCF_040938575.1). NCBI lineage: Eukaryota > Metazoa > Chordata > Amphibia > Caudata > Ambystomatidae > Ambystoma > Ambystoma mexicanum. The sequence goes on from NC_090929.1 coordinate 724,790,972, forward strand.
CCAGTCCCCCCCATCTGGCCATGGCAGTACGTGAATAGTATGTGCGGTGGAGGATCCTCAGTTGTATAAGTCTGAGTTTAGAGTTTATACCAATTTCTCTAGGGGACATTAATGCCTCTACCCAGTCCTCTGGTTCCATTTGTCCTATGTCCTTTTCCCACTTTTCCTTGAGCCCATCTAGCTGCGCCGCCCCAAAGGAGATAAGGGCTTGATAGAGCGTGGAAGTGACCTTGGAGGCAATGCATTGGGGAAGGATATTGGTCTCAATGGGAGTACAGGGGGGTATGGTTGTCGTATCAGGGAATTGGGTGCGGATGGCGTGGGCCAGTTGCGCATGTCGAAACCGGTCCATGGATACGAGGTCGAATTGCTCTTGCATGGCCTCAAAGTCCAGGAGGTGGCCTTCTTGTATCACATGCGCTAGTGTGTGTATCCCTTTTACGCACCAGTGACCGAAGGGGCCCATCTTTACTATTTCCGGGAGGAGTGCGTTGTGCCATAGGGGTTGAGATAGTGTTGGTTTACCTTTCCAGCCAATTAGTTTGTGCGCATCCCGCCAGGCCCGGAAAATATGGCGTGTCATTTTGGGTAACATCGGGGGTTGGTCGTGGGTGGCGTACAGGATCTGTAGTGGGGTCATGCTCTCTATTTCAAGGCGGATGTGGGGGAGTGTGGGGTCTGCGTGTATCCAGTCGTTTACCACCCCAATCTGGGCTGCAAGGTAATAGGTGCGTATGCATGGTAGACCGATGCCTCCCTCCCACACTGATCGCTGCAGCGTTTCAAGGGCGATCCTGGGTTGTTTCCCTCCCCACAGCAGTGTGCGAAGGCGTCTGTCAATGAGTGCGAAGGTGTCTCGGGGGATGACAACAGGGGCGTTTTGAAGTACATACAACAGTCTGGGGAGGGTCATCATTTTGAATAGCGCCGCTCTGCCCATTAGTGATAGTGGGAGTGATTGCCAGTGGGAGGTGTCCCTATTGAACCGGTCAATTATTGGTTGTAAGTTGAGTTGCAGGAACCCACCCAGTGTCGGGTCGAGTCTTATACCCAGGTATTTAAGTTCTCTAATGGAGACATGATATGGGCAGGTTTCAGGGATCGCAGACTCGCCGCCCTGGATCGGGAAGTAAATGGTTTTGGTCTCATTTACCTTAAGGCCTGCAAAGCGCTGGTATTCCCTAAGGATGCGGGAAACAATCGGGCAGGAAGTGCGTGGGTTACTGAGGTATATGAGGAGGTCGTCCGCGTAGAGGGATAGTCGGTCCTCTCCCCCCCCAGGTTAGGCGAACCCTGTCCAATTAGTGTTAGCTCTAAGCTCAATTGCAAGAGGTTCTATGGCCAAGAGAAAAAGCAGCGGGGAGAGGGGGCACCCCTGTCTCGTACCCCGACCCAAGGGAAATGATCCAGAAGACCTGCCGTTCACCCTTACCATGGCCTCCGGGTGTGCATACAGGAGTTTAACCCACGATATAAACGTTTGCCCCAGGTTCATCCGAGCCATGATTGCCCACAAAGCCTCCCATTCTACAGAGTCAAATGCTTTTTCAAAGTCCACTGCCAGGAGGGCCAGTGGGGCTGGTATTTCCTTGGCTCTGCTCAGCGCCAGCTGAACTCTACGCAGGTTCATGCGGGTGGATTTGTTGGGCATGAATCCACATTGGTCTGGGTGGACAAGGGTCTCTATAACTTGCAGTAGTCTGTTGGCTAGTGTTCTTGCGAGGACCTTGGCTTCGCCGTTGATCAAGGATATTGGGCGATAGGAGGCACATTCCTCCGGGGGTTTCCCGGGCTTATGTATGACGATTATGCATGCCTTCCTGAGGTCCGGGGGGGAGTGCCCCCAGCTCTTTGCTGCGTAGAAACATACGGTGCATGTGGGAGGGTAGTGAACCGCTGAGGCATTTCCATGTTTCTGTGGGGAACCCATTAGGACCCGGGGTCTTCCCAGGTTGGAGCTGTGCGAGCGCCTCTTGCACCTCGGTTACAGTGATTTCGGCGTTCAGGAGGTCTGTTTGGCGCTGGGAGAGCTTCGGGATCTCGATCTGGTCAAGGTAGCATGCGGGTTCGGAAGGCGGGCTCTCGGCCGGTGGAGTATAGAGTTTCTCATAGTAGGCGGCGAATGCCGCAACAATGTCGGAGTCATCTGTGAGGAGTGTTCCGTCTGGAGATTCAATTGCCCGCACGTGTCCCTTGGTCTGTTCGCGCCGTTCCAACAAGGCCAGTGTCTTATTCGCCTTGTCGCCTCGTTCATAGATTTGGCTCCGGACTAACTGATGGGCTATCCGTGCGTTGTCTAGAGCCAGGTTGCCAAGGGCCTCTTGTGCTGTAAGCAGATCCTCTTTCCCTTCTTGGGTGCAGTGTTCTAGGGTTTGCCGTTCGCACTCCAGGACACGCGCTTCTGCCTCATTGATCTTTTGGACTTGTCGTCGTTGGTAGGCTGAAACTTCCGAGATAACTTCCCCGCGGAGGACAGTCTTATACGTCTCCCAGAGCGAGATCGGGCAATCCACTGATCCTTTGTTGTTTTCAAAATATTCTATTGTCTTCTTTTCCAGTTCCTCCGCAATTTCAGGGAGACGTAGGTGATATGTGTTCAGGCGCCAGTTACGATCCGGTCCACGGCAGGAGTTCTTCATGGACAATAGGAGCGGAGAGTGGTCCGAAATACCCCTTGCGAGGAATTCAGCGTCCAGGAGCCTGTGATTTATACTGCGGGGGATAAAGGCATAATCGATTCTGGAGAATGACTTGTGGACGCCAGAGAAAAAGGAGAACCCAGCCTCATTGTTGTGGAGCGAGCGCCATGTGTCCGTCATTCCCAGAGCTTCGGCGAACATGGCGAGTGGTGTGGGGGCAGAGCAGGTACCTGATCTCCTGTGAGATCTATCGACTGCAGTGTTCATCACTTCATTAAAGTCCCCGCCAATCACCCATACATCGGCCTCATCGTCCAGTAACCGGCTGCGTAGCTCGGAGAGTAGTTCTTTCGTCTGTGAGGGGGGGCGTAAATTGCAGCGAGGCCCCATTTCTCGCCCCAGATGTCAGCCAGTATCATAACATAGCGGCCCAGGGGGTCGGTCTTGACCTTCCTGACCTGCAGGGGGACTCGCTTGTGGACAAGGATCATCGTGCCCCTAGCTCCTGTCATGAATCCAGCCTGGTAGGCGTGAGAGTAGTTGGACCTTCTGAAAAAGTTTGTGCTCGTGCCTAGCAAATGTGTTTCATTTAGAAGGGCAATGTCCGGCGAGTAACGGTTAAGGTACTGGAGCACCAGTCTTCGCTTTGTGCTGGAGCCGAGGCCGTTGACGTTCCAGGAGAGCACGGTTACCTTGTTGGAGTTCATTCTATCTGCGTGGGGCGCTTATCTGGGCTTCTGGGAGGATCAGTGGCGGTCATGTACACTCGAGAGGTGTGCAGCGCTGTACTTTCGGGGGAGACGTCCGGGGGTCGTCTCGTGTCGGTGTATCTGCTGCCTGGATGATGATTATGTCTGTGGTCTTGCCCATAGTTATTACTTGATTCCCTTGCCAGTGCTTCTATGTGTCGTGCCTTCTTGTTTCTTGATTCGGTTTCTTTACGGACCTTGAACTCCCCCCCACCCTGTACTTCCCCCCCAACTGGGAGCACCTGTCACCCAAACATTGAACCTATAACTTTATAAACTTCTTCGGGATAACCCGGCTGTGATAACGCGCACGCCGCATTAGGGGGCGGCGGCCGCTAGGTGAGCATTCCCATTCTACCAATCTGGAGTTTGGGCCCCTTAGTACAGGGTATTCATCCTTTTTCCGTAGGGGTCCTTGACGCGTCGTCATCCGCATTGGTCGGGGAACGAGGGGGCGAGGGTCTCCCAGGTCGAGGTTGCTGTGTGGGTGGGCCCAATGGCACACGTCTCCCGCTGGAGTCCGTGAGGACATGAGTTTCAAGCCAGTCCCATGCATCTTTGGGGTTGTAAAACAAGTGAGTAGCGCCCTCATACTGGACTTTTAGCAATGCCGGGAAGAAGAGGGCATATTTGATGGATAGCGGCTGGAGCTTCTTCTTGACGGAGTCAAAAGACTGGCAGGCTTTTTGGACTTCTTTCGTGTAATCGGGATAGAAACCGACCTTGTAGCCGTTGTATGTGATCGGGCCCATGGCCCTTGCCATTTGTAGGATCGCATCCCGGTCGCGGAAATTCAGTAGGCGTGCGATCATTGTTCTGGGCGGGGCACCCGGTATAGGTCGGCCGGTGGGGACTCTGTGTGCCCTTTCCACGGAAAAGAATTTGGATAGCTTCTTAGGGGCAAAGATATGAATGAGCCAATCTTCTAAGAAGAGTTCTGCGCTGGGGCCTTCCTCTTTCTCTGGTATACCGAGGATCCTGAGATTATTGCGTCGCGCCCTCCCCTCACTGTCTTCGGCGCGGTTTTCCAGTTGGGTCACTTTTTGGGCAATCGCAGTGAGCTGCTGTTCCATGCGGTGGACCGCATCTTCAGTGTTAGACACCCTCTGTTCCGCTTCCCCCACCCTGGTCGATAAATTGCGGAGGTCTTGGCGTATAAGGGACACCTCAGAGGATACGCCGCCTATTTTAAGTTCCAAGGATGTCCTCGAGTCCCCAATCGCTTTCATAAGGTCTGACAAAGAGATAGGAGGGTCTCTGAGTTCTCCAGGGTTACCATTTTACATTATTACTGGTCAGGTCCTTTGCATAGGATGTCTGACTGTGACGCTGCAATTTTGCCTTACTTCAAAAAAATAAAAGAAAAAATGAATAAATAACAACACTCATATAACAAATTAACATTAACTGTCTCCTTGTGAGTGGCAGGTGGTGATTGGTGGGTTTCCGGGGGGGGCGGGTGTTCTGTCTTCAGGGTAGTGGGGGGAGCCATTTCCGGTTTAGTTCCGGGTCGTGGGGGTCTAATGCCCAGCGTTCATGTCCATTTGTGTGGATCGATGGGTCTGTCGGGTGTGTTGTTCAGGGGGGTTTATCATCGGAGGATCGAAACAGTTTGGACATGGTGTCTTTCCATGCCTCTAGCGCCATGCTCGAGTCCTCAGTGGATCTAGTGACACTATCCTCCCAGGCTCTGGTTTCGGCGTTTCCCCATCTTTCTAGCTCTTTACGCCATGTTTTATGGTTCGGTCCGGCGGGCTTTTTCCAGGCCATGGCGATAGTCCTCTTGGCCGTTATGCACAGTAAGTCCATTAGTTTTACAGCGTATTTGAGTTTGGCTTGCCTGGGGTAACTGCCTAGGAGGCATTCAGCTGGAGTCCATTTGTACCTGGTAACCTCAGCTTCTTCGCAGGTTTGTTTTGCTTTCAACCAGAGGTTCTGTGCCTTAGTGCAGTTCCATAGCATGTGGATCAAGTCTGCCCCGTCTGCCCCACACCATGTGCATTGTGCCTGAGCGGTTCTGTTGAACTGTGCTATTTTACTTGGGGTCAAGTAGGTGCGGTATAGTATATTAATCTGTATTAATCGAAATCTCTGGTTCCTAGAGACCTCTTTTGGGAATGACAGTGCTCTGAGCCATTCGTTCTCAGACATTTCTTGTCCAATGTCCGTTTCCCAGTGGGTCTTTAATGCAGCGCTACGAGGATTAGGGATGTCCCATAGGAGGCTGTATATTTGAGATACCGCCTTCCCCTCTTCGTTCAGGCCATACATCAGTGTCAGGAAGGGGTCAGTCTCGGGTTCTTCTGGCCAGGTAGGCCATCTCGTGCGGGCCATGGTGCGGATCTTTTGGTACCACAGGAATTGACCGGCCTGGATGTCCTCCACCTCCTGTAACTCAGCGAATTCTCTGAATATACCATCAGTGTGTAGGTCACCCCAAGTGTAAATACCTTTCTTTTCCCATAGCCTGATGCTGTGTAGGTTGGTGTCTGTTTTACCAAACCCCGAAAGTATTGGCACTTCCTGGAAGTATGGCTGTTTCAGGCGCAGGACTGTTGTGGTTCTGTGCCATATCTTCCTGCCCAGGGTTGCCAGAAATGGTGGTCTGTACATTAGTCGCTGAGGAACCCAGATTAACTCCTTCAGTCGAATTGGGGTAATCATAGCTTGTAACAGGGGGGTCTCAGAGGTGGCCTCATCCGCTAGCCACTTGGACACATGGCTCAGTTGGGCTGCCAGATAGTACTTTTCTAGGCTTGGTAGTTGGATCCCACCTTGATTGTATGGTAAGACTAGGGTGGACAGGGCCACACGGTGTCTGCCCTTTCCCCATAAGAATTCTTTGAGTATTGCATCGAGCAGTTGAAAAAAGGGTTTAGTGATGTAGAAGTGCACATTTTGGAATCCATACAGAAATCTAGGGAGAATAATCATCTTGGCTATCAAAGCCCTTCCTAGCATGGATAACGGAAGCTTCGCCCAGAACCTTATGGATTTGCGTAGTGTGAGTACTGCAGCTTTCGTGTTATGTTCATGCATCAACTCCGGGGTATGCATTATTTGGATCCCCAGGTAGCGGAAGGAAGCCGTCTGCCACTGGACGCCCACCTGGGGGAGTTCTTCAGCGCCTTTGTTTCTTAGTCCTGCCAGAGGAAACAAACAGGATTTGCTGAATTTAATGCCGGAGACTTTGGCGTAGTTGTCGAGGACTTCTAGTATTGTCGGTACATTAAGATGGGGATTGTTGACATATATTAGAACGTCGTCTGCATATAATGAGATATGAGCGCTTCCTGCTAATCTGATCCCTGCATCAAAGAACTGCTGTCATGATCTCTGCTTCCAAAAGGTCAGGACTTACCCAACTCCCTTGGAAGCAGACCCATAACCCAGGTTCCGAGTGCCAACCAGTCCCAATTGGGACCTTTTGGACCCTGTCCTGGCGCCAGTGGCACCAGGCTCATAAATATGCCCAGTCCCAGCGCTGGAAGCGCCGGGCTCATAATGCTTGGGTGGACTTACCTGCAGCAGACCATGCTGCTTACTTACCTGCCAGTTGAGCCTCTAATCCTCTTCTGTTTGGGACTACTTTTCCTGTTGGGTGGGGCAGGAGCCACTCCCTAGGTTCAGAACACTGGAACTCTTCTGGAAAGCAGGAACTCTTTTCTTACCTAGGCGAGGCTGTGGAAGGAGACACCTAAGCACTACAGGAGGCTATTTAAACCACACCCGATGGATGAATCTTGCTTTGCGTTATTCTGCATCCTCTGCAGCAGAACGCTCATCGTGTCTTCTGCATCTGATCCTGGGCCTAAGGGGAAAAAGGCTTACCATCCTGAATCCAGTCTTCAGCAACACCTATAAAGACAAGAAAGAACAGGTTAGCACTACGGTCTTCAGTGACAGCGCTTCTCTTACCTGGTACATCGGCTGTCACCAACGCCTCGCGCTGCATTCCGGCATCTGAAAGACAAAGGCTTACCTACTCTTCGCGTGCTCCGGAGGTCTTCGCACTGCACTCCGGCATCTGAAAGACAAAAGCTTACCAACTCTTCGCACGCTCCGGAGGCCTTCGGCGCTGCATCCCGCATCTGAAAGACAAAAGAAGGTGCGTTTAAAGACATTGGGTAACTTTATTACTCACGTGCCATTACTCCTTCCCACGCCGAACCCAGTGGGTATTCCGGCACCCTTCAGCAGCTCCGAACTTGTACCTGCAAGATAAAAGGACAGTTAGTGCGCATCGTGAAGCAGGCAACAAGCGCTTACTTACGTGCTTCCAGGCGCTTCTATTCCTCACACGGGTTCCATCCTCAACTCACTTCAGCCCGTCATCCGCCATCGCCGGAACCCTGCAAAACAAGAGACATCATTACAAAAGACTTTTAAAGACATTTGAAATACTCGGAACTTACCGTTCGTGCAGTAAACGACGGACAGCAGTCCTCTGAGGTCAAGAGGCCTGCACCCTTATCCAGTGAAGAAACTGGTTACGGCACCCTGCCCCGAGGCAGATGGAGAGCTCGGCGTTCACTTACCTAAGGTGAGAGCGTTAACCTTTGGGGTTCTACAGGAGAAGAGAAAGGGAAGAAGAGAGAGACACCCAATAACCCCAGTTCATTAATCCCATATTTTCTATCCGCAGACATCTTACTCTTCGAGTCAGACATACAGTGCACAGAGGTCCAGCCCAAAGAGCCAACCGTGTGTTACACATCACCTTTGAAGATACGGTATTCGCCCAGTCAAGACCGGCGCCTCTGCGGGAATCAGGTGAGCGTTACAGAACGCAAAGCCTACAGCAAAACTCCCGCCCAGGCGCTATGGAAACCTCGGATACCGACCAGCTAGCCCAGTTACTTGGGGAACTAAGAGCAGAAGTGCATGCAGCCCGTCAGGAAACGAACGCTCTAAGAAGGGAACTGATTATTTCCAAGGAGCGAACAGACGATCTCGCTAGACAATTGCTACAGTCACAAGCCGGACAGACCCCATTACCCGCATCAGGGACAAATCTTCCTTCAACATCCTCTATGAATCCAGTGCAAATCAACCTACCTGGGAATGTACCTCTGGCTCCGCCCGAACGATTTTCTGGTGACCCAAAGAGGTTTGCAGTATTTATTAATCAGTGCCGGTTGCATTTCTTATGCCGGCCAGCAGCCTTTCCAACTGATCAAGCTAAAGTAGCTTTCGTACCTTAGTGGCAATGCGGCAGACTGGTCGATCCCTCTAGTTAATCAAGATGATCCGGTTCTCCATGATTTTCAAGCTTTTCAGCTCAGTATGGAAAAACTGTTCGCAAGACATTCACAGGGGCAGGCCTTGGACAATGAGCTTCTTTCGTTGCGACAGGGTAATCAAGACCTTTTGGCTTATATTGCGTCTTTCAACAGACTGATAGTGGAAACTCAATGGCCTGAGGACAAAAGGATTACGCTGTTTTATAGAGGTCTACGTGGAGAGCTCAAAGATGTGTTAGCCCAAGTAGTGAATCCCCCGCAAGACTGTTCGGACTATATAGACTTAGTCGTTCAAATAGATCACAGACTGCAGAACAGGAAGGCCGATCGTTCCAAGTTTGATGCTCGAGTATTTTCCAAACCACCATCTCCTTCCAAAGGAGTAGACTCCGGGGAACCCATGCAAATAGGGGGCCTGAAAGGACCACTAACACAAAAGGAGCGGGAAAGGAGAAAACAGTTGCAATTATGCCTCTATTGCGGAAACTCAGGGCACTTTCTTCGAGACTGTCCGGTGAAACCAGCCAAGAAGGCAGTAGGAGCTTCAGTTACCAAGGTCACAAACTCTGAGCACGGAAACGACCTCGCCCGACAAGAATAGAGGTCCTCTTGCCGAGCGTTAAAACCAGTTCCGTGACCTCGCATTTCGTGATGCCTATGGTCCTCATTAGCCCTGATCATCCGGATCGATTACATGCGATTGAAGCTTACGTCGATAGCGGTGCCATCGGCAATTATGTGGATCATGAAATGGTTTTGAGGATGAATCTAACTCTTTGTCCCAAGGCTGTAAAGGACGTCATTACTACGGTGGATGGTACGGAGATAGCCTCCGGACCAGTAACGCATACCACTCAAGAAGTGACGCTAGTAAGTCAAGATGGACACCATGAGAAGATCGTGTTCGATGTGATCAAGGCCCCTCAGTTCCAGATTATTCTAGGAATACCTTGGTTAGAGAAACACAATCCTCAGATCGATTGGCGAGCAAGAACGGTTTAGTTTCCAGAATGTGTCTCTACTTGTCACCCTCCACCTGGTGTTGCACTGGCAGCAATTTCTTCGGAGACTCCCCAGTTACCTCCCGAATACCTAGAATTCCAAGATGTTTTCCGGAAGGATCAGGCTAACTCTACCTCCTCATAGGTCTTATGACTGCCAGATAGACCTGATACCTGGATCTACTCCTCCTTGTAGTAGAATTTATGCCCTCACCGAGCCTGAGAACCTTCACCTCCGACAATACCTGGATCAATACCTAGCGAATGGGTTTATTAGTCCCCTGCTTCTTCAGCTTTGTTCTTCGTTCCAAAAAAAGAAGGGGACCTTAGAACTTGCATAGATTATCGCGCCCTGAACCAGATCACCGTTAAGAATAGATATCCGTTACCTTTGATCCCTGAACTCCTGGACCAAGTCAGAAAAGCATGCATATATACAAAGCTGGATCTTAGAGGAGCCTACCACTTGGTACGAGTAAAAGAGGGCGATGAATGGAAGACGGCCTTCCGCACCAAGTATGGGCTATTTGAATATCAGGTCATGCCCTTCGGACTTTGCAATGCCCCGGCCGCCTTTCAATATTTTATGAACGATGTCCTCAGAGAGCTCATAGATGTGTGTGTTGTTGTTTACATTGACGACATCCTCGTTTATTCTTCATCGGAATCTGAACATCGGAAACACGTGAATATGGTCCTCGAGAGATTGCGTCAACACAAACTTTTCGCCAAGTTGGAAAAATGTGTTTTCAACGTGACTGAAGTTGAGTTCTTGGGATTCATATTATCACCTAGCGGAGTGCGTATGGATTCAAAGAAGGTCGATGCAATTCTCAAATGGCCATCACCATCCTCCGTAAAAGGTGTTCAAAGCATGTTAGGCTTCGCTAACTTTTACCGCAGGTTTATCCCCGAATTCTCTCGAATAGTCCAGCCCATCACCGCCTTGTTAAAGAAAAACAAACGTTTTGAATGGTCTACCGAGGCGGAGCAAGCTTTCCAGAATTTGAAGACTAAATTTATCTCTGCACCAATTTTAAAACATCCTCGCCCCGAACTCCCCTACATCGTTGAAACTGATGCTTCGAGCCTTGCCATGGGGGCAGTTCTATCACAAAAGGACCCAGTAACCAATCAGTTGCATCCCGTGGCATTTTGGTCCCGCAAATTCTCGCCTCCTGAAATCAATTACACTATTACGATAAGGAACTTCTGGCTATCAAGTCTGCCTTTAAGGCTTGGCGGCATTATCTTCTGGGGGCCCGACACACCGTTACTGTGATTACGGATCACCGAAACCTGCAATATTTGAAAACCGCAAAAGCCCAATCCTCTAGACAACTCCGTTAGGCACTATTCTTTGCCGAGTTTGACTTCATAATTACCTATCGACCTGGTACAAAAAACGGTAAAGCTGATGCCCTTTCTCTGATGGGAGTGGAAGAACACTTGATCAACCCTAAACCTGTACCTATCATTCCCGAACAAAGAATTCTGGGTGTAATCGCCACACAATCCATAGAGGAAGTTAAGGATAAAGCCAGGCAACTTGTAACTCCAGCAGACATACAGAATTGGCATCTGCAGGGAAAGGACTTTGCAGTGAAGGACAACTTATTGTATTTCCAAGAACGATCATACCTGCCCAGCACAGATTTACAGAAAAAGGTAATCTCTTGTTATCACGATTCCTTAATGGAAGGACATCCCGGTATGGCCAAAACCTCAGAAAAGATCAAGCGCTACTTCTGGTGGCCGTCTTGGAAAAAAGATATCAGAGACTTTATAATGTCCTGTGGAGTATGCGCCCAAAACAAGAGTCAAAAGGAAAAACCAGCCGGCCTCTTACGCCCTATTGACATCCCACCTCGCCCTTGGCATACGCTTTCTATGGACTTCATCACCGATCTACCTCCATGCTCCGGATACAATACGATCCTAGTAATCGTGGACTTATTCTCCAAGATGGCGCATTTCATTCCACTCAAAGGCTTGCCAACAGCAACAACTCTGGCCCGAGAATTTCTCGAAAACATCGTCCGACTGCACGGTTTTCCTTCAGTTCTGATTTCGGATCGAGGTAGTCAATTTATTTCTCATTTTTGGCGAAGTTGCTGTCGGTCGGCTCAAATTGATGTGAGACTATCGACCAGTCACCACCCTCAAACCGACAGACAAACCGAGAGGACCAATCAAACTCTGGAACAGTATTTACGCTGCATGCTGCAACAAACTGAAAAAACTTGGAAAGATATCCTTTGGATAGCCGAATATGCCTACAATAACTCTGTCCACTCGGGAACTGGGAAAACCCCGTTTTTTCTTCTATACGGCAGTCACCCTCGAACCTCGGAGTTGGATCCACTCCAAGATCTTGGAACACCAGCAGTAGACTACCTGCATTCTACAATCACCCAAGCCTTTAAGGAAGCCGTTTCTCACCTTCAAAGGGCTAAGGAACAATACAAGAAAGGAGCAGATCAACATCGGAAGGAAGCCCCCCAATATCAAGTAGGAGATCAAGTCTGGTTATCCACCAAATATCTACCTCTAAAAGGACCACGCACATTCAACCCAAGATACCTTGGTCCCTATTCCATCACTACCATAGTAAACCCAGTAGCGGTCAAGTTGGACTTGCCCCCTCACATGAAGATACATCCGGTCTTCCACGTCTCTCTATTAAAACCCGTGCAACCTCAAACCCGACTAACTAAATCTCCAAAACCTATCCTAGTTGATGGAGAACTCGAGTTTGAAGTCAAAAGCATCCTGGACTCCAAGATCTCCAAATCTAAACTATTTTACCTAATTGACTGGAAAGGCTACGGCCCCCAAGAAAGATCCTGGGAACCTGCAGAATATGTCCACGCTCCTCGTCTAATCAAAAGATTTCATCGAACATTCCCTGACAAGCCCAAACCCCCGGAGAAGCCCGGTTTGGGAGGGGCCTTGAGGGGGGGTGCTGTCATGATCTCTGCTTCCAAAAGGTCAGGACTTGCCCAACTCCCTTGGAAGCAGACCCATAACCCAGGTTCCGAGTGCCAACCAGTCCCAATTGGGACCTTTTGGACCCTGTCCTGGCGCCAGTGGCACCAGGCTCATAAATATGCCCAGTCCCAGCGCTGGAAGCGCCGGGCTCATAATGCTTGGGTGGACTTACCTGCAGCAGACCATGCTGCTTACTTACCTGCCAGTTGAGCCTCTAATCCTCTTCTGTTTTGGACTACTTTTCCTGTTGGGTGGGGCAGGAGCCACTCCCTAGGTTCAGAACACTGGAACTCTTCTGGAAAGCAGGAACTCTTTTCTTACCTAGGCGAGGCTGTGGAAGGAGACATCTAAGCACTACAGGAGGCTATTTAAACCACACCCGATGGATGAATCTTGCTTTGCGTTATTCTGCATCCTCTGCAGCAGAACGCTCATCGTGTCTTCTGCATCTGATCCTGGGCCTAAGGGAAAAAGGCTTACCATCCTGAATCCAGTCTTCAGCAACACCTATAAAGACAAGAAAGAACAGGTTAGCACTACGGTCTTCAGTGACAGCGCTTCTCTTACCTGGTACATCGGCTGTCACCAACGCCTCGCGCTGCATTCCGGCATCTGAAAGACAAAGGCTTACCTACTCTTCGCGTGCTCCGGAGGTCTTCGCACTGCACTCCGGCATCTGAAAGACAAAAGCTTACCAACTCTTCGCACGCTCCGGAGGCCTTCGGCGCTGCATCCCGCATCTGAAAGACAAAAGAAGGTGCGTTTAAAGACATTGGGTAACTTTATTACTCACGTGCCATTACTCCTTCCCACGCCGAACCCAGTGGGTATTCCGGCACCCTTCAGCAGCTCCGAACTTGTACCTGCAAGATAAAAGGACAGTTAGTGCGCATCGTGAAGCAGGCAACAAGCGCTTACTTACGTGCTTCCAGGCGCTTCTATTCCTCACACGGGTTCCATCCTCAACTCACTTCAGCCCGTCATCCGCCATCGCCGGAACCCTGCAAAACAAGAGACATCATTACAAAAGACTTTTAAAGACATTTGAAATACTCGGAACTTACCGTTCGTGCAGTAAACGACGGACAGCAGTCCTCTGAGGTCAAGAGGCCTGCACCCTTATCCAGTGAAGAAACTGGTTACGGCACCCTGCCCCGAGGCAGATGGAGAGCTCGGCGTTCACTTACCTAAGGTGAGAGCGTTAACCTTTGGGGTTCTACAGGAGAAGAGAAAGGGAAGAAGAGAGAGACACCCAATAACCCCAGTTCATTAATCCCATATTTTCTATCCGCAGACATCTTACTCTTCGAGTCAGACATACAGTGCACAGAGGTCCAGCCCAAAGAGCCAACCGTGTGTTACACATCACCTTTGAAGATACGGTATTCGCCCAGTCAAGACCGGCGCCTCTGCGGGAATCAGGTGAGCGTTACAACTGCTGTCTAAAATAGATTGCTATGGGTTCCAGCCCCAGAACGTAGAGCATAGGAGAGAGTGGGCAGCCCTGCCTAGTACCCCTCTGGATGTCCCATGCCTCTGACACATACTTCCCAGATTTCAGCCTAGCCCTTGGGTTATTGTAAAGAATCTTGACCCATCTGATGAATCCCTGGCCAATCCCAAATCCCTCCAAAACCGCTATCAGCCATTCCCAGTATATAGAGTCGAAAGCCTTAATGGCGTCTAAGGGCAGTAGTGCAAGCTGTTCGTCACATGAGCTGGTTTGGGCTATGATATGTTGAAGCCTGCGCAAGTTTAGGGACGTGTTCCGGCTGGGTATAAAGCCATTCTGGTCCGTATGTATTATATCTCCTATCACTTTGGATAGTCGCTTGGCTAGAATTGTCGTCAGTATTTTAACGTCATAGTTAAGCATGGCAAGCGGGCGATAGGTGTCGCATCTGTCAGGAGTCTTATTGGGCTTGAGCATCGGTATCACTAGGGTTTCTCTCATGCTGTCTGGTAGGATACCTCTTTCGTATGTTTCTGAGAAGACTTGGTGCAGTAGGGGCATCAGGGAGGGTTCAAATGCTTTGTAGAACTCGGGTGGGAGCCCGTCACTACCCGGGGTCTTACATGTGGCCAGGGATCGAATAGCTTCTGTTATGTCTTCCGGTGTGATGTCAGAGTCCAGAGTGTCAGATTGTGCTAGCGATAGCTTGGGTAGACCTATTTCTTCTAGTGTGTCTGATTTGTTCTTGGGGGATTTTGTCTGTGTGGGAGTATAGTTGTGCATAGTAGTGTTTAAAGGTGTCGTTGATGCTCTGCTGGGTTCTGTGCTCTGTGCCGTGTTGGTCCCGTAGTGTTGTGGTTATGTGTTTGGGGTGTTCTCGTTTACAAAGCCAGGCCAGTAACCGGCCAGGTTTATCGGCTTCTGCATGTGTTCTGTCCGTTCTGGCGCTAAAATCAAATTTGGCTAGTCTGTTCCATGCGACAGAGCAGTCCTCTCTGAGAGTCCTAAGGTCTTCCTCCCTCTTTGGGGCATCTACTGGGGTGGCTTCTAGCTTTTGGATCGCATTTTCTTTCTGGTCAAGTTCGGCTCTCAGCTCTTTCCTGATACCCCCTGCTTTAGCAATAACTTCGCCCCCGTGACTACTTTCAAGGCATCCCATACCGTGCTAATGTGTTTGACACTACCAGAATTTTCTGCTATGTAGCTCTCTAAGGATTCTAGCAGTTCCTCCCTGAAGGCCAGGTCTTTCAAGGCCTCAGCAGGCATCCTCCACATGGGGATGGGTGGTCTGGGACTGTTATGGTGCCAGTCCAACAGAAGTGGGGAATGGTCGGAGATAGTCCTCCCTAAATACTGCGCTTCCCCTATTTGAGGCAAATGCTCCTTACTTATAAAAAAATAATCTAGCCTCGTATGGAGTTTATGGGGGGAAGAGTAGTACGAGTAGGCTCTCTCGTCTGGGTGTAGTTCCCGCCATACATCCGTCAGGTCTAGTTCCTTGATCAGGGTGGCTAGGGACATGGTGGCAGTGGAGGGGCCATTCGGTGAAGGCCGGGATCTGTCTAACTCTGAGTCGTGGACGCAGTTGAAATCGCCACCCTACAGAAAAAAACCGTCTCTGAACTGCACCATTTTAGCACCCAGCGCTTTCAGGTGGGCAGGGATATTGTTGTTCGGGAAATATGAATTCACTATGCAAATCTCTCTTTGTTCGAAAGTGCCCCATATTATTAGGTATCTGCCCTCTGGGTCCTTTTCCATTTTGTTTAGGTGGAATGGTACTTGAGGGTTGATCCAGGTGTAAACCCCTCTGGCATATTTAGAGTAGGGTGCTCCGAAGCCCTGTCCCCCCAAGTGTTCCTGCAGTTTAGCGTTTGCCTCTGTGGTGCAGTGTGTCTCCTGCAATAGGGCAATGTCCACCTTTTTCCTGCGTAAGTAGGATTTAATCCTATTCCTACGGAGGTAAGTGCCCAGGCCCCTCACATTCCAAGATAATACCTTAATGTGCATGGCCATTCCGGTTACTGGAGAGATTTAGGAGGCGCTTGCCATTCCCAGAAGTGTTTGTGGTCGCGACTAGGCTCCCAAGATTATCTCTGGCTCGTGAATTCCAGCCCATCCCAAACACCACTCCAGCCCACCCGCTCCCTGGTTTCATTTTACAGTACGGAGACTTACTAACTTCTCTAACTACCATTCCGTGGAATGGATTAACGAGAACAACAACAAGAAACTGCCCCCAGCAGTCGTTTCAAACTCACAACGCTCGGGGGCTCCCGAGCCTTCCAGTCCTCTCCGGGTCTTCCGGCTCGGGTGGTGTGTAGGTGTTTTGCCTACACCATTTCGGTTGGGGGGGGGGGTCATCGGCAGTCCTGTGTTTGGGCTTCCGGTGTCCTGCCCAATTGTGGCGTTTCCTTGATGTGGCATTGAATGTGTTAGCAATATTTAGCTGCTCTTGTGGTTTCTGCTCGTAGAATCATCCCTTGCTGCTTTTCGCAATTTCCTCAGTGTCCTCCGCGAGGTTGTTGTGTTCAAGCCATAGGTTTGCTGCGGCCGGGGTCTCTAGGAATATAGCCTTTCCCTTGTAGAGTATTTTGAGTCTCGCTGGGTACAGCAGCATGTATTTAAGGTTAAGTTTCCGCAGTCTGGCTTTCACAGGTATGAAGGAATTTCTTGCTCGCTGCACCACGGTTGTGTAGTCGGGGTACATGACTATTGACGCGTTGTTTCTTTTGATCTCACCCCCTTCTCTCGAGAACCTCAGTATCGTCTCTCGGTCCGTGAAGTTTAGTATTTTCGCAATCATCGGTCTTGGGTAAGATCCGGGGGGTGGTCGCTTTTGGAGGGATCCATGGGCTCGCTCCACAGAGAACCCTTGGGTGAGATTGCCTGTGCCAATTTCCTGTAACAGCAGTGTTTCTATGAACTCCGTGGGGTCCGAGCCCTCCATGCCTTCCGGGATTCCCAAAATTCGGACGTTATTTCGTCGGGCCCGGCCTTCCGCATCTTCGGAGCGTGCTTCTAATCGGGCAACTGTCATTTCTAGCTCTCTGACTTTCGCCTTTAGCTCCTGGGTGGTCTCTGTAGTTTCCTGTAGGGTAGCCTGCATATTAGTGACTCTTTCGGCCAGGTTCCGGGCATCTTGCCTTATTAGTTGCATGTCTGATTTTATTTCCCCTCTCATATCTTCAACAGATGTTCTCAGTTCTGCTATCGCCTGGAGGATCTGAGAGTCCCGAGGGTCCATCGCTGGGGTTGGTGACTCGGCCTTGTTGTTCTCTTCCTGTGGGGTCTGTTGCCTTGGGCGGGCTGTAGTGAATGAGTCCATCGTGACAGCTCTCTACCTGTTTTTGGGAGGAGACATTGTACCACGCGAGGGGTAGCCACTTACTTCGTTTGGGGTCGGGTAGTCCCGCTGGTGTTGCCTGGTCCGAGTCCTTAGGTGTGTGTGCTCCGTGGTCGCTGTCTCGACCTGCGCGTGTGTTCTTGGCCGCTCAGAGCAGCCTCTGCAGTCTTCGGGCTGATCCCGGGCGTATCATGCACTGGGTGACACGGAGCTCACGGGTCTCAGACGCGGTCCCTCAGTCGCCCCCAGGTGAGTTGCTTCGGGGAGCCGGTGTCCCCTCTGGAAGGGCTGGCGGGGACGGTGGTCCGTGGCTCGATGTGCGTTGCGCTGCTGCTTTGTCCAGGGCCCCCGGGTCCTACGGCCCTCCGCCGCGTCAGACCGCGGCACAAGTCCTCCCTTTCCCTCGCCGCGGGACGGTTCAGCGGAAGCCCGAAGGGGGTGCCTTCCTCGTTAGTGGCGGAGGCAAGCTGCTGTGACAGTCCGCGGGGGTCTGTAGTCCTCGCTTCGGACCCGCAACGCCGAGTGGGTCTCTCCTCTACGGGCCGCTTGGTGTGGCTGCCATTTTGGATGCCGCAAGGGGGATTTTTTCAAATGCTTCGTTTTTGGTGTTGCCAGACACGATTTTCGTCGCCAGTTTGGTCGAGTGTGTCGAAAAGGTTCTTCTGTGGCTCGGTCAAATTTCAGCTCCAGAGCCTTAATATTTTTGCCGCAGTTGCTTATATTCCAGGATCATGGGCAGGAGCTCCTCGGAAAGCCGACCTCGCTACATGCGCGCTGGCCACGCCCCCATGATAAAAGTTATTATTTCAATGTACAGGAACTGCCTGAGAAAGGGACCTAGGACCTCTTGGATGCTTGAAACCAAAAGAAAAAATGACCTACCTCTGGTAAAATACGACAATTCCTCCTACAAACTCCTCATTTTTGAAATCGCCAAGACACAGTCTGAATCTGAATATTTTTCTTCTCACCGCCAAGCCGAGGAGTATGCACCGGACCAGCTCCTTCCCGGATCCCTGACGCTCTTTTTTGTGCTAGATGTGATATTAAACGCATAAATACCATGGGCCACTGACACCATTTTTGTCAGTTCCAATATGTTTTTTTTACTGGCAAGAGCAAGGCACCTTAACACTGCCACCATTGTAAAGAATTTAAAAAGGTTAGTTAAAAGTCCATTTAGAATACTATCTTCATAAGTGGCTTAGACAGGTGGGGTCATTAGCAAATGGGTGGGAGGAATTATCATATCAAAAGGAACCAATATTACAGGTAGTAAATAATCCACTGGTTGCCACCTGACAAATGTTTGCCACCAGCACACCCCTTTGGAGTGCCCTAATAGCTGCTTCAACTCTGCAATAATGCCAGCAGTGGTCTTCTGGAACCTCCTTATAGGCTAGTTCTGAACATCTTGTGAGAAACCAGAAGGTGTCTCACCCACTTGTCCCCGGGGATTTGTCATCCAGGTGGCAAAGACACAGCCATCGCTTTTGGATCCAGTTCCTGGGATCCAGTGGACCTGTCTGGGAGGATCACCTGGGTGAGGGGTCTTCGGGGAGTCTGAGTGGGACACCGGATGGTGAGACATGGTATACCCTTCCCTGTAAGACCTTTACCCCATCATACCAGGTAGGATATTTAGGAACTCTGCCCCCCCTCTTTTACAACCCAACACTTTCTCACGGACAGCCCGCTATGAGGTAAAACAGACTTACTTTGACAGTGACCCAATCGATTGTCGGAAGCGGCCTCTGTGATATTGTGATTCGGTGAGTTCGAGAGAGGTGCGGCTTGACAGTCTCTCTCACAGCATAGGGTCCTTTCTTTGGATTTCCCTGTTTCCGAGTGTGTGTGTACCCGGAGCTGAGGGCAGAAGCTGGAGCAGAAAGCTGCAGAGAGAACAGGAACGAGCAGTAAGCAGCAAGCAGCTACCAGCGACCAGGAGGTGAAGAATTTAGACCCCCGTGTTGGTACCTGAAAGCACAGCCATGATGTCTAACTAGAGGGCTCCAGGGCGCTCCCACTTGCAATGCTTTGTGCAGCGTGTGCAACAGGTAACGGGTGAGGGACCGGTGAGGGGTCCAGGGAGGGGCCTGTGAGTTGTGGGGGGGTCTTGTTGTCCTCCCTTATTTTTAAACGCTTACCCCGCTCCCCTAATGCTTACCCCTAACGTTATGTGCCGCGGGCAACGTGAGTGACCTGTGAGTTCCGTAGGGTACGGTGGGGCCCGGTTGAATTCAGGGCGATAAGAGTGCGAAAAGAGTGAGGAGGGGCAGTGACCCTCAGTCGCCGGTAGTCACTGGTATACACACTCACTCGGCTGTGCCTGTGGCCTGAGGCTCCTGTGTTTTCAGCCCACCTGCCTGGGCTACGCTCGCTGACAGGCAGTGATTCGGGGCTGGAGAGGGGTTGGTGACTCCTTGCGCACTCTCCCCCGTTTGGCGAATAGTTTGTTCCCTTGGTGGCCAATTGGAGCCTATTGGTGCTGTGGAGCACGTTTGTCTCGAGCAAGAAAGTAGTCAGTGAGAAGCTTGGCTTTGGGGACTGCGGGCTGGTAGGCCTTTGACCCAATAGCCATTGTGACTAGTGCATGACATTAAGACCCAGTTCCCCTTATTTCAAGGTAGTCTTGTGTAGCAGTGATCTCGGTGCTCAGCACGATTCTGAGGAGGATTGTATCTTTGATAAACCCAAAGTGGGGTGTTCTTCTAAAGGTCCTGAAATGTCAAGGATGTATAATCTCCGGAGTGCCCCCCAGGATCTGGGCTCAAGCCTTTTAAGGGAAAAGGATCAATATGACAGTATCTCCTCTCAATGCATCATTCCTATGGAGAAATGTTCCTTTAAACCCTACAAGTCACGGGGTGGTGCGTGTATTCCACAGAGTATCCACCCCACAGATCAACAACTTGCTACGAGTTCGGGGCTGTTGGATTTGGCTGCTCTGATAAAATCAGAAATTTGTGAATCGACAACCCTAACTCATTCGGGATTTACTCTCCGCCAATGAAAATTACACCATGAGGGCGTCATCTATGAAATCGGCGATTGACAATTTCCCGGTACAACCACCGAATAGGAGGGTGAATGATCAGGGTTTGTCCTCAGGGGTGTGTGTAAGTTCCCCCTATCCGGGAGGCTCAAGACTCTCTCCCTCTAATGGTGACGTGTTGGACGAAGACCTGCTGGAGTTGGACAATAGATTGGCTGTTGAGTCATCTTATGAACTGAATGCTTTACCAGCCACGTGGGCTAATGTCCCAACTCTAGGGACCCTAAAGTTAATTACGCTCAGGGACAAACAAAAAAGTGGTGGGAATGGAGAATTCTTCAGAACTGATACTACCACCATAACTGCTCTTAACTTAGTTTTTGAGCTCACTGGTGCAAGTGTTCAAAAATTTAAAATTGGAAGTACATTAGCAGTCGGGCACACTTTTGGAAATCACCAAGGGACTGGGAATTAATGATTCCACAATAGTGGGTTTAAAGACTGCCTGGAATGATTCGGTTTTGGAGATCCTAGGGGAACTGCGCCGAGTTTCTTTGGCCCAGACCACCAAAATGGATCTCTTAACGGAACAGTGGGGTGGGGTTAAAGAGGAGGTGAGGCGTCTCTCAGAGAAATTGGAAGCCCCCCTGGATGCCTCTAGGCAGGTTTTACAACCAGCCATGACCTTGAATCCAGTGATTGAGTTGGATGACTCGCCACTCTCAGCTTCTGTGATGGAAGTGTTCCTTCACCTGGCACCGGTGGGGGGAGCAGGTTTCTCCTACTCCTGCCCCAGGCGAAATGCCTGCTTCAAATGTTCCTTTGGACTTGGAAGAAGTATTGGTGCCCCAAAGAGGTAAATCAAAGGGAAAATCAAAAAACGGAAGAAGGGGGGTCACAGTGCCATGCCCGAAGTTCCACCGCGAGAAGTTAGTAAAAAGGTAAACAAAAAAAGAAAAACCGTACAACGGATCTAAATCGCTTTATCAAAAACTTAAAAGGCCCATTGGCGCAGGAGGAGTCCCCAAAGGCCTCTAAAAAGGCAATAGGAAGAAAGGGAAATAACTCCTTGAAAAATCAAAAAGAACCTGAGGAGAAGATCCCGGAAGTGGTGACAAATCCGAAGGTTACAGTAGGGATACAAACTGACCCAATTATTCAACCCAAAAAGATTGCTCCCATTTTTCTGAAGGTGCCAATTAAATCAAAAACGAAGATCCCAGGAGTGAAACTTGCCCCAATCTTCCTGAAACCCAGTGCCAGGGATGGGATTAAGATGACAGGTTTGCCTGGGTCTGATGGCTTAAAACCGGCTGACAGGGAGGTTGAAAGCACACTCAAGCATGATGGTTTACATTCAGTGCCTCAAGTTAACCCTGTCACGGCATCTCCATTGCGTCAGCCTCTGGGGCCTACAATTGGGCAGCCTGCAAACGCTCCGGGGGGGCGCAAGTCCTGATGAATAGAGGTGGTGTAAATCTGCAACAATCCTTGAAATCCAAGGACCAGGCCTCGAGGTTGAAAATCTGTCCAGGAAAAGCTTTGAAATGAGTGGCAACCTACCTTTGAATCGCGCAACCATTTTGGGAGAAATGAAATATATACCATCATTATAATTCTTCTCTTCGGTGGATATCGATAGAGTGAGTTTTTCTCACTCTTTCAATACAGACATGGCTGAACTGGTCCTTAAGTCAAGAATGGGTCTAGAATCAATTTGGGAGGCTAAGGATCTTTGGGCTGAAAGAGGGATAATAGTCTCAAGATCCTGTCCACAGGCAAAAGATAAGCAGTCAGGGCTAACAGCGGGCCCCCTCCGTGTTCTCGCCCGCACAATAAGATCACCGGAGCTCCTCAAGTTAACAACATGTGGGAAATGGTCCCTGAAATCATTTTGCAAGTCTTTCAGAAAATGGTCCTGCCTCAACAGAGACGTTAGTTAGCTCACAGATAAAGCTTCTTTCCTGGAACACTCAAGGCTATTGTTCCTTCTCTAAAGACCTCGGAAAAACGTCCACAGTTTTGAAATCGGACCTGATCTGTTTCCAGGAAAGCTGGTTGAGTTTTAAGCTGGGTATTGATGGGTTTTCCACCTACCAAGAGTTGGCTCAGGGTTCGGGAGGAGGCAGACCTGTGGGGCGGGGGCTACGGATTGCCTGCAAGAATGATGTCTTTAGCTCTTCAAGATTGCCTTCTGATAATAAACAAACTGATGGTGAGAGTTCAGATGAAGAGGGGAAAGGGAGTCTCGAACTGGTTGGTGGTTAACTTGTATTGGAACCCTTTGCACTCCCCCCTGTCGGAGTACCTACAAGATCTGTCTGACTGCTTAGTTGAGTTTTCATCCCTTTCTCCCGGCGATGCACATATAATTGCTGGTGATATAAACTCTCAGTGTGTGTGCTCTAAAGATCCGATCTCTGGGTAAACTAAACCTGTTACGAGTAATGGTACTCTCTGGCGTGGTTTTATGAGAGAATGGGACCTTTTGATGCTTAATGGTAACGTGCAAGGGGACCTCTTGGTCGCCCCAACCTGGCACAGAGGTATGGCCTTCTCAACGATTATTTCTTTTGTTTCTAGAGCACTGAGTTTAGAGTGATTGAAGAGAACAGTGATGATCATGACATGTTGGTGGTCTTCTTGCCCAGGACTTTTCTCATACTACGTGTTGTTACACTGAAGAGTTATCAGTTAATTTTGCGGGTACCCAGCTCAGAAGGTTTAATAGAGGGGGTCGAACCCTTACAAACAATTTGAATGAACATGTGAATCAGCTTTCAAGCAATCAGTAGTCAATGTATTGTCAGTCTGCTACTTTTCTACCCTTTCTTTGGGATCTGAATCCCGAAGTGCTTTCGGTCCCAAAACAGCCTAAGGCCCATAAACATTTGTTTGATGTGCAAATTCTTCAACAGAAAAAGCTCAAACGTTTGTAGAGGGCTCACCTAAGGAGGAGGGTATTTGATGAGGAAAACTTGGGTGTACAATTGAGAGCTCTTAATCATAAGTACAGAAACTGGGTACGCTCTCGTAGGCACCAACTATTGCAGCAGGACGGGGAAAGAATGCTGGGGACTTTTCTTTCTAGAAATTTCTGGGCTTTAGTAGGGTCTGTGAAGAATCTTGCCCCCTCATCCCAGGAAACTATCCTACAGGAACAGGTATGGGTCACACACTTTTCAGAAGTCTATCGTTCATATGAACTATTGCTCCCTAAAATAGCAGTGGGCGGTGCCTGATCCCTAGCTTTCTCTTGTGAGGATATAGAGAATCAAATAAAGAAATCTTCAGGCTCAGGGCAGCTCGTCCAAATGGCTTAAGTCATTTTATCTTAAAAATGAATACAACACTTTGGGCCAAGGTCCTAAAGTCCCTTTTCGATAATATTGTGCACTCAGATAAAATACCAGAGTCATGGAGATCATCGATTGCCATACCAATTTATAAGAAGGGGGACCGCCTTGCAGCCTCAAATTATCGCCCCATTTCACTCTTAGATGTGGACAGTAAAATCTTTGTGGGTCTGATCTTGAGTGAAATGGAGGCATGGGCCAAATCGAAAGGTATTATTCCCAAGCAGCAAACAGGATTTAGCAGAGGATTGTCCACAGCTCTGAACAGTCTTGTCCTAAACTGTATTAGCTTACCATCTACTATGAGGGGTGGCTCCCCTTTGTTTGTCGTCTGGGGTTTCTGTTGGTACTCTTGTTCAGAGGAGAATTGCCTCGCATTTCGGTGCTGGACTGCCCCAGGGCAGGACAAAGACTGATATGTTTGGGATATTTCTTCTCTGTGAAAAGATAGTGAGCTAAAGACTCTGGGTAAGTCTCTCGTAACCAGGACTAATGTCTGGCAGAGGGACTCCCAGGACCCCCCTTGTTAAATCTGCATATTTAAGTAACTTTGGGTCTCACCCTAAGTTACTAGGGGAATCCAGACGTGGACCCCTTGCTCACTATTCTTAGAGAGGCACAGATCCACCCTACTGATGAGGTCCAACCAGACCGAAACACGTGTCTGGGGTTTCTGTTGGTACTCTTGTTCAGAGGAGAATTGCCTCGCATTTCGGTGCTGGACTGCCCCAGGGCAGGACAAAGACTGATATGTTTGGGATATTTCTTCTCTGTGAAAAGATAGTGAGCTAAAGACTCTGGGTAAGTCTCTCGTAACCAGGACTAATGTCTGGCAGAGGGACTCCCAGGACCCCCCTTGTTAAATCTCCCCTTTGTTTGGGGCATTGACCTGTCCCAGGCTTTCGACACTGTCAACAGAAATCTCTTGTGAAAAAAAGTTGAATTGCTGGGGAGCTCCCTCTAACCTATTGTCTATTTTAATTGAGCTTCATCAGAATTCTGTGATGAGTGTTAGGCTTTCTAGCACGGACTCATTATCGACTCCAATTGGGGTCGAGGGAGGCGTCCGGCATGGCTGCTTGATTGCTCCCTTTCTCTTCATTCTTTTTATGTCAGATCTTTGTGAATGGCGTCAAGGTGTTGGACTCATTACTCCAAAAATTGGTGAAACCAAACTAAACTGGTTGGGCTATGCCGACGATGTAGTGGTTCTTGACCACTCTCAAGTCGGGTTACAACGTTTACTAACAGCATTGGCAGATTATGCCCGGATTAGCGATCTAAAAATTAATCCTGGAAAATCGAAGGTGCTGGTGTTTAAACATCCTAATAAGATACTAAAATCTTATAGTTGGTCAATCGATGTTCGGCAAGTTGAACTGGTCAATGAGTTAACCTATTTAGGGGCAGTGATTAGAGCCTTCCCAACAAAGAGTCGTCATCTTCTGATTCTGGATCATAAGTTAATTAGTCTGGGAGAACAGATGAAAAGGATATGCTCCAAACTGTGTACGTTTTCTATCCAACCCGTAGTGAGGTTTTGTATAGGAAAAGTGGCCCCCGTAATTCTTTATGGCTTGGAGTCGAATCCCCGATCTATGAACATTTATTGGGATAAATTGGAGGCCAGAATTTGGAAGAGGACTTTAAATCTGCCTGATTGTGTCCCCATTGGGTGTTTAAGATACGAGTTGGGCCTGTCCACCTTGCTGGCTATGATGGAGTGGAGCTGGATATCGATGTTTAAGTTAATCCTCGTTCCCCCAAAGGGTTCGTTATATGAGGATGTAGCATTACTGCTGGAAACAGCTGACAATAACTTTTTAAATGAGCTTAGACTAAAGTGTGGTGAAATCCTGGTGAAGTCAGATTGTTCTATTGATCTTCTTATCCAGGATCCGGAGGAAGTTAAAATGCGTATGAAACAATGGGACTGGATTCGAACAGTCAATCAAATGAGACTGTCAAAGCTATCAGCTTCACATACGCTCTTTGATAAACCTCGATCCCGGCTTGCTCATTATTTGAAAACGTTTCCTGATCCAAAAGTTAGAGCCGAGTTTCTGAGATTCAGATTGAATCTGTGTCTAACCTTGGAGGTTTGTTCTATCCGAAACAATGGGGAGTTCCCCTCTACCATTTGTGACAAGTGTAGTACTAATGAAAGACAGTCACTGAAACATCTATTGACGCATTGTCCAGGAACATGGTCATTGAGATTGGCAAGATTTAAGAGATTTGTCCATGATGGTGGGTGGTTGAATTCTGACATCTTCTGGGACTGACTATCGTCAGGCAATGAAACACTCCTGACGTTTGAAGTAGTTGCTCTCTTGAAAAGACTTGTTGGGGGTGGGGGAGCTAGGCCCGTCCTTTGTTGGGGTGTTTTGTTTTTTTGAGCTAGCTTCAGTGATATTTTAATTTGTTTTATCTTTAAACTTTCTTCTTTGTTAAGTATGTTTGTAAAAAGTAAAAGAAATATTCTCATTCTTATTTCTTGTATGTGTTAAAAGTCATAAGTATGTATTATATGGTTTGATATATGGTTATGACACAATAAAAAATAAGAAACAAGTAAAACAGAGTTAACACTCGAGCCGTATACCATTGTGATACACTGTCTTTTGGATGTTATGAAATCGCACATGTTAATTACAGACTTGCCCCGACGAAGGATTTGTAAATCCGAAATGCATTGGCAAAAAATGTTTTGGTCTGATGTTAAATGCTAGTGGCTTTTTTCTTCCTCACTAAGAAGATATTAGTGACGCCTCACACCAAGAGACGCATTATTTTTTTCACAAAATCATTTGCTGATAAAAGTCTTTATGAAAAATCACTGAACTCTTATTATTATTATCATCATTTTTGAATATGCAAACATTTTACTTTGGAATCTACCAAGCTTTGGAGAGTTTACATTGCTTCTATACCCTGATTGGGTCTTTTGAGAGAGCGGCTCTATGACCTTGTATCCCACTTGGTCTTTGCTTCCTGTGTATTTTGAATTAAGGTGTCTCCTTATTCGTCACAGCCAGCTCCTTTTTTAATTTGTTGACAAATATTTGAGAAACGTGAACATTGTGCAGTGGTGCACACTTTTTTTGCTTTCTGCTTTTTTCTTCCCCAATTTTGGTGAGACACACCACAGTGGAGGCACACATTTTCTCTAGCATTTAAAAGATTAAATTTATATTACTATGTCATTTGAGGACATTGAAGGATTATCGAACAAATGTGCAGAGACCTTAGGGTTTTCATCTGAGGAAGCAAATGCCATTTTGGGATTAATCAGTGACACATCGATTGGCACACATGGAACTTCACTTAAGGATCCTGCGAAACGGATCAGACAGCTAGAATACCTAATACGCAAAGAGATCAACAGAAAATTACATGCAATCACATTAGGGCGTTATTTCAAGAACCAACGGATCCCTAGAGGCCTACGGATACAACTTCGACCAACCCTGTGTAAAGAAAGTAAGGAGTTTGTCCGTAAATGGGAGGCAATCTTGAACAAATGCTCATTAGATCTTATTCTGTTAACCATCCAAGAACTTTCCAAGAATTTGACGACGCTTAAGATAGAGATTGAAGATATTGAGAAAGAACTAGTTGGTTCACTAGGAAAAGAGGAATATGATAGCATCTTGCTAGACATTAACACCAAGCTTGAAGACTACAAAACGGAACTCGAACAGAAAAAGGTCAAAAAGTTTAAACGAGACACCTACGACTACATTAATGATGAAGTCTATACATGGATGGAACGGTATGGTATGGTCCTGTAGTACCCAAGAAACTTTTTAAATACACATCAGATAACACCAGTAGTTCTGATTCAGAATCCCAGAGAGAACCCGAGACATCCACAGAACAGACGATAGAGGAGCTCAACACAGGAACCGGTCCTGCAGCACAAGCACCTTCCTCTTCAGCTTTTTTAGGCGCCCGCCTAAAAGGACCCGCAGGGGGAGGAGGAAACCCAAGGAACAAACCACAAACCAGACTTCAGTTAAAGATAACCTAGTTATAAATATATCCAGCCGACCATTGAGCAGGCCAGAAGTGGACACGTTACAAAAAGGTCTGAGTTTTGTACCCACTTATGGTACCACTCTGTTCGACACAAAAATTGAGCTCTATAAATTCATTAGGAAATTGAAACTGGGGGTCTTTTTCGAAGAACTAGAAGTCCAAGAGAAACCATCTGATGGTCCAGATTTCCAAGAATTTAGAAGAAAGAGCTGTTTCGTGCCTCCCATCACTGTTCCATCCATCGACATCTTCCAAAAATTGGTGACCCGTGACTTGGAGAGAATCAGCTACAAGAATCCTCCACACAAAAATCTGAAACCTCACGAGATGAGACTCATCAAAGACTTGTATAGTGATAAGAACATAACTATCCGTCCAGCGGACAAAGGTGGAGCGCTGGTTATCCAGAACACGGCTGACTATGATGCAGAATGCAACAGGCAACTTCAAGATAGGACGATTTATGCCACCTTAGATCAAGATCCAACTGTCACGATCAAGCAGAACCTGAAGACTCTACTAGATAAAGCTCTCAAACTTGAATGGATAAACAAACATACCGAGAAATTTTTGTTTAACGATCACCCAAGGATTCCAAACTTCTATACTTTACCAAAGATTCACAAACATACCACTAATCCACCAGGAAGACCCATCGTTGCAGGCATGGAAAGTATCAACCAACCGCTGGGCATCTACATAGATTTTTTTCTACAGCCTCTGATCCAAAAAACCTCTACATATACTCGTGATACCACACATTTCCTACAGAAACTTAACTCTATAACTCCCGAACAGGATGATTTGATGTTTACTATAGACGTTAAGAGCCTTTATACGTCCATACCACATGACCTTGGGATAGAATCTGTAGAATGGCTACTGTTACAAGCATCTGAAATCCGAGCACAGAAAGAGTTCATACTAGCCCTCCTACAATTCATTTCAGAAAATTCTTACTTCCAATACCGTAATCAGTTTTACCTCCAAACTTCGGGGACATCCATGGGAG
Organism: Ambystoma mexicanum; assembly: GCF_040938575.1. NCBI lineage: Eukaryota > Metazoa > Chordata > Amphibia > Caudata > Ambystomatidae > Ambystoma > Ambystoma mexicanum. The sequence continues at coordinate 724,819,798 of NC_090929.1, forward strand.
CAACAATGGCACCCTCATATGCCAACAGCTTTATGTATAAGTTTGAGACTGATAATGTACTTAATAATCAGCTTTGGAAGAATGACATTCACCTTTGGACTCGTTACATTGACAATATTTTTGGAGTATGGAGGGGCACCAGGATAGCCTTCGACACTTTCTTTGAATATCTCAACAACATAGACAAACGGATCCAATTCACGAGAGAAATTTCACACAACACTATCACCTTCTTGGATGTTTCCATTAAAAAGGAGACCACGTGCTACAGCACCTCAATCTTCCGTAAACCAACTGATCGCAACAACCTTTTACATCGTTTGAGTTTTCACCAGCCCAGTTTACTCAAGAATCTCCCATATAGTCAACTCCTAAGGGTTAAGAAGATTGTTAGCGACCCTGATGACTGTTTAGCCCAACAACAGATCATGAAAGAGAAATTTCTAGCCAGGGGCTACAAACAAGCAGAACTTGATACAGCATCAGCTAGGGTCAACAGCCTGGCACGAGAGACCTTGTTATCTACCCAAAATCCTATAAAGAAGAGAGAACTGAAAACACCTGTATTTGTATCTAAATTTTCTATTCAGAGTAACAGAATTAAGAAAACGATCAGCAAGCACTGGGGGATCTTTAAAAACCATATCAGAGTACAAAGTTTATTCACAGAACTACCAGTGTTTGCCTACCAACGTAGCAGGAATTTGAGAGATGAACTTGTGCACACAAGACCAGCCCTTAAGGAACCGATAACCCAACGGACGGGCACATACCCTTGTCTGAACTGTACTAACTGCAATTTAGTCATCAAGGGTAATTCCATTAACCATCCCAGAACAGGGAAAAAGATTTTGCTCAAAAACTATGGTACCTGTGACAGCACCAACATAATTTATGGCATTAAATGCCCGTGTGGAAAATTCTATGTGGGCCAATCCACAAGAATGGCCAAAACAAGGTGGAATGAGCATCGTTCATGTATTCGAAATGCTAACACCAACTCTGCCGTAGCACGGCACTGGTTGGAAAATGGACATAATTTGACTCAGATTAGATTTGTGGTTTTGGAGGTACTCACAAGAAACAGCCCACATGAAGACCTTAACCAGCGGCTGAATCGCAGGGAGTCATTTTGGATTGACAAACTTGGGAGTCTGGTTCCCAATGGGATCAACGAGGAGATTAATTATCATTGTTTTCTATAATTTTGTAATTTCTTTGCTTTTAGGTATATGTTTCTAGCTACCATATGCTGCACTATACCTTATGTGTTATGGACCGAGGCCACCCCGCTGTGTTTCCTGGACTTTTGTCTGGGACCCAAGGTGCCGTCTGGCGACGACACCATTACAGTGGGGTGGTACTTGAATAATGTCTCATGTAACTAATCTATCCGCTGGTTTTCCCTATGACTGTATAAACAGCCTCAGATGCCGTCGTTCGACTACACGGTCCAGTTAGGACATATATATATTAATGTTGATGTAGATTTTATTACCATGTGTTTACTTTGCAACTTCCTTCAAGCAGCCCAGCATTCCGTTGGGCTCTTTTGTATTCACTATTTCCCTTTTATGACTCTCTCCTTGTTAGTATCTTTCACTTTTTTCCACTCCTGTTATAAGTTGTCCACTTATGATTTTTTCCTTCGTTTGAGTATTTCTTTTATCTCTATCCTTTTTACTTTCCTCGTTTTTTACATTATATTATTTTGTTTCCATAATTCTTGACATATTCCCATCAAGGCTAATAATTAGTTTATAGCTCTGTACAGTTGCTCAGAAACCCATATGCAGTCATTTGTCCAAGACAGCGCGCCCCGCCAGGCCGCGGTCACGTGGTTTATTAAAGGAGCGTTGTCTGGGCAACGCTCCGATGCGAACAATGCAGTTACACGCCGGCAAGCGAGAGGAACAGTCCGTCTCCTCGCTGTCCTTATGGTAAGCCACCCGGAAGCTATGACACATACTGTCCACACGAATCCCACCTGGGTTTCTTACAATGTCTTTCTTACATTGCAGCGTATCTGCGCCTCTGCGCTGATTTTGTCTGGGCAGCTTTCTGCCCACCTCATGGTTCTGGTTCACCAAGCCACTTCCCATGCAAGCATTCTGCCATTTTCTCAGGTAAATGCGTGTTGCATCTCTTGTCACCGCCAACCTCATTACTAACAGACTTCTTATTGCTCGTTCTTTTTCTTTTTCTATTTTATCTTTTATGTATCGATCAATTTCGGCTTCTTCTACTACTACAATGATTGGTATGTTATTTACATGTTATTTACATTTTTTTTATGTGAATGTACATTGTGATACACTGTCTTTTGGATGTTATGAAATCGTACATGTTAATTACAGACTTGCCCTGACGAAGGATTTGTAAATCCGAAATGCATTGGCAAAAAATGTTTTGGTCTGATGTTAAATGCTAGTGGCTTTTTTCTTCCTCACTAAGAAGATATTAGTGACGCCTCACACCAAGAGACGCATTATTTTTTTTCACAAAATCATATACTGATAAAAGTCTTTATGAAAAATCACTGAACTCTTATTATCATCATCATTTTTGAATATGCAAACATTTTACTTTGGAATCTACCAAGCTTTGGAGAGTTTACATTACTTCTATACCCTGATTGGGTCTTTTGAGAGAGCGGCTGTATGACCTTGTATCCCACTTGTTCTTTGCCTCCTTGATATATGGCTATGACACAATAAAAAATAAAAAACAAGTAAAACAGAGTTAACACTCGAGCCATATACCTGGCTTGTCCCAATACAATGGTCATGCAAGTTCAGGCAATTACTGACTATAATACATACCTGACTTCCATTAAGCTTCCCCACACGGATAAAAAGGCAGAGCACGAGAGCACACTCTGAGCGAGGCAAAGCACACAAGGAAATAGCAGTTTCGAGACAGCAGCTGGACGAGAGAGGAAAGAAGGAAAAACAGGAGGGTATCGCAAACGGGGAAGATCCCTTGACCTTTTCGTCAAGGAACCGTTACTTTCCAGATACCTCGAGAATGGAAGTCGTAAGACCAGGAAACCAGGCTGAAGACTCCTGCATTGTGTGTTGGAGATCCCCGGGGCCCTCCCGCATCAATAATCAAGGCAGGGAGAATTACCAGCTGCCATGGTACCATCCTTGGCTCCAAGAACAAAGCAGCATCAGTGAAATAACACAGCAAGTGAATTGGGGAGACTGATACAAGGCCGATCTGTGTTGATCCAAGGTTGCAAGCAGCAACATTGTATGGCGGGCGCTGCAACAAACATTGTTAAAAGGCGTGTGATAAGAGACACAAGTAAAGTGGAACTGCTGGTGAGAGAGTGAACTTTAAAAATGAGATACAATACCTTTGACAGAGTGGTCCGGCACCGCGTGGGTGCTCAATCGAAGATCTCTGTAAGCTATCCAGCTGAGAAGTGGTGAAAGTGAGAAAAAGGGCAAGAAGAGAAGAAGTAATTTAGAATAAAAGTGGTCGTGCGACAGCCTAAGTAAAACCCTGTGCACAGTCGTAAGTCTTCGATTTTGATGAAGTAGAGAAATTTGGTCAGAGCCCGGTGGAGAGAGACCAATTGAAGGTTTTGTGCTAAAGTGGGTCTGAGCCCGGTGGAGGGGCACCCAGGGTGAACAGTAAATCACCCCGAGAAGTTGTATATGTGAAATCCTAAGAAGAAAGGAACTTGAATTTTTGTCATGCTGCATCAGGCCCTCTGAAATAAGAGACTTTGAATGACAAAGCAACTTTGGCACAGAAGGCCCTGATGTTGAAGTTTTTAACTGCATCCTTTTGTTACAGAAGCCAGAGAGTGTGCTAAGTTTGAGTGTGCAGCCTTGTCCTGTGCTGAAAACGTGGGGAAGGAGGGACAACTTCTTGAATATCCTGACATATAATTTCTTAAACACTTTTCTTTTGCATAACATTGTTTCCCACACTATTTGCAATTAGAAGTAAGGATTGGCAATAGGTTTATTAGTATAGGCCCTTATATTTTGGTGGTCGTAGCTTGCTCCCATCTTTAGATTTAGGATTAGATAGCCGTTTTTTCAAATCCAATTGAAGTTCAATAAACACCCTTGATTGGTGATCACTTGTGTCTGTCTTACTGTTTGATACCATGCCTTCCTTACATATGGTGTCAGAGGAGTGGGATGTGTGAGAAACCTGAGGCGTTTCTCTAAGGCTATTCCTGGGGATCCTTTGTTCAGATGCCCAGGGGAGGGCCATCGCTCTTGGTTCCCAACCCTGGCGGCGGACGAGCGCGGGAGGATCACCTGGGCAGGGGGTCCTTGGGAACTATGGGAGACACGCCCTCGGGGAGACATGGTATTCCTCCCGTTCCGATACATCCCTACCCGACAACCCCTCAGTTGTCATGGGATATTGTCAGCAGAGTCCCATCATACCCCAGTATCTTTCTGTAAGAAAAAGGAGAAAACGACCAGGGAAATTAAAACCCAATAGAAAATCCATTCACCTATCACAATACATTTACCCCCTTCATCTGGACAAAAATCTACATGATTTTTCCATGATCTCCAGGAAAACCTACAACTCACACAATATCTACTTCCATTCTAGAAGTTCAACTACTGGGAGGAAGAAGATGCAGATGGGAGTCATGAAGATTACCCATAGGAATCCACGGGCAATGGATTCCTCTGGGCAGTCTCCATGTTGTCCCGATAATGAGGTCAGGCCGAGTCAGGCAGGGTGGGACAACTACTCACACCTGACTCCGATCAACTCTTTCAAAGAGTATAAAAGGTCAGCCACCCAGGCACACACTGAGTGAGCAGGGGATGCTGAAGGAACCAATGAGGGCCCGCTAACACCTCATCACTGAGGGTAACAGATGAAGACCCTGTTGTTAGGCAGAAACCTGGGACCACTGCAAAAGATTTAGGACCACAGGTGTTTGGCAGAAAACCCACTTGGTAGCAGTCTGTACCACACAGATTCACTTGGTAGCTGTGGCTGAAGCAGTCAGACTTCCCTCAAGAAGAGTTAGGCAGTATACAGAGTATTCACAATAGGTCAAGTAAACACTGACCAGGGCTTGGTGTAAAAGAGATATAATTATTTATTTAAAACCACATCTAGAAAAACACACAGGCACTAATAGTAAGCAATTCAAAAACACGGTCACTAAAAGATATACACTCCCTTAAAAGAATATTAGACAAGTCTTAAGTAAAGCCCAACTTATTTTCAGACAGCGGTGAGCGCTTAACGTAGATGGCACTCTAATAATTTGTTTTAAAAAGGGAGAGAAAAGCAGAGAATAAACTGAAACAGATCCCAATGCTTTTACAAGAACATAACACAAGAGGAAGGCAAAGTAAAACCGTGAAGTTAGAGTTCAATAGGCCGGATCCACTTTAAGAGGATCAAACGAAATGTGTACAAGGTCACACGGTTGCAGTGCACAAAAGTCTTGTAATGGTTCAAAAAGGAGTTGGACCAAAGAAAGGGACCAGTTAGAGGGTCAAGGCGGCCAGCCCAGTCCAGATGGTTAAGGTGTTATTATTACCTTGTAGCAATCTTTAGAAAGGGAGGCCTGGCGGACACGGTACCTTAAAGTGGTGAGAACACTCCAGCGGGGGCAGTTGTTCCTGGTGCTTCGTCCGGGGGAAGAGAGGATCTCGTCGTGGAGGAAGACAGGAGTCCGTTGCACTGCCAGGGAAGAAACCAGCCGCGGAGTTTCTCAGGTACAAGGAGCGGTCCGTTGATTTGCGGTTCAGTGGTGAGTGGCTATCCGGCTGCCGGGGTGCTTGGCACGGGCAGTTCGACCACAAACCGGTCTGGGGTGCGAAGAAAGAAAGGTAAACTGGTTGTGCCCACCAGTCAGGGGAAGAAGCCTCTCCAGCTGGGAGATCTTCTCTGTCGTCAGGAAGTGGTGAGTCGGTTCTGCAGGGCTCCACCGGTGGTGTCGTCGTGGTAGGTCGGCTCAGCTTCTCCCTCGTCGGATTCTCAGGTCCTGTGGCGACTTCTGAGGTTCCAGTCCCCAAAGCCCTGCTTTTATGCAGCATACTCCCATTCACTCAGCCTAGCTGTCAATCAAACATGCTAAGTGGTGAGCCGGCCGGCTCACCACTTGGGCCAATCACACAAGAGTGCGACTTGAGTTACCAAGGTAACTCAGTCCAGGGTGCCTAAACCCCCTCCCACACCCCCTGTGGTACCCAGACAGAGTGGCACCACTTTTGGAGGCTTCTGTGGAGAAGCCCGCCTAAAAGTGAAACAAAGGGCTTGACTTGGGTTGGAGTCACAGAAGAGAACACAAACGCCATTTTAGAATCGAGTCTTGGCAAAAAATACCAACCGGAGGATTAATATTAATTAAATAAACCGGCGGTATGTTCGAGGCTATGAGAATTAAATAATTAAAGTTGGTAGCCTTGAACAATGGGAAAATCCCATAGGGAAATATTCGCGGTTGAATATAAAAAGTAGTTTCTACTGCCACCAGCCAAAACTCGATCAGGGGGGAAGGAGACGTGCCCCCTCGACTAACAGACCCAGGGGCAATCGAATTTCCCCGACCAGTACGTCCACAATATGATGGTTTGTACTGATTTCTGTTAATAATTTGGGACTAGTAAAGCCAATGGTGACTTTACATACCCTGGGAGACAGTAGTCAGTCCCAGGGTATGGAGTCTATGGTGGGGTGTCACTATGACATCCCTGTGTTACTGCACGGAGGGTGCTGTGTAACACACATAGGAAAAACACATGAGACCCTATGGAGTAAAGGACCCCATAGCCCATAAAACACATTATCAATCAAAGGAATACCATGCATCATGTCCAAGAGTGGGAGAAAAAGAGTCTCACTCTTGGCAGGAGGAAAAAAACAAACTCCAGAAATCCAGCAAAGCTGCTGGGGGACTCACTAGGTTAGGAAATTCAGCCTAAAGAGAGAATTCTCCCTAACACCTGTGACTCGAGGGAAGGTAAGGCGGGATAATCTATTGTGTCAAGAACTTTGTGTAAATCCCAAAAGTGTCTGTAACTGGCAAAGTGGGAGCAAAACCTTGAATGTGCATTCTGGGACTTGTAGTCCAAAAGAGCAAAGCAGAAGGACAGAGTGGTCCAGCACCACATGTGTGCTCAATCGAAGGTCTCTATAAGGTATCCAGCTGAGAAGTGGCAGAAGTGAAAGTTAAAGAGTTGTAAAGAATTGTAAACCGAAGTGGTCCTCCGACGGGTCAAGCAAAATCTCACGCACAGTCGAAAGCCTTTGATTCTGGTGTCAAAAGGGATCTGACCACGGAAGAGGGGGATCCATGGTCTGAGCCCGGATTAGGGAGACCAAATTGCAAACATTGCGTGAAAAGGCATCTGAGTCCGGATAAGGGGGATCCATGGTCCGAGCCTGTATGAGGGAGACCAAGTTGTGAACTGTGAACATTGTAGAAAAGGGGTCTGAGCCCGGACGAGGGGGACATGTGGTCCGAGCCCAAAGGAGGCAGACCAATCATGAACCTATGACTGTGAGAATCATGACAGTGGAAATGAACCTTTGTGTTTTGTTTGCTACATCAGACCCTCTGCAGTAAGAGACTTTCGAATGGTAAAGAGACTTTGGCACAGAAGGTCCTGATACTAAGATATTGAACTGTACGAGTAACAAAAGGAACTACAAGTACCAGCAGTCACTGGGAAAGAAGGTAATACTGTGTGTTTTGACAAGTAAAGTGAACTTCTGTTTCAAGGCAGTAGATGCCTGTATTTTGACAAAGGAAGTCTGCATTTGACCAGCAAAGTGTACTTCGTTTCAAGACGTAGGGAGCATGTGTTTTGACAAGAAATGTTTCTTTTAAGATTTCTTTTTGTTTCTTAAAGAATTTGCCAGAGTGGTGTGAGACCAGCTGAACCTTTGAACTGTGTACTCGTACCGAGGAAGACAGAGTGTGCACAAGGCTCGAGCGTGCTGCCTTGTCCCGTGCTGAAAGCGTGGGAGGGAGGCCAGCAACTGAGCTGACATAATGTTTCTTGAACACTTTTTTTTTGCATACACTACTGTCCCACACCATTTTGTATTTAGAAGGAAGGATTGGCAATAGGTTTATTAACATAGGACCTTTATTTTGACAGGCTCGACTAGGACTGCGTTATTATTATTTGATAGTTGTAGCTTGCTCCCCATGCTTAGATTTAGGTTTAAATAGGCGTTTAACCCTTTAAAATTCAATAAACACACTTGAACTGTGTCTCATTTGTGTCGGTCTTCATTGATGTTGCCAAGCCTTTCCTTACAGATGCGACCCAATTGAGACAAATTGGGGAACCCTAAAATTACAGAAGCTTAGTCATAGAGCCTCGGATCCCTCTATCGCCAAGAAAGAATCCATAGGCTTTGATATCTGTAGCAGCGGAGAGGCTACTATCCCTCCAGGGAAAAGGGGGATGATTTCCACAGAATTAGTCATACCCCTCTTTGGTGTTATATAAGATTGGGTCCGAAATCTGGCCTGGAAGTTTGGTCTGGATGTCCTTGGGGAGCGTCATAGATCACGACTTCCAGGGAGACAAATGTTCTCCTATAGAACCATGGCGAAACTCCATTTGAAGTACATCGTGGTGACAAACTTGCACAGGGAATTCTTGAAAGAGCTCTATTTCCCCATTTTATAGAGAGTGAACCAGAAGAAACCTTGAGAGGTAACTTAGGCTTTGGGGAAGCAGATGAACCTTCTACCACCGAGGCAAAAAGGGAAGAAGAACTTACCATCCTTCCCGACCAAGCCTTCCCGCAGCAAAATGATTCAGCACTCGCAGAGGCTTTCTTGCAAGTGATACCTGAAAGGGAATGAAAGTCCCTTTTTCTTCCTAAGGAAAGGATTACTGTATAGACAGAAAACCTCCAGAGAAGGCCTAAGTAAAACTCAGTTAGTAATCCCCAAAACCCATCGGAAGATCGTGCTAGAGATTGCACATTCTCATTTGACGAGGGGACACTTAGGACAATCTAAGACCGAGGCGCACATCAGTGGGAAGTTTTACTGTCCAGGTATCCAGGCTGATATAAAGAACTTCATTCAGACATGTGAAATATGTCAGAAAATCAGTATGCATATTCCCTTGCCTGCCACTCTGAACCCTTTACCAATAATAGAAGTCCCTTCTCCCGAACTTGGATGGATATCATTGGAATGTTGGAAACCTCTACAATGGGTAACAAATATTTCCTCATAATCGGTGATTATGCTACCTGATACCCAGAGGCATTCCCCATGTGGAACACCAAAACCCAGCATATTTTAAAACCTCTATTGCCACATTTTGCCAGGGTTGGTTTCCCCAAGGAAATTCGAACGGATCTGGTATCCAATTTTATGAGCAAAGTCATGGGTGAAGTAAAGGAATTTTTCCATATTTCCACCTCAAGAACCTCAGTTTACCACCCTCAAATGGACAGATTGATAGAAAGATTTAACAAAACACTTAAGATGATCCTAAGAAAGTTGGTAGACAAGGACGGGAAGGACTGGGATCGCATGATTCCCTGGGCCCTATTTGCAGTAAACAAGACCCCTCAGGTGTCCACCGGATTCTCTCCTTTTGAACTACTTTATAGTAGAGAAGCAAGAGATATCCTAGAAATGCTCCGCAAGACCTGGGAAGAAAGAGAAGAGGCACCTATTCCCCTCTCCCAAACAGCTACCCGATTGTGAGAGCATATGAAACTTGTTTGAAATCTAGTCTATACTCATATGGAAAAAGCCCAAGCACAACAAAAGTCTACCTACGACAAGAAGGTACACTTAAGATCTTTTTCAAAAGGACAAAAGGTATTAGTCCTCTTACCTACCTTTGAAAGGAAACTGGGTTCAAAGTGGCATGGGCTATATGAAGTATTAGAGCAAACAGGCACCTGTACCTATAAAATAGCCCAGCCAGACAGGTAACAAAAGACCCACGTAAATCTCTTCAAAGAGTAGAAAGAAAATCCTTCCGCAGCCACTGCCTTGATACTATCTTGTTTGGTACCGGAGGAAATAGATAATTTTGAAAGAATTCCCCAAGAGCTATCTAGTCAACAATAAGAAGACTTAAAAGAGTTAGTCACAACATTCCCTCATGTATTCTGTGAGAAAACAGGGAGAGAGCAAGGCACCTATTATATCAGAATTACAAAGGGAAAGGTGACCCCTTTGAAACCATATAGACTACCAGAAGCCTGTAGACAGATAGGGGTTGAGGAAGTGAACAAAATGCTCAGGACAAACATTATCAAACTCTCTTAAAGCCCATGGTCCTCTCCTATTGTGTTGGTCACAAAACCTGATAATTCCTGGAGGTTTTGCATAGATTTCCGACAGGCCAAGGCCATCTCTGACTTTGATGCTTATACTATGCAGCGCATCAACAAATTGATTGATAAACTCGGAAATGCCACCTTCCTTTCAACCCTAGACTTAACCAAGGGGTATTGGCAGGTCCAAGTGCATGGACAAGATAAGGAAAAGACAGCTTTCTCAACGCAGTTCAAAGTCCTCCCTTTTGGCCTACACAGGGCCCCCGCCACCTTCCATTGGCTTATGGAACGGATATTACAGCCCTACTCTAATTTCTGTGGGGCTCATAATGACGACATATTCATTTATAGTAAGACTTGGAAAAACCATCTTTTCCTTCTCTTTACTATTATCAGAGTCCCCAGAGAAGCTGGACTAACTGCCAATTGTTAGGCAGAAACCTGTGCAGTTCCCTTAGGGACCACTGCAAAAGGCTTAAGACTACAGGTGTTGGAAGTAAACCCAATTGGTAGCAGTCTGTACCACCCAGATTTACCTGGTAGCTGTGGCTGAGCAGCCAGACTTCTCTCAAGAAGAGTAAGACAGTATATAGAGTATACAAGATAGGTACCAAAATACAGTAGCACAAGCAAACGCTGACCAGAGCTTGGTATCAAAGTATATAATTATTTATTTAAAGACACACTTAGAAACACTCCAGCACTATTATTGTAAGCAAGTTCAAAACACAGTCACTATTAATATATATACATCCCTTATTCCTTATTAGACAAGTCTTAGTTAACACCACTTATTTTCAGACAGAGGTGAGCGCTTAACTACAGATGGCACTCCAATAAGTTATCAAAAAAGGGAGGGAAAAGGCAGAAATTAGAAAAGCACACAACACAATACTTTAGAAGCACTCAGCAAGGCAGGCAAGTCAAAGTCTACTTGTGAGCAAAAAGTTCAGAGGCGCGGCTCCCTCTTAGAGAGAGTAGTACACCAATGCGCCCAAGATCACACAGTTTAAAAGGCTTGGAAAGTCTTGCAGAGAGTTTAAAAAGTTCAGCTCAGAAAAGTTCAGTTAGCCAGCCTAGCGCCAACCCAAGTGGTAAGTTGAGGATTTACGAGACACCCCACACAGACCGTTGCGAGGGAGGCCAGGCGGACACAGTACCTTGAAAGTGGAGAGGATCCTCCAGCGGGGGCAGTTGTTCCTGGCAGTGGGTGTAAGTCGCGTCGCCGTCCAGAGGAAGAGAAGATCTCGATGTGGAGGAAAGCTGAAGGTCATTGCACTGCCAGGGAAGAAACCAGCCGCAGAGTTCTCCGTTTTAAAAGGGACTACCCTTTTATTCACGGTAGTGGTAAAATGTGGTATCCCGGTTGCCGGGGTGCTTGGCACAGGCAAGGCGGCCACGAGATGATCCGGGAAGGCGAAAAGGCGGGCAAACTGGTTATCCCCACCAGTCAAAGGAAGAAGACTCTTTGGGATGAAGATCTCCTCTGTCGTTGGAAGAAGTGGTGAGTCGGTTCAGCAGGGCTCCACCGCTGGTGTCGTTGTTGCAGGTCGCTCAGCTTCTCCCTCTTCGGATTCTTTGGTCCTGTGGCGACGTCTGAAGTCCCAGTCCCCAAAGCCCTGCTTTTATGAAGAAAACCCCCATTCATCAGTCCTAGCTGTCACTCAAACATGCTAAGTGCCAAGGCAACTCAGTCCAGGGTGCCTAAACCCCCCTCCCACACATCCTGTAGACCCAGACAGAGTGGCACCACTTTTGGAGGCTTCTGTGTAGAATCCTGCCAAAAAGTGGAACAAAGGGCTCGACTTGGGTTGGAGTTACAGAGGCGAACATAAACGCCATTTTAAAACTGAGTCCTGGCAAAAAGACCCAACCGGGGAATAAATATTAAATAAATAACCCGGCGGTATCTTAAACATTGCACCAAAAAGTGGTGCGTTTAAAATGAATGGGAAATTCCCATAGTAAATATTCTTAAGGAATATTTTGCGTGGTAACCACTGCCACCAGCCAGAAACTCGACGAGGGGGGACTGCACAGTGCCCCCTCGAAAAACAGACCCAGGGGCAATCTAATTACCCCTACCAGTACTTCCATAATATGATGGTTTGTACTGGTTCTGTTCCCAATTTAAGACTAGTAAAGTCAATGGTGACTTTACATGCCCTGGGAGACAGTAGTCAGTCCCAGGATATGGAGTCTATGTTTGGGGGTCACTATGACACACCTGTGTTACTGCACTGAGGGTGCTGTGTAACACACTTACCAAAAACCGCATGCAACCCTATGGAGTAAAAGACCCCATAGCCCATAAAACACATTACAAAGTCAAAGGATATCTCAAATCATGTCTAAGAGTGGGAGAAAAAGAGTCACTCTTAGCAGGAGAAAAAAGTAAACCCCAAAAATCCAGAAAAGCTGCTGGGGGACTCACTAGGTTTGGGAAATTAGCCTTAACAGAGAATTCTCCCTAACACCAATCCATCCAAATGTGAGCTGGCTCAATCAGCCGTGAAATACCTCAGCTTCTTTATAGGTAATGGTAGTGTCCAGCCTCAACAAGAAAAAGTGAAAGCCGTCCTAGATACCCCCATGCCTAAGACCAAGAGAGACCTCAGGGCATTCTTAGGGTTAATCGGTTATTACCACAGGTTTATCCCTAATTTCTCAGACAACAGCTTGGTTGACTGACAAATTAAAGAACGCAGAAAACCAGAAGATTCATTGAACTGACGAGGACGATGTATGTTACAACAGCTTAAAACAAACCCTGTTCTAGAACCCGATCCTATAGGTAGTAGATTTTTCCAAAGAGTTTGTGTTACAAACTGACGCCTGTGTTACAGGGCTAGGAGCAGTTTTGTCCCAAGTTTGTGATGGATTAAAACACCCTATCCTACCCACTAGTCAAAAACTCTTCACATGTGAGAAAAATACTCTCCGTTAGAATTAGAGGCCCTTGCCATCAAATGGTCAATCATCCATCTAAAATACTATCTCCTAGGATGGAAGGTCACACTTGTCACAGATCATTCTCCATTAGTGTGGCTAAGCCAACGTAAGGACCCTAACCATCGAGTTATGCGATGGTTCTTAAACCTGCAACCCTACTTTCTCACTGTGGAGCATTGAAAAGGTAAAGACCAGGGGAACGTCGATTTCCTTTCTCGGTTTCCCTGTGAAACAAACGTGGCTACATCGCAAAGGGGAAGGGCATGTGAGAATCCAGAAGGTGTCTCTCCCACTACTCCCCGGGGATCTGTCATCCAGGTGGCCAGGACATCGCTTTTGGATCCAGTTCCTGGGGGTAGACCAGTGCGGGAGGATCACCTGGATGAGGGGTCGTCAGGGAGTGGGACACCAGATGGTGAGAAGCGGTGTACACTTCCATGTAACACCTTTAGCCCATCCTACCAGGTAGGATATTTAGGAACTTTACCCCCCCCACACCTTTTACAACTTGATACTGCCACAATGGTCTTTGTCCTCACCATCACAAGACTCTACAGCTACGGCCCTTCCTGACTCGTCCTATCTCTGAGCCCCCTGTTATGCAATCTTCCAAATCTCCTTTTCGCCACCCTTTCTCCTCTCTCCACCCTCACGACACCTACCTTCTCCTCTCCCTCCTAATGCCCTGCCCTCTCCCCTATCCCCCCGGCACTCCTCCTGTCGCACTCCTACCCTCTCTCAACGCTCTAATCTTCTTTATCCCCCTATCGCTCACCACTCCAGCCACATGAACATGGCACTCTGGAATGCCAGATCCATCTGCAACAAAACCGCTGAAGTTCTTGACCTATTCTTTTGTCTCAACCTCCACTTTCTATGCTTAGCTGAAACCTGGATCCCCCCATAACACTTCTGTCCCCGCTTCCTTAACCACTTCCTCCTCCCTCTTTTCTCATTCCCCTCGCCCTACTGGAGGTGGCGGAGGTGTTGGCCTCCTCTACCACCCCAAGTTCATCTCCTCCCCCTCCTCTCCATCTCTCCCTTCTTTTGAATTCCTTTACACATCTTTCTCCTCTCCCCACCCTATCTCTCTCCTGATTATCCATCGTCCCCCTGGCCCTCTTTCCTCCTTCTATGAAGACCTGGATCACCTCCTCTCGCTTATCTCTCCCTCCCCCTATCCTCTGTCAGTGCTTGGCGATTTTAATCTTCATCTCCCTTCACACCCTCAATCCTCTCCCCTCTTCTCTATTCTTGATTCCTACCTCCTTTCCCCTCTCCCTTCCTCCCCCACCCACTCCTCTGGCTCCACCCTTGACCTCATCTTCAATTCTTCCTACGCCCTTTCCCCGTTCTCTACCCTTCCTGTCTATCTCTCTGATCACGCGTTACTCGCTTTCTCCCTTTCTCCTCTCCCGCACTCCTCCTCTCCTAACCCCTCCCCCTCCAATCTACTCACGGCGTGACTTCCGCAACTTTGACCCCTTCGTCTTTATTGATACTTGCTCTTCTTTTCTCCCATCTCTCCAAGACTCTTCCTCATTATCTGCGAATGATGCTCTATCCTCCCTTTCCTCTGCTATTTCATCCTCCCTTGATCAACTCTACCCCCTTTCTCTCTTCCGCCCAACCTGGAAACCCTCTCAACCTTGGCTCACTCCTCAACTCCCCTTTATGAGGCGCCTTCTCAGACGTCTCGAGAGGCTCTGGCTCAAAACTCCCTCCCTTTCAAACCAAACCTCTTCTCTTACCACGCTATCAATGACTCTTCTCTGGCCTCAGCTAAATCCTCTTACTACTCTAACATACTCCAATCTCAAGTGACTCACCCTCGCCATATCTTCCAAACTCTCTCTCGACTCCTCTCTCCCCCTACTCCTGATCCCTCCTCCAATTCTTCACTCTCTCCTGATTTCGCTAACTTCTTCTCCTCTAAGATTGTTACCCTTCAGCAAAAAATACATACCCCTCCCTCAGATTTCCCTTCTTCTCCTCCCCCTCTCCTTCTTCCTGCATGTCCATCTTCCCTCCCGTTTCCCCTTCTGAAGTCTCCACTCTCCTATCCAAAGCCCACCCCACGTCCGCCCCAACTGACCCTCTGCCTTCCCTTCTCATCCCTAAGATTTACCCTCTTCTTGTCCCCTACCTCACCTTCTTCTTCAACATCTGTCTCTCCTCAGCTACCTTTCCCTCTGCTTTCAAGCATGCTACGATCATCCCTATTCTAAAGAAACCTTCTGCTGATCCACTTCTTAACTCGAATTTCAGACCTATCTCTCTTCTCCCATTCCTCTCCAAGCTTCTTGAGCCCCTTACCTACACTCAACTCTCATCCTTTGTCACTAATTCCTCTCTCTTACCACCCTACCAATCAGGCTTCCGTCCTAAACACTCCACTGAAACTGCTCTCACCTCTATTCTTAACTCCCTTCTTACTGCTCGCCATGCTAAACAATCCTCTATCCTTATTCTCCTCGATCTCTCTGCAGCCTTTGACATGGTTGATCACCCACTCCTCCTTCATACTCTCTCCTCCTTTGGCTTCAAAGGCCCCGTTCTCAACTGGTTATCCTCTTAACTCTCTTCCCGCTCCTTTACTGTCTCCTGGAGTGGCCGGTCCTCTCTTAAGTATCCTCTTGAATATGACATACCCCAAGGCTCAGTACTTGGCCCTTTCCTCTTCTCTCTTTACACCTCCCTCATTGCTCCTATTACCTCCTCGTTTGGCATCTCCCACCACTTCTATGCCGACGACACTCAACTCTTCCTCTCTTTCTCCTCTTTCTCATCTGACCTCCACCTACAACTCTCTTCCGGCCTTAATGCCATTAAGAACTGGATGTCTTCCCGCTTTCTCTCTCTCAACACCGACAAGACAGAAGTCGTATTCTTTGCCTCCAACTCTCTTCCCCCTCCCTCTCCTCCCCCTTTCATTCACTTTCCTCCCTCAAACCTTCCTATCTCTCCTCAAGCTCGTAATTTAGGCGTTCTCTTTGACTCCTCTCTCTCCTTCTCCCAACACATCTCCCTTACTTCTCGCACCTGTCGCTTCCACCTCTTGAATATTTGCAAAATCCTTCCCTCTCTCACTTTCCACGCTACCAAACTCAATCTCCTCCTCATCTTCTCCCGCCTCTTCTACTGCTCTTCCTTACTCTTTGGACTTCCTACTTCTCACCTTGCCCCTCTTAAATCCATCTACCACTCTGCTGTTCGCACCCTCTGTCTCCTTACCTCCCGTGACTATCTCTTCCTCTCTCTCCTACCTCGGCTGGCTTCCTTTTCACTCCCAACTTAAATTCCAATTTCTCTGCCTTGTCTTCAAATCTCTCCATGGTCTTGCCCCCCCTTATCTCTCCTCCCTTCTCTCCTTCTACTCTCCCTCCCATTCCCTTCGGTCCGCTGACCATTTCCTTCTCACTGCACCCCCTCCCACCTGCGCCTCCTCCCGTTTTCGCTCCTTCCAACTCCTAGCACCTCTACACTGGAACTCCCTTCCTCTTGCTATCCGCTCTTCCCCCACCTTCACTTCATTCCGCACTTTCCTTAAATGCCTCCTTCTCCATTCTCCTCCTTGAAGCCCCTTCCCCCTTCTGCTTCCCCCTCCTCACTCTTTTCCCATGACTTCCGCCCCTCTCCTGCCTCCCCTCTTCCACCCGTCTCCTTTCCTCCTCCTACTCTTTTCCTCCACTCCCCCTATCCAGTCCCATCTCCCTTTCCTCCCTATCCCCTTCAGTTAATTGCTCTTCTCACTGTTTTGTTTGATTGATTCATATTGTAATTGCTTCAACCATTATATCGTTTTTGTTTTATGTATTATGTTGTTCCATTGTACAGCGGTTTGGCGTAAGGTGCTTTATAAATCAATAAATACAAATACAACACAAACACTACCTCACTGACAGCCCGATATGAGAGAAAACAGACTAACACCCGAGCCATATACCTTACTTGGCCCAATACAATGGTCAGGCAAGGTCAGGCAATTACTGACCATCACACATACCTGACTTCCATTAAGCTTCCCCACATGGTTAAGAGGGGGAGCACTAGAGCACACTCTGAGCGAGGCAAAGCACACAAGGAAACAGCAGTTCCATGAGGGCAGCTGAACGAGACAGGAAAGACGGCAAAGAAGAAGGAATTCGCAAGGAAGGAAATTATATTGACCTTTTCGACAAGGAACTGTTACTTTCCAGAAACCTTGAGAAGAGTAAAAGTGAAAGTGAGAAAACGGTCAAGAAGAGAGCAAGTAATTGTGAATCGAAGTGGTCCTGCGACGGGTCAAGCAAAACCCTGCACACAGTCAAAAGTCTTCGATTTTGATTAAGTAGAGAAATTTGGTACAAGCCCGGCAGAGGGAGACCAATTAAAGGTTTTGTATTAAAGTGAGTCTGAGCCCGGTGGAGGGGGACCTGGGGCGAACAGTCAATCACCTGAGAAGTTGTATATGTGAAATATTTGGTCCAAGCCCGGCGGATGGAGACCAATTGAAGATTTTATGTCAAAGTGGGTCTGAGCCCAGCAGAGGGGGACCCAGAGTGAACAGTAAAGCATCCGAAAGGTTGTATATGTGAAATCCTAAGAAGAAAGGAACTTGAATTTTTGTCATGCTGCATCAGCCCCTCTAAAATAAGAGAATTTGAATGGCAAAGAGACTTTGCCACAGAAAGCCCTAATGTTAAGTTTTGAACTATATCCTCGTGCTAGAGAAGCCAGAGAGTGTGCTAAGCTCGAGTGTGCCGCCTTGTCCTGTGCTGAAAACATGGGTAAGGGGAGTCAACAGCTTGAATATCCTGACATATTTCTTGAACACTTTTCTTTTGGATAACATTTTTTTCCCCACAATATTTATATTTAGGAGTAAGGATTAGCAATAGGTTTATTAGTATAGGCCCTTTTATTTTGACAGACTCGACTATGACTGCGTTATCATTATTTGATGGTTGTAGCTTGCTCCCATCTTTAGATTTAAGATAAATAGGCAAACACCCTTGAACTGTGACCACTTGTGTCTGTCTTACTGTTTGATACCATGCCTTCCTTACATAGTAATACAAATTATTATATATCTAGATGTAGCTCTTCCCTTATTTGGGTCCTCACCCTTCTTAGAGCCAACAAAGCCACCAAAACGATGCCCATTTAGTCTCTGTTGCTTAATGCTGGAAATCTAAAATGTAATCACCCTCCAAGGATCCAATCAGTGAAGCCTTTCCTCTTCCTTGGAGGAATGAAGAGATGGGAAGAACCCCAGAAGATGTAGTTTGTGCTACAAATGAAACTCTGATACCACTTTGGTAGCAAAGATGGCTTGACTCAGAGGGTAAGCTTTCTCTTTAGCAAATTGGATAAACTGAGGCGAGACAGAGTACATGAAATTCTGAAACCCTGCTGGCTGTTGTAATGGCCACAGAAAGGAAACCTTCAATGAATGTCAATGTAAGGAACAAGAAAGTAGGGGCTCAAAGAGGATGCAGCAGGGAATGTGAGCAGCAGGTTAAGGTAGCAGGAAGACCGTATTTGAACCTTTCAAGAACTGCAACACCAGAGGTACAGAAAAAAGACCCATGCTCAGGTGTCCTTTTGAAGCCTGATAGGAAACTTCAGAACTGTGCCTGTGGTGCATATGAAACGGTCACCACCCCATCACAACTTGTGCAAGTGACAAGCATGGACAGTCTGGGTGTATAGATGTCTAACTGAGATCATAACACCAAGAACCTCCTCTGAGATATTTAAATCTCTAAACCTCAACCTTTATATAGCCAGAGATGACAGTTCAGCATCATGCCATGGGGGTAAAGCACTCTGCCACAAACCTAAGTTAGCAGATCCTTCCTCTGTAATAGCCACCAAGCAGTGGGTGTGGCTTGCAAGGAAACAATCTGGACACAACCCCTGTGAGTTCCTGTTAATATCCCCAATAATTTCAATCTAAATCCCTTGAAGGGTGGGATGGGGGAGAGGGGGTTCCTTCACATTCCAAGCACTGTGAAGGAGCAAAGAAACCAACTGTTGGCATGAAGCACTGATGTGGGTCTTTGAACGTGGACTCTATCTAGCTGCATTTGGGGGAACAGAACTGGCATAAAAACCCAAACACAGACCCCCACTTTTATTGGAAGTACGTACCTCTCCTGAGAGGTATCTGGTAGGCAGGGGGTATCTGGTAGGCAGGTGTGGAGAGGGTCCCATTCCCAAAATGGGGAAATATATATCTGCTATAAGTCAGCAGAGCAAAATGGACACAATCATAACACTGGTGATGGGGAGAGAGGTAGCATAAACTAGAGGGGGCCAAATACATACACATGTGGCCAAAGACAGAGACAATGGCCTGCAATTAGAACCATCCATTGTGGCTGTTCCAAAAGTGGTACGATTATTCAGAATGGCCTTAGAGGACAAGATAAGGGAAGTGGGTTGTGAGTTGGGCCTGATCAGAGATGGCATGAGCAAGGTGATTACCCAAGTTACATCTGCAGAGGACAAGGTATCAAATCTTGATTAAAAAAAAAGTGTAATTGTTGCAGTAACAGGTAGATAAATGGATGTCAATTACACAGGAGCTGGAGGAGGGGGTCGAGGGTGGAGGAAAAGAGCATAAGATGCTACAACATTTGTACGGTGGTAATTCTAAGGGGGACTGGATCAATGTGTCGAATTGTTCTTAGTGAAGTAGGTTTGAGATAGATGTTCTTCAACATAAAGGCGCAATGAAATTCTTCTTGCTAGAGAGCCCAACAGGTACCGGCGGCTCAGCAGCAACCACCAGGTTGCCGTCCCCGAGCAATAGCAGCAAAGTTGTTCAATTATAGGCACAATGAAGTAATTTCCAAAACAGCTAGACATCTGGGACGAATTAGACGCTGCAATTTTGTTTTTTCCAGATTACACCCAGAGTCCAGTAGTGTAAAAATATATATATTTTTTAATAAAACATTTTTATTGATTTTACAGACAATATAAAGAAGCAACAACAAGACAAAGATTTACATTCATCCATCAACAAACATATGTCGTGATCATGGCCATAATCATAAAAGTCATTTGCACAAACACTTCAGTAGATGATTTAAGTTTCATACGGCACCAGGTAACCATCTTTATTCTATACATAAAGGGCGTTTAGGTCTCTTCTTCCTCTCACTTTCCCCATATTTTGTTTGCCTTGGCAGCCCCTTGCATTGTATATTCTGTGTTCTATCTTTGCACATATATCCATGTCAGCTGCCCATTGGGCCGGGGTTGGAGAGTCTGGGGCTCCCCACTTTTGCGCGATATTATATTTCAACAATCCCATTGCTGTGGATAAGAATAGTTTCTCACATTTGTTAGTGGTGTTCTCATCGGGTATACCCAGTACGAGTGATCTCGGCTCCAGCGGTATGGTGCGGGCAAGAACCTTAGTCAATTTACTGCAGCATCTGCTCCAGAATGTTTGAATGCAGGGGCATTCCCACAGAATATGTATCAAGGTACCTTCCCCTTCATGGCAGCGGAGGCAATTCGGGTTCGGAGCCCGTTCCCAACTGTGCAGTGTGGTCCTGGGGTAATACACTTGGTGCAATATTTTGAGATGCGCCAGGTGGATTCTGGAAGAGATAGCAATCTCTCGTGGGTGCATTAACACGAGTATCCAGTCTTCTGGGTCTATGGCACCTACATCAGCCTCCCATTTACCTTTAAGATTGTCCAATTCAGGAGTAGCGAAGGCTGATATAGCGTTGTATAGAGTGGAAGTCAGCTTGTTGGGGATATATGCGGGAAATATGTTGCGTTCTATGGGTGTACACTCGGGCACAATGGTGTCTGTCGGGATATGTTTCCTCAGGGCATTAGACAAATGTTTGTGATGGTATTGCTCAGTGTTCGGAATTTGAAACTTTTGTTGTAGGACATTGAACGAGGCGATATCGCCATTTTCAAGAATGTCTCCCACTTTTGTGATCCCTGACTGTGTCCATTTGGGCCATGGCTTAAGATTTCTTAGTTCGGCTAGATTACCATTGTGCCACAGGGGTTGTACTGAGGTCACCTCGTTTCCCCATCCGATAAAGATATGTGCCTGTCTCCAGACTGCTGCAGTGTGTGCTGCGGTTGTTTGTAGGGAAGGTCTGTTGGGGGGTTGGTAAATCAAGTGAAGTGGATTTGCCTCGTAAATACCGGCTAGTTCTGCCCTAATGTGGGGTAGTTCCCAGTCCCCGTGCAGTAGGTTATTGACCACTGCCATTTGAGACGCCCAGTAATAGGTTTGAAGGTGTGGTACCCCTATGCCCGCTTCCCAGATCGATCTCTGAAGTGTGGGTAAAGCTATGCGGGGTTGTCCTCCCCCGCCCATATAAGTTCCCTGAGAAGGCGCTCAGCTCGATCAAACTCAGGGTGTTGGATCCTGAGCGGGGCGTTCTGTAGCAAAAAGAAAACGTGGTAGGGTCATCATCTTGAAAAGCGCGGCACTGGCCATGAGTGTTAGAGGAAGGATTTTCCAGTGTCAGACGTCATTTGCAAACCGGTCCATGATAGGTTTTAGATTATGAGTCGCATAGTTCGTTAGGTTTCCCGAGGCCCAAATCCCTAGGTATCGGAAGCCATCTCTTTCAATTGTGTACGAGCAGTCCTGGGGATTGCGCACGGTCCACCCTTCACCGGGAAGAAAATCTATTTCCTCCAGTTGATTGTCAGTCCGCTAAACTCGCCAAAGCGCGCAAGTATCTGTGTCACTATCTGACAGGTCTGATCCGGGTCACTCAGATATATTAGTAAATCATCAGCGTACAGAGATGTTTTGTCCTCATTCCCTTCGGGCCATCTGAACCCTGTCCAGGCGTTGCTCTGTCGAAGCCACAGGGCGAGCGCTTCAATTGCGAGAGCGAACAAGAGGGGGGACAGGCAGAGGCATTGCTAGAGGGGGCTAAGGTGGCTATAGCCCCTGGTCTTTTGGCTGTAGCCCTGGATAGAATCTCAGGAGCTACAAGCAAAAGGCTAGCTAGCCCCCAGTCCTGACAGTTCTGACATCAGCGTAGCCCCGGATCTTTTCCAGACCTAGCAACACCCCTGGGGACAGGGGACATCCTTGTCTAGTTACCCTGCCTAGTGGGAAAGAGTCGGAAGGCCACCCATTCACCTTTACCTCTGCTAGTGGGCCTGTATAAAGTAATTGTACCCAGCCCTGGAACACCTCCCCAAATCCCATCCCACCGAACCGAGTCAAACGCCTTCTCGAAGTCGATTGCCAGCCATATGATGGGAGCCCGCTACAATAGCAGGTGAAGTCGCCGTATGAACGAGAAGAGATGACACTTTGTAGCCTGTTGGCTAGGAGTTTGGCAAGGATTTTAGCTTCTCTGTTGATCAGCAAAATGGGCCTGTAAGAAGCACATTGTTCAGGTGGTTTTCCCACTTTAGGAATGACAACAATTGTGGCTTTGCATAGGTCTGGTGGAAGGGTAACCTGTTCTCGAGCCCGGAGGAACATCTTGTGAAGGGGAGATGCCATTTTCTCGCTACCCAATTCTTTCCAGATTTCGAGGGAATCCGTTGGGACCCGGTGTACTCCCTGATTGCAGTGGCCAATGGCTTCAGCAATTTCAGTTTCAGTGAGATCACAATCCAATTGTGCCTTCTGTTGCTCGGATAAGCAAAGTAGCGTAATGTTATCTAAGTGGGAGGGGTCTGTTAGAGATGTTGGGCCGCGATAGAGGCCAGCATAAAAGTTAGCAAAGACTTCGGCCATTTAACAGTCTGACTAGAGATTCTCATTATGGTCATTTACGATCCGCCTGACATGATGCTGACCCTCCTCCCTTCTTTCCAACCAAGCCAGCATTTTATTTGCTTTGTCCCCATGTTCATAGATCCGGGTCTGAGACTCCCAGTGTGCATGCCTGGCGTTGTCTAGCATAATGTTGCAAAGGTATTCTTTGGCTTTTAACAGGGACCTGTGAGTCTCGGGAGTCGGATCAAGAACATACTTAGCCTCCCACTCCTCCATCTCTTTTTCTGCCTCCGATATTTTTTGGAGTCATACTTTTTTTTTTGTTAGACGTCCAGGAGATTATCTCTCCCCTAAGCACCGTTTTATAAGCCTCCCATACCGTCACAGGTCTGTCAACTGTTGTATCGTTCATTTCAAAGTATTCAATGGTTTTCTCTGTGAGGTGATCTATAAGTCCGGGGAAGCCGAAGTAGTAGTTATTCAGCCGCCATGTTCTAGGGGGGGGTAGGCCTATGCATACGTATCTCCATTACAAGTGGCGAGTGATCCGAGATACCTCGGGGAAGCAGTTCTGCATTGAGTACCCTATATGTTTCGTTGCCGGGGAATAAGAGGTTATCTAGCCTGGACAGGGAGCCATGGGCTCCCGAATGAAACTAATAGCCCCTGACCCCAGGGTGGATCTCCCTCCATACATCTTGCAAGCCCAGTGCTGATGCAAATGTCGCTAATTTTGTGGGGACATCTGGGTTTCGGTTATGGATATGAGTGCGATCGAGGGCATTACACATAACATCGTTAAAATCTCCTCCCAAGATCCACATACCCGATTGATGTTTTGTTATGAGGGTAGTCAGATCATCTAAGAGTTCTTCCCCGAGCCCCAGTGGAGAGTATACCGCAGCAATGGCCAGTGTTTCCCCAGAGAGTACCGAGTAGCGCCACATATCGACCTCTGGGATCTTGTTCCACCGTCAGTGGTACGAATGGGATGCGTTTATGTAACAAGATCAGAGTGCCCCTGGATCCCATGGTATATCCTGCGTGAAATGAAGAGTGATAGTTTGGTCTCCTAAAGAGGGTGCAGTTTGAGCCCGCTAGATGTTTCTCGGTGATTAAGGCTATGTCGGGGAAGTGTCTGTTCAGGAGTTGAGTGGCAAGGCGTCTCTTGATCCCAGAGCCCATTCCGTTCACATTCGAGGGTAATGTTTTAAGAGACCTAGGGCTTCCAGTGGGTGATGGTTGGGGTTTCATGGGTGTCATTTGTAGCGTGTAGTATAGGGTCTACAGAGTTCACCCGGGGTGGGTGTGAAGATTGTGTCCAACAAGTGGCCACTTCGGGTGCATGGTGCCAGTAAGCAGTGGTTCTGAGTATTGTATGATGGATAGTTTGATGGGTCTGCCATGTGGACATGTGGTAGCTTCTAAACAACAACAAACTGATCCCAACTTCTCCCTCACCCTTCCTATACTCTGCCCCAACTGAAGTACCTGTCGTCCAAACATTATTGACACTCGAGAACTATAGTGTCAATGTAACATAGTAACTTCAACAGTCCCGCCCCCACACAGTCAGCAGCTTACTGCCCTTCTGGCGGCGTAGGGTCCTGGGTGGTGGCCTTGCTGGCCGCCAACATTGCAGCTTTGTTGTTCATTGGAGAGGGTGTAGATGGGTTCACGGTCGTCAGGGGGGTTTGTTTCCTTCCTCCAACCGATTATGATCATTGTGGTCGAAACGCTGTAGTCTGGAGTCGATATCTTGATCCAGGCCCTTCTGTGATGTGGGGTGACATCAAGGCCCACCTTTCAATCATGCTCCCTTCATTAGTGTGGTCTTCCGCAAGCACTCATCTCCTTAGGGGTCAGTATCTCCTTCCCGCTCAAGCTGTCTTTGTGGTACAGGTTGCTGTGGAGGTCGGTCTCGCCGTGGCCTGTTGCGAGATCTGTCTCCGGGATCTGGACCATGTGATACCCATTCCCCTTCAATGTGGTTTTCTGCCCATCTCTAGGCCTCCTGCGGGTCAGTGAAGTGCACCGTTGTGCCTTTGTGTTTTATCTTCAGCTGGCCCAGGAATAGCAGACCGTATTTAACATTCATGGAATGAAGCTTTCTCTTTAAGTGTTCAAACGATTGTCTGGCTCTTTGGACCTCACGGGTATAATCTGGGAAGAAGGCAATTCTTGCGCCATTATATGTGATTGATCCCTTTGTCCGGGCCATTTGTAGTATTGCGTCCCTATCTCAATAGTTCAAGAGTTTAGCGATTACTGTTCTTGGGAATGCTCTAGGAATCGGTCGTCTCGTTGGCATTTGGTGGGCTCTTTCTATTGTGAAGAATTTGGGGGTGAAGAGATCCGCCAACCATTGCTCGAGGAAATGTTCCTTATTGGGTCCTTCCGCTTTCTCCAGAAGACCCAGGATACGGATGTTGTTCCAGCGTGATCTGCCCTCCCCTTCGTCCACAGCTGGGGAGCAGGTGTAAGTGGATCTAGGTCACCTGGCCTAAGCCCCGCCCACCTGGTACCTTCCTGGTTGCCGCTCTTTTTCACCACTTAGCAAGCCCCGCCCACCTGGTGCCTTCCTGCTTGCCGCTCTTTTCCCTACTTAAGGAGCCCTCCAGCCTCTTTTCATTTGCAGCTGGGGAGCAGGTGTAAGTGGATCTAGGTCACCTGGCCTAAGCCCCGCCCACCTGGTGCCTTCCTGCTTGCCGCTCTTTACCCTACTTAAGGAGCCCTCCAGCCTCTTTTCCTTTGCAGCTGAGGAGCAGGTGTAAGTGGATCTAAGTCACCTGGCCTAAGCACCACCCACCTTCTTAGCCCTGCCTCTTCCTTCCTGCTCTTAACTCTTAGATCAAGGGCGTCTCTCGCCCGGGCGTCCAAAGTGAAGGGCATTCAAAGAACAGGGCAATTCCTGTTTGGACCTGTTCGGACCAGGAGGATCCAGGGTCTGACCCCCTGCTAAAACAGCAGGTAAGCATGCACCAACATGTGTTTACACCCTCTGTCCCCACAGGCCATCCCCACCCTCTCTGGTCCCCCCGTGTTGTTCCCTTGTGCCCCCCTTCCTGCACACAGGAGTTTGTCCTGATACATTCTGGTTTCACCATCACGGTCTTGTGGCCAATGCTATATTTTACTTTTATGGACTTCATTGATTCACGGTGCGTCACCCTTTCTCAACTCTCATGCTGGACTTCCTTTGCATCTTGTACTCATGGTGACCCTGAATCATGCTGTTCCCATCTTCATCTTGTATCCAGACTTGCAACATTATGTGTTACTACTGACTTCTGCTATTGTATTTGCTCTCCCCTCTTGCTTCTCCACTCTTTTTGACTGCTTTCTCTCTGTTCTGTCCTCCCCTCCCCCTCTCCCTTTTCCTATCTCCTCCCCTTACTTTCTTCTATGCACTTACTCTATGAGAATTGTCCCTGGACCTAGTATGATAGCAACTTCGTCTGTCGCTCCCCCATCCCCTTACTGCCCCCCCTCCCTCCAGCACTATCTGAAACGTTGTTAGGCCTAGTACGATAGTCACTTGTTTTGTTCCTCTCCTCCCTTTCTGCACCCCTCTCCCTCACCACCTTTTGTTTTCCTCTGGCTCTACCAGAAATGTCGTCAGGCTTAGTACGGTAGTCGCCTGTCTGTTTCCATTTCCTTCCCACTCTCCGGCTCCATTCCTTAGCACTTGCACCATCTGAAATGTCGTCAGGCCGAGTACGATAGTTAATTTCACATCCTTACTGTTCATGGCCTGTAAGAATGTCGTCGTATTTTCCATTGTTCCCTCCCTTGCCTTGAAGCGCTTTGAAACACATTGTGTATAGGCGCTATATAAATAAACTATCATATCATATCACTCTTGCCTCCAGTGATTTCAGACAGTTCAATGCCTGCAATAGTTGTTGGTGTACCCCATCAAGGTCATCCTCCACTCCAGACACCCGGTGTTCTACCTCTCCAGTCTGAGAGGTTCGTTTCTGGAGGTCATGACGGAGGAAAGACACCTTGGCCGAGATGCCATCCATTTTTTTCTCCATCGAGGAGCGAGAGTTGGAAATGGCGGCCATGACATCTTTTAGTGTCAGGGGGTCATTTGAAGAGGCATGGGTCGATTGCAGATCTGCACCTGGTGCCGCAGTGGTGGTGGTTGTTGCAAACGGATCTATGGTTTTCTTGGCTTTATCTTTTCCCATGTTGCCGTTCTAAGTTCCACAAGGTTCAACGAAGCAGTGTATTGGTTCTCGTATTTTCTCTGTAGGGTTGTGGGCAGAGCCGCAGGCTAGCTCAGTGTGTTTGCGCAGCAAGAGCCTTCTCTACATCCAGGAAGTTTGTGCCTCAGGGCTAGCGCAAGTCCGGTGCAGCGAGGACCCAGGCTAGGGAGCCCGACCCAGGCACAGGCCCTGTTCTATACTGCACCTCCAGATGTTGATCAGCGGCTGCGGGGGGTGAGGGGTGTTACCTAATCGAGGAGGTCTAGTGCCAAAAGCTGGCATCTTCCCTCTAGGGTGGTGGTACGATTGGGGCAGATTCCTCACAGAGATGTCGTTTATAGCCACCGGGTTGCATCACAGGTCCTGGTCCAGGTGGTCTCCACCAGTATTGGGCAGTGTCTGGGAAATCTCCAGGCTGTTATGGAAGTTAGGAGGTGGTAGTGCCACCCTTTCTGCTCTACAGGCCAATACCGTCAGGGTATGGTGCGTATCATCTGGGGGGGTTATCCCCTGGGGGTCCAACACTAGTCCTTCTGATGTTGGGTGTGATCTGCCTCCGCCCTCCAGGTCCACTTGGACAGTCCCGTGTGGCGGGTTAGAAGCCCAGAGCGGCCCCGCAGCGAGAACCGTAGGCAGTGTGCTGCAGTGTGGGGGGCAGACTGGCATCAACCTAACTGGGGGTAACCCACTGGGGAAAAGAGGTTTCGCCGCCCCACCACCACTCTGTATTTGAGTAGCCCAATGTTGGCCCCTTGTGTTAGAAGAAGGGATAAATGACTTGCTTTTTGTTTGGTCACCCTGGGAGTGTGGGTCGCCGCTCTCCTCCGCCACCCACCGTCGCTCCAGCTTGTTTCTGTGTCTTGGGGAGTATGGGCTGCCCTTCTCCAATTTCTGCAGCTCGACCTCAGCACTGATATCTATGCCTCAGGGGGCCGCTGCAGGGACGATGGGAAGTTGCTTCTTCTCTACCACGGACAGTGGAGACCCAGAACCCCAAAGGGTGTCGGTGGGGGAAGGGGGGGTCCTGCCCGAGCACCAACGATGTGCAGTGGTCCTTTATGGCTCCCGCCGCATCACACCTGTGCCTCTTCACGCTGCGTCGCCACCACTGCTGCTCCTGGGCCGACGCTGTCTGCGAATGTCCTCTCTCCTGCCCACAGCCACGGGCCGTCTCAGCGCTTTCCGCAGGCCCTGCCTTGCCGTCCACCAGTGTACCTCTCCACTTGGCGGCACCCATGCAGTCCCAGACGCGCTACAATACTGCTCCGATCTGAGCCAGTAGGCCGCCACACCGCCCCGTGCTGGATGTCGCAGGTCAGGCAGAAGATTACTGCATTCGCCAATATGCTGATGTGTCAGGTTCGAGAGTCCGTCTCTTCAGCTGGTGTGTTCAGCGGTGGACATTTTTCTAGGTGCTTTTCGTGCCGAGCCGACACTGCAGTTTGCACGGCAGGGAGGGTGCGGAGACGGAACGGCGCCAACACACCCCAAAGCCGCGAAGGGCAAAACAAAGGAAAGGGGCGTGGCAAGCCTCTTTATAAGCAGCCGGGTCCGACTGCAGAAACATCTCGCTCTTGCAGTGGGACCCTGCTGACTCGCCGTAAGGAAGGAAGAATTTCGTTTTCCACCCACCCACGAAAAGGGCAGGGAAGGAGGGTGGCACCTGAACGTCGCTGTCGCAGGGCGGTCAGGAAAGTGTAAGGCAGTGTTTGGGCGACCAAGCACAAATGATAGACTCCGGATGAGCCAGAAGGAAACCGGAATGGGTAGTTGCTCTTCCGGACCAGCGCCTGAGGGCCTAACGGCGGGGGCATCTGGTGGTAACAAACTAAGGCTCAGCTTCCCCCAAAAAACAAACGGCGCTCTCCACACCCGCGGACACCTGCATGGGCAGGATGGGCTCAGGTACAAAGGGTCGGGGGAATTGGGGGCCTACTATGGAAACTATACAAAGGTATAGGGAGAAGCAGGTGAGATCCGACACGGAGCAAGCACCACACTTGCAGACTGAAGTTCACAAATGTGTACAATAAATTCTGTTGATATGGAAATAAAAACTGCGGCCAAGTTTGCCATTTGAAAATACTGTGTCACGCCAATTCTTTGCTTGGAAAGAATCAAAGCGCAGCGAAAGAACTTGCGCAAATGACTCATTGGCAGGAAAGGCAAATGGACAAATGCAGGGGATATAGGTTCCAGGGTATTGTACCAAAACATTGAACCATTTAACTGCAAATTCCATAACCTGGGATTTTTGGTATCCAGTGATGTTACTAAATAGAAAACCGAGAATAACTTTTTTACCGAAATGGAAATGCCGAAAAAATATTGAATATTTAATAAAAATGTATATGAGGGTGGGGTGGGGTGGGGTAAATGGGTAAAAAGGGGTGGGGATGGGTTTGGGGAGGCTTTAGAAGCACAGCAAAACAGCGGGTTAGGGGTGAATCCCCCAAAATAAAACAATATTTTTTTGGTAAAAAATGTTCAGTGAAAAAGTAATCTCTGGAAATTTCAATTCGGTAACATCACATAGATCTGGGATTTTTTTCATCGAATTTAACCGAAATTATATCTGGGAGTGGGGTTGGGGTCTGAATTAAGATCGACAATGTGGGGGGATTGCGGCGGATCTCCCCCTGCATACATTGATGCAGAAATGGGTTAAAAGAAAATGAAATTCGATGTTATGAGACTAGCAGTAAAAGGTTTGATGTTTTGAGGTAGATCCAGGCTCCAGAAGGAAGCAAGCTGCTGGAATAAATGACTCCCAGCTGGAAGGTGCTAGAATTACAGTGGCGAATGATGGCAACTGTCAGATGGACAGCACAGTATGACCTGCTGCCCGAAGGTGTTACAGGTGGGGACTGAAACTGACAGGGGAGGACTGACCAGTTTGTGTGTGGGAGGATTGGAGGGAGGGTAAGGGAGGGAGGAAGATGAACTACTAAATGATATTATGCATTCTGGGATCGAGTGCTTGGGGTGGAGGAATGGGGGATAAGAAGGGAAATTAGACTAAAGCATCCTTCTTTGGGGTGCAGTAGAGAGAGGAGCTGTGTAGGAAGAGCTCTCATGACAATATCGAGAAGGAGGATAGAGGGAGAGAAGGTTGACTATTATTGGGACAGCTTAGTAACTTAATGTTTGGGAGAGAGTGTGACAAGGCCTATAACTTGGCATTGTCAAACTAGGGTGGGAACCCTTTTTTCCAGGAGGTTGGAATGGTAGGGAGAAGTCCAGAGACAGCTTTACTCCTGAGGGCCCGTTCAGCAATGAGAGCCCAAGTTCCAGTCTCCAACACCCCTTGAGCCAGCCTATTTGTGTGCAGACCCTTATCTCCATGCCTTAATTAATGGCCAGTGTCTCTTTTCGTTTGCAGAGACCACCATCCTGGTGCAGAATCCCATCAGCAAAGGCCAAGTAAGAAAAAGCCAAAAAGAGAAGCCACAGTGCCGAGACCCGACTGCAGCTATGCACCACTAAAGAGAGAGAGAGAGAGAGAGAGAAGGAGAGAGAGAGAGAGAGAGAGAGAGAGAGAGAGAGAGAGAGAGAGAGAGAGAGAGAGAGAGAGAGAGAGAGAGAGAGATACCTACAGCAACTGCACACAGCGCGAAAACCAGCATTGCAAAGCTGGACCCATCCTTCCCCCACAAGAACGGTTCCCGGAAAAAATAAACTGGAGCACTGGACTGCCTATGCCCTCATCCTTGGCACATGGCGAACCTTCATGGAGAAAGTGGGCTTTGTCACCTCTTCATGATTTTCCCTTGCACATACACGCCCCAGGTGGGGAGACAGGGCCAGGGATAAGTAGCCAATCCTCATTGCGGGCGCTGCATTTAAGAAGGGGGTAGGAAACAGGAAGTGTTGGTTTTTCGGGTTAGGTCCAAAGTGGAGGACAACCAAGAGAACAGCAAGAGGGAGTACGGGCCTGTGGAGGAGATTCGTAAAGCAGGTGAAATATTAGCTTAGGAGCGTAAGTGGTTCTGTAGAGTATGTGTGGTTTTGTGATGAGGGAGTAGAGAGATTAGGGTAAAGAGTGAATGTTAATTAATTGGCACAGGGAGAAAGGAGGGTGTTTGAGTAGTTGGTGGGAGGAGAGTAGTAGTGGCAGGAGGAGAGTAGTAGTGGGAGGAGGAGAGCAGTACTGTGGAGGAGGGGAGCAGTAGTGAAGTGGAGTGGGAGGAAAGTAACATCAAAGGGTTGAGGCAAGCTCAGGAGAAGTGAAACATTGAAGGGACATTAGAAAGATGGAGGAGTGTGCAAAAAATCATTTGAGTATTAAGGGAGAAGTGAGAATTGGTGTGCGAGGATAGCCTGACTTGAACTAGAGGAAGCGCAAGACACTGTCCCTAGTTCCATTAGAACATTAATCCATGAATAGCGTAGGGAGAGATAGCAAGTCCCAAATGGAAGTAAGACAGGCAGCGTATTAGAACACCATCTGTAGCGAAAGACAGTTTTTAGATAGTTGGGGGTCAACATTTGTTATCACTAATAAGGATTACTGACGCCTGGGTTAGGAAGGAGGGTCAAATTCAGATGAGAGAGATAGTGACAGCCCTAAGCCCCACAAACAAGAAATAAAATAAACCCTTGAACTGTCTCTGTAATTCAAGACTGATTTCTGTGTCAACTGTGACAAGAAATGCTTCTGTATTGGAAGAAGCGTGGGGTGATCAGGGACACTAAAAGGAGAGAATTTGGGGATAGAGGGTTTTGAAAGTGGTTAAAAAGTTATTTTTCAGTCACATGTTAGAGACCATTTCTTGAGCATTTTTACACAGGAGGCTGGGAGGAGTCCGAATAAGTTCTTGGGGTATAGCATAAAGATCACGTTATCAAAAATAGTGAGTGTGGAGGTAGCTGAGGCACAAGTAGCCACTTTGACATGTCTTTTGTAGCACATACATGGGTTGGGCAATGCGATCAAAGGGGGAAGGGGAATGATGTTTCAATTTATAAAGAGGCAAAGATCTGCTGTTGCCAGGCTCCAGGATAAGAAGTACTTTTTGAGAAGATCAATGTATGACAGTTTGTGGAATACCGAGTTTACACAAGGGCAGAGAGAGGTGACCTTGATGGTGAGGCGTACTTTGGTGTTTCAAGTTGGGGAAGTGAAATTTGACCTAGGGGAGAGGTATGTACTAGTCACAGGGAAGTTAGGTGAGGATAATTTGTCCTTGAAAAATGTTTATGCCCCACCAATCCTGCTTATAGATGTGTTAGAAGAGCTAGAAGGGCTGCTGATGGGGCTACCGGAGGGATGGTGAGCCTGGCAGGCAATTTAAATGCAGTCTTTGACTGGGTGGAAGATAGTACACGGCATAAAGGGAGGGATGGGAACACAAGCACAAAAAATGGGAAAATTTGCCTTCAAAATGTCGACCAAGCTTCATCTGTGGCAGTTGCACCTGGCCTTTGAATTCCACCTGGCCTTGGAACTCACTTAAAGAACAGAATGGCCAGCTCAGTGGAATGGGGTACCGGTTTCATCTGCTGGAGAGAATGGGGTTTGCGCCTACATTACTGAACTAGATTAAGTTATTATACCATTAACCACCAGCTAGAGTGAGGGTCAATGGAGTTACATTTAACAGGTTTGGACTGTCCAGGGCTACTACACAGGGATATCCTTGTCACTACTTTTTGTGATAGTACCAGAACTACTGGCTGAATGGATAAGAAGAGCCCCACTGGCAGAGGGTTTTTGTTGGCCGTGGTGTCAGCGACAGGCCTTACCCGAGAGATCCAGAGAGAGATTGTTGGGTAGGGAAAAGGCCTGTCTCACCAGGAAGTCATGTCACCTCCTGGATGGATATGTTTCTGAAAGGCACAGGGAACCCCACACTCTAGATTAGGGTATTAGCATAACAATTGATCTCGGAAAGGAAATCCAGAGGCTACAATTGTCATATATCGCCCATGGAAAGTATGGAGCAGATGGGCGATATGGAAGAAGGACTAGACTCCAAGTCACTGCAAGGTGCGGTCTAGTCTTTCTGTTGTACTACCTACAAGTACCTGAAAATGGAGAACACCTGTGCGTTGCAACTTTCTTGCTGCCTACGTGAGTTCACTACGCTTGTGCTCTGCCTCCAGTTGTTTCTCTGTGTTTCCCGTGCCTTCCTTTCCTGTTCGTCTGCCCGTGTCTTTCCGTTACCGCTGTTCGCGGTTTCCTCCTTCCGTTTATTCCGCTTACCTGTTTGTTTTCTGCTTCTGCTGTTTTACCGCGCTCTGCGCTGCCTTCTAGTACTCACTCCTGCTTCAGCGTTTCACCTGCCATCAGACGCTCTTTGCTGGGAACACTCTGTTGTCCAAGTTCTTTGGAGCAGATGGGGAGCAGGTGCAAGTGGATCTAGGTCACCTGGCCTAAGCCCCGCCCACCCGGTGCCTTCCTGTTTGCCGCTCTCTTTCACCACTTAGCAAGCCCCGCCCACCTGGTGCCTTCCTGTTTGTCGTTCTTTTTCACCACTTAGCAAGCCCCGCCCACCTGGTGCCTTCCTGTTTGCTGCTCTTTTTCACCACTTAGCAAGCCCCGCCTACCTGGTGCCTTCGTGTTTGCTGCTCCTTTTTCTTACTTAAGGAGCCCTCCAGCCTCTTTTCCTTTGCAGATGGGGAGTAGGTACAAGTGGATCTAGGTCACCTGGCCTAAGCCCCGCCCACCTGGTACCTTCCTGTCTGCCATTCTTTTGCACCACTTAGCAAGTCCTGCCCACCTGGTGCCTTCCTGTTTGCTGCTCTTTTTCCTTACTTAAGGAGCCCTCCAGCCTCTTTTCCTTTGCAGATGGGAAGCAGGTGGGTGTAGATCTAGGTCACCTGGCCTAAGTCCCGCCCACCTGGTGCCTTCCTGTTTGCTGCTCTTTTTCACCACTTAGCAAGCCCCGCCCACCTGGTGCCTTCCTGTTTGATGCTCTTTTTCACCACTTAGCAAGCACCAACCACCTTCTTAGCCCTGCCTCTTCCTTCCTGCTCCTAACTATTAGATCAAGGGTGTCCTGAGCGAAGGGCAGACGAAGAAAATGGGAATTCCTGTTTGGACCTGTTCGGACCAGGAGGACCCAGGGCCCGACCCCCTGCTCAGACAGCAGGTAGTCATGCACCAACATGTGTTACTCTCTCTGGTCCCCCCGTGATGTTCCCTTGTGCCCCCCCCATTCTCGCACACAGGTGTTGCCTGTTTTGCTTGATTCTTCTACCCTGCTCCCCCCTCACCTCACTCCAGCCTACTTCTGCAGGAGTCTGTCCTGATACATTCTGGTTTCACCATCACCGTCTTGTGGACAATGCTGGATTTGACTTTCATGGACTTCATTCATTCATGGTGCGTCACCCTTTCTCAACTCTCATGCTGAACTTCGTTTGAATCTTGTACTCATGGTGGCCCTGAATCATGCTGTTTCCATCTTCATCTTGTATCCTGGCTTGCAACATTATGTGTTACTACTGACTTCTGCAATTGTATTCACTCTCCCCTCTTGCTTCTCCACTCTTTTGACTGCTCACTCTCTGTTCTCTCCTCCTTTCCCTTCTCCCTTTTCCTATCTCCTCCCTTTACTTTCTTCTATGCACTTACTCTATCAGAATTGTCCCTGGACCTAGTATGATAGCAACCTCATCTGTCTCCTCCTCCCTCTCCTTACTGTTTTTTTTCCTCCCCAACTCCCCTCCAGCACTATCTGAAATGTCGTCAGGCCTAATATGATAGTGGCTTGTTTTGTTCCTCCCCTACCTTTCTGCACCCCTCTCCCTCACCTCTTGTTTTTTTTCCGGCTCTACCAGAAATGTCATCAGGCCTAGTACGGTAGTCGCCTGTCTGTTTCCATTTCCTTCCCACTGTCCCCCTCCCTTCCTTATATATGTTTTAGCTCTTGCACTATCTGAAATGTCGTCAGGCCGAGTACGATAGTTAATTTCACATCCTTACTGTTCATGGCCTGTAAGAATGTCATTGTTTTTTCCCTTGTTCCCTTCCTTGCCTTGAAGCGCTTTGAAACACATTGTGTATAGGCGCTATATAAATAAACTATCATATCATATCATACTGTACTGTTTGTGCTGTTCCGCACTTGATCGTTATTTCCTTATCTACTAAGAACACTTACCAGTGCATGCTGGTTATTGAAGTGCGGATGCACGCCGACAACTTCCTGCCAACTACAGCTACACAATCTTCCAGGGTTTTTCGGCAAGGCTTTTCCCTGGTTTGGGGTGGGCTCCCCGGAGTCCCCGCTGCCGGGCTAATTGCTTATAGGCAAAGTGGCCTCCGGGGGAGCTCGCTCCTATTTCGTCAAACAGAAGAATAAGATCGTCAGGACAAAGACAAAGACAGCCTGGAGGGAAAAGCCGGAAAGCTCATCAGACGAATCCGTAAAGACCCACACAGAATCATCAGGTGAGGAGTGGGCTAGTGGTAAGGAAAGTGTGAGTGATAAACCTACAGAATCTGAGAGATTGCAACGCCAAGAGAAGATGGCTAGTCTTGAACAGTACCAGGAGATGGTTAACGCCATACAAGCTCTGAGGGTTGAAGTACAAACCCTAAAGACTGATAATGCCGCATTGAGGCAACAGAGAGAAGATTCCAGAGGAGAACTACCTCCTTTATCCCTACCTTGCGGTAAATGTGAGGGAAACCCCAGGAAATTAAAGGAGTTTCTGGATGCCTGCACAATACACTATACTTTTCGGCCCAAGACATACGAGTTGGATCAAACAAAAGTGGGTTTTCTAATTTCGAACTTAGCTGGTAATGCCCTAGCCTGGGCCACCCCACTAGTGACAAACTCAGACCCAACTTTAAATAACTATGGTGCCTTTGTAACACATTTCAAAGAAAGATTCGAGAGACCTGAAGTCTTATTCTCCACCTTTGAAAACCTGTTAGACATACGCCAAGGAAACTCTGACATACAGACATATGTTACCTGTTTTCAGAAGGTGGCAAGTGAAGCAGGTTGGCCGGAAACGGCGCAGCAGGCTATTTTCCGTCGGGGTCTGCATGAAGACATAAAGGACGAACTGGCCAGAGTAGCCAGACCTGCTTCATTTCAGGAACTCGTGTCATTGGTATTACAGATAGAATTCCGCATGTCGGAAAGGAAAGCGGAGAAGCAGCAGCCCCGGTCTTTAGTACCTTTCACTAGCCTACCCTCAGTCCCTGAAAGGGTTCAACACGAAGAACCAATGCAGATAGGAACTGCTAGAGGACCACTTACAGCCAACGAACGGAAGAGGCGCAAGGATCTTGGACTTTGCATGTATTGTGGGTCCAACACACATTTGCTGCGAGATTGCCCAGAAGTCCCTCCCAGAAAGCAGGGAAACGAAAGACCCCAACCTTGAACAGGGGTAAGGAAGGGGAGACATCTATGCATCCCTGTTCTAATGCTCAGCCAGCTTTGATCAGCAATAACACACTGATGGTGGTTAAGATTACGTTAGATTGGCACTCTACCAAACCCATTGAATGTTTGTCTATGCTAGACTGTGGAGCTGCGGGCAACTTTGTAGATGATAAGTGGGCTAATGAACACCACCTGCCTCGACGCCCTAAGATCAAACCGATTCCAGTAGAAGGCGTCGACGGTACACCTTTGACATCCGGACCCATTTGTCAGGAAACACAGGAACTACGGGTCAGAGTGTGAAATCATTCTGAGTACCTATCTTTCGATCTCATTCGAGCGGCTCATTTTCCAGTCATATTAGGCATACCATGGCTCAGAAAACACAACCCGGCAATTGACTGGCAACTTAACACAGTAGAGTTCAGATCCACGTATTGCTCTCAACAGTGTTTGACTAATGAACCCGCTTTGTCCTGTGTGCTTCCAACAATACAAAATACCGTCCTAAGTGTTAATACAATTCCCATCCAGTACCAGGAATATGAGGACGTGTTCTTAGACACCCAACCGAGGAATCTTCCTCCTCATCGGAAAGAAGACTGCAAAATCGAACTAATTCCGGAGGCTGAAGTACCCTTTGGAAGGATGTTCCCTTTATCTCTACCTGAAAAAGAGGCATTGAGGGAATACTTGTCAACCAACCTACAAAATGGCCTCATACGGGAATCCTCATCGTCAGCAGGGGCATCTCTTTTCTTTATCTCGAAAAAAGGAACCACGGAACTAAGACCCTGCATAGATTATCGGGGTTTGAACAGTCTGACTATACGAGACAGGTATCCTATGCCCTTAATGAAAGACATTATTGAGGCAGTCCAAGGAGCACATCTCTTTACCAAATTAGATCTTCGAGGGGCCTATCACCTACTTCGTATTCGTGAAGGGGACGAATGGAAGACAGCTTTCAGGACTCCTCTGGGACACTACGAGTACAGGGTTATGCCCTTTGGTTTGGTAAATGCACCGTCCCAGTTTCAACGCTTCATGGACAAGATATTCGCAGATATGTTGTATTCCTCAGTTGTGGTTTATTTGGACGACATTCTCATATTCTCAAACACTCCGACTGAACATCGTCAACACGTCAAAGAAGTTCTCCACAGGTTAAGACACAATAGTCTATTGGCCAAACCTGAAAAATGTGTTTTTGAAGTTACTACGGTACCCTACTTAGGATTCATCCTCTCCGAAGATCGGGTACAAATGGATCCAGCCAAAACTCAGGCTATAACACAGTGGTCCATACCAAATTCAGTTAAGGATATTCAAAGGTTTTTGGGACTCGCAAACTTTTATCGTAAGTTTATACCAAACTTTTCGGACATCATCCTTCCTATTACAAATCTCCTTAAAAAAGGAGTCAAGTTTCTCTGGGACCAGAAGACGGATCAGGCATTCCAAAGGCTTAAGGAAGCATTTGTGACAGCTCCTATCCTGAGACAACCGGATCAATCCTTACCATTTATTGTGGAGACCGATGCTTCAGGAGGAGCGATTGGAGCTGCTTTGTTACAAAAGAAAGAGGATGGGTTGGAACACCCTATAGCTTATTATTCCAGAACCCTTAGTCCCAGTGAACGAAATTACTCAGTACTGGAAAGAGAACTTCTGGCCATAAAACAGGCCTGTGAGGAGTGGAGGCACTTATTACAAGGAGCTGTTTGCCCTTTCCAAGTTCGTACAGATCACCAGAATTTAAAGGTGTTACAGAAAATGGAATGCCGAAATTCCAGACATGCCAGTTGGGCTTATTTTTTTTCTCAATTTGATTTCGTAATCACCTATTTACCAGGAAAGGATAACTCATTAGCAGATGCCCTTTCCCGCAGTCAAGGGAATGGACTGTGGAGGATATCAAGGTCCAGAAATTCATCTAGCAGGGAAAAGGTTCATCAATATGGTTAATACGTTTCTTCAACAAGTACAGAAAGCCCAAAAGAATAACAGGAAGATAGACGACTATGGAATGACCCAAAGAGGAGGTCTGAGGTTTATGAAAGAGGCTTTATTCTTACCCACTCAGGATCTACAAGAACAGGCCATGGCTTGGTGCCACGATATCCCATCAGCGGGACACAAAGGTCAACTTGCCACCATGGAACTGGTGTCTAGACAGTTTTGGTGGCCTACCATGAAAAAAGACATCAAAGAATATGTGGCTACGTGTCCCATATGTGCTTAGAATAAATATGCTTACTGTAAGCCATTAGGCTTACTTCAACAGGACGTTCTACCAGATGGGCCGTGGCAACACATTTCCACAGACTTTATTGTAGACCTACCAGTTTCCAATGGACATACGGCCATAATGGTCACTGTGGATTCATTCAGTAAACTAGCGCATTTTTCACCATTGAAAGGTCTACCGACAGCAAGTATCACTGCGGAGGTGTTTCTGAAAGACGTGGTTAGGTTACATGGTCTTCCGCAATCCATAGTCTCGGATAGAGGCTCACAATTCACCTCGAAGTTTTGGACTGCCTTGTGCAAGGCCTTGGGTATAAAAAGATCACTGTCATCAGGATTCCACCCTGAGAGCAATGGGCAAACTGAACGTCTTAATGCAACATTGGAACAATACATTAGGTGCTTCTGTAATCAGGAGCAAAACGATTGGTTTCACCTACTTCCTATGGCAGAATTCTATTATAATAATACAAGACATTCCTCAACAGGCATGAGTCCCTTTTCCTGTACCTACGGGTTTCATCCTAGACACATTCCTCTGTTTGGTCCGGTGTCTACTAACATTCCCCCCGTGGACCATCTTTTGGACACCCTTCAGACCCTTCACAAAAGAACCAGGTCTAATCTTGAAACCTCTCATCTAGAGAACAAGAGGTGGGCTGATCTCAAGCGAAGACCCAATCCGCAATGGGACATTGGTACCAAGGTATTGTTATCCACCAAGTTTTTGCCCAGATGGGTACATCAAGGAAAGTTTTCTCCCCGTTTTATCGGACCTTTCAAGATTACTGCCAAAATCAATCCAGTTGCCTTTCGATTGGCTCTTCCTGCAAAGCTCCAAAGGATACATCCAGTGTTTCACACCTCTTTACTAAAGGAATATGTGGAAGATCCTCGTAACACAAGGAAGAGAGGAACCGGTAACCTACCCATTGAAACATCGAAGGAGTATGAAGTATCCAGATTATTGGATTCAAGGTACAAGAAAGGCACCTTACAGTATCTGTCATTATGGAAAGGATACCCAAGGTCAGAGAGTTCATGGGAACCGGTCAGTCACATCTCTGCAGCCCAACTTATCCGAAGGTTTCATCGGCTACACCCGGGTAAACCGGGAGGAGGACCGCTGAGAAGGGGTCATACTGTCATATATCGCCCATGGAAAGTATGGAGCAGATGGGCGATATGGAAGAAGGACTAGACTCCGAGTCACTGCAAGGTGCGGTCTAGACTTTCTGTTGTACTACCTACAAGTACCTGAAAATGGAGAACACCTGTGCGTTGCAACTTTCTTGCTGCCTACGTGAGTTCACTACGCTTGTGCTCTGCCTCCAGTTGTTTCTCTGTGTTTCCCGTGCCTTCCTTCCCTGTTCGTCTGCCCGTGTCTTTCTGTTACCGCTGTTCGCGGTTTCCTCCTCCCGTTTATTCCGCTTACCTGTTTGTTTTCTGCTTCCGCTGTTTTACCGCGCTCTGCGCTGCCTTCTAGTACTCACTCCTGCTTCAGCGTTTCACCTGCCATCAGACGCTCTTTGCTGGGAACACTTCGTTGTCCAAGTTCTTTGGAGTACTGTACTGTTTGTGCTGTTCCGCACTGGATCGTTATTTCCTTATCTACTAAGAACACTTACCAGTGCATGCTGGTTATTGAAGTGCGGATGCACGCCGACAACTTCCTGCCAACTACAGCTACACAATCTTCCAGGGTTTTTCGGCAAGGCTTTTCCCTGGTTTGGGGTGGGCTCCCCGGAGTCCCCGCTGCCGGGCTAATTGCTTATAGGCAAAGTGGCCTCCGAGGGAGCTCGCTCCTATTTCGTCAAACAGAAGAATAAGATCGTCAGGACAAAGACAAAGACAGCCTGGAGGGAAAAGCCGGAAAGCTCATCAGACGAATCCGTAAAGACCCACACAGAATCATCAGGTGAGGAGTGGGCTAGTGGTAAGGAAAGTGTGAGTGATAAACCTACAGAATCTGAGAACAATTTCAAAGATACAGTATCAAGGGTTTTATTATACCTGATACAGGAGGCTGGGGGCTTCTTCACCAGCAAGGGTCCCAGAAGGAGGAAAAAAACAGATTTTATGGAAAAACCTTCTTCGGTTGTCCAGAGTAGTAAGATGGAGACTGGAGTTGCTGGTGGGCTAGGAGCAGTTCTCCATAGGACCCAGGATGAGATGTGTCGAAGAAAAATCCAGAAAGTAGAGTTACAGAGTCAGGACACGGCAGAATTCAGCAATGAAGAAGCACAGAAGAGGATAGGGAGTCCAGGAAGGAAAGAAGGCCAAGAAAAGGAGACACAGAAGGAAAAAGGACCAGGAAAACCAGTATAGGAAAATGGGGCAGAACGAGAGTTGCGACGCACCACTTAACTGGCGGTGCATTTGTTAGGAAAGTTAATCTTTTAAGCAACTTTTTCTCCATATTCTATGGACCCCCAAACATTTTGTTTTTGTTTTGCTTTTGTTTTTACACCTTGTCCTGACTTCTTACAGTGAAGAGAAGAAGAATTCAGCTTCACTCCACTGGCCTTTTGCTCATTTGTTATGGGGAAACTCACTAGTCCTTCAGACTGTCAGTACTGGAAAACTATGTTGTTTTGCTTTTGTCTTTTGACTTGGCTATCTGTTTTGGTAACTTTTTCATATTGCACAAAGCATCTTTCAATGCAGTGCAAGAGGGATCGTTTTGTATCACCGTAGACCTACACTCAAAGGATTTTTGTTTACTTTGAAATGTGCCAAAAGACAAGCTTGTGGTAGCAATAACATTTTTAAATTTATGCTATAATTTTAGTTAGCTCTCTCATGTTTACTGCATTTGGCTACTAACTGTGGCTAGTGCTCCAAACATGTTTATGCCAAGAGGTTTCTCGCTTGTTATTTGGCCATTGTGTTCTTTGACCTTCTGTGCTTTCCCAGGTCAGGAATTTTCTTTTATGGTCATGCATTTGCATTTTTTTTTATGGAAAGCAATGCTTTTCATGGGCTAGTACATGCCAAGTGGGTTGGAACTGACTGGTCCGAATCCACATACTGGTTTCGATGTGTCTGGAGTGTATGCATGAGTTTGCCCCACAGTGGTCCCCGATTGGACTACTGCTGGTGCATGGGTGTGGGGCAGATCCTTCTATTGGAGGGCTGAGTTTCTGCACTCACCTGAATTTAGGATAACAAGAGGAGTCCTGCAGATATTCCAGCAGATCAGAAGAGGAGGCAAGTACCCTGTTTAGCTGTACAGATGACGTAGGATCAGAGAACAAATCCTGAAGAGGCCTGGCAACCATTTCTTGCTGCTGTCCCGCTGGAGCCCTGTCTGGCTACTGATCTTACAAGAACCTTGCTGGTGCTTCAACCCTTTTGACTGAAGGGACCAAATAGTCTCAACGCCTTCTCGTGTTCCTGCAGCTTGGATTCTTCAGAAGCGTCCCTGGGCCACCAAGTGGGCTGATCAACTCCATTTTGGACTACTGCGCCAGAAGCATAGCCATTCTGTATTGTCTCCAGCTAGCCCCATATGTCACCTTCCTGTGCAGTTTCAGCGTCCCAGCATCAAAGGGTCCTGGGCTGGAAGGCTTTCTTTGACCGCGACTACTGAGATGCCTGCTGTCGCTGTGCGCGATGACAATCGCTGGAACCAACCATCCAACTGGTAGAGTGCCTTGAAGAGTCCTGCATTGGTGTATGCAGCATATCTCCACTGGAAAGGATTGCACACCACTCCTGGAACCAACCGGAACATTGCTTACACCTGCAACTCCTGGGCCTCTGATACTGGAACAGCTGGTGGCAAAACATATCATCAGCGACCCTCCTTCGACCTGTCAAGTATTATGAAAAATTGGGGTATGGGTGGGTGAGTAGTTGTGGCTGCTTGTGAGACACTGAGCAGTACAGCTTGACGGCATGGTACGGCACTAGGTTATTTTCTCTAGTGCAAAGCGGAAGTGAACTTGAACACGTGCAGCACCTGACAGGATTACTGCTGCTACAGGGTGCTGACTTTTGCAGAAGATCGGAGAGTGGAACTCTACCCACCCCCCCCGTTTGCCAGCATAGAGCAAGTGAGAGGTGCATGGATGCGCTGGGAGCAAACAGCGCACAGAAACTTTATGGCCAACAAAGTGAGGCGGAACAAGCACCTGGGCTGGGTCCTGGGACTTAAATTGCCTTTGATTTGGATAGTTATATTGTGGTATTCTCACAGGTGCAGGCCTCCTTGGGAGGGCACCCCATGGTGGCCTGTGCAATTAGGGCCAAGTCATGCATCTCATTATGTTCTTACCCGGAAGTGGGGTGCTATCCTAACTTTTTGTGTGTAATACTCCCTAATGTTCCCACGTATGGGAAGAGAATAGTTTCTTACCTGTAACTCCATTTCTCCAGCATTGGTATATTTCATGAATTCACATGCTTAGAATATTCCCCGTCGACAGACTGGGAACCCTCGGTAAGCTTATAAAGCCTTTTCCCGTAGGAAAAGGTTCGACACTTGTGTCCTATCTATGTCGTTTTGGGCCGTGCACGCACGCACGCCCCACTAGGACGTAGTGGTATAAATGCCCCGCCCCCGCGGCTCCCTTCAGATTTCGACCCCTCCAAAGTGGAACGGGGTGAAACAAAAACTACAAGATGATTGCATTTTGGGGAGGCCGGAGGGCGCATGTGAATGCATGAAAGATACCAATGCTGGAGAAATGGAGTTACAGGTAAGAAACTATTCCCTTCTCCAGCATTGGATCTTTCATGGATTCACATGCTTAAAATAGAATGCACAGCAGTGAATTTGAAACAACGGAGGAGGTGTAAATGCAATCCAGCACCCACCCCATCCTGCAAAAGGCGAATCATGATCACATAAGATTTGAAACTAACAACATGCCACAGTACTGCACTGAGTAACATTTATATAAGCCAAAAAAGCATACATAAAACACACGCGTTTACCTCCATGCGTATATTCGTACATATATCTATATATGAGAATGCATTACTTACCGTAAAAGCATTTCTGATGGTTGTATCTGCTTAGATTC
Organism: Ambystoma mexicanum; assembly: GCF_040938575.1. Lineage (NCBI taxonomy): Eukaryota > Metazoa > Chordata > Amphibia > Caudata > Ambystomatidae > Ambystoma > Ambystoma mexicanum. The sequence goes on from NC_090929.1 coordinate 724,863,587, forward strand.
ACATGCTGTGCATAGGTCCGACATCCAGTGGTCACTGCGGAGTATTGCATTTTGTTTTTCGTAGTCGAAAAGGGGACGTCGACAAGGCGTGTCTGAAACACTATCCCTATCCCTATAGTGACGTGCGTTGTACCCACAATCCCTCACGCGTCGAGGTCCCTCTGTTTGTATTTTTCTGCCCTGAGGGAGCCTTCTAGACGTGAGTGAGTACAGAAAGAGAGAGATATATAAAGGAAGTCTATGTTCCTTCCATCCGAGCGGGGAGGAAGGGTGGGCGCATGTGAATCTAAGCAGATACAACCATCAGAAATGCTTTTACGGTAAGTAATGCATTCTCTTCTGATGTTTGTTAATCTGCTTAGAATCACATGCTGTGCATAGACTAGCGAGCAGTACCCGGAGTTGGCGGTGGGTTATGAGAAGGAACAGTAGAGAAGAACAAGTTACTTTCTTACCTGGTAACGTTCTTTCGATGGGATGGTCCGACGACGTATTCCATATCTATGACAGTAATCACCACAGCTGTGCTGCTTCGGAAACTTTTTCGGCGTCTGCGTCCTGCGTCGATGACGTCGATGCGCCGCCGTCGAGGACCTCCTCCGACGTCCGACGTCATCCGATGTGATAAGTAGGACGCACGACGCCAGTAGCCTCAGTTGTAGTTTTTTCCCCCAGAACGTGTGACAATAGTCAACTGCCAGTCCGACACAAAGCCTTGCGGAACGTAAGCTGCAAACGCAACAGAAATTCTGCAGCGGGGAAGGCAGGGCGGGAGCGATATGGAATACGTCGTCGGACCATCCCATCGAAAGAACGTTACCAGGTAAGAAAGTAACTTGTTCTTCGAGGGGATTGGGTCCTCCGACGTATTCCATATCTATGACAGACTCCCAAAGCAGTACCAAATCAAGGAGGAGGGAAAGAATTTAGAAACAAAATTTAGAATAGCCAATCAAATAGCAGAGCAAAGGACCGCCTTGCCAAAGGCCAGATCCTGCCCTCTGATGGAATCGAGGGAATAATGCCGCACAAATGTATGCACAGAAGCCCAGGTGGCAGCATCACAGATGTTGCGAATAGGAACACCCCTCTGCAGGGCAGTAGATGCAGCCAAGCCCCTGGTAGAATGGGCCCGCAAGCCAGCCGGAGGGTCCTTGCCCGCCAAGCGGTAACACTCCGAGATGGCCAAAATAATCCAGCGGGACAAAGTCTGTTTCGTCACAGCTTGCCCCAAGCGCTTACCAGCGTAACCAATCAAGAGTTGATCGTCCACTCTGACCCGGGACATGCGAGAAACATAAAAGCTCAAAGCTCTCCTAGGATCAAGCCTATGGAGCCTCTCCTCTTCCTTACCAGGATGCGGAGGAGGATAGAATGCCGGAAGAACAATCTTCTGGGCCAAATGAAATTCCGTCACTACCTTCGGAAGAAAAGAAGGACGAACTCGAAGGACAACCCTGTCCTTGTGAAATACAGTGAAGGGTGGCTTAACAGAAAGTGCCTGTAACTCACTCACTCTGCGAGCGGAAGTAACCGCAACTAAAAACACAGTTTTCAAAGTCAACAGCCTCAAAGGGCAAGAATGTAACGGCTCAAACGGAGCACCCATAAGAAACCTAAGAACAAGGTTCAAATCCCAACCGGGCACCAGGAAAGGCGACGGAGGGAACACATTAGTGAGCCCTTTCAGAAACTGTGAAACTAAAGGGATTTTAAAGTAAGAACATTCTTCAGATGAGCGCTTAAAGATGGACAGCGCCGCCAGGTAACCCTTAACGGTACCCACTTGCAAGCCCCTGTGGGCCAAAGAAAGCAAAAAGGACAGAACCATGGGGATGTCACATGCAAAAGGATCCACATTCTGAACACTGCACCAGTCGCAGAACTTACGCCAACGGCAACGGTACAGAGACTTAGTTGCGGGCCTTCGGGCCGAAAGCAACACCTCCATCACGTCATCAGGGAGGTCCCAATCCTTATACCTCAACCTTTCAGAAGCCAAGCGTGAAGGTTGAGGGATCCGACCTCTGGATGGAGAACCCGACCCCCCTCCCGTGAGAGCAGATCGTCTCGGTAGGGAAGACGACGTGGAGGGCAGATGGACAAGTCGAGAAGGTCCGGGTACCACGTCCTCCGAGCCCACGCCGGAGCAATGAGGATCATCCGGGAACCGAACTTCCGTAACCTCCGCAGCACTTGCGGGATGACGGGGACCGGAGGAAACGCGTACAGCAGCGGGAACGACCACTCCACCACGAACGCGTCTCCTAAGGCTCCTTTTGGAGGAAATTCCCGCGAGCAAAACCTTTCGCACTTCCGGTTGACACTGGAGGCAAAGAGATCCACTTGAGGGGTCCCCCAAAGGGCGAAGATCTCCAGGAGAATCTCCTGAGCCAACTCCCACTCGTGAGAGATCGTGCTCTGCCTGCTCAGAGCGTCCGCCGTCACGTTCTCGACTCCGGCCAGATGAACTGCCGAGATCGAAACTTCCTGCTGGATGGCCCAGAACTCGAGCTGCATCGCCTCCCTGCACAGAGGAAGTGACCCTGCCCCCCCCTTTTAGTTGAGGTAGTGCATGGCCACTGTGTTGTCCGTCAGGATCAGGACATTCTTCCCTCGCACAGTCGGCAGAAAAGCCCTCAGGGCTAGCCTGACGGCCCTCAGCTCCAACAGATTGATATGGAGTCTGGACTCCGACGGAGACCAACGACCGCTGACTGTCAGCCCGTTGGCATGAGCTCCCCATCCCGTGAGGGATGCATCCGACACGATCGTCACCTCCGGCCAGGGAAGCCAAAACGGAGCCCCCTTCATCAAGTTGCCTTCGACGGCCCACCACAGAAGGTCCCGGGCGACCGAGGGCGGCACCTGAATCGGGTCCGACATCCTGCCGGAGGACTGCGACCATTGCATCTTGAGTGCCCACTGCAAAGATCTCATTCGCAGGCGAGCCTCTGGCACCAGAAGAATGCAGGATGCCATGAGGCCGAGCAACCTCAAGAACTCGAACGCTGGGAGCGTCTGGGCATGCTGAAACTTGCGCACCATCTGCTGAATGTGAAGAGCCCTCACCTGGGGAGGAAAACACTGCCCCAGGGAAGTGTCGAGCACTGCTCCGATGTACTGGAGCCTCTGCGTTGGCGTCAAATGGGACTTCTTTAAATTGAGGGAGAAGCCCAGCCTGTGAAGGGAGTGGCAGGCGACGGACAGATGATCCAGGACCTGCTCGGGAGAGCTCCCCCTGATCAACCAATCGTCCAGGTAGGGGTAGACGTGAATCCCCCCTTGCCTGAGATGCGCTGCCACCACCACCATGAGCTTGGTGAAAACCCTCGGGGCGGAGGTCAAACCGAACGGCAGGACCCGAAACTGAAAGTGCGAGTCGCCAACCGCGAACCTCAGGTACTTCTTGTGCCTGGGATGGATCGGCACATGGAAGTAAGCATCCTTGAGGTCGAGTGACACCAACCAGTCCTGAAGCTGAAGGGCCTGGAGGACTTGAGAGAGAGTAACCATCTTGAACTTGTCCTTCCTGAGGAGTTTGTTCAAACCGCGCAAGTCCATGATGGGTCTCAATCCCCCGTCTTTCTTGGAAATCAAAAAATAAGGGGAATACCATCCCTTGTTCCTCTCCGCTACAGGCACCAGTTCTATGGCGCCTTTCTCCAGCAGGGCTTGAATCTCCTGCGCAAGGAGCGGATCCGGACACTTCAAAGAGAGGTTCCCCGGTGGATTGTCGCGAGGCCTGTGCCGAAAGGGAAGACAGTAGCCGTGGGTCATGATCTCCAGAACCCACACATCCGAAGTAACGGCACGCCACTCTACAAGATGCTGCGCCAGCCTTCCCCCAACCGGCGAACCATGGGACAAGGCCTCATGACTGAGTAGGAGCGGCTGCGGCGTTACCTGAGGGCAAAGAGGCAACTGCCCGAGCGGCCTTGGCACCACGGGTACCCTGCCGTCCACCTCTGGTACCCCTGCGTTGGCCCCTTTGACTGCCAGCTCCTCTCGCTCTACCAAAGGACGAGTAATAGCGAAAGGAGCCACCCCTCCACTGCTGTCCCCTAGGACGAAAAGGCGGAGGTTGGCGAACTGCAGCGCCCAACGACTTCGCTGCAGCTTTTGAGGTCTGCAACCTCTCAAGGCTCTCGTCAGCCTTGCTGCCAAAAAGATGTTCACCATCAAAGGGCATGTTGAGGAGCCGGGACTGCACATCAGGAGCAAACCCCGACTTCCGCAACCACGCAAACCTGCGTATCACGGTGCTCGCCGCCATGGACCTACTGACGCATTCAGCTAAGTCCAAACCCGACTGAACGGACTCACACATGGCATCCTTACCATCCTGGACCAAAGCAAGGAAACCATCCCGTTCGTCCCCTACGGGAATATGTTCAGCCGCTAACGCAACACAGTTCCACAGAGTGTGCGTGAAACGTGACAAGGCACAAATGGAGTTGGCCGCCTGAAGCGCCATACCACCAGAAGAAAACACCTTCTTCGCCCAGCCATCAAAACGTTTGTCGTCCCTATCAGGAGGGATGGTAGGGTACGACGCCTACTTTGCCGGGGCCGTGGCCGCCTGCACCACCAAACTTTCCGGAGTGGGGTGCCTGGTCAAGTAGCAGGGGTCGCCACCGGCTGGACGGTATTTCCGCGACAAGGATCTGCCCACTGCCGGGAGACTCTCCGGAGCAGTCCAAGCCGCCGCCACCCTACGCTGTAAAGCCATATGGAATGGCAGAACCGGGTCAGATGGGGGACCAACATCAAGGATGTCCGTCAGATCATCCTGCACAAACTCCCCTGGGGGAGCAGACCATCCCAGATACTCAGACACCCTAGCCATAAGGCGCCGGTATGAGGAATCGGCATGGGAGCCAGGCTCAGGCCGACCAAATTCCACCTCCGGAGAGGTGTCCAGACCACTAGCATCATGCAGCGACTGCCTCAAATCGTCAAATTGACTATGGCCCGAGACAATGCCATCCGGCACCTGATCAGGAACCAGGCCAACCGAATCCTCATCCGCCTCCGAAATATAATCCAAGTGGTGGAAAGGCACCTGAGAGTGCCTGCTCTTAGCCAGAGCCTTCCTAGGGGGTACACCCGAGACACGGGGCACCTCCGACACGAAAGGCGTCGATGGCGTCGAGCGAATCGGCGCCGCCGTCGAGAAAACCGGCAACGGCGCCGAGAGGATCGGCGTCGACGTCGAGGAAATCGGCGTCGACGTCAGATGCAGCGCCTCCAATATCGGCGGCGTCGACACAGCCCTCGAAGCCGGAGCCCCGAGCGTGTCCCTCGACGACCTGAACGTCGACGGCCTCGACGACTTCCTCGGAGCCGGAGCTTCGAGAAAGCCTGTCGACGCCCTCGACGCCTCAGACGTCGATGTCTTCCTCGAAGACATCACAGGTGCACACGGTCTCGATCGCGTCGAGGACCGGGACCTGGAACGGGTACGGCGAGAACGAGCCTCCTTGTCCGAACGGGACCTCTCCCGTGACTCGTGCCGACCACTCTTGCGAGCGGCGTCTCTCGACCTCACACGGCCGACCCCACTCGGGGGCGCGGACGGTTGAGTACCCTGCGACTCAAGAATCGCCAACAATTTCTTCCCGAAGGAAGCCCATTCCTCCGGCGTCGCACGGCTGGTGGGATAACCGACGCGCCGGGCAGAGTCCTCGGAAGAGGACCCGGAAGGCGACCGGCGACGGCGCTTCCGAGAACGCCTCGAAGAGGCAGAGGAGTGGCGAGACCGACTCCTAGAAGAAGACCGACGAGACCTCCGACGATGACGCGGAGAGTCACCCCTCGAATCATCCGTCGAAAGCCCCGCCGACTTCGACTTCCGGGGCTTGGACACCCGACCTACCGACAATTTCTTCTTACGTTCGCGTAAGGCCTTGGAAGTGAGCGACAGGCAGTCGACACAGTCATCCGTGTCGTGGGCCTCCCCGAGGCACCAGAGGCAGGCGTCGTGCGAGTCAGTCACCGACATCTTGGACCCACACACCCCGCACTTCTTGAAGCCCGGACGCGGGGTTGAAGACGAAGTGGAAGACATCGCTGCGAAGGAATATTCACAAACGAACAGGCTCGAAGAACCAGAAAGAACAGAACTCCAAAGAGACGAGGCTAGAACCGAGAAACACGAAGCAACACGTTCGCGGAAAAAACGGAACTGAGGCTACTGGCGTCGTGCGTCCTACTTATCACATCGGATGACGTCGGACGTCGGAGGAGGTCCTCGACGGCGGCGCATCGACGTCATCGACGCAGGACGCAGACGCCGAAAAAGTTTCCGAAGCAGCACAGCTGTGGTGATTACTGTCATAGATATGGAATACGTCGGAGGACCCAATCCCCTCGAAAAGGTGTCGTAATACTGCCTGTCCCACCTGGGAGTCAGATCTAGAGTGTGTATCTAGACAGTAGTGTTTTGTAAAGGTGTGCACAGAACTCCAGGTAGCCGCTTTGCAGATGGACTCAAGGGGAACATTTGCAATGAATGCTGTGCCTCGAGTAGAGTGTGCTCTTGGCCTAAAGGGCAGTTCTCTCTTAGCAAGAGTATAGCAGAGAGTGATGCATTGAACAATCCATCTAGAAATAGTGGATTTTGAAACCGCATCTCCTTCTCTTCCTGCTGCCACCGAGACGAAGAACTGATTAGTCTTCCTCAGTGGTCTGGTTCTTTCCATGTAGAACATGACCGCTCTGCGTACATCTAGTGTGTGCAGAGTCCTTTCTCCCAAATTGGAAGGATTTTGAAAGAACGTTGGTAGTTCTATAGATTGGTTTACGTGGAATTTAGAAATAAATTTCAGAGCAAACCTAGGGTGAGTGCGTAGAACCACTTTATCTTTGTGAACTGTAACGAAGGGGTCTAGAATAGAAAGAGCCTGAAGTTCACTTACTCTCCTGATGGAGGTGATAGCTATTAAAAAAGCAGTCTTAAGCGTGAGGTGTTTAAGAGATGCTTTGTGCATGGGTTCGAATGGAGAGCCCATGAGTCTGGTAAGTACCACATTAAGGTCCCATCCGGGAGCTGGGTCAGCTATCGGGGGGTGTATTCTCTTTACTCCCTCCATGAAGGCCTTTATAACAGGGATCCTCCACCACGACACTTTGAGTTGGGAAGTGGTGTATGCAGAAAGTGCAGCTAGGTGGACTTTAATGGAGTTAAACACTAGACCTGAATCCAATAGGTGGGTCAGGTATAGGACCACATGTGTGGGAGAGCAGTCAATAGGGTTGATGCTTTTACTCCTGCACCAGATGACAAATCTTTTCCACTTGCTAGAATAGCAGTGGCGAGTGTTCGGTTTTCTGGCTTCCCTGAGGATGTCCATGCATCTTTGCGGGAGTTGTAGATGTCCGAACTCTATGATCTCAGGAGCCAAGCTGCTAAGTTCATGTTCTGGGGGCATGGATGCAGAGTCCTGCCTTTGTCCTGAGACAGCATGTTGTACGGGCAGGGGAGTTTTACTGGGGGGGATAGAGACATCTCCATCAAGTGAGCGAACCATGGTTGTCGTGCCCACATTGGGGCCACTAGTATCATGGTCACTTGTTCCTGGTGCATCTTGTGCACCACTCTGTTGAGAAGGGGAGTCGGGGGAAAAGCGTAAACAAATTTCCCTGACCATTGCATCGACAGACCGTTCCCCTTGGATTGGTTCTGGGGGTACCTGGAGGCGTAACTTAGGCATTGTGAGTTTTCCAGGGTTGCGAACAGGTCTATTTCTGGGAATCCCCATTGTGTGAAGACGTCGAAGACGATGTCTTCGTGCAGGCGCCATTCGTACTCTTCGGGCAGGGGGAAATCTCTGCTGAGACTGTCTGCCAGCAGATTGAGTTCCCCGGGTACATGTAGTGATAGTAGGAACATGTCCTGTTTGAGAGCCCACTTCCATATATTCTGGGCCAGCTTGGACAGGCCTGGAGAGTGGGTGCCCCCTTGCTTGTTGATGTAGTACATGGCTGTGGTGCTGTCTGTAAGGACCATTACTGTTTTGCCTTGTAGGTGTTCCTGGAAGGCTCTTAGCGCCTTGAACACAGCTAGTAGCTCCAGTAGATTTATGTGTTTGGATGCTACGTTCGGAGTCCACACTCCGTGAGCAGTCTGATGGGATAGGTGCGCCCCCCATCCTGTGAGGGATGCGTCTGTGGTTAGAGTGGCTTCCGCCGCGGGTGTGGCAAAGGGTTTCCCTTTTTCCATGTTTTCCTTTGTCCACCACCGTAGCGAGAGAACCAAGGCTTGCGAGACCACAACTAGATCCTCCCATAGTCCGCTGGCCTGACACCACTGGCTGTTGAGCCACTCTTGCATTGGGCGCATGCGCAGGCGCGCGTGAGGTACCAAATAAATACACGACGCCATCATTCCTAGCAAGCGCATTGCTTTGCGTACCGTCACCTCTCGACCGGTCACATATTGAGGGATTTGAAACAGCATGTTTTGGACCCTCTCTTTGGAGGGGAAGACGAGGCCGTCCTTTGTTTGAATTAGAGCCCCTAGGAATTGCTTGATTTGACTGGGGTCTAAACTGGACTTCTTTTCGTTGATGGAGAAGCCCAACTGGAACAAAAGGTCTACTGTCTTTTGGGTATTGGAGAAGCATGTTTCGTAAGAATCCCCTGTTATGAGCCAGTCGTCGAGGTAAGGGTAAACTGGGATGGACAACCTGCGCAGGTGGGCCGCTGCCACTGCCAGCACCTTCGTGAATACCCTTGGTGCTGATGCTATGCCGAAGGGTAGCACTTTGAACTGGTAGTGTTTGCCCCCTATCATGAACCTGAGGTATTTTCTGTGCGCTGGCAACATTAAAATATGAAAGTATGCATCTTTCATGTCCAATGTTGTCATGTAATCTCCCTGAGAAAGCAGTGGGATTACTTCCTGTAAGGTTACCATACGAAACTTTTGGGGTTTGATAAACTTGTTCGCTGGGCGCAGATCTAATACAGGGCGCATGGTTAGATCCTTTTTGGGTACAAGGAAGTACACTGAATAAATACCTTCCGTTACCTGAGATAGAGGCACGACCTCTATGGCTCCTTTTTCCAGCAGTTGTTGTACTTCTTGGAGAAGGATGGCAAGATGTTCCGGTGTCATGCGACGTCCCCTCGGGGGTCTGTAGGATGGGGAACTGTTGAATTCGATACAGTATCCGTGGGCTACGGTGGAAAGTACCCAACGGTCTGACGTTATCTCCTCCCATGCAGGAAGAAAGGATGTTATCCGGCCCCCGACCGGTGTTGCATGGGAGGGGACGCGAATCTTCGCGTCACTTGGAGTTGCTGGGGGCTTGGGAGCCTCTGGGGGTGGATCCCCGACCTCTCCCTTTACCCCGGCGTTGGCCTCTTTGGCTGTACTGCCCACTATTGGTCTGGTAATTGGTGGCAGGGTATTGTTGATGCTGACTTTGTTGTTGGCGTTGGCCACGAAAAAAGCGTTTGTTGCCATAGCCGCGTCTGGCAGTGGGCTTAGAGATTTGGTCAAGAGTCTTGATAGTATCGAACTCTTTTTTAGCCATCTCTAGAGCTTCATCCACCGCTTTTCCGAAGAGGTTAGAGTCTTCCACAGGTTTATTTATTAAAGACGCCTGTGTCTCCGGTTTAAACCCTGAGTTGCGCAGCCATACATGGCGTTTTAGGAGTATTCCCTGCACCAGGGAACGTCCCGCTGTTTCTGCCGCGTCCAGAGAGTTCTTTACAATGCTCTGGTTCACCTGGTTTCCTTCGCCAATAGTTGAAAGTAGGCGTGTACGTAAAGGCTCCGGTGCTTCCTCGGCGTCCTTGCGCAGTTTGGCCCACTGCGCGTCTGCATAGCTAGCAAGCAAAGAATTGTTGTTCGCAATTCTTGCTGAGAAGGCAGCCGAGGAAGTTACTCTTTTTGCAAGGGCATATAGCCTTTTGCCCTCCTTGTCAGGGGGTGCCTCACTGGTGGAAAGTGGTACCCCTGCCCTCTTTCTAGTATTAGATACTACTAGGGAATCCGGAATGGAATGTCCCCTAATGTAGAGCGGGTCTGAGGGAGAAGGAGTGAAAAGTTTTTCAATTCTCGGATTTATTTATTTTATTTATTTATTTATTTTTATTTATTTATATAGCGTTAAAGCCCACGGGCATCAGAACGCTTACATATAGACAGGACAACAGAGAATGAAGACGGGACTGGGCGGAAGAGACCTGAATTAATTCAGCATGGTACAGTGTGTTTCCAGGATTTACTTAAAAAGTAAAGTTTTCAGTTTTTTCCTGAAGATGAGATAGTTAGGTTCAAGTTTTAGTGAAGTGGGTAGGTCATTCCATTTACCGATGACTATTGTCGGGAAGGCCTTGCCAAGGCCATGTTGTTTTTTTGTGGTAATGGTTTGTAATTTGCCTATATTTGATGATCTGAGGCTCCTGGACGGTTCGTACCATTTAAACTGTTTCTTGAGGTAGGCCGGAGCTGTGCCATAAAGACAACGATGTACTATGGTGAGAGACTTGAAAGAGATTCTCTCCTCCATAGCCAACCAGTGGAGGGCTTTCCTTTCTCCGGAGATATGTTCTCTCCATGATTTTCCAGTGATCGTTCTGATGGCGTTGTTTTGGATGGTTTGGCATCTTTTCAGGCACTTGCTGTTGGCTCCCAAGAGTAGGGAGTTTCCGTAGTCCAATCTAGATAATATAGTGGCCCTAGCAATGATGATGCTGTTCTTTTGGTCTAACAGTGGCCTGATCTTTTTTAGGAGGATTTGGTGGTACTGGCAGTTTTTTTTAAGGTAGCTTGTGTGTGCTTCAGCGCCAAGAGAGGCTTGAAGGTACACACCTAGGGTCTTTACTTTTGCTGATATTGGAATCTGGATGTTTTTGATGGTGAATGAGTTAAAGGCAGGGCTCAATTTCTTTCTGGCTTGTGGGGATCCGAAGATCATGAGCTCAGTCTTAGAGCCATTTAAGCACATCCAGTTTTCTTTCATCCAGTGTTCGATGGTGTTATAAAGGGTATTAAGTTTATCATTGTCTATTTGGTGGTTTCCACTGAGTTCAAATACCAGTTGGGTATCATCAGCGAAGTTGGTAAAAAATATGCCCATCTGGGATAACATGGTGCAAAGGCATCGCATGTAGAGGTTAAAAAGTAATGGGGAGAAGCTGGCACCCTGAGGGACCCCGCAGTCGACTAGCTTAGCGCTAGATGCTTTGTCTCCCCAAACAATCTTAGATTGTCTGTTTTGTAGAAAAGAGGCGATCCATTCAATGGCTTCCTTTGAGCAATTGCCTGATTTTTCCAGGGCCTCGCGGAGTTTGACATGATCTAGCAAATCAAACGCCGCCGAAAGGTCCAGCAGTATCAGCAGCCCCGACTTGCCTCTGTCCAAAATGGAAAGCATTTCAGTTTGGAGGTCCAGTAGTGCTGACTCGGTGCTATGGCTGGATCTGAACCCAGATTGTTGTGGATGAAGTAGGTTGTTTTCATCAATGTAGCTTTGAAGTTGGTCGGTGGCTATTTTATCCATAATTTTCAGCAGAAAATTGCAATTTGTGATGGGCCTGAGATTGGCAGGGTCCTGTTGATTAAGGTCTGGTTTTTTTGGTAAGGGAGTGACCGTAACTGTTTTGATGGTGTTGGGTACAGTATGGTCTCTAAATGAGGCATTTACCATTCTTGTGAGAAAGGGGCAGAAAATATCGGGGTTTTCGAGAATGAGCTTAGGGGGAAGAACATTTTCTGAACACGAGGTACACCTCATGGTGGATAGCGTTTTCTTCATTATGTCGACTGTGATGGGTCGAAATTGAAATTTAGGGGCTTTTATCTCGATGTTATGTTCTATAGAGAAAGTCTTAGCTGAGGTATTTGTGGTCTGGCAGCTAATGATTGTATCTCTGGCTTTGGTTATTTTATTTTGGAAGGCAGTCTGGACATTCTCACAGTCTGTTTCCGTGGGTTGGAATGGTGGTGTGAGTGTTGTAGGCTTATCCATGGATTTAAGGATTTGGAAGAGTTTTCCAGTGGAGTTTGCCGCGGTACTTATGATGTCATTATAGTGGTTTTTCTTCAAATCCACTAGTTTTGATTTATATAGTTGGTCTGCTGTCTTCCAATTGCTTTTATTAGTTTCGGAAGGATCTTTTAACCATTTCCTTTCAAGAATTCTTTTGTCCTTTTTAAGCTTAACGGCTTCAGCGGTGAACCATTTTTGATGATTTGGGTTAGGTCTAACTTTTTTGTCTTTCAAGGGGGCATGAGTGTCTAGCAGTTTTAACATACCTTGGTTGTAAGTCCGAATTATATGTTCACTATGGTCTTCATCCTTGGTGGAGCTCATGATTTTCTGCATTTCCTCAGAGAGCATACTACTCGTGATCTTTTTCAAGTTTCTGGCCATAACTGGTTTAGGTAGGTTAGCTGGTTTTCCCTTATTGAATTTCAATGGTAGAGAGATTTCGATTTTAAAATGATCTGACCATATGCAGGGGTAAGTACCGAGCATAGTTACTTTGGGATTGTTTGTAACGATCCAATCAAGTTGATTCCCTGTATTTGCAGTAGGCTCTTTATTGATGATAGTGAAATCACTGTTTTCTAAATCCTCTTCTAGAGTGATGGCTAGCTGGTCCTGTAAGTTCCCCCTCCATCTGTTTATGTCACCTAACATTATAGTCTCTGTGTTGGTTGATTTAGTGCTATTTAGTAATGTCATGATTTCATCGTTGAAGTCGGATACTAAAGATGGGGGTCTATAGATAGTGATTATGTTAATGCAGTTATTTGGGGTGGGTGTGAGTTTGAGGTGGATGACCTCACAACCTAGGCACTGAATAGGAGAGGCAAAGAGTTTAAGTGAGTTTTTTGCGATAATCGCCACACCTCCACCCTTTCCTGTATCTCTATTCTTTGTGTATATGTTGTAGTTTGTAGGAACTGCTGTGTTTATCGTGGGTCCAACAGGCTCTTGTAGCCAGGTTTCTGTAAGGCATAGGATGTCTAAGTTTTCATCCGTGATGTAATCATGGATTTCTTGTGCATGTTTAGGCATGGACCTGGTGTTCAGTAATGCAATTTTGAGAGGGGCTTTGTCGTCTTCTATTTCTGGTTCGGGTTTCGTGTTAAGGGTGGTTTTAGGTGAAGTACTACTTGTCGGTATGGCATTAGTGGGTGCTATCTCTTGTCTGTATCTGAGGTAATTTTGTACTATTCCTAGTTGCTGTAAAGTTTCGTTTCGGGTCAACAACTCAGTTAGGTTTAAATAGCCCATACCTTATTCTCGCTGTGTCACTCTTATTCCGAAATTGCAGCGTTTCGGGCCGTGAGCCGTCGGACGCCGTGGACCGGCGTAGACCGGCTTCGTTGCAGAAGCGCCGGCGCTGAAGCGCCTGACGTTTCTATATATGGGCGCGAGAGCACTCTGGGACTTGTAGTCCTGTAGTCCTGTCTGCTTCCCGTTAAACTGACAGATGAGGTATTTAGGGATACAGTTGCTTCAGTCTTTAGGAGGCTGAGCTTCTATTCCGCAATACTATACAAAAAACAAGCAGCAAGTCGAGTACAAGCGGCGTGACAAATTGAGATTTTAGTTACTTGCAGGTGGTGCTCTGAGCACTGCCTCCTCTTTGCCTCCTGGGAATACGAGTCCTGAGTGAGGATAGAGCTGAGGTTGTTAATATAGCGTCCGCCGGGACCGGCGTAGACCGGCTTCGTTGCAGAAGCGCCGGCGCTGGAGCGCCTGACGTTTCTATATATGGGCGCGAGAGCACTCTGGGACTTGTAGTCCTGTAGTCCTGTCTGCTTCCCGTTAAACTGACAGATGAGGTATTTAGGGATACAGTTGCTTCAGTCTTTAGGAGGCTGAGCTTCTATTCCGCAATACTATACAAAAACAAGCAGCAAGTCGAGTACAAGCGGCGTGACAAATTGAGATTTTAGTTACTTGCAGGTGGTGCTCTGAGCACTGCCTCCTCTTTGCCTCCTGGGAATACGAGTCCTGAGTGAGGATAGAGCTGAGGTTGTTAATATAGCGTCCGCCGGGACCGGCGTAGACCGGCTTCGTTGCAGAAGCGCCGGCGCTGAAGCGCCTGACGTTTCTATATATGGGCGCGAGAGCACTCTGGGACTTGTAGTCCTGTAGTCCTGTCTGCTTCCCGTTAAACTGACAGATGAGGTATTTAGGGATACAGTTGCTTCAGTCTTTAGGAGGCTGAGCTTCTATTCCGCAATACTATACAAAAACAAGCAGCAAGTCGAGTACAAGCGGCGTGACAAATTGAGATTTTAGTTACTTGCAGGTGGTGCTCTGAGCACTGCCTCCTCTTTGCCTCCTGGGAATACGAGTCCTGGGATTGACCCCTCTGATCAATGCGGGAGTGGCCAGCGAAGGGATGATTCTTCTCTTCACTGAAGCTAGGAGGGGAATGGTTTGGCTGACCGGGGGTTTCTCTTTAATTACTTTTTCCACAAAGTCTAATTCTGGAGAGAGCTCCCCAGTGTCCAGTTCGAAATGTGCTGATGCTCTGCGCAACAGTGCATAGAAAGTGGGCTGATCGTCAATTGGAGACGTGTTCCTAACCGGTGAATTGTCAGGAGGATTTAGGTTTAGGACATCAGTGTCGGAATATACTGATGGGGATTGCCAGGGGTGCGAAGGTCCTTCTTCAGAGTCTTCTCGGAAGCCTTCTTCTATAATGTCTGGCCTGTCTCCCAGACATTCCTCCTGGTTCTGTCCTTCTTCATCGTCCATGAAAACATCCTCCTCCTCCAAGTATTCTTCCTCCCCAGTGAGGTCGTATACGTTATGGAAGTCTGAGGCTGTGTCCACCTGGGGATCGACTAGCCTCGGATTTTTGGCCCTGGGGTCCTCCTGAGGCCCTTCTCTAGTCCTCTTGGGAGTTTGAGAGGTCTGGGTATTCATAAACCTTTCCATCCTCTCCATACAGAGGTGGAGTCTTTCCATGGTTTCATGGGGTACCCCAGAGCGGTCTGGCGGGGGAAAAATAGGGTCATCTAGCTGGAAATGGCTCGACCTCTCCCAAAGCGTCGAGGAAAGTGTCCCGTCGCCCTCCGAAAAACCTTCAGGTGTGCTGGGTGACCCCCCGACTGAAGGGGGTAGTCCCTGCCTTTCTTCGGGCTTTTTCGGCGTGTCTTTCGACTTATGCGTAGCGCTCGACGTGTTCTTCGGCGTACGCTTCTGGGCGTCGGCTACAGCGATCCTCGCCAAGCTTTCGGCGACTCGTTTGTCGGCGACTCGTTTGTCGGCGGAAGCTTGCGTTTTCGACGCTATGGGTGTCGAACGCTCTACGGCGGTATGCGCCTTCTGTTGATGCGCACCGGCCGATGGTTTGGGGGCGGCGCCCTTATTTGCCGAAAGCCCAGTCGCTGGTCGCGGCTGCGGTTGCGAGAGGGGCTTCGAACCCGAACGGTCCGAGGAGGCCGCCGGTGGAACCTGCGTCTCCTTGGGCGCCGAAGCTCTTTTCGTCTTAGACGAAGAAGAGCCATGGGTTGTGTGCTTATGTGAGTCTTTGTGTGCGTCAGTGTCGCCGGGGTGTTCATCCCCATAAGCAGGGCGTGAGCCGAGCCCGTCGGGGCCGGGGACAGACGACGAAGCGCGCAAGCGCTCCTTAGAGGGGGTTTCGACTTCCGTAGCGGAGGTCGTGTTATCGCGTTCCTCGTCACTGTCGGTGGTTGCAGCGGCGGGTGAACCTTCGGCCTTCGACATCGCGTAGGCCGCCCACCTTTTAACCCTACGGTCTTTTAGAGTTTTAGGCTTAAGAAGCCGACAAGCCGCGCAACCTTCCTCCTTGTGATCGAGGGGCAAGCAGCGGTTACACCGTGAATGCTTGTCCTTCCAAGTGAATTTGCCTTTGCAAAGCGGGCAAAACCTAAAGGGTGTCCTCTCCATAGCCGAGGCAATAAATCGCGATAAGCACCCCAAGGGAAAGGAAGGGGAAAGGGAAAGGCATTCTCAGAAAAGACCCAGAGATGTCCCACGACCCCACTCTCCCTACTGTATATGGCCTGCGAGGCCAGGCCACGTGTTCGGCAGCGCCGAAGGATTTCCTCCGCTCGACCCTCCGTCGAAGATTTTGCTCGGCGGAGAACAGCTTACAACTGCGTCGAGGGAGGGATTATTAATATTATGTGAAAAAAACGACCAACGGTCGAGGAGTTGCAATGTCTCTCGAGGAGCTCCGCGTGAAGGCGACCAGAAGCTGGGCGGAAAAAAACAATCTGAGGGACCTCGACGCGTGAGGGATTGTGGGTACAACGCACGTCACTATAGGGATAGTGTTTCAGACACGCCTTGTCGACGTCCCCTTTTCGACTACGAAAAACAAAATGCAATACTCCGCAGTGACCACTGGATGTCGGACCTATGCACAGCATGTGATTCTAAGCAGATTAACAAACATCAGAAATATATATATAGATATATAGATATATATCCAAACCAGCATAGACCCTTCTCGAAGAGAAAGGGCTTACCTTATTGAAAAAGATGTCGCAAGACTGCTCGTCCCATTTGTATCTCGTTCGCATGCTGTCGTTCGAGGCAGTGGTGGCGGGTGAATGTATGGGCACTGACCATGCTGCCGCCCTGCAAATGTCTGTCAGTGGAACCCCCGCCCACAACGCCGCCGACGACAAAGTCGCCCTGGTCGAGTGAGCTCTCGGACGTCCTTGTAGCGGTTTTCCCGCTTTTGAGTGACAGAAGGCAATCGTCGACGAGACCCATCGGGCCAGTCCTTGTTTTGAAATTGCCTTCCCCTTTGCCAAAGGCCCATATGCAACAAAGAGCTGCTGCGTAGATCGAAGTTGTTGAGTTCGATGAAGGTAAAATTTTAGAGCTCTCTTGACATCCAGGGTATGCAAGACCTTTTCCGCAGCTGATGAGGGAGTCGCGAAGAAGGTGGGCAGGACAATGGATGAATGTTTATGATAAGTCGTAGTAACTTTCGGGATGAAACGAGGACTCGTTAACAAGATCACTTTGTCTTTGAAAAATCTGAGATATGGAGGGACTATGACCAATGCCTGTAACTCTGAGATCCGTCTAGCCGATGTTATGGCTATTAGAAAAGCCACTTTCCATGATAAAAACTTCATCGACGACGTGGCCATTGGCTCAAAGGGTGGTTTCATTAACCCTGCAAGTACCATGTTAAGGCTCCACGTCGGTGGAAACCGCTTAACCGGGGGAAACGTCCGGAATAAACCTCTCATGAAGTGTTTCATTAACCTGTCACTAAACAAGGGCGTTGATTTCCTCCCTCTTGTGAACCTAGAGATGGCCGCCAGGTGAACCTTTAGTGATGAAAAAGACAAACCACTCTTCGCCAAATGTAGTAGATACGGGAGAAGCTGTTCCGGAGTAACCCTCAGAGGTTCCACTCCTGCCTGTCCTTGGCACCACGTACAGAATCTCCTCCACTTACACCTGTAGGACTTGTTGGTGGACGGAGCCCGCGCAGCCTGTAATATCTTCCGACAGTCCGAGGGAATGTTCAAGGCACCAAATTCTGAAAAGTCAGGAGCCAAGCTGTGAGGTTGATGCTGCTCGGGTTGTGATGCCACACCGTTCCTTCGTCCCGGGACAAGAGGTTGGACACCTTCGGGAACGTTATCGGGCGATCCGCTGACAGATGAAGCAGGTCGGAAAACCATGGTTGCCTCGGCCAACACGGCGCTATCAAGATGACTCAGCACCTGTACCTGCGTATCCACTGCAGAGTTCTCCGTATCAGAGGGAACGGAGGGAAGGCGTAGATAGAGGAACTTGCCCGTCCACGGGAAGGAAAACGCTTCTCCCACCGAATCTTCCTGTGGCCACCTGCTGGCATACATCTCGCACTTCTTGTTCGCCTTCGTGGCGAAGAGATCCAGAGGAGGTCGCCCCCATTTCTCGGAGACCTTCGAAAATTGATCAGTGTCTATTTCCCACTCGTGAATCTGCTCCATATTTCTGCTGAGCGAGTCCGCCTGCTCGTTCCTCACTCCTGGCAGGTGATGAGCTACGATGGATATATCGTGTTTTAGAGCTCAGTGCCACACCTTCTGAGCCTCGATGGAGAGGGTTCTGGATCGCGTGCCGCCTTGCTTCCTTAAGTAAAACATTGCCGTGGTGTTGTCCGTCAGAACTCTCACTGTGGATCCCTTGATGTGAGGCAGGAACGCCCTCAGGGCCCAGCGGACCGCTCTCAATTCCAGAACGTTGATGTGCAGGAGAGATTCCTTCTGAGACCAACGGCCTTGTGTCTGCAGAGTGCCCATGTGCGCTGCCCAGCCAGTTAGGGACGCGTCCGTCACCACGGTGAACCACAACTCCGGCTCCTGTAGGGGTACTCCTTTGGAAATATTCTGAACTCTCTTCCACCACCGAAGAGTTGATAGGAGCTTGTCGTCGTCGACGGTCAGCCTGTCTGACCAGAGGCCCTGAGCCTGCGTCCAACGATCCGCCAAAAACTGTTGCACTGGCTTCATGAAAAGGCAGCAGTTGGGCACCAGAGGAATGCAGGACGCCATAGCTCCCAGGATTGATGTATATTTTTATCACCGACAGCCTGGAATTGATTTTCAACTGACTTGCCAATCGACTGAGCCTGGTGATCCTGTCGAGGGATGGTCTGACTAACCCCAACTGGGTCTCGAACTGTGCACCCAGAAACACCAAGCTTTTGGACGGAGTTAGCGAGGATTTTTCGAAGTTTATCGCAAACCCCAATCGTTGCAAGAGGCTCATGGTGTCCTGTAGACTCCTGTGCGTCGACGCCGGGGAGGACCCCCTCACCAACCAGTCGTCGAGATACGGGTATACATGGTGGCCTTGCCTTCTCAGCCAGGCTGCCACCGGAGCCAGGCATTTCGTGAACGTTCTGGGGGGAGATTTCAGTCCAAAGGGAAGAACTGTGAACTGGTAGTGAGTCCGCCCTACCACAAACCTTAGGTACTTCTTGTGTCGCCGACACATCGGTATGTGGAAGTACGCGTCCTGCAGGTCCAGAGACGCCAGAAAATCCCCTTCTTGAACGGACCTGATCACCTCCTGGAGTGTGAGCATTTTGAACTTTGTGTTTTTCAGCGACATGTTTAGTTCGAGCAGGTCTAGGATGGGACGCCACTTTCCATTTGGCTTTTTCACCACAAAGTATCAGGAATAAACCCCTTGACTCCTTTGTGACGATGGGACCCGTTCTATAGCCCCTTTTTGTAGCATAAGTGCTACTTCCTGCAGCAACATGCTCAGATGGGATTGAGCTACACATGCCGGTGGAATATGCGGACGGTTGCTCTTGAATTGCAGGGAATGTCCGTATTTTACAGTGTCCAACACCCATTGATCTGTTGTTATTAGCTCCCATTTGTTGATGTAACATGATACTCTGCCCCCCAGAACGTTCCGATGCCCGTCATTGCTGGTCCTTACTCTGTTTGTTTATCCCTCGTCGACGACGAGTAACCTGCTCTCTTCTTGGGGGCCTGGTAGTCCCGGCGACGTTTAGCTGCTTGTGAAGCTCGCCTGTATCCCTGAGAGGAATATGCTGGCCTACCGAAGGGTCGGTCCCTCGATGAAAATCTGGAATTCCCTGATGCTCCTCTGAAGGGACGAAAAGACCGGAACTCTGACCACTCTGGAGGGCCCCCCAAGGAATGCGCCGTGTCTGAGTCCTCCTTCATGCCCTTCAGGGATTCATTGACCTTCTCGCCGAAGAGGAGGTCTCCTTCAAAAGGCATATCCAGTACCTTGTACTGCACCTCGGGTCGTAAGTTGGTGCATTTTAGCCATGGCTGTCGTCGGAGAACTACGCCGTTGTTCACCTGCTTAAACCCCGACTCTGCAAGGTCTACTGCGATGTTAATGGCATGATTTGAAGCCTCCTCACCTTCCCTGACCAGCAACATAGCTGCTTTTCGATGTTCATCCGGAAGGTATTCGAGTATGGGCGCCAACCAATGCCACATCTCCCCGTCGTATCTAGCAACTATGGCGAGAGAATTGGCCGCCTTCACTGTGGTAGCACCTACCGACAGGACTTTTTTGCCGAACGCATCCTGGCGTCTAGCATCACTTTCCGGAGGGGTCGTACACTTGTGTTGAGCCCTTGCCTTTCTCGCCGCCGCCGCCGATACCACAGAGTCAGGTGTTAGTTGTGAGGAAAGGCACTTGGGAGTAGAGTCCGGGGCTTTGAATTTTTTCTCTAGGCGACCCTTCATCGCTGGCTCCGAGAAAGGGTGACGCATGGTTTGAAGACCTTCCTTCCACACATGATCCAGGATGGGCACTGAAAACACCGACCTTCTCCTTTTACCCATGTGGTCGAAAAGAAAACAGTCCTTCTTTTCTTCTTCTTGGGCCAGCCCGAATTCCATGCAAGCCCTGGCCATTATGTTGTGGAATGACCCGATATCGTCTGGGGGAGACGGCTGAGCCGGGCTCCTCGGGGCTTCCAATTCCGCATCGGACTCCCAGGTCGGATCCCTGGAGGGGGAAAGGGAGACCACCGGCGACGCTCTGCTGCCTGATTCCGAATCCAACAGTTCCCCTTCCTCGCAGCGTGGGGCCGAGAAATTTGATTCCGGAGGCCTTACTGCGTGGCTTGAAGGTGGAGGGCGGCGACCGTCCTGGCCAGAGTTGTTCGAGGCAGTCTGTCATCCAGTGTCCTCAGCAGCGTTTGCAGCGTGGACAAGACCTCCAATGATAAAAACGATTGCGGATTGAGCAGGGCGGCAGAACCCGGAATGCTCCCGGAGAAAGGTGTGGTAACTTGTAACCCCAGGTCTGCAGGGGCAGCTATCCTTTCACCCTCGTCTCCCGAGGACACCGACAAGGCCTCCTGCTGTAGAAGTGTGTCTGGCAAAATTGGGTCGTAGAGCTCTGGACGCCAGGCCTCTTGCGGGATATCCGTCGACAAAGCAATAGTCGGCCCCATCGTCGACGTCGTCGTCGCCTACAATCCAGAACGGTTGATGTCAACTGCGTCAGCGGCAGAGAAGTAGTAGACGACTGCCCAACCGTCGACGACGGTGGTGGTTGCGCAGGCTGATGCGTTGCTCCCGCCTTTTCTGAACTCGACCTGCATTTCTCTGTCTCTCGACTCAAGGTCGATCTATGACGATCACCCGAGGAGGATTTAGATTTTTCTTTGTCTTTCCTCGCTGAAGATGAGGACGAAGAGGCCTTCTTCGAAGAAGAGTCCCTGGAATGGCCTACCGACGATTCCTTGTCCACCGGTCGCAATTTCTTTACCGGGGGTTCCGATGACGATGAGCGGCGTGGGGCCCCTGAAGATTTTGACACCGAAGCCGCGCTGCATGTGGAGCCCACTTCCGAAGGCGGGTATGCCCCCGCTCCATCGTTCAACCATGCGACAAGTCTGCGACTCCGATCCTTAAGTCTTCTGGGAGAAGCCCTTACATATGTCGCACTTGTCAGCCGAGTGATGAGGGTGCAGACAGTAAATGCAGTCCATATGGGATGTAATTTTATCCTTGGATGAGGATGTGGGGTTGATGGCACACGATGGTGTTAGATTTCCCACGTTTGAGAAGGAAGACATTTTTAAGATCACTATGAGCCGCAAAGCCTCAAGAGCTCGGGCCCTGACTGTTTAGCCAACGCTGTCATTAAAAAAGATCCACAATTATGGACTAGTATACTGTTTGAGCTTTTCTCCTCCATTATCAACACTGCTACTTGCTTGCAAAAATCTATACCGATACATGTCAATAAAAAGGGCCCTCGTTCTTATTCAAGTGGTCACCACCTACTGGTGATGCTAGACTCATGTGGCAAGATTTTTGCTTAGATTTTGTTGAATAGGCTCACAAGTTCGGTTGAATCAAGCAACCTCCTAAGCAGACGACAGACCGGTTTCAGAAAAGGTTGTGGAACAACGCATAGCATCTGGGTTTTATTATCATTAATGTCTGACAGTTACCAAAATGCAGAGTCTAGTTTATATCTTTTTTTTTAAAATATTTTTTATTTTTTATAACCAACACACCAAACATTACAATTTAGAGGACGTTTACATTCAAGTCTGTTGCGGTATAGTCATACATCAAACATTACGGTCCTCCCCTCCCTCCCCATTACCTCGAGCCCCTATTTCCATGCCGCCCGCCAAAATATCTCATTGTGCTCTCACATCTCCTGCGTGGAGTCCCCATCGGGACCCACCTTGGCGGTGCCTGCTAGTGTGGACACCAGTTGCCTCCATTCAATCAAGGGTCCCACTTCTTCCTCCCCACCCCTGCTGATTGCTTCATACCAGACCGTCGTTTCAGCATCCGCCATTTTAGGAGATCCGTCCACCACGCCTCTATTCTGGGGCGCTGGGCGGCCTTCCAGCACATTGCAATTCTACGTTTGGCCAGAATGTAGGCCAGGTCCTTCATTTTGCTAACATGCTTCAGCTTACGCGGTCTGGCGAATGCCCCCAGCAAACATGCCCACACTGATTCCACCTCCCAATGTGATCCCTTTCTCCGCCAGGCGCAACTTGATCTAGGTCCAGAATCTGCCCCCCTCTGGGCAAGCCCAGAACATATGTACAAGCCCCGCCTCTCCACATGGTGGACACTTTTGCACCGCTGGGTTCCCAAACTGGGCAATCCTCCCGGGGGTCATATATGCCCTATGGGTGACATAGAGCTGTATCTGCTGAAACCTTGCGTTGCGAGACACCTTTTTGTGGTACCTCTGAACTCTGTCCCATTGTCCATCTAGTAGGGGTTCTCCCACCTCATCCTCCCAATCCCGTCTCAATTGCAACACCTCCTTACCCACCCTGGACATCAGTAATTCGTATATGCGGGACACTTCATGCCCACCCTCCGAGATATCATACATTGTCTCGATGGCCATATCTGGTTCCTCTGATAACTCTTCCACAGACCATCTGCCCAACACCAGTTTAATGATTCTAGTATGGGTAATGTGTTGGCCTGCATGCACTCCGGTGTCTTCCATCAGCCTACTGAAATCTAGTGCCTCGCCCTCTTGCCATACATCCCCGAGGGTCACAAGTCCTGTTGATTCCCAGTATTTGCGGACCGCCATTATCAATTGCGGGTCCTCTCTGCATACCGCTACCAGTGGCACCTGCGGGGAGCACGGAATCGGAATCCCCACCAGCTGCCACGTTTTGCTCCAGATTTCCCAGCCCAGTCTTAGGAGCTTTGCCCTTCCCTGCACCTTAGCTTTGGGCAACTACACCACCTCCCTCAAAAAATAAGGGGCCGAGTCCTTATACAGCAGCCTGGTCTCAGCGGACTCTTCCTCGGACAGCCACCTGGTCACGTACTGAAGTTGTCCTGCTAGATAATACAGCTCAAAGTTCGGTAAATTTATGCCCTCTTTGTCGCTCAGGTTTTGTAACTTCCATAAAGCCACCCTGTTTCTGGTATTGTGCCAGATGAAGCCCCTACATAAACTGTGGAGTTTTCGAAAAAAACGTCTGGGGAGCATACATGGAATATTCACAAAGAAGTGCAACAGTCTCGGCAGGACCACCATCTTAAGAAGCGCCGCCCTACCCATCATGGCCAAGGGGAGCCTAGACCAAACCCCATGCTTTTCTTAATACCTGCTACTGCCCGTTCCGTGTTGTGTTTGTGTTCATCCTCCACTGAGTGGTATATATCAATGCCTAGATACCTAAAGGTCCTGGTCTGCCAGGGTATCAGTAAGACCGGCAAGTTTTCCACTGGGACCCGTCTATATCTTCACAAAGGCAACAAGCTCGATTTCCTTGGGTTCACCGCTATGCCCGAGAGGGTGGCATAAGGAACAAGTTACTTACCTGTAACTGTTGTTCTCCAGCATGGGTCTGGCATGGATTCACATGCTCATGAATATTCCCCGTCGTCAGGCTGGGAATCCTCGGTAAAGAAAAAACCAGTATCAGTTTCGTTTCTGATCTGTCTTTCGTAGTAATAACCAATCACTGGTCTCTGCGTCATACTGACCACAGCCAATGACTGCCCTCTACCTAAGCACCGCCTCTGGCAGCCATCTTCAGATTTGGAAGCACGTGAAGTGGCAGTATGACCAAGTGAAGAGCCGCAGAGGGGTAGGCGGGAGGGTTCGCATGTGAATCCATGCCAGACCCATGCTGGAGAACAACAGTTACAGGTAAGTAACTTGTTCCTTCTCCAGCATGGGGTCTGGCATGGATTCACATGCTCATGAATAAAGAATACATAGCAGTACACACATGCACAACCACGGGAGGTGGCAAAGGCTCAACATTAAGCATAGCATCAAACTCAACATTAAGCATCTTACCTCCTCACCAGGCTCACCTCAGGCGAACAGGTTGCGCAGCACTGCTTGGCCGACCCTGGACTCCTCCCTGGAATCCCGGTCGACGCAGTAGAATCTCGTGAAGGTGTGCGTCGACCTCCACGTAGCAGCCCTGCATATGTCCAGCAGGGGCACACCAGAAAGGAACGCCGTGGTAGCTGCGATCGCTCTGGTGGAATGGGCTCTCGGACGGCCGGGCAGCGGTCGGTTTGCCAACCGATGACAGTACATGATACAGCCGGAGAGCCATCTGGAAATGGAAGCCTTCGAGAGAGCCTTCCCCTGATTGACAGGTCCAAAGTTCACAAAGAGTTGTGACGTCTTCCGAAAACACTTTGTGCGGTCCACGTAGAACTTCAGCGCTCTAGCTACATCCAGCGAGTGCAAAGTCCTCTCAGCCGGCGACGAAGGCGACGGGAAGAATACAGGCAACACCAAGGGTTCGTTGAGATGGAAGTCCGACGGTACCTTGGGCATGAAGGAGGGGTGCGTCCTGAGCACTACCCTCGTGTCGTGGAAAGTACGGGGCCTTGCAGGAAAGGGCCTGGATCTCTCCCACTCGTCGTGCGGAGGTGATGGCCACAAGAAAAGCAGTTTTCCACGATAGAAACTTCAACGGAGCCGAATGCAGAGGCTCGAACGGAGGTCCCATGAGCTTGGTCAGCACCACGTTGAGCTCCCACGCCGGGGCCGGAGCCTTCACCGGCGGGAACGATCTGAACAGTCCCTTCATGAACTCTTTCACCAGGCGATGAGACCACAAGGACGACCGTCCCGTGGTTCTGGTGTATCTGGAGATCGCAGCAAGATGAATCTTGATGGACGCGTGTGCCAGGCCAGCTTTGGCCAGCGTCAGCAGGTACGGCAGTACTTGGGGAGCCGTAATCCGTAGAGGGTTAATCTTCTGTGCGTGGCACCAGACAGAGAACCTCTTCCATTTGTGTCCGTAGCATTTAAGAGTCGAGGACGCCCTGGCCTTTGCAAGAATCTCTCTGCAGTCGGCCGGTATGTCGTATCCTCCAAACTCTAGCGCTGCAGGAGCCAGGCCTGCAAGTTCAGCGACTTCGGGTCGTGGTGGAGGATGGCGCCTCCTTCCCTGGAGAGTAGATCCGCGTCCGCCGGCAGTTTGATCGGCGGGGACGCTGACAAGTCCAGAAGGTCCGGGAACCATATCTGCCTCGGCCACGAGGGTGCGACGAGGATCATCCTGCACCGTGACTTCTTGAGCAGGTTGACTAGCCGGATTAGCAGAGGCAAGGGAGGGAACGCGTAGAGGAACAGGCCCTCCCAGGGGAACGAGAAAGCATCGCCCATGCTCCTCGTCTGGGGAAACCTGCTGGCGAACCTCCGGCACTTGGTGTTCGTCGCCGTCGCGAACAAGTCGATCTGGGGTGTGCCCCACCGTCGGAAGAGACGATCCACCAGATCCTGCCGTAGTTCCCACTCGTGGCACGAGCGCAGCTCCCTGCTGAGTGAGTCGGCGATGGTGTTTTTTATCCCTGCCAGATGAAACGGCACCAGAAAAATCCTTTGGGCGACGGCCCAATGCCACAGGTCCTGCGCCTCCTTGGACAGCGCTGGGGACCTGGTTCCGCCCTGTTTCCTGATGTAAAACATGGTGGTGGTGTTGTCGGTGAAGATCCTCACCACCTTGCCCTTGAGGGACGGAAGGAAAGACCTGAGGGCCCAAAACACTGCACGGAGCTCCAGGACGTTGATATGCAGGGACTTCTCCGTCGGGAGCCAGAGTCCCTTTGCGTGCAGATTTTCGGTGTGCGCTCCCCACCCTTCCAGGGAGGCATCCGTAGTCACAGTCTCCTGGTGGGCTGGGGTCTGGAAGTCCATGCCCGCCGTCAGATGCGCGCGGGTGCCCCACCACCGTATCGCTCGTCGGAAGTTCTCGTCGAGCTTGATCCTTTCCTCGAAGCTGCCCGTCGTCTGGATCCAGCGCGCATCCAGGAATTCTTGCAACGGGCGCATCCGGAGCCTGCACATGGGAATGAGGTAGATGCAGGAAGACATCCTCCCGAGGAGGGACTTGATGGACCTCACTTTGGCCGCGTCGGCCACCAACATCCGTTGCACCTTGCCCAAGATGGTCCTGGTCCTCTCCTCCGACGGGGAGGCCAGAAGGGACACTGTGTCGAGCCTCGCTCCGAGAAACAGTGCGACTTGCGCGGGCACTAGGTGGGATTTGGCGTAGTTCACGAAGAATCCCAGGTCCGTGAGGAGTTGGACGGTCCTTGCCGTGCGAACCACGGCGAGTTCCCTCGTCTTGGCGCGGATGAGCCAGTCGTCCAGGTAGGGGTAGACGTGGATCCCCTCGCGGCGCAGCTGCGCCGCCACCGGTGCGAGGCACTTGGTGAATACCCTGGGTGCCGACCGTAGTCCGAAGGGGAGGGCTCTGAACTGGTAATGACGCCCTTGGACCACGAACCTGAGGAATTTTCGGTGCCCCTTTAGGATGGGAATGTGGAAGTAGGCATCCTCCAAATCCAACGACGATAGGAAATCCCCTTCCTCCAGCTGGCCCAGGACGTGCTGGAGGGTGACCATCCGGAACTTCTGCGCCTTGATGAACTTGTTCAGACGTCGGAGGTCTAGGATGGGGCGCCATCCTCCCGTCTTCTTCTTCACGAGGAAGTATCTCGAGTAAACTCCGGAGCCCCGAAGCCTCTTTGGGACGATTTCGATGGCGCCCTTTCTGAGCATCGCCTTTACCTCCAGGAGAAGTTGAGGGACGTGAAGCTCTTTCCTGGCCACGGGAGGGACACGCGGGCACCTTCTTTGAAACTCGAGCGCGTGGCCCCGGGCCAGGGCGTCCAGAACCCAACGGTCGGTGGAGATGGACTCCCACACGCTGACGAAGCCCGCCAGCCGGCCTCCCACCGGGGTGCTCCGGTGGGGGCCCGACCCCACAGCCGGTTCAATCCTGCTTGGACGCGGCCTTGCCGCCTTGACCTCCTGGGCGACGACGGCGGGGTCCGCTAGACTTGCCTCGTCCTCTGTAGGCCTCTTGCGACGACGAGCGGGCCGCTTGACGGTAGGAAGCGAAACCGCCGCCGGAACCTCTGGAGGCGCCCTTGCCTCCGCTGCTCCGAAAGGGCGTCCGACGTTGCTGCAGAACTCCGAGGGCCCGGGCCGTCTCAGTATCCGCCTTGATGGCCTGAAGGGAATCGTCCACTGTCTTCCCAAACAGGTTGTTCCCGTCGAAGGGCATGTCCAGGACTCTGGTCTGGACGTCCTGCCGGAAATCCGTAGCTTTGAGCCATCCACGACGTCGAAGGCAAACGCCGTTGCCCAGCTGGCGGAACCCAGTGTCGGCGATGTCCGTCGCCACGGTGATGGCGTGGTCCGAGGCCACCTCACCTTCCTGCAGGATCTCCAGGGCCTCCGCCCTCTTGTCGTCCGGCAGAAAATCCAGCAGGGGAGCTATCTTGTACCAGAGTTCCCTGTCGTAGCGAGCCACGATAGCCAAGGCGTTGGCCGCTTTAATCGTCGTCGCTGCCGACGAGATGACTCTACGTCCCATAGCATCCAATTTCTTTCCCTCGCCGTCCGGCGGGGAAGTCGATGTGGAGGCCGCACCCCCCCCCGCTTTCTTCCTGGCTGCCGCGGAGACGACGGAATCCGGGGTAGGCTGTGCCCGGAGGCACAGGGGGGCCGTGTCCGGGACCCGGTACTTCTTCTCGTACCGGTCTCTTCTAGCTGGCGTCGTGGAAGGGTTCTTGAGGAGGGAAAGGCCCTCATCCCAAATGTCGTCCAACAGAGGCACTGCGAGGACCGTCTTCCTCTTGGCCTCGCGCCGCTGATAAAGGAAGCCTTCCTTTTTCTTCTCCTCAGGGCAGAGTTGGAAAAGCTCGGAAGCCCTGGAGATCATGGAGTGGAAAGATCCGATCTCGTCGGGCGGAGAGGCCCTGGCGGGAGGCGACGACGGAATATCCTCGTCGTATGCCTCGTCGTCCGTACCCGTCGCTGCCGTGTCAGTCCCCGTATCATCCCCTCGGGTGGACGGGGGAGAGGGCTGGACGGGGCGCGACGGTTGAAAAGGAGGTGGTGGATGGATCCTTCTTTTCTTGGTAGGGGGAACACCAGAAGGTCCCGGTTCTGGATCCCCCGACGGGAAAGGTTCTTCCGTCGGTAACGGTAGTCTCGTCCTTATCTCGGAGCATAAGGACTGTATGGCCAACAAAATGGCCGCCGAGTTGTCTTGCGGCGCTGGCAGAGGGGAATCCGACGGGCGAGCAGGGGCCCCGTCGGTATCCTCGACGATGTCGTCGTCGTCGTCACCTGCGTCGGGGTTCATTCCGACGGGCTGGCCTTCTTCCACGCCTAGGCCGTGGCTTAAGACCTCGATCAGCTCCTCTTCTGAGGTTGAGGCCGAATCTACGACGACGCCCTGCCCCCCCTTCTTCTTCCCCACGGGGGGTTTCACGGGGGTCCTATCGATGGGCACAAAAGAAGACTCCCTCCGAGGAGGCAGGGAGATTCTGGGCCCCGAGGTCGCCACCACTGGCGCAGCCTCCACAGGCTGAGCCAGGGCCGCCGCGACCGTTTCGATAGAGGGCTTGGTCGGATGGATCAAGGCCTTCACCACCTTAGGTGCGCTCACCGCCTTATCCTTGAGGGAGGGGGCACTGCCACGCTCCTCCTCTGCCTTAGAGCTCGACCGGGGCCTCTCCAGGAGTTTCGCCGGGTGCTCGGCCTTCCTCTTACCCGACCCAGAGCGTTGGCTCGTGGTTGATGGTGCCGGGGAGGGTGCGCCCTGCCTGGCGCCCGTAGAGCCCGACCGTTCGGCGCTCCCGGTGCCAGCGGACTCGCGGTGCTTAGCCTTATATTGGGCCCCCGTCGCCGGGGCGCCCTCAAAGGTCTTAGAAGACCGCTCGGGTTTCTTCTTCTTCTCACCAGACGGGCTCTTACCCTCCAGCCAGTTGGCGAGACGTTGATGGCGGTCCTTCATGGTCCGTTCCGACATGTCGCCGCAAAACGCACAGTCCTTCTCCACGTGCGTCTTGTCCTCATGAAGGCAGTAAAGGCAGAAAGAGTGTTCGTCCTCCTTAAAGACGTTCTGCAGCTGGCATCCAGGGCAGACCCTGAACAGCTTTCCGGGCGTCGAGCTTCCCTTCTCCTGGGCCATCTCCGAGCCGGGCCTGAGAAGCTTCTGGAGTCCTCCAAAGTGTAGCTCGACGAAATCTTCACCCTGAGGGGCGCAGACGAATCCGACACGGGTCCCCGTTGATCGGATGTAGGATCGGTGGAGCTTGAGGCTCTTTTGACCGAAAGAAATCGAGTTTTTGTGAAAAAACGCGAAAAAATAGCACTAACGCTCGAGAGCAATAGCACGAGGATCCCAACACATGAACGTGCAGTAAAAATCTGAAGATGGCTGCCAGAGGCGGTGCTTAGGTAGAAGGCAGTCATTGGCTGTGGTCAGTATGACGCAGAGACCAGTGATTGGTTATTACTACGAAAGACAGATCAGAAACGAAACTGATACTGGTTTTTTCTTTACCGAGGATTCCCAGCCTGACGACGGGGAATATTCATGAGCATGTGAATCCATGCCAGACCCCATGCTGGAGAATGTTCCATCACCTCCAGGACAAATTGCAAGTTTTCCTCTGGGAAGCGCAGGTATAACAGGATGTCATCTGCATACAGCGAGGTGAGGTGCGTCCCTCCCTTCGTGGGGATGCGGACCTCCCCATACTGTTGTCTGAGACAAATTGCCAGCGGTTCCAGAGCAAGGATATACAACATGGGCGACCATGGACAACCCTGTCTCGTGCCCCTGCTGAGCTGCCATTTGTCCGAGATCATGGCGCCAGTTTTAACCCTGGCGGTTGCGGAGCTATACATTATTTTGGCCCACCTCAAATACCCTGGCCCCATACCATACTCCCTCAGCGCCGCCAGCAGCCACGGCCACCTCACCAAATCAAAGGCCTTAATTGCATCCAATGAGGCTATCGTCATTTCACCCGGGTCTTTCTCAGTTTGCTCGATTATGTGGTGGAGTCTTCTATGATTGTCCGTTATATTCCTTCCTGGTACGTACCCTGTTTGATCGGTATGGATCAGTTTCCCTATGACGCGTTTAAGCCGGTTTGCTAACACAGCAGTAAGGATCTTACTATTCTGGTTAAGCATGGACAAGGGTCGGTAAAATACGCAGTCCAAGCCTGGTTTGCCTGGTTTCATGAGTGGGATTATTATCGCCTCCCTCAGGGACATCGGCAACTCCCCTTGTTCATATGCCTCGTTTAACATGGCGAGCAGCGGGGGAGCACCTCCTGCTTGCATGTTTTATAAAATTCACTCGGGAGCCCATCTGACCCTGGGGCCTTACACGTGGGTAGGTGCTGTACCACCAACTCTAGTTCTTCAAGAGTGATTGGGGCGTCTAAATCCTCCCGCTCCTGATCACTAAAGCTTGAGCAGTCCTATATCTGCCAGGGTTTTCTGGGTCTCTCTTCCCATTTCCTCCCCCGTGTCCTCGTATAAACGCCTGTAGAATCTGAGAAATCCCTCATTGACTCCTTCTTGGGTGTCCCAGGTCTGGCCATCTTCGTCCTTTATCTCCCTAATCAATGGGCGCGGCGTTTCGTTCTTGTGAAGCCACGCTAGCAACCTACCCGTTTATCTCCTCCCGCATGTTGCCTCTCAATGTACTTTTTGTAATTTAACTTACAGAGCCTGTCCCAGTGGCCACTGCTAGCCTGCTGGAGTAGGGTCACCCTCGCCGTGTCTTCCTGTGAGGTGCATCCCATCTGTATTATCTCTTCAAGCTCCCTCTATGTCTTCTGTAGCTCCCGCTCTATGCCCCCTTGGAGCCCTCTAGACTTAGATATGGCCATGTCCCGCACTACTACTTTAAACACCTCCCATAAGGTGCCCTCCGACTGCACACTGCCAGTGTTAATATCAAAATATTCAGTTATGGCCTCCCTTAGGTCCTCTTGAAATCCCGAATCCTGCAAGGCATCAGCTCTGAGTTTCCACGTCGGGATTCTCGCCCTGGGGGGGCGATGCCTCCACTCCACCACTAGGGGGGAGTGGTCCGAGAGCACTCTGGCCTTGTATTCCAAACGTGTCATTTCCCCGTCTATTCCAGAGGACACAAACATGTAGTCCAATCTGGTGTACAAGTCGTGGGGGTCCGAATTATGCGAGTACTGCCTGTCCCCCGGGTGCAGCAACCTCCAAATATCATCTAGATCAAAATCCCTTAGTAGGGCCGTTAGTGTCTTTGCCGCAGGGGTTGATCTCTCGAATTTCTTATCGGACCTGTCCATCTTGGGATCTATTGTACAGTTAAAGTCGCCTCCCAAGATGGTAGCGCTGCCCATTAGGGGGCTCATTTTGTCATATAGGGCCCTGTAATAGGCCGCTGTGTCCCGATTGGGAGCATATGTATTCACAATGTGGACCTCCCTATTCTCCAACATCCCCAGCACCACTAGCATTCTCCTAGTTTATATCTTTGTTTTATTGGTTAGTGCACAGCATTCAGTAGTGTTTCCCGTCCTAAACTGTGGGCAAAATTAGAGCTCTGGGAGATTGACGCCATGTTGTTATACTTTATTTAATTACTCTATAGTAAAACCTCGGTCACAGTGAGATTGACTCAGGAGGGACCGCAACGATTTCCCAACCTTCTAATAAAGGATTAAAACAGAGTTGCGTCCTGGCCCCCCTCCTTTTCAATCTCTACGTGGCCGACTTGGACGCAGCACTGTAGAATGTATGAAGTTTTCCTCCTAAATTCGGCGGGGAGATCATTCCATGGCTCTCGTATGCAGATGTTACAGTATTGCTGGATAAAACAACTATCAGCCTGCAACATTCCCTAGATGCTCTGCAATTGTATGCCCAGCAGAACGGTCTTAAGATCAATCGGACTAAGACGAAAGTCATGATAGTCGGCAGAAGAGCTTCACGCAATTCCAGAATTTCTGGGCTATGGGAGGCCAGAGGTTGCAGCAGGTTATGGTATTTAAATACCTGTGTCTTCCTATAAGAAATTCCCCTTCTGTTGCATTTTACGCTGACATCTTTCCATCTAAATCAGTAAGTAAATGGCTGGCCATTAAAAGTGTAATCTGCAAACATGGGGCCATTCCATTGAAGCCATGCTTGAAGTGTATAATAAACACAGGTTTTACCCGAGAATTGTGTCATGTGGTTGAAAAAGACTGAGGCAAGGACATTACGTTAATTGCTGGGTATGCCAAGTACCATTCCTGTAGAGGTAATGAGACTGGAATTGGGACTCCAGTCTCTTTTGCCACTATGGGGAATGGCAAGATGTAAATTGCTCCTAAAAATAGGGATGTCTTCAGAGTGTGGCCAAATAGTAATGGGCCTCACGCTGGCACATGCACAGTTGAAATCTGCCAATCGGCCTACAGGGTTTTGCATTGCACTATAACTACGCATCTTGCGGCCATAGATTTGGGTTTTCCTGGCGAAAATGAAGTGGTGGTTTTTCTGCAGAAACTGAAGACTAAGACAAGGGATTGGGATTGTGTCCAGTCCTTGGCTATACTTCCTGAGAAGAGACGATTCAATGCTTATACGTATCAAGGTCACTTTATCAGGGCTCCTCGTAGTTATTTAGTTAAACTTCGTAATCATGGGAGGCGATGACTAGACCTTACGAACAGGGTGGCTTGCAAGCGCCGGATTTCAAACTTTATTATGAGGTCGCTCAGGCACATTTCGCTGGCCATTGGTACACATTACACACCCGCCCAATACACACAGACCTAGAAAGATACAGTGCTTCTGCCACCTGCCTCCGTACTATAATCCTCGGTAATAAACATACTGACACATACACATTTGACCTGGTCCGTACCACTGTGAATGCCTGGTCCAGGATATTCAAGAGGTTACAGATTTCCGAACCATACGCTGGATCTATCCCTTTGTGGTGGTGCCCCGGATTTCCCCCCATACATGATAAAACCATTAAGGAGGGGTGGGATCCCATGGGCGAGATGACTTGGCGGGACCTCTTCCCTGGGGGTACTTTTGCATCCATCTCAACTGTTTGTGAAAGGCTGGGTGGTGGTCCCACTCGAATGCTGCAGTATTATAGAATTAGGGCGGCTGTTAGGTCAAAATGGTCATCATACCCCAGGGAGCCCGAAGAGTGACAGTCCCTGGAGTTGGTTGTAGCGACGGGATATACAAGGGGGCTCATTTCTACACTGTATAAGAAATGCCAGGATGCGCATGTGTCATCCAGCTTGGCCAGGGTGAGTTGGGAGGAGAAGCTTGATGCCCCTCTAGAGGACACCAGATGGGCTCGCTGGTGTCGGCTCACTAAGGAGGTCTCATTAAACGCTAGACATCGCCTCATCCAATTTAAACTGCTCAACAGGTTGCACTATACCCCTGAGAGGGTATCTCGTTTTGCCCCCTCGGTTAGCCCCAGCTGTTTTAAATGTGGTGCTGTAATCAAATAGGTACACAGGATCCTATTTATATGTACCACATCTTACTCCACCAATAGGAACATAGATTATATTATAAAAGGATAAGATGGTAAACTTTCTCTACTTCCACCCCTCCTTCTCCCCCAACGATTAGACACCTCTGACAGATTCTCCGGCATTACAGGTCTTGACAACATAGACTGCGTGCAACATTCCAAATTTCAAAAAACATTTTTGTTTAATACAGAATATTTAAATTAAAACATAAGATACTACCCACACCTAACACAGTGTACAAAACTACCACTAAAACCTACAAAATCTAAAAAGCTAAATTTCAAATAAACCACTTACAAATGGACACAGACGAAATCACATATCACAGTACATAGAAAAAACCTAAATGTGTCACTAAAACAACATATAATCCCAACATGTGGTGCTGACATCGCAGACACGTATCATATGTTTTGGTCTTGCCCCTGTGTGGCCAGGTTTTGGGTGGAAGTGGCAGAAATTCTCGATTGCTGTACTAATGTCCCACCAGTGTTGACATTCCCTAAATATCTCTTTGGAGATATTGGAAAGGTATCAGTCAAGAAGAGGCGTTTGTTCAATTTGGGGTGTCCGATTGCGAAGAAATGCATTCTGTTAAAATGGAAGTCCAAATATGCGCCGAAGATCAAATTGTGGTTAAGGGAGAAGTGAGATCTCATGCTAACATATGTGAAGAAACATATATTTCATTAATCCCCTCTTCTTGCAGGCCTAAAAACATTTGGGAGCCATTCCATGAATTTTTGCAAAGATCACTGAATTACGATGAATAAGTTGATATAACGTATGTAGATATGCTGCACTGTTGTGATATTGTATATGTAACATGGCAATAGCAAAATGACGTATGGTGTTGTATAAATCTATGTGAATTGGAAGGCCTTCACAGTTCAATAAATAAAGTTTGAAAAAACTTCATAATCCAAGATTAGTGCGTTTTATAACATGCCTGCGTTTCAGCAGCTTTCCTGCATTGGAGTACCTGGGCGCTTGGAGTGGCTTATCCCTCAAACATCTAGTGTGTCGCCTATGCGGAGGGGGTGTTGAGACAGTCAGAAATGTCTCGATGGACTGCCCTATACTTGAGCCTGAATACTGTAATGCCTATAGCAGATTACCTAACTCCTCTTCTGATTAATTCTGGTCGACGATTTTCACGGCTGAATCCCTTGTAATTACAGCAGCTGCATACCATGTATGGATGAAAGCCATGGAGTGATTTTCTTTTACTACCTGTATGACTGTCGACTGCTGCTATGTCGTAATTTGTATTTGTATCTGTTTGTGTTTTATAGATTTTTAAGTCTCTTCTTTCTTATAAACTGTTTTAATTATATGTGTGTATAATGTAATGTATGAATATATTTTAGTATAAAAGGCTTCTTTAATAGCCAAAAGTACTTAATAAAAAACAAAACAAAAAAAGTAGTTGCCATACTTAGCAGTGCTCCTATCTCCTCAATTATAAAGTTTGTGAAGAACTTTTATTAGTTTTACAATACTTTACTTCCAGCATTCCTGGGCGTGGGAGCCTTATGGGCAACCCAGCTCCAAAAGATACATAAAGTAATTTATTCACCAGTATACTCCTTTGAAAGCCTTCTGGGCTAATCTTCACATCCACAGGACTATTTCCCTAACTTTTTCCCAGTTCACAAAAGTACTTGGTAACTTTTGGTCACAAGGCCCCATTCAACTTAGAGTTGGACTTTACAAGTTAGGGTTTCTATTCCTGTGGCATGTTGGTGAAACATTTAACTACTTACCTTCCCTTTGAAGTATGGGGGGGTGAACTGTACACTTTGTTCTAACTGTGACTGTATATTTGTTTTATATTTTTAGTGTTGTGTGATAACATTACCTGTTTGATTCATTTTCCTTGTTTGCTTTTGGGTCAATAATATAGTATTTATATACTAGTCTGGACCAATCTCAATGCTACCTGGATTGGTCTGGCTAACCTCCCAGAGGTTCCCCTGTTCACTATAACTGGGTTGACCTCCTAAACTCTGTCCACCTGGGGCCAGAGTGTAGAAATCCATCGTAACAGCCTTCTCTTGATGTTGTGACGTCACTGTGTATCCGTGAGCGCCTTCTTGGCGAGGACCTGCGGAGCGCCTTCGGTGCCATGTTGGAGAGGTCTTACGTCCCTTCCAAGCTGGGGTACAAGAGTAACACGTGGGGCCTGGACACATGGGGCCTGGAACACCAAATCTCTATGTATGCGGAAAACCAGTTCATGTTCGGGAGATTTTTGCACAACCTTCTGATGAGGACTGTGTAATCGTCTAACCTCACGTTAGATCTAACCAATGTGCCACCCAAAAAGAAAGACTAGGCTCTCAAACGGATGCTATATCAAAGCAGTCAGGCTTAACCTCAGGACGGAGGCAATCTAGCAAGGTGCTAAAATGTATCCAAAAGGACACCACAAAAGAATATCCCACACTGCTCTACTAGAAAGTAGGAAAAGTCAGTGCTCAGGTTACAAATAACACAGAGTATATTGTAAATAAAAGAGAGAAAATTACTAGTTAAGGCCTAACTCAATCTTTGCCCTAAAATGTAACCTCCAAATATGGTGTAGGATGCAATACATACAGCCTTCCAAATGCAAGTTAAAAAGTATATCCCTGTGCAATATTACCTGCATTAATTTTTACCAGTCAGGGTACAATACAGAACTTGGTACTTGTTTCCTGTTACAGTCTAAATAAAAGTATGAAACATAATACAGATGCATAAAATACTATTATGGCACTTAGCGGTAGGGCAGTGGGAACACAATGTCAAACACAGATAAGAGGGCTACCAAAGTTCAGGATATATTTTAGTTAAGAGAGTCCATGGCCCAGAAGGGCATATTACAAACCAAGGCGGGAAACAGTAGCATCGCAATGACACATTGTATATCCTTATGCCAGAGCATAATACACACATTTAAAAACACCTCCAAAATCAGAGAGTCTCTATAAATCAAGGGCTTGGGATCCGAGGGGACCCTATAAAATGGCACAGTCGAGGCGAGTACCTTCAAATGTCACTTGTAGGAGTTTTAAAGTTGAAGAAAGAAAGTGCCCCATGGGAAACAAAAGAGCAAAATGTAGGATGACCTGCAGTTATGGTGAAAAGCCATGTAACTCCCAGTTCCTTCCCACAGGTAGCCAGAAGAAAGCAGCCGACTTCCAGGAACACCAGCGGAGACCCAGAAGAGGAGATCTAGTGGAGGGTTCAAGAATTGGCCACACCAAGAGCAGAGAAGCAGAGCAGGATTCAGCTCACAATGTTAACCAATGGGGGAAAATTTGGTTGAAGGGGACCTGCCGAACCAGATGATCACAAGGACTACAGAGGGTGAGTATCTTGAATAATCCATCCACCTATGGTCCAGAGGTAAGTACTTACAGTGTTGGTTCATGAAAACACAATCCCAGTAAAGCAGATCAACCCGGTAACTAAAAGCGTATTTTTAAAAGGGTGAAATTAAGGTTTCCATCACTCAGAGACTTTAGCCCTGAGCCAATGGTGACCCTGATGGCCCCAAAAAGAACAACAATCATTTAATTCCAGAAGTGGAATCATCGCCAGAGATGGCTCCAGGATGGAGGAACCTGCACACAGCAGAACCCAGCGACTCAGCATGCAAGACACACAAGCAAAAATGGCCCATGCAGGAGGACAAAAGAGGTGGGGGGACCTTAGATGGCCCAGTGAAGATGATTTGGCAGGGTGTTGGACTCCCAGTACCCTTCCAGAGATAAGCAGCTTCCAAAACTACAGTGTCCAGAAACAGCAGTAATCTGTGGTATAACCGCCCGGAAAACGGTGCCAGGAAGGAAGGCCTGGTCCCAGCAGATGAACAGGATAGGAGAGGAT
Organism: Ambystoma mexicanum; assembly: GCF_040938575.1. Lineage (NCBI taxonomy): Eukaryota > Metazoa > Chordata > Amphibia > Caudata > Ambystomatidae > Ambystoma > Ambystoma mexicanum. The sequence continues at coordinate 724,901,262 of NC_090929.1, forward strand.
GAGGAAAACCTGAGAACATGCAGCAGCCAAAAAACTGAATGCAGCGATATGCATAGACCACTGCATTTAGCCTCTTTGGCCAGAGGGGGGCATAACATGCAGCAAAGGTGGGAAACAGCGAGAAATCTTCTTACGGGTAAGTTAACTTGTTCGCACTTTAAGAATCTGGCAGATCTGAATATGGGAATAAAGGTTTTCCCTATATGTGCCTTCACTCACATGGGTTAATATTTGCAAGTCCACCAATCCCACTAAGGGATATTAAAAAAAGTGTTTGGTAGCTACCCAATCAGATTGTCACCAAAAACCACCAGACGCCCAGGCACTCCCCTGTTGGCCACTTTCTGGGTTATTCTAGCTAGTAGTCTGGAAATGTGACACTCCCTCAGTCGCGTTGTGGGCAGGGCTCTCAATACAGCGCTCAAATTCATCATGGGAGCACCGCTGAGACACCCCCCCCCCAGATGCACTGCTTCCCTCCTTGCCCAAGCCACACCAGAAAGACAGGGCCCAGGATCTCCTAATAACAACCCCCCAACCCAACCACTCCTTACATCAATCTTCGCTGGGCCATACCTGGCAATCGCATCCAGCCTAGTCCATGCCGTCTCCCCCCCCCCTCCCAACCGCCAACCGGTTTAGAAAACCCCACCCCTCCCTCCACCCTTAACATCTTTCTATGTGTTCAATGGGAAACCATGGAACCAGACAGTTCCCAGCAACCATCCCAGGCAGATTGCCTCCCTTTTATTTCTAACCCTGCCCTGCCCTGCCCAAAAATCCTCCTCAAACAACCTTGGCACGCTCAGGACTTTAACTTTGTACTCAAGACTCGTAACGCCCGGTACAGCCCTTGTATAAAACTTAATTATATCAAAAAAGATGCTGGTAACAGGATATAGAATGATGGACATTATGAAAGAGATTGAGAGACACACAGGACCCAAAATTTATTGCAATTAGTCAATACAATTCCCAGTCAAGGTTGGCGACAGATCAGTAATAAAGGCATCCCTGTTAAGGATTGATCATAGTACTTTCAATTTTTTCAAATCACTTTATTTCGGCAAATTGCCATAAAAGAATAAAACACATATGGATATACCATAAAAGAATAAAACACATATATATTTAACTGCAGACATTATAAATAACACAGATCTCAGGAGCAGTACAGAGTTCTAGCAAATGCAAATACTGGAGTAAAAAATGCAAACTCTGTTTACGTGTTCCAGATACCACAAGATTAAAAATTAATCTATTCTCAATAAAAATAATAAATGAGAAGAAACGGCTATATGCGTTTTGGTCAAGCCTTTTACAATGTACACATATTAACATGTACCTCCCCCATTTGTTTTTATTATTATGGGCTAGGCCACTTTTGTGAACCCATCAACTAACACAGATGGAGGATAACACAAATGCCCTCGCTGTCAGGGCTTGTCTCAAGAAGGATAACAATGACTAGCTCACAAACTGATTTTCTGCCCAGAGGAGATATAGCAAGGCTAGTCAGTATTGTGTGAATTGTCTGTCTGCAAAGACCTGAGCCAACGTTCTTACTCTAATGTCCTTGAAGACTAGACAAAACAACACAAAGTGCAAAGTATTTGCCCATAGTAAATAGTTTTGTATTGCATCTGATGAAATCATGACCAGGTTTCTATTAGTACCCTTTTCCAATTCCAAATTTTCTCTCTCAGCCCTAGATATGGAAATTGCCCAAAGCTTAAGCTGTGTCGCAACGGCTTTGGCGATTAACGTGGGGTTCGTCAGATGGTGTTCAGGGTTCCGTTTTACCAGCCACTTCCTCACCTCTGACAGCCATGGGACTTTCTTAGATCCACCTCTCCCTATCAGATTTTTAATCTGAGAGTGTGTTACCCCCGCTTTCGGGTTAGCCCATATCCTAAACCAGTGCAGGATTGGCTCCAACTCTATTTCAACCTCCAAAAAAGGAATCCCTAGCTCAGTGTGGACACCATAATTTGGAGCTGATTGGGGGAGACCAAGGATGAGGTTTAAGGAATGGTTCTCCGAGACTTGAATCTTCGTCGTGTTCCCATGTCCCCAGAGCGACGCTCCATATTTCGCAACTGCTTTAGCTTTGCTTATATATACAAGTTTTTATCAGATCGAATGGCTTGGAGCTAGACATTTACATACATCTCCTACCCCCCAAGGGATTGAATAAACCTAGCCCCTTGTTTCTCGATATTGGCCACAGGTTTCAGGTTTGGGGTTAGCCGAATCCCTAGGTAGTCAAAGTACATGACTCTCGGGATTATTACACCCGTTGTGCAGATCGGTAGCATATTTGGGCTGTTCCTAGTTAGATGACAGTACATAACTGCCAATTTAGCGGCGTTGACCTTCAGGTCCAATGACGTCATGAAGTCTGTATACGCCATGACAAGATGTTTCAAAGCTCTTGGTGTGCATGCGATCAGAACCGTGTCATCGGCGTATGCCAGGACTGGATAGGACTTCCCATACATTTTTAGCATGTCAGTTGTAACTTGCATCGAAGCCTCCCACAACCCATTTATGTACCAAGAGAACCAGACAGGAGCCGTCACGCATCCCTGTCGTACTTCCGCCAGGACCTGGAATTAAGCCGTGCAATGGCCAGAGGAGGCACTTCTTACACAGGCCTAGGCGTTTTTATGCAAACTAATCAATAGGTCAGTTATCCTCGCCAGACAACCCTGTGACCCAAGCACAGTCCACAACTTTTACCTGTTGTGAAAGTCTGTGCTTAGGTCCATGAAGGCAAGCTATATGGGTTTGCACCTCAGGTAGAGTGAATTTTCCAGGATCAGATAAAGATTGAGAACCTGCTCGCTCGTCCCTCCTTTGTATTTGGGCCCCGACGAGACCAGATCCCAGAACATCCAACCATCATTAGACCTAGCTGCTTGCACCAAATTGACCCATGCCTCCCTATCCAGCTCTCACTTGTGGTCCACTACCACCTGCTTATAATGTGCTCTGGCTAGTGTGATCAGGTTTCTATCAGTTATTTCCCCTTTTTAGTTCAGCTAGTAATAATATTTTTGCCTTCTTACAGTTCTTGTTCAAGAAGAGGCCTGTTTTTTGCCAGCATTTTTAGTCTTTTTGGCACCCTGTCGTCAGCTTCCTACATAGCTGGTCAAACTCTGCCAGCACATTATGTCCCGCCCGGAGTTCGACCATCTCCTCTATCATATCAGTAAGGAAGCATACATCATAACTATAAATATTCTGCAGCAGTTTGTCTTTGTTCTCAGGGTGCCACCTTATCGTGCGCTTGTTAACCTCCATTACATTTGCTCCAAGGTGCCAGATGATGTTATTCTCCTGCAGCTTATCAATCACAAGTTCCAGCACCAGAGGAGGATGATCACTCAACTCATCCTCCATTATGTGAAACTCCTTGATCATGTTCCAAAAACATATTGGGAGGAAGCATTAGTCAATGGTAGTGCTTCCATTAGTGCATTTGAAGGTTGCTTTTCCTGGTCTGTCACCCTTAGCCCGGCCATTGATTGTTTTAAACCCCCATTCATACAACCACAATGTTAGCCTGAGCGTATCCCCACACGTTCTGGGATCCATCATTTCTGGATCTTGGCCTCCCCATAGGCGGTCCTCTGTGTAATCTAGTAGATGTGGTGGGGGGCCGCTGCCACATTTTACGTTAGTCCCCCACCAACAGGATCATATGTATGCCCTGATCCAAGTCACCATGTGATCATTGAAAAGTTGCTTGAGTTGGGTTAGGCACTGACCCTTATTGGATTTAGGCAGGCTGTTGTAACCAAGACTATACTCATATTAGCCTCCAGGCTAGCCTTTACCACCTGCAAGCAATGATAATCTGCATTTAATTCAACATGATCACATGTGTACTGGGACTTGACAAAGGTTGCCATTCCCCCATATTAGCGACCCTGTATGTTCTCTGATGCTGGAATCTGGAATGATTGAAAGCCATCCAGGTACAATGTGTCTTGTGCCCAGGTCTCCTGTAGGAGAACAAATTTGAACTGCTGCATCAGAACTCTTATGTCTTCTCTTTCAAATTTGAGCTTAGCCCCTGCTATATTCCATGATAATAGAGAGACAGTGGTAGCATCTTTTGTTAGGTCCCACCACTGTATAGCTGGCTGGTTCGATAGAAATATGTGAGCTCTTCCATCCTGACCTGGACTGTCTTCCTCATGCAAACCCAATTCCCCAGACTTCTTCAACTTCTTCTCATTGGGCTCCTGCTCCCATAAAGCTGCTTTTGTGGAGGACTCTGGGTCACAAATCCATAAAGGTTCTCTCCTGCCTGTTTAGATACTTGATAGGTACACCCTGCCTGAGTCTCTGCTCTAGCTCAGGTCTTGTCAGGTCTATGATTAGACAGCTAGGATCAACTTGATATGCTTTCTGTTCTCACCCCCCCTGTAAGGAACTCATGGTGGCTACAGTAAAGCCAAACACACAAGATCACAGTTCAAGGGTGTTTATTAAACTGTAAATGCAGGGTGGAAAAACGCCTAACCTAAACCTAAATCTAAGATGGGAGCAAGCTTTGACCACCAAATGAAAAATAAGGCAGTCCTTGTGGCGTCGTGTCAAAGTAAAAGACCTAAACTAAAAAAAACGATTGCCAAATCCTTACAACGAATTACAGAAAGAGTGTGAGATAGGGTTTTCAATAAAGAAAGAAGGGTTCACAAATAATAAGTCAGGATGTGATTGCCAGGGGTCTCCCTTCCCCACGTTTTGAGCACCGGGACTAAGTGGATCTCCCGAGCACAGCACATACTCGAGCTTACCAAGCAGGAGCCGACAGTTCTGTACCAGCTATCCGGTTCTTCCATGGTTAAGTCTCTTTTAAATAAAAGTCTCTTGCCTTCGAGGGCCTGATGCGTTCAACAAACAAACACAAAGATCCTTTTCAAGCAGACTTTGGGTGATGACTTTTCACCCCTGCAGCTCCCTCTTTTGGGCTTGGACCCCTGGGCTTCCCTCGAACGGGCTCAGGCCTTTCTTTTGGGATCTCATTCTGGTCTGATCCAAATGCCAAGGGGACAATCCACTTCCCCTGGTCTTACTATACTCCTTTAATTCAGGAATCTTAATGTTGTTTTAGACAATTCTTCAGGCTTTGCCCATTTTTGTCAGGTTCACTCTTGCCAACTTATACAAAACAGTTCACTGTGGACATCCCTCGGTCAGGTTCACTCCTGTCAACACATTGTTCATAGGGACTTCAGGCCTTGCCCCTTTTTGTTAGCATCCCTCTGCCGTGTTCACTCTTGCCAATCTTGTCAATCGTATCTTTCTCAGTCAACTCTTACGGTGACAATGCAGGATTCACTTCACTTCTCCAATTCTTACGATAAAGGATTCACTTCCCTTAACTTCACAATCATCTGCTGGCCAAAGACTTTCAACTGTACAGAGGATTTTACAAGACCCCTGTATGACCACATCGACCCCTCTTCTCGCCTTTCCCAAGGCCTTCTGGTTCTGGTAGTTTCAATACATGGGTAATCATCCAGAGCTTCCTGAGTGAGCCCCCACGTGGTGCCAGACTGCTGTTTCTGGTTTTCCTCCTTTTACATTGTTAGGGAAAATTCTCATTGATGGCTAATTTCCCTCACCTAGTGAGTCCCCCAGCAGCTTTGCTGGACTTCTGGAGTTTATTTTTTTCCACTTGGTAAGAGTGTGAGCTTTTCCCCCACTCTTACCTGTGTTTTGCCAGGTATATTTCTCTGTTTTTGTGGACTCTGAAGTACACCACTTCAGTAGCCCCCTTCTTTTGTGTGTCACACAGCACCTTCAGTGCCGTGGCACAGGGTTGTCTTTGAGACTTCCCCCCGACTCCATTTCTGAGGCTGACTACAGTCCCCCAGAAAGGGTAAAGTTACCATTAACTTTACATAGTCAATCTACCACAGATCCAGTACACCCCATCTTCCATGGAGTACTGTAAAGGGTTACTTCGTGTCCCTTTTTATCTGTACCTCTTAGAGCATTGTTTCGCTCTTTTAATATTTAGACTTAGCTGGTGACAGTGGTATCTACCCTAACTTTTCTACCGCGATTATATCAGATAAACGTGGTATTGTTTTAGGCTTTTATATTAGCCTCAAACATAAACCCGCTTGACCAAATTGTCTTTATTTTGGCTCCGGTTGGGCTTATTCGCCATTTCTTTATGTTAAAGTCCTTCTTGTGTTTTACTTTGCGCGGCAAAATAGGTTTGCCTTCTTTGTTCACCGTCTTTTGGCGGGCTTCTGCCCAGAAGCCCTCCACCAGGAGCCTGGGTGTCTAGGTGGGCTGAATGTGAGGGAAGGATGCAGTCACCCCCTGCACAGGGTATCCTAGGAAACCCAAGTCGCACTTTGCCATGATTGGCTGAGGTGGTTGTCCCGGCTGGACAACCCCCCTGCTGGGTAATTGACAGCCAGGCTGTGTGAATGGGGGTTTTGCACATAAAAGGCAGGTCTCTTGGACTAGAAGTCAGAGTCGAAGAACAACTGCCAGGGCACCAGCTGCACCATTGGAATAAGGTACTGTGTTCTGCTTGAGGAAACAGGGTGAACCCCTTTTCTTCATCATCAAGGCTTGCCCTTGCCTTCCCTCCTTCTTATAACTTTTGCTTCCGAACATTGACAATATCGAAGTACTCTTGGCTACGTTGAATCGTGAACTGTCTGACTGTGTGATCTTTGGCAACAGGTCCCCGGTGTCACTTAACCCTGGAGCCGGCCCTTTGACTCTTGAACTCTTGTCTCTGAGTGTTTCTCGATTCTGTCTGCCTAACCAAAGTATTGCCTGTGAATTTTGCCTCCAACTCCCTCTGGGTATCTCAGGTGCTAAGTGTGTTTTTGCCCCAGTAGAATTTTATGTCACGGATACGCGTTTAGTTATTAGACCGAACTGTCAAAAAGTGATCACAATCGTATTCGTGGTAACATGTTTTGTTCGTAACACCGGTCCATTCAAACACAGGGTACTTACCTTGAGACTTACTGTCCAAAGTGAATTGGTTAGTTGTAGTATATTGTTTGTGTGGTTTTAATCTAATAGAAGTGTTGTGTTTACAACAAACGGTTTAAAAATAAATGTACTTCTATTTTTCTACCTGAAGCCTTGAGTCAGTGTTTGCTTGAGTCACAGTAATTGTGGTCCCTTTGTGTAATCTCTGCTACTGCTCATATACTCTTGAGATAAGCCTGGCTGCTCCGCCACTGCTACCACTCTGACATAGTAGTACAGGCTTGTACCAAAGTAAAACTTGTATTGCCACCTGTAGTCTTAATTGTGTGTAGTGGTCCCTACGGGCACTGCACGGGATTCTGCCTAACATACATCAATTGCTCTTTATGCTTTCAAAGTTCAATTAGCTGTTTGCTACTTTTCGTTCAACACAGTTCTGTTTCTTATCGACTCTCCCCTCGACTCACCGGCTGTGAAAAACCACTTGGCTTTCTTTCTCTGTGGAGTCAAGGTTGGTACCACAAAGACAAGCATCTCTCCCCGGCTTGGTAATCAGCGGAGGAGGGTCTCGTGTACCGTTGACATTTGCTGCAACACATGCTGGCTATTGTTTGCGGTATTACGATTCCTTCTGCGGCGGTCTTACGATTCCTTCTGCAGCTGTTTCACGGGCCTTGGTCGGAAAGGGCAAGGTCGCTTCTCTCCTTGTCACCCTCTCTGTATGCGCCGTCTTTCTCCTCCTATTGAACTGCCATGCTGAGTTAGCCCTGACGTTGTGCGGTCTGCCTTGCTCGTACTGTGCTCTCTTGCTCCACCTTGTATCCCTATGGGTAAAGGAAAGGGCTGTCAGGTGTGTGTGATTCCAGTCAATTGCCTGACTCTGCCCGACCCTTGGGTTGGGACATGTTAGTTAAACGGCTTTGAAATGAGTCTGTTCTTTTCTGTGGTGTAGAAAAGTGTTTGTGTCGAAAAGGGGGTGGGAAGGTTAGAGTGTCAGAGAATCATACGGGATATAGAGAGGATGAGGTGTTGTATGGGATTATAACCTTCGTACTAGGGGAGTTTGTGGTGATCTCAGAAGGGTGGTTTTTGTAGGGTTTGTGAAATGGGTTTGTGCGAACTGTAGCTGTTGGTTACATTCGATGGGGAATTAGGAAAATGACAATCAGAGGGACGGGATTGGTAGGGTTTATGAAGCAAACAGGGATAGCCGGGATCATGAACTGAACAGAGGGGATTGTGGGAACGGTAGTGTTTTGTGACAGTAGATTGGGAGTATGAGCAATAACAATCAGAGGGATGGTAAGGAGAATAACTGGGAGTATTCGGGTAGTTTCTGCATGTACATGGGATCAGGATTTTAGTGGATTTTTTTATATATGGAGGGTTTATTGGATTTGGGCAAGAGAGAGTGGATGATGGGGATTGAGGCAGAGGTGGTATAGCCTACAAAAGCCTTATAGACTCCGTCCTCCTGACCTTCCTCTTTGGTATAATACCATGTCTCACCTGGGGTATTTTCCCAAGCACAACCCCGGACTCCCTCATCCAGGTGATCCTCTCTCACTTGTCTACACCTAAAGTTGGGTTCTGAGAGCATCAGCCCTTTCCAGACGACCTGAATAAAGGATTCTCAAAGCCTGCTTGAGAGAAAACCCTCAGGTTTCTCACACCCCCCTACACATTTGGTCAATCGTTGCCACTCTTTTCAAGTGCCCCCTTCTATATGCCAAGAGTATCATGAGTCATGAAAATGGCATAGGTCTGTCTTTGTGAACACCTGTATCCCCTTCATGGCTAGTGTATTCTGCAATTTAGTATGCACATGCAAAGATGAGGATTCTCAAAGCAAAAACGAACATTACACCCCTTGCAGAACATGCAGTCTAATAGGATAAGAATATTCGGAAATAGTTGAATGAGATATCGCTCACACGCACTGCCTCTGATAGCGCCTTGGCCAATGTTCTTTTATAACAATTTTTGATTCCATGCGTGAGGCCCTTAAAGCAAAATATAAGATTCATGTTCCTCCATCCTGCCAGGGGGTCCGATATGTTCTAATTTTTTGATTCTTTCTTCTTTGTGAGGGTGATGGTGTTTCTGCTGTTTGGATTGGATTTTGATCATCATCCCCGCTTGTGCTAACCTTGTGCCATTTCTTGCAGACCCTGCTTGCTTCCCAGTTCCTATGTTATTGGGTCCTCCTGTTCTGGTCTGCTGTGAGGCATTGTCCTTTCGTTTCTCCTTTTCTCCTTGAGTAGTGCTGTATTTATTCCTTCAAACCCTTTGGTTTGCACTAGGCCATCCTCTGGTGCCGACATTAATGAAACCACAACCTGGTTCCTAGCTTTACCAGTGGTGCCCTTGGGTGGATCTTCGTCACTATCGTGACACCTTGTTTGCACCCCCCTGACAACAGAACTTTCTCCTCTCAGCATTGTTGTCATGCATTTTGCCATGGTGCCGATGACTCTGAGGCATTTATCCAATTTTTCAGCATCCCTTTCAGATCTGTCCAAGAGCTGTCTGTATACATCTTTCAGCTCCAGGTATGCATTGGAGAGTCTATTTATATGCCAAGAAAAGTGTTGCAAGCTCTCCATATTTGTGCTCATAGTTGGTTCATCCGGGGGTTCATCCGGGGGATCGCCTCCAAACATTATCCTGCTATCATGGGTGTCCACAGGCATGACATTCTGGGAAGCAGGGTGACAAGACAACCCGATTGGGATTAAGGCTTCCTCTGCTATGTTCTCGGTTGGGCGGCCAGAGGTATCATCTATGCATTTCATACTGGATAGCTGGCCACTGGGTTGCCCCGGCAACGGACAACCCAATGGTGTACATCTCACTCTATCCGCTGGATATGGGCTTGCGAGGTGAGCAGCAAATGGATCCCTAATTATCATGGGAATGGGCAGAACTTCTTTTCTTCCTGTCTTGTCTCCCTCATCATCGTCGTACGGATGGCCAGGCAAGGTGTTAGCCAATGTTGATACTGACTCAATGGATGTGCTGGCCCCAAATCATCTGTATTCTTGTCCATATCAGTTTCCTTGTCCTGGATGCTCTGGACCACCCTTTGGGTTTGACATACCACTTTCTCCAATGGTGCCCTGCTCGGACAGTTCAACCAGTTCTCTGCGTAATAGCAGTTCATTGGTGCCAGGGCTGAGCTGTTGGACAAGAGGCCATCTGTCGCTGTCACAACTGTGGAGTTCTGTTTGCAAGTAGGATCCATACTGTCATGCTGGTCCATCTGCCTGTCCATTTGCTGAACTATGATCTGGATTGTTTCGACAGATCTTCGTTCAGGACGTTGGTGTTGTTTCAGGCTAGACACTACATGTTGTGTGTTTACAACTGGAATTACAGAGGTCTCAAAAGTTATTAATGGGACCACTTCAAGGGGTGTACTATTTGGACTGTGTGATTCTCCATTTTTATTAGTCACCATCTCAGCCCCTTCTTCAGTGGCTGGACTGCCACCTTCGTGCAACATTACATGGGCGTGTGTTTGGGATTCTTAAATTACATTAGTATCAGCGTTAACTGCGATGGACACTGTGGAGATTGTGGCGTGGGTGTTACCCCCCACACTCCCATCACACTCAAACCAAGCCCTGCGTCAGACCCCCAACACCCCCCCCCCCCGTCATGCTGGCAATGAGCAAGATGAACAAGTTACTTACCTTATCTGGTAACGTTCTTTCGATGGGATGTTCCTCCGAGGTATTCCACATCTATGACAGGTAATGACCACAGCTGTGCTGCTTTGGAAACATTTTCGGCGTAGGTGTCCTGCGTCGATGACGTCGATATGTTGTCCCTTGAGGGTCGACGTCACCGGATCTTATATATAGGACACACAGCATCCGTAGCCTCAGTTGTAGTTTTTTCCCAGAACGTGTGGCACGAATCTCCTGCCAGTATGATTGCAGAATGCCTTGCGGAAACCTAAGCTGCAATCGCATACGAAATTCTGTAGAGGGGCAGGCTGGGAGGGTTCGATGTGGAATACGTCGGAGGAACATCCCATCAAAAGAACGTTACCAGATAAGGTAAGTAACTTGTTGTTCGAGGGGATTGTGTCCTCCGACTTAATGACAGACTCCCAAAGCAGTACCAACGTATGGAGGTGGGAAAGAATTTACAATTTTAGAATTTTAGAATGCCCAATCAAATTGCTGAATAGAGAACTGACATATCAAAGGCCAAATCCTGCCCATCGATGGAGTCCAAGGAATAGTGTCTCACAAAAGTATGCACAGAGGCCCATGTGGCTGCTTCACAAATATTGCGAATAGGAACACCCCTCTGCAGAGCAATGGAGGCAGCCACACACCTAGTAGTGAGCCCGTAAGCCTACTTGAGGGTCCTTTCCCGCCAAACGGTAACACTCAGAGATCGTCAAAAGGATCCATCTAGACAAGGTCTGCTTGGAAACAGTCTGACCCAAGCGTCTTCCAACATAACCAACGAAGAGCTGTTCGTCCACTCTGACCCGGGACATCCTTGAGAGATAGAAACTCAAAGCTCTCCTAGGATCTAACCTATGGAGCCTCTCCTCCTCCTTACCAGGATGTGGAGGAGGATAAAACGCCGGACGAATTACCTTCTGGCTCAAATGGAATCCCGACACAACCTTCGGAAGAAAAGAAGGCCGCACCCTAAGGACAACCCTGTCCTTATGGAACACAGTGAAGGGTGGCTTGGCGGAAAGTGCCTGCAACTCACTCACCCTGCGAGCGGAAGTAACCGCAACTAAAAATACAGTTTTAAAGGATAACAGTCGCAATGGACAAGAATGTAAGGGCTCAAACGGAGCTCCCATCAGGAACTTTAAAACCAAATTCAAATCCCATCCCAGCACCTGGAAAGGCGACGGTGGAAACACATTAGTTAGCCCTTTTAGAAACTGTGAAATCAAAGGAATCTTAAAATAAGACCATTCCTCAGACGAGCGCTTAAATATAGACAGCGCTGCCAGGTAACCATTAATGGTACCCACTTGTAGGCCCTTGTGGGCTAAAGAAAGCAAAAAAGACAAAACCAAAGGAATGGAACATTGGAAAGGATCCACATTCTGTACCCTGCACCAGTGCAGAACTTTCTCCAACAGCAACGGTACAGGGACTTTGTTGCGGGCCTTCTGGCCGAAAGCAACACCTCCATCACGTCTTCGGGGAGGTCCCAATCCATATAACTCAACCTTTCAGATACCAAGCATGAAGGCTGAGAGACTTGACCTCTGGATGGAGAACCCGACCCCCCCTTCCGTGAGAGCAGATCGTCCCAGTAGGAAAGACGGCGTGGAGGGCAGATGGACATGTCTAGAAGGTCCGGGTACCACGCTCTCCTGGCCCATACCGGAGCAATGAGGATCATTTGGGAACCGAACCTCCGTAACCTCTGCAACACTTGCGGAATGCAGGGGACTGGAGGAAATGTGTACAGCAGTGGGAAGGACTACTCAACTACGAACACGTCCCCTAAGGCTCCTCTTAGAGGAAACTCCCGCGAGCAGAAACTCTCGCACTTCCGGTTGACACTGGTGGAGAAGAGATCCACTTGTGGGGCTCTCCAAAGGGCGAAGAACTCCAAAAGAACTTCCTGTGCCAGCTCCCACTCGTGAGAGACCGTGCTCTGCCTGCTCAGAGGGTCCGCCGCCGCCTTTTCGTCTCTGGCCAGATGAATTCCCGAGATCGAAATTTCCTGCTGGATGGCCCAAAACCAGCGCTGCATCGCGTCCCTGCACAACGGGAGTGACCCAGGCCCCCCTTTTTGTTGAGGTGGTGCATTGCCACAGTATTGTCCGTCATAATCAGGACATTCTTCCCCCGCACAGACGGCAGAAAAGCCTTCAGGGCTAGCCTGACGGCCCTCAGCTCTAACAGATTGAGGTGGAGACCAACGACCACTGGCTGTCAACTCGTTGGCATGAGCTCCCCAACCCATCACGATCGTCACCTCCGGCCATGGTTGCCAAAATGGTGCTCCCTTCATCAGATTGCCTTCGACGTCCCACCACAGAAGATCCTGGGCGACCGAGGGCGGAATCTGAACGGGATCCGACATCCTGCCGGAGAACTGCGACCACTGCATCTTTAGAGCCCACTGCAGAGATCTCATCCGCAGGCTGGCCTCTGGCACCAGTAAAATGCAGGATGCCATGAGGCCGAACAACCTCAAGAACTCGAACGCCGGGAGACTCTGGGCATGTTGAAACTTGTCCACCATCAGCAGAATGTGATGAGCCCTCACCTGGGGAGGCGAACACTGCCCTAGGGATGTGTCGAGCACTGCTCCGATGTATCGGAGCCGCTCGGAAGGTGTCAAATGTGACTTCTTTAAATTGAGGGAGAAGCCCAGCTTGTGAAGGGAGTGGCAGGTGACGGACAGATGATCCAGAGCTTGCGCGGGAGAGCACGCCCTGATCAACCAATCGTCCAGGTACAGGTAGACGTGAATCCCCCCTTTCCTGAGATGCGCTGCCACCACCACCATCAGCTTGGTGAAGACCCTCGGGGCGGAGGTCAAGCCGAACAGCAGGACCCGAAACTGAAAATGCGAGTCGCCAACCGCGAACCTCAGGTACTTCCTGTGCTTGGGATGAATCGGCACATGAAAGTAGGCATCCCTGAGTTCGAGAGACACCAACCAATCCTGAAGTTGAAGGGCCTAGAGGACTTGAGAAAGAGTTACCATCTTGAACTTGTCCTTCCTGAGGAGCTTGTTCGACCAACACAAGTCCATGATGGGTCTCAATCCCCCGTCCTTTTTCGGAATCAAAAAATAAGGGGAATACCATCCCTTGTTCCTCTCCGCTACAGGCACCAGTTCTATGGTGCCTTTCTCCAGCAGGGATAGGATTTCCTGCGCAAGGAGCGGATCCGGGTGCTTCAAAGAGAGCTTCCCTGGTGGATTATCGTGGGCCTCTGCCAGAAGGGAAGACAATAGCCGTGGGCTATGATTTTCAGAACCCACACATCCGAAGTAATGGCTCGCCATTCTCCAAGATGTTGCGCAAGTCTGCCCCCAACCGGCGAACCATGGGACATGTTCTCATGACTGAGCGGACGCGGATGCGGCAGTGCCCGAGGGCAAAGAGGCAACTGCCCAAGCGGCTTTGGCGCCTCGAGTACCTTGCTTTCCATACTCCTTTGGTGGCCCCTTTGACTGGCAGCTCCTCTCGATCTACCAAAGGTAGGGTAGTACCGAAAGGAACCTCCTCTCCATTGCTGTCCCCTAGGACGAAAAGGCGGAGGTTGATGCATAGCAGCGCTCAAAGACTTTGCTGCAGCTTTTGAGGTCTGCAACCTCTCAATGTTCTCGTCAGCCTTGCTGCCAAACAGATGAACTCCATCAAAGGGCAGGTTCAGAAGCCGGGATTGTACATCAGGAGCAAATCCTGATTTCTGCAACCACGCAAACCTGCGCATCACGGTGCTCGCATCCATGGACCGGCTGACACAGTCTGCCGTGTCCAAACCCAACTGAACGGATTCACACATGGCATCCTTGCCATCTTGCACAAGGGCTAGAAAACCATCCCGTTCTTCCCCTTCAGGAATATGCTCAGCCGCCAAAGATGCACAGTTCCACAGAGTGTGAGTGAATCTCGCCAAGGCACAAACGGAGTTGGCTGCCTTCAAAGCCATAACCCCAGAAGAAAATAACTTCTTCGCCCAACCATCAAAGCGCTTGTCGTCCCTATCAGGAGGAATGATAGGGTACGTAGCCTGCTTCGCTGGGGCCGTAGCCGCCTGCACCACCAAACTCTCAGGAGTAGGGTGCGTCTACAAGTAGTAGGGGTCACTAGTGGCTGGGCGGTATTTTTTCGGAAGCGACTTACTAACTGCCGGGATACTCTCCATAGCAGTCCAAGCCGCCGCCACCCTCCTTTGCAAAGCCATGTGAAATGGCAACACCGGGTCAGTGGGTGGACCTTGGTCCAGGAAGTCCGTCAGATCATCCTGATCAAAATCAACAGGTGGAGCAGACCACCCCAAGTATTCAGTCACCCTTGACATAAGATGCCTTTAGGAGGATTAGGCATGCAACCCAGGCTCAGGCCTGCCAAACTCCACCTCCGGAGAGGTGTCAAGACCACTGGCATCATGCAAGGACTGACAGAGATCCTCCATCTGACTGTGCCCAGACAAAAGGTCATCAGGAGGCACAACAATCTCCACATCAGACCCTTCCTCCACCTCTGAAATATACTCCAAGGGTTGGAACAAATCCAATCTGGGAGGAGGAACAGATTAGGTCTCAAAAACAGGCCTCACTGACTTACTGAGAGCTTTCCTCAGAGGTTCCACAGCGCTCCGGGGCACCTCCGGCAAAACATCCACAAACGGCGTCGAGGGCGCCGAGTGAGTCGGCTTTGACGTCGACCGAGGCGCTGACGGTGTCGACAACTTCCTCAAGGGCGGAGCCCTGAGAGTGTCCCTCGACGGACACAACGCCGATGGCATTGACGCCTTCCTCGAAGGCTTCACAGGTTCCGCCGGTCTCGGTGGCACCTGGCATGGCTACGGCGATCTCCCTTGTCCGATCGGGACCTCGACGGCTCCCGATGATCGCGCCGAACGCCCGAGCCCAAAGGCGTGCGAGTGGTGGACTGAGCCTATTCCTTGCCGACTTCTTTCGAAGGCGCGGACGGAACTGTGCTTTGCGATTCGAAAATTGCCATCATCTGCTGGCGGAATGCATCCCATTCGGTCGGCGACGAAGACTTGGTGGGACAAGTCAACCATCTAGCAGAGTCCTCTTCCGACAAGGACGGGGAAGGCGACCGGTGACGGCGCTTCCTAGAATGCCTCGAAGAGGCAGAGGAATGGTGGGAACCACTCCAAGGCCCTCTGGAATTTCTCCGACGCAGAGAGTCGCCCCTCGAGTCATCGGACAAAAGCCCAGCGGATTTCGACTTGTGGGGCTTAGACACCCTACCTCCCTTTAATTTCTTCTCACACTCCCGCAAGGCCTTAGAAGTCAGGGACTGGCAATCATCGTATTCGTCGGTGGCGTGGCTTTCGCTGAGGCACCAGAGGCAGATGTTGTGCGGATCCGTGATGGACATTTTCGAACCGCAGTCCCGACATTTCTTAAAGCCCGACTTTGGGGTAGAAGAAGACGAAGACATTGCTTTCGAAGAGAAGAAACGAGCGCGCCGAGATTCCGAAGCAAACACGTTTGCGGAAAAAACAGAACTGAGGCTATGGGCGCCGTGCGTCCTATATATAACATCCGGTGACGTCGATGCTCGACAGAGGCCCTCGAGGGACAACGTATCGACATCATCGACGCAGGATGCCCTTGGCCGAAAAATGTTCCGAAGCAGCACAGCTGTGGTCATTACCTGTCATAGATGTGGAATACATCGGAGGACACAATCCCCTCGAATCCTAACCTTTTTGCTTCTTGTCACCCAATCAATAGTTGCTTGCCTGAGGTGCTTCTCCTGTCGTGAGGTTGAGGCTGCTCCCTTTTTCGTGATGGTCTTCCGTACTCTACGTTTTGGCACCATGCTGGTTATTCTTGGGTCTCTATTTAGTGCCAACTACGACCTTGCACTTATCCGCTACCAACTCAATATTCCTCATATGCAAGATGTTTTTGGAATAATGTATATGACTTATGGTTTGACTGATTAGAGTAATGGGATTTAGGAGATTAAAGGGAATTGAACAGGAGCAAGGGAATAAAAGAGTTATAGTGAGCTTATCACTAGTTCTTGCATTACTGCATTAAAAAAAAAAATGTATTATTATTAAATGGTTGGAGCATAAATTGTCAATCTCTTACCATGAAAGGGCAATCAACATCTTTAAGTCCGTAGCCATAGTCAATACCAGTCTCTTAGTTTATTCTAAGCAAGGGCCACCCCCCAAAAAACTCTGTTTCTCCCCCCTTACCCATCCCCACGTCCTCTTTCCCCAGATTGTTCTCTTCCCCGGCACTGCCATTGTCACCTGTTCACACCCGGGCATAAGTATAGCCGTTCCAGGCGGGGTTTGTACTTTAACGCTGGATATTTAAGGTCATATTCCAGTAGGGGGTCCAGATCAATTGAAATTGGTGGAGTTTTCCATCCCTCGCCGCGGTCCCTTTTTCTGCCACAAGTACATCCCAGATTTTGTTCCACCATAGGACCAAGTCTGGGCCTTCCACGGATTTCCAGCGTCAGGGATGGTGATGCGTGCTGCCAGTAGCAGTTGTGTTAGCAGCTTGGCGCGTGCCCCAGATTTCGGGCATATGTCCTCCAGTAGGGCCCCCTGCAGAAGGGTTTTTGGGCAAACCAGGAGTTTAGTACCCGTAATGGCTACTATGGTTTCCACAATAGCTTCCCAGAACGAGCGGATCCGGGGACAGTCCCACCACATGTGGAAATACGAGCCAAGAGCCCCGAAGTTTCGCCCACAGGTAGGGGGAATTGCGGCCTGAAAGTGATGTATCTGTGCCGGGGGATAATACCATCAGCACAATAGTTTTAAGGCGCATTCCTTGCTTGTCACACACCTGGACGATGTGTGACCCCTGGCCCACATGTCCAGCCATTCTGCGTGGTCCAGTTGAAGGCCCAGGTCTGTTTCCCATCGGGACATATAGTCTGGTCTGAGGGAAGTTAGGGGATCATCCCTTAAAAATGTATACAGTTTCGAGATCCCACCCTTGCCTATGCCCTCCCAGGTAGTCAGTTTTAGTGGGCTCAAAGTTCGGATGGCCTTTCGTCTCACTTCTGGATGTGTGATCCAGTGGCGTAATTGAGAGTATGAGAACCTATCCTATTCCAAAAGGTGGAATTCCCTCTTGCATTCCTTGAATGTGCGTGGCTGACGCCCCTCAAACAGCTGTGCTAGCTTGAGTAAGCTCCCCTCTTTCAATTCCCAAAGGTCCCTGTGGGCATGTCAGATGCAAAGGCGGGGTTACCCAATACTGGGGAGAGTGGGCCCATGCCCTGGTAATCTTTTTCCCTTTTAGCACCTCGTCCCATGATTTTAGGGGGGCCTTTGTTGATGAGAGTAGGTGCGCCCATTGTTTTCGTATTGTGTTGGGGACAAACAGCAAAAAGCGGACCCGGAGGGAGCTTTGGGATTGCTTAATCGCCATCCATTTGGGCGCTGGAGCTTCGGCTGTCCATGTAAGCACGTGCGTAAACTGGGCTGCCTCTACATATTTTCGTAGATTCGGAATCCCCAAATCCCCCAGCCGGGAACCACCCAACATCACTTTCTTGGGGATTCTAGATTTCTTGCCCCACTATAGGAATCTAAGGACTTTGCGTTGGAGCTGTTCTAATGTTGTTTTCGGGATTACCGGGAGGGATAAACAACAGTAAAGTAGGCGAGGGAACAAGTTCATTTTTACCGCTGTGATACGGCCCATTAAAGAGCTTGCCCATCTATTTAGGTCCTTTTCGAACGCTTTATTAAGAGGGGGAAATTGGACGCGTATAGGTCTGCTGGGGAAGCTGTAAATTGGACCCCCAAGTACTCAATAGATTTGGTGTCCCAATGAATTAGGCATAGTGTTTGGAGTGAATGTCCCGTGGTGACAGCCCCACCCCTAACGCCACTGATTTCCTATAGTTTATTTCAATCCCGGCCACACTACCAAAGGCCTTAAGTTCTTGTAAGGCCGCTTAGAGAAAAGAACGAATGTCAGTGATGGTGAGAAGTACATCATCTGCGTACAGAGATACCTTGTGGGATGTGACCTGAGCTCCTACTCCCTGGATAGATCAGTTCCTACGTATGTGTTGCGCCATTGGTTCCATAATGAGGACGAATAAAAGGGGGGAAAGAGCGCATCCCTGTCGTGTACCGCATGTCAGGGGAATCGGGGATGAGCATTCCCGGTTAACGTGCAATAGTGTGTTCAGGGAGAAGTAGTTGGAGGTTATCATCTTCCTAAATTGGGGTCTGAAATTGAAGGCTTCCAGGGTTAGGTGGGGAAAGGACCAATCCCCCTGTCGAACGCTTTGGTTGATTCCAGGGCTAAAAGGGCCATCTTTCCATTACTCAAGGTGGTGGATTCAATTGGGTTTAGTGCCCGTCTAATGTTATCTCCCCGCTTTCTCCCCTGGTTAAAGCCCCTTTGGTCAACATTCATTAGTGTTAGGGAGGAGCGGGGCCAAGCGATCTGCTAGTACCTTTGAGTAGATATTTGCATCAATATTTAGGAGAGAGATCGGCCTGTAAGAGGCACCCTCTCTAGGTTCCTTGCCAGGTTTTAATGATAGAATTATAGTAGAGGCCTACATAGAGGGGGTCACACAGCCCACTTTGCCAAATGAGCTAAAAAGGGCTGTCGGGGGGGATAGAAGCTGACTGCTAAAGAGTTTATAAAATTTGTGTGAGAACCCATCAGGGCCAGGGGCCCTGGGATTTAACAATTTAATTACTGCCTCTACTTCCTCCTGTCGGATAGGGGCTTCAAAAGTTGTCGAAGTGTACGAAAAGAAGTAGTGGAACTATATTCCCTGTTGGCCTGCACCCACTTCCCACAAACCCCATCACAACGCCGCTTCTAGCACACAATACAAACCCCCAAATACATGCACCAAATGTTTAAAGAAACGTTCAGTGTAGTGCACTGAAAGTGCAAGTTTCAACTTCTTCCTACACTTTTATTTTAAAACGAAACCATTCCGGAACGGTTTCTTTTTAAAATAAAAAGTATAGGAACAGTAAAACTTAATTTAAAAAAGAGGAGGAGCACCGCTCCCAACCGCTCCCGCTCACTTCAACCACTGGGCTTCAAGTGCCTCCATCTCTTCCTTGGCCAAGCGCGGCAGGGCTGCCTCTGCAGTAACCGGTCTACTGGGGTTAGACATAGCCTCTAGTAGGTTTGCTTGTGCTAGGTGGAGTTTGTCACGCTCCCCATATTGGGTTACTCCATGTTGGTCTTTGAGGCCTATGATAAAGTTCAGATTTTGGGCCTGTGGCAATTTTATAGCTAGGAGTTGGTTGGCCTTATTGCTTTTTGTGTAGTATCCCTGTTTAACCAACATTGGGTGGCTTGCTGTCTCCTCGGCGTATAGGGCCTCTAGCTTGTTCTGAGCTATGCAGAGGGTGGAGTGGGCCTTGGGGGACCATCCCTGCGTACACTTTCCCTCAATCTCCTACATTTCCTGTTCCAGCAGGGACCTAGTTTGTTTTTTTCGTTCATGTTATGCTGCAGTATGCGCAATCAAGATACCCCTGATGACTGCCTTTATGGTGTCCCACATAATAGCTTGTGAAGTAAGTTCCGTGGGATTCTCACGAAAATAGTTTCTAATCGCTTTTGATACCTCATCCCTTAGGGTTATATCATTCAGGATTGGGTCGTATAGATGCCATCGTGGTCTGGACACTGGGGCTGGATTCCAAGCCCTAATTTAGAGCAGTACTGGGGCATTGTCCGAGAGGACGTTCGGGGCAATAGCCACCTTATTAGTGAAAGACATCAGCTGGGGCGAGGCCAAAATTAAGTCAATCAGGGACGAGGAGCGGAGAACCTGTGAAAATAAGGTGAAGTCTCTTTCTTCTGGATGTAGGACTCTCCAAGCATCCACCACTCCCAGCGATCTGAACAAATGTAGAATGCTCAGGGCTATCCTGAAGTCTTTGGGAGAAGGGGCATTCGTTCTGTCTTTTTCTGGATCAGGCACACCATTAAAGTCCCCCCCCAATGACAATTTAACCCTCCATGAAGGGGAGAAGAGAGGCCTCCAGACCCTCAAAGAAGAGTTCTTGACCCTAATTCGGGGCATAGATTGAGGCCAGTGAATATAGCTGACCCAAAAGCATCCCTTTTATGCCAATGAACCGGCCTGCTGGGTCTCTAATTGTGACCAGCTCCTCAAACTGGACGTCTCTTGCCATTAGGATCGCTGTCCCCATTCTTTTAGTTCCTCCTGAGGCAAAAAATTGTTTCGGAAAGTCTCTACTTCAGAGGCGAGTTAAATCTTCTGGGAGAAGATGGGTTTCCTGAAGGAAAGTCACTGTGACTTCCAGATCCTTGAGACGCTTTCGAATGGATTTTCATTTTACGGGAGAGTTCAGACCTTTGACATTTAGTGAGACAAAATTACGCCTTCGATTAGATAACTCTGGGTCTTCCCTCCTTCCCCGAAGCCGGGAACGGGGGTTCAGGAGGGTGGTGGCCACCATCCCAAGATTGAAAATTCCTGCATTCGTGCTCCAACCGGAATATTAAACAAATTACTCAGAAGCAGTATCCAACTGAGTCCAAACTATGGACTCCAAGCTTTCAAAATGCCAAAAACCGTCTGCAATATACCCTAAGGGCTCATAGGTGTCACTAGCTTGAGGTTAGGCTTGGGCTGTGCAAAGCCGGTCTTGCTGTTTTACTTCCTAGAGTTCGAAGTTTCTCTGATACCCATTTTTAAAGTGTTTCGGTGTCGGGGTCAGGCACATAGGACTTTTACCGCTGATCAAATCCTGCATTTCAGGAGTGTGAATGCAGTTTATTTGGATTACAACCCCTTTGGACTTTTGACCATGTCTGGCGCCTCGCTTTCAGTGGGAGGTCCTCCACTCCCATGAGAGTTTCCAGCGGGGCGGGGAAGCTGCCTTGTTTATCCGGTGAAGACATATTCAAGATTCCCTCTGCATCTTCCAGGTGTGAGATCGTTCGAGAGAGCCCCTTATAAGAGAACTGCACAGCTGTGGGGAACATCCAGAGGTATCTGATCTTCTGGTCCTGTAGGAAGAGCGTTAAGGGACGAAGGGACCTTCGTTTTTGCATTGTTGATGTCACCAGGTCCTGAAAGATCTGTAGGGGAGAGCCTTAGAATGACAGTTCGTCTCGGGTGCACCCGACTGCCAGGATCTCCTGCTTCATTGTATAGAAGTGGACTTGGGTGATAACATCTGGTGGGTATTCTGAGTCCAGTCCCCTCTGATGTGTAATCTGTGGGTATGGTCTAGTAGCAGCTGCGATTTCTCCAAATGTAGCAGGAGGGGTTGAAACAGATCCCCTATGTATTCGGCAAAGTCTCGGTATTGAACTGATGAGGGGACCCCTCTGATCCGGAGGTTATTTCTTCAGGCCCTGTTTTCCAGGCCCTCCTGCTTATACTCCAGAATGTCATTTTTGTCTGCCAGGACTCCGATCTTTCGGTGTACTTCCAGTCGGGTGGCTGCCTGTTCTCAGGTTTGCTCCTCTATGTCCCCCAGTCTCTGTTCCAGTTCCGTCACTCTTTGGTCCGTGTGCTCAATTTTGGAGGTCAGCTCAGTCATACAGCTGCAGAATTCTGTCTTGATGTCAAGCATAAATGACTGGATGTCCTCCTTGGTAGCGAGTTGCCCCAGGGAGCCAGGCGAGGCTTGTGGTGGGGACTTTGCTGTTTCTGACTTCTTCATTCTCTCTGCTGGAAGCAGCATGGTAGTAGTACCCCCACTTTTCTGGGCTTTGGAGTGTTTGGACCTGGTGACGGGCCGCTTCCGGAGGGTCCGAGATCCCTGTGCGAATATTCGGGTGTTCCCATATCTAGGAGGTCCCAGACGGATGTTTCCGGGCTTTAAACAGGTTGTTCAATGCCTTCCGTGAACTCCACTCCTACAGGCGAGCGAGGGAACCTCCTCCCCCGTGGGGGTGTCTGTATCACCCACCTTAGAGCGAGATGCTGCAGGCAGCTCGATCGTATTGTATAGCAGAGGGCTCCATTTGCAGTTTTGTCCGACCCACCCCAGAGCCGCGGGCTTCGGGAGTCTGCATCTGGCGGAGACTGCTGGGACACGTTGTGGCCAATCTGGAGGGCCAAGGGCATGTGGGGCACTGTAGAGCCCCCAATCCGGTGTCTGGCCTCGGGTTGGGGGCCGCTGGATCACTTTGCGGTCATCAAAGCGGGCCGGGGGTAAGACGCGGTATGTATTGTAGGAGCCGGATGCATCTGAGGAGACGTGCAGTGAGGAGCGTAGGAAAGCGCAGCTGACATACTGCGTATGCAGCACTCCGACTGACCCATAATCTCTGTGCTGGCAGCTTGTCCCTCACACGTACGTCTGTTGGTGCCCGGTGAGGGGGGACAGTCTCTGCCTCTGGGCTGCCGTTGCTTTGTCTGGGGGAGTCCACCCAGAGGAGCCAAACGTCTGCCACGTTTTGGGGGCTCCGCTCACAGCAGATCCACCTTATCGCAGAGCCATCTTGGAGGGACGCCACCGAAAGCCTGCCAATGAGCAAGATTATAATTGTGAGCCGTGAGCAGCAACAGCTCAATAGAGGAACGGACTTAGAGAGCTTGGGAGAGCCTGCCAAGCGGCACCGTTTACTCCGAGCATGACAAACGCAACAGCTGCTTCCGACACAAACAGAATCCTGCAGTACTTTCACATAGCTATGGTTGCTGGTGGCAGCTGATGTTATGACTTACCAATCAAGGAATCTTTTTTTCCACTTCATTTTCAAAACTTTATTTTGAACGTTGAAAGCCATCAAATAAAAGAATAATAGTAGAATCTATATACATAAAAATCAAATGTTGTGTGTGGGTTTGTGGCACAAAGCGTTGTTCCTTATACAATTCCACACTGTTTCACCAATCTTAACCAAATTTTGCATAGTTACTGGTTTGGACCTCCCAGACACTATTCGCTACATGACAATTGGACACCCCACCGTTTCCCCAATTTCAGCAAAAGTAAACATTTGTTTCTGGGTTTGTGGCCTGCCGACAAAGACGAAAACCATGTTCACCGGGAAGGGAAACACAACTTTTTATGAAAGGCAAATGGAACTGAGAGGCAAAGGTGAAGGCAGGTAGCATTCCAGAAGTTTCCAAATTGTTGCTGCATCAGGTGAAACATTTTTTACAGAGGAGTTTTGCTAGATGGTGCCTGCCAACTAAGCTCTAAACCATGTTCACCGGGAAGGGAAAGAAAAATGTTTGTTTCTCAACCAATCCCGACACGAGGAACAAAACTCAAGATCCCTATGGGACCTTGGAAACCATATTTCAAGGCCCTAGAATGCACGATTTCTGAGATATTAGCACCACAATGCACTGCAACAAACTGTACCACGCCAGGGTAAGGCAGGAACATTGACCTACAGGATCATTTATTTTCAACAATTGATGAGTGTTATGTCTGTCTACAGAACCCGTTCAGGGGAGCGGGTACTTTTGCTTTTACAGAATAAAAGTTATATGCAATAATAGCAATAATAAAACCCATACAAATAAAAAGAAATACTTTAACTACTATGGGAACACTCATTCAGTAATAAGCTCCTTCAATGAAGGAGTAGCTTGTCCTTAGGGCACGTGAAATGAGTAAGGTCAACCTGAGATCTACCATCACATTGGCAGAGTGCACTCAAATGATAAATGTTTGCATCAACACGTCTAAATGTTTTCTTTTTTTACATTTTTATTAACTTTTACAACAATTAACAAAAAACAAACAAAACAGTGCATGACATATAACTTCAAGCGTCATAAAATATAGTGAAATGTTCACTGCCTCCTCCCTAACTCGAGCCTACTCCCCTTCGCCATCCGCCATTGTTTCCTCTAGCGGTACTTCCCCCTCTGTATTCTCGGGGTATCATGTTCGCTTAGGCAGGCATGGGTGGTCCCAGACAGTGTGGCCACTAAGGCCATCAGAGATTCACCTTCCTCATCCCACCCCCCTATTGGCCGCCTCATTCCATACCGCTGTTTCCGCTTCTGCCCATTTCTGGAGATCATGCCACCAGGCCTCTACCTTTTGTCTATTGCTTGCTTTCGAACCCATGACTATTCTGTGCTTGGCAAGTATATAGGCCAAGTCCTTGAGTTTACTCGCGTGTTTCAGTTTGCGCGGTCTAAAAATCCCCCTACTATGCATGCCCACACAGATTCCACATCTAGCGTGATCCCTTTCTCGGTTAAGCGGTGGGCTACTTCTCCCCAGAATTTTCTAATTTCCGGGCATGCCCAGAACATATGTATCATCCCTGCATTAAATTCCCCACATCTGGGACATGTTTGTATTTCTGCGTTCTTGAATCGAGCGATCCTCAGGGGGGGGTGCGGGGGGGCAAGGGGGCGGGGGGTCATGTACGCTCTGTGAGTAACATATAGCTGGATCTGTTGCAGCCTCGCATTCCTGGACACTTTTTTGTGGTATCTCTGAATCCTCACCCACAACCCGTCATTCATGGGTTCCCCGTCCCAGTCTCGTCTCAGCTGGGTCACCTCCTTTCCCACCCTGAACATCAGCAGTTCATAGATTCGAGAGACCTCGTGCCCCCCTTCCCCCTCTGAGATATCATAAATTGTTTTTATGGCCATGTCGGGTTGGTCTTCCAGTGCTATTTCCGACCATGTCTGCCTTCGCCCGCCGTACCAGTCTGGTATAAGTAATATACTGCCCTGAGTGTAGACCTGTTTCTTCGACCAGTACGTTAAATTTCATTACCTTCCCATCTTGACATACATCTCCCAGCGTTGCAATGCCCGCTGGTTCCCAGTGCTTACGAATTGTCTTCCTAAGTTGCTCGTCCACTCCGGTCAATGCTACTAGCCGCACTTGTGGCTAACACGGGGTCGGGTTCTCCATGACCTGGCAAGCCGCACGCCACATCTTCCATCCCAGTTCTAAAATCCTCGTACACCGTTTTAACTCTGGTTTTGGCAGCCATATCCATTCTTTCAAAAAGAACGCAACACATTCAGACCTCAACAATCTGGACTCCGATGTTGAGTCTTCCGTTAACCACTTAGCCACATATTGTAGTTGACTGGCCAAATAATAGACCTCAAAGTTGGGCAATTATATGCCCTTTTATCACACATGTTCTGCAGTTTCCACAGGGCTATTCTATTCCTGGTATTGTGCCATATGAACCCAGTACATATGCTTTGAAGTTTAACAAAGAATCTCTTGGGTATCATATATGGTATATTCCCGAAAAAGTGTAACAACCTCGGCAATACCACCATCTTCAACAATGCCACCCTCCCTACCATGGCCAAAGGGAGCTTAGCCCAGAATCTCATACTATTCTCTATGTTTGCCACTGCCTTCTCTGTGTTATGTTTGTATTCATCCTCCACCGTGTGATAAATATCAATCCCCAGGTATCTAAAGGTTCTCATCTCACAATGTATTTGTTATACTGGTAGATTTTCTAGCGGAATCCCCTTATATCTCCCTATGGGGAATATGCATGATTTCCTAGGATTGACAGTAATGCCAGAGAGCAGCACAAATCACTCCATAACTTCTAGGATATATTGCAGGTTTTCCTCAGGATACTTCAAGTATAACAGCATATCATCAGCATACATTGATATTAAATGTGGTCCTCCTTTCGTGTAGATCTCCACCTCCTCATATTGTTGCCTCAGATATATCGCTAAGGGTTCCAGTGCTAGGATAAACAGCATCGGGGACGAAGGGCATCCCTGTCTGGTGCCTCTACTAAGTTGCCACCTCTCTGAGATGATCGGTCCCGTCTTGACTCTAGCTAGTGGCTTACCGTACAGTAGTTTCACCCACTTCAGATACCCAGGTCCAATTCCATATTCTTTTAGGGCTGCCATCAGCCAAGGCCATTTGACAGAATCGAAGGCCTTCACTGCGTCTAATGAAATAATTGCGACTTTGTGCAAGTCCCTTTCTGTTTGCTCTACGACATGGTGGAGCCTTCTAAGATTGTCGGATATGCTTCTGTGCGGAACATATCCGGTCTGGTCAGGATGTATGAGCTTATGAATAACTTGTCTCAGTCTATTTGCCAGCACAGCCGTGAGTATCTTGCTGTCCTGGTTCAGCATGGATACCTGTCTATAGGACCCGCAGTCCGTGCTCGGTTTGTCAGGTTTGAGAAGCGGAATAAAAATTGCCTCTCTCAGGGATTCCGGCAGTATCCCTATTTCTAACGCTTCGTTCAACATTGCCAGTAACGGGGGGAGCACTTCCGTCTTATATGTTTTGTAGAACTCACTGGGGAGTCCGTCCGCTCCTGGGGCCTTACTAGTAGGTAATAGCTTAATCACTGCTTCTAGTTCCTCCACAGTGATTGCGGCCTCTAGGTTATCCCTCTCTTCAGTTCCCAATTTAGGCAAGCCAATATCCTCCAGTGTTTCGACCATCTCATTCCATTCACCCCCTTCAACGTCTCCATACAGTTGCTGGTAGAACTCAAGGAACCCACCGTTTACGCCCTCTTGGGTGTCAAAAGTATTTGTCCATTCTCCCCCTTTATTGCTCTGATCATTGGTCTGGGTGTCTCTTTTTTTATACAACCATGCTAGCAAATTCCCCGGCTTGTCCCCACCAGCATGCTGCGCCTCTATGTATTTCTTGTAGTTCAAGTTGCATAATCTCTCACAGTGCCCTCCACACTCCTGCTGCAATTGACTTATGGTTTCGGCTTCCTCAAGGGAGCTCTCTCCTCTTTGCATAATTGCCTCTAATTTCGCCTCTGCCTTTTGCAACTCCTGCGTTATTCCCCCGGGCAGGCCTTTGGATTTAGATATAGCTGCTCCCCTCACCACCACCTTAAATGCCTCCGATTGAGTGCCAGCCGATTCTACGCTTCCAGTGTTATTTTCGAAATATTCTACAATTTCTTTTCTCAAGTCCCCTCTGAACACTGTGTGCCTCATTACACGGTAGGCGGTAAGGGTTTACCGGTACCGGTAAGGGCACTGGTACCGGTAAACCCTTACCGCCTTACTACGAGGTCCCTTTGCTGGACCCGAACTCAACGGCTGGTTTTACCAGCTGTTAAGGAATGGGCCCGCAAAGGGTCCTTGGTGCCAATTACGGTACTGCAATTTGCGGTACCGTAATTACCTCCTTCCCCATTCCCATTGAGCCCCCTGGGGGCAAAAATGGGAATGGGGAAGTGCATTGGTGAATGGGGAATTACCGGCCCGCTCACCTTGGAGTAGGTCGGTAATTCCGCCATCCACCAAGGCGGACACGGTAAAATACCGGCGGCAACCAGGGCACTAATAGCGCCATGGTTACCGCTTACCGTGTAATGAGGCCCTGTGTCTTTCAATGCTTCGGCTCTGAGCCGCCACGTTGGGATCCTAGCTCTAGGTGGCAAGTATTGCCATGTTAAGATCAGTGGCGAGTGGTCTGAGAGGACCCTCGCTTTGTATTCCGACTGCACTAGCTCCCCTGTCAGCTCCGGAGTAGCAAACATATAGTCTAGCCGTGTATACAAGTTTTGTGGGGCCGAGTAATGGGAATACTGGCTTTCATGTGGGTGGTGCAGTCTCCACACATCCTCCAGATGAAAGTCTCCCAACAGGGTCCTCAAGGTTTTGGCCGCAGGGGTAGGCCTATCTAGCTTTCTGTCTGATCGGTCCACCCTGGGATCCAGCATGCAATTAATGTCTCCTCCTCATATAACTGCACCCCCGAGGTACGGGCTAACTTTACTACATAAGGTCTTGAAATAGGCCACAGTATCTTGGTTCGGGGCACATGTATTAATGATACACAACTCTCTATTTTCTATCAATCCCTGTATCGCCACCATCCTCCCGTCAGACCCCACAGTGGACTGTAACAACTGAAAGGCGACATGTGGTGCTATCCACGTATTTACCCCTCTGGCGTATGCTGAATATGTTGCCCCTATGGTGGTACCCTTCCATTTCTTCCTTATCACATCCTGTTTTTCTTTTGTAAGGTGGGTTTCTTGTAACAGGGCGATGTCTATTCTCTGCCTCTTAGATACATCATTATCTTATTCCTCTTCAGGTAACTATTGAGCCCCCTGACATTCCAGGTTGCTATCTTAAGGTCTCCCATCTGTCATCCGTACCCAGTCCGCCTTTGTCCTCCCTTGTCCTTCGCTTCATGCGCAGTAGCACGTGGGTGTAAGCTTGTTCCCTAACTGATTCTTCAAACTCCCCATCTCCCTTCCCTCCCCCCTCTTGCCTGACCCCAACTGGCGTCCTCCAACTCTCTTCCCATCCTCAACCCAACCCCAACTCAAACTCTCTTATCTCCAACACCCGCCTCTCCCTCCCCAGCCCACCCGCCCCCTGCTCAAACCAAACCCCCTGTCCAAACTCTCCTCCTCCCATCCCACCCATCCCCAACTGGTGCTCAGCTCCATCCCTGGATCTCAGGCTTTCCCACATCTGGCTCCTATCCGGTAACACATTCCTAGAGCCCAGCAAGGGGAATACCAATCTAACAGTATCCAATCTAACCTAACCATGGTGGAAAGAGTGCGCCTCCTTACGCTGGTAAACTCAGACACCTTCCCTGCATTGAATTTTCATTGTTACCTTCCCTCCATATGTGACCGTTTTAACTCGCCCGTACTCTGCAACCGTCACCTGCAGTACTATATTCTAGTCCCAAGATCCAACGTCCACACTCCAACACGTGTCAGAGTACTCCGGATCATATACCAGCTTGGCCATCCGTCTGGTCATCTGCTGTCGCCGGACAGTTCTGGGTGCCCAACGACTCCGTGGCCTCCTCTGGGGATTCAAAGAACAAAGCTCTGATTCTGTGGAACACCTTCAGTTTTGCAGGGTACATCAACATGTACCTGTATCCTGCATCGTGGAGCCTCCTCTTAACAGTTCCAAATTGTAGACTGCCTCTTTGTACCAAAAAGGTATAGTCAGGGTACGCTGTGACGGACGCTGACGCTCTATGTATCGTCCCACTCTTCCGGAAATGCTCCAGGATCCTCTCTCTGTCTTTATAATTTAAGATCTTGGCGATGATCGGCCGAGGGGGGGGGGGGGGGGTCCCGGTGGTGGTTTAAGAACTTGTGTCCTATGTGCTCTCTCAACAGTGAATCCCTGGGTGAGCGCCCCACCTTTAATTTCTTGTAGTAGCATGGTCTCAATATAGTTGTTCGGGTCCGATCCCTCCTCGCCCTCAGGCAGTCCTATGATCAGCACATTATTTCTGCGCGCCCGCCCTTCCGCCTCTTCAGATCTGCTCTCCAAATTCCGCACTTGTTGCATCAATGCCTTGACTTCTGCGGCATTCGCTGTGCAGGTGACCGTATTGGCTTTCAACTCCGTCTCGAGAACGGTTGTGCGCTCTGCCTGCACTCTTACATCTTGACGCAGCAGGTTAACATCTATCTGCACTGCATCTATCTTGAGTTTCAGTGCAGTTTTGAGCTCCGCAACTGCAGCATCCAATTTATTCTCCCCAGACACCTTCAAGTCGGCAATAGCATCCAGGATTTGCTGGTCCATGCGTGCTGGGGGTGTTTCACCCTGCACAGTTTGCTCTTTGTCTACCCCCAACTGTCACAGGAGGGGATTTAGTGAATTCTTCCATTGTCTGCTGCTTCCCCTTCTGCTTTAGTTGTTTATTGGCCATGTTTTGTTAGACTTGGCTTTAACTCCTGTCGCCACCTCAGTGTACTGCTACACTTCAGTGCCAAGTAGGTATGTGGACCTCTGCTACAAGCCTGCTCCACGTGTGCTGGCGGGCTGTGCTAATTGCTGTTCTATGCCACATGCGATTACCATCCGCTCAAGCAGTCTCTGTGTGTCTGCGCACTCATTGCAAATTACGTGTGTATGTCCACGTGAGGGCCCTATATAGACCCCCCTCAGGCTTATGTTCACTTGTCGTAGTTTATGGGGGCAAGCTTACAATAATCCCCAGTACTACCGTCTGGCAGGGTGCCCATGGGGCTCCTAGTTGGGCCACAGAGGTCGCTGGTCGTTGCTTCTCTTAGTTACTTTATTCGTTCCACTTCAAATCCTTCGTTCCATTTGCCACACTAATTATGCCTATTCCTTCTTCATTCGCCCCCAAGTCTCCAGCGGGCTGCCATTATCCTCAGCGAAGCAGCGTGACTGCCCAGTGTACCCCCACCAGCCTGTGCGTATTGTACCCCCTGTGCTCCCTCTATGGATGTGGGGGGGACACAGGGTCTGCGGGCCGGGAGGCGTTTCAGGGCTTCTGATGTCGCTGCACCCCGCAGTCGTCACCTGCCGCTGCGTTGTTCGCCAGCGGCCGGGCCACTGCAGAGCCTGGAATCCGGGCTACAATATAGTTTGCGTGTTGAAGCGCGAGGAAGCGCTAAACTGTAGCCCTCAGTTAATGTTCCGCTTTCTGTGCCGGGCAAGTAGAATCTCATCCAGCCCTGAGGATGCACTCGAGGCGGGCTCCTTCCGCCTCTCTGCCGTCCACACCGTCTCCACAACGCCCTCCAAGCCCTTGTGCTGGGTCACCGTATGGGGACACCCAATTGTGTTCGAAGCCTGTGCGGGCTGCTCCCTTCCGTCACTCTCCAGATTACAGCGGAGCCACTTCCTCGCTCGACTTGAGGTGCAACATTGTATACATACTCATTTGGATACTTGATTATGGCCTCACGGCGTTGGATGCGATGTGGCATTCAGCGCGCACTTCATCAGCAACAGTCAGTTTAAGTTCCCGGGGCACTCACAGTCCTTTGTTCGTGCCGCCGGCCATTTTGTTTCAAGGCTTGCCTAAAAGTTCCAAACTTGTCGGTCCCACAAGTCCTACGGGGCCCATGCACGTTGCAGTCTTCTTCCATGAGTGCCCAACATATTCACATGCACAGTGGTGTATTCTCGAGGTCCAGCCCAGTCATTTTGTGCATGTCAATGCAGGATCATCAAAGGATCATACGGAGCAGCGAGGGAGACACGGCTCACTCCATGGCTCTCAAGCCACGCCCCCATACGTCTACTCTACATAATGGGTATTGGTACATAAACAAAACTGCACACACCACTGACGCAGACTTGAGAACCACTGCACATAGTTAACGTTTGCATGATGGCAATCAAATGTGAAGTATCAAGAGAATGAGACTTGAGAGACTGACATTTTCCATATCTCAGCACTATGGCGCAGGGTCTTTCTCTGTTCCATTAATCTGGAATGAACTAAAATGGCACCTGTTTTAGATACATTAGGAAAGGAAGTAAAAGCCAAGAGAGATAAATTACTTTTTTTCCCCTAAATAAAGATACTTGTCAGATTTAACTTTGGATTTGATCAGCGTCTGATCCAGAATAGTAATGATTTGAGACTGATTAGGTCACGTATGTAGTCTATTACAACTTCCTGATGTAGAGAATAGGACAAGGCACATTTTGCCACTCCGAAAACACTGTGTAAAAAGATTTTCTCTTTAATTTGGATTGGTGACCAGGAGAAAACCCCCAACCTTCAGTACCAAAAGCACTGATTGCGTTTCACCTAGTTTGATAAATGGGGAGAATTGAATCAAAGGTTAAACCACCCATATCCCTCTCAAACTTAATAATAGCATTGTTTGCAAGGGCAAATTTATTAGCAGACAAGTTTATATGGTCACTCCAATTCATAGCATTGTTGAACACTATTCCAAGGTATGTGAATTTAGAGACCGACTTTAGTTTACATCCAGAGGGTGCAATACAAGGTAAGTTAACAGTGGACTTACCCACACACACACACACACACACACACACACACATTAAGGTGGACGTTTGAGCCTTCAAGACCAAATCTCTGACATTCATATACCTAGCATATCCATTTATGAGTTTCTGCAAAGCACTTGGGGTGCAGGCCAATAGGACAGCATCATTCGTGCATGACGGGACACAGATGTTTTTATCTGCCATTCTGGGCGTGTCCTGTGTTAATTTATTTAGGTAAAGAGATAGCGTGTTGATATAAAGTTTAAACAATAACGGGGCCAACACACACCCTTGCCTTACTCAACGCAACAGGAGTGGCCAAGGAATACCGAGTGAATGCAAGATAAACCGCACATTTTGCCAGTTCACATAATCGAATGCTGAACTCAGGTCCATAAACCCCAGGTTGATTGGGCATCCATGACCCAGTACATATTTGACCAGAATCAACATGATGTTAAGGATCTGTCCGATGGGCCCAACTCCTTCTCTGAATCTGTATTGTTCCTCAGGGAGGATATTATTAATGTGTGCCCATTCATTTGTACGATTATAGACCACCCTGCCAAGCCATTTAGATAAGGAATCAATTAACAAAATTGGGCAGTAGCATTTTGGGTCCAGCCTGTCACCTTTCTTATATAAAGGTATTATTACAGACTCCTTCAAGCTACAATGAATTAGAGCACTAGCAATTCTTACATTAAAAATCTCACTGAATACAAGCACTCAGATCAAGAGGTTGCATTTGAAAACATTTATTGCGATCAGATCTGGACCTGGTGATTTCACTATTGGTGCAGAGGGCAGGGCGCTCCTTTCTTCTTCAATGGTAAATTAGATCAATGGGCGATCGGATGAGGCTGAATCATAATTCATTGGGCCTCATTACGAGGGTGGAGGTAGCCATGCTGTTTATACCGGCATGGCTACCCCCAAACTTGGGTCCGGCTCCAGGATCCCGCCAAAGGGGAATTACCGGGCCATTCCGCTCAGCAGGCCTGGTAATTCCCCTTGCGCGGGACCCAGCCGGTACGTCCCCATTCCCATTTTAGCCCCGTAGGGCTCAATGGGAATGGGGAGGATGGTAGCAGCGGTACCGTTCATAACAGTACCATTGCTAACGTCCAGTTTGCTCGTGGGTGCCGCTCTGCATGCCTGGTCTGACCAGGCGTGCAGAGCGGCACCCGCGAGCATAACTTGTAATGTGGCGGCATGGTAACAACGGCGCCGGTAGCACTACCAGCACCGTTGTTGCCTTATCGCCACAATCGTAATGAGGCCCATTATATCAGCTATCACATAATTTTTGGCTTGGGATGGAAGAGTGTATAGTTGGGTAACATGAATAACCCCTGCTTCAACCGGTGATAATACAATATCAACATTGGGGGATGCCCCAAAACCCTGCACATAATCTTCCAGAATACATTTTTATTTTTTTGCAGCTGCATCTAGGCTTTGCCAAGCCTTATGTTACCATATATTTTTCACTTGTGTTAATGTTCTTTATAGAGCAGTCTCAGCTTAGCCAGTCTCTCCTTCTATCTAAAATCTTATGGATTTTAATAATAGGGATTTCATTTTCTTACATTCCTTAATATACCAATTAGGGTAGCTATTTGTGGATTGATAAAGCCTAACGTCGGAAAGTCATATGCAAACTCACTTTTTCCATTATGATATTCTAGGCTTCCAGTGGTGCATTATCTGCAGCCAGACCAGCTAGGCAGGCACTAATACATTTGCCAGACCAGAGATTCTTTCCTGTTCTACCTTAAGCCACTTCAGCGGTGTCCGCATGGTTGGGTGTAATGAATTAGATTCTCTCAGGGGTCAGTACATTTCTCTGTGTTATATTGCGTGAACAAGTAGATCATGCAAAAAGCACCAATCTTGAACATGGATCAGAAAATAGTCAATTGTCAATCTATAGCTAGTTTTCTTAAATATGAATGAACCCAGAGTGTCTGACAGTAACCTCCCATTGACAATCCCAGCTCTAATAATTTGCCTAGAAATAATTTGCCAGCTTTTCATGTACTTCCGTCCAGCATACTAGGTGATGGGATGTTCTATGCGAGATCCACATCTTTGACAGACCAACCACCACACTACAATCATCCATCCTTCCCCCAATTATGAGCATAGGTCTATTGCTGCAGTTAGAGGGTTGCTGATCTCTATCCCTATTAAACACATGTAATAATGTCTTAATAAACTAAGAACAGATTTTTGTAAGGCATTATAAAAATGTATAGTTATCTATAGGCTGATTGAACCACCCCAAATACAAACACCCAATACTGTGTCATAAAACAATTCTGATCTGCAACTATCACATAGTTTCCTACTGACATATGCATCCTGACCGCCTTCATTCCTTCCACTTTTGCTTTTTATTTCTGTAATTTGGAAGCTACGAAAGCCATTTATAGGAATTAAATAGGAGCTCCTATGTCCCCTGGAACAACAAATGAGCATATAAAGTTCATACATTCTGCATCCCAAAGTTTTTTGTTTAATTTGGCTTTGCTCCAGGAGACTATTGTTAAGTCTGTTGTTATGGGGTCTGATTGGATCCTAGCAGGCCTAAACCACCAATCTGCAGGGAGAAATAGCTATTATTATATACTGGATCCCTGTCCTATCCAGACAGTTTCTCCTGTGGAGAGACAAATATCGCTCTTTATAAAACTATAGGATTCAAATCCATGATTTCTTCAATATCTAAGGATCCCACGGCTCTGATCCCACTGATGACTTCAGGTTATCATTTAGGGAGTAGAGGTTGCCCTTTTTAAGTCTATTCCAGGCAGATACCAGTGTTCATGCAAGTGGCAATCCTTAGCACCACTGTCTAAATACACCTCAATACCCAACTCTGAGAGAACATCATGTTTGTTCCAAAATATATTGCAAATATTCATATCTATAAATGTTACTATTATATTGTATCCACCACCACAGATACAGTCTGACCGAATACGCAGCAGATGAAGCATCTGATTAGGACTCCCAATGATGCCTAGATGTTCCCGTAAACCTTTGTTGAGTCATCTTCTCTATGCATTTTTATTGCTGCAGAGCCAGCCAAATAAGATTCTGCTTTCTACAGCTTTCCATGGTATCCATTGGAATGCTTTTACCATATTCCTTCGTTTTTGCACATAGATTTTCAGATGTGTACATGCTAGACTATGTGCTTGGCTGCATAAAGCTTATTGTGTCCAATAGGTCTGTTGTGATATGACCATGCCTAATTGGTGCAGGTAAGGTAGCATTGATAGCAATTGTAGAAGTGTTGATGGCACATCCTTCTCATACGTCAGGTATCTGTGGAACAGCCGGCTGCCATTGCTTGCAACATCAGCCTTGTTTGGAGGTCTGTCTCTCAAGGAATTTAATGCCAGCAATCTACCATTTTGCTATGAATGTTACTCACTGGGAAAGATTTCCTTTGATGTTGATTTGGAGAGTAGAACTTTATAAAAAGGTGCCCTTCCCTAGATTTCTGTACAAGGTTCAAAATGCCCCAGGAGCTTTGAAAAGGAAAGATTTCTAGAAAATAGAGGCAATAATTTGCAAGTAACTTGGCTGAACAGGTTGCCAAGAGTTACTATTACGTTATACAATTCGGTTTGGGAAGGTGACATCAGGGTTTCCAAAGTTGAAGATTTACTACTGGGCTTCACAATAGGGAGATATTCATGATCTGGAATGTAGATGTGCTATGAATCTCATGGTGCAGCTAGAGCTGGCAGGTGTGGGAAAGAAGTGATTTTATAACTTGTTATGCGAGTCAAAAGGTGTCCTATACACCCTAATGGTATCGAGGGCATGTGAGGTGGAGTGGTGCCAAGCAAATGTAAAACTGGGATGGAAGGGTAAGGTCTCTCCGAGGACCCCAATATGGGGCGGGAACATACGAAAATAAATTTGCGGGATTTCCATGGCTGGGAAGTGTGACGATCCTTCAAATAGCATCACTTGTCCCCAGGGGCGAGCCCCTTTCCGTGAGGCTTGGGAGGTAAGGCTGCTAACCAATTATCCCTCTATGGATGTAACATGCGGGAGGATCTCCTGTAGAGGGACTCCTTTCCAGGGGATAAAGACGCTATTGGGAGACACAGATCCTTTAAGCCCCAGCCCTGTAGGCTGATGTTAATGCCTGAACCTTCTACCCAGAAGCTCACGTCTGAAAGTATGTGTTATTGTAAAATATCAAACCAGTTTTATGTCCAGAAGGAGAAGCCGGTGAGTGAGGGGGCCACATCGAAGCCCGTAAGGCTGAACTTGAGCTTTGGGAGATTGCAGCAAGGCACGTATCTAGAGTTAAAGAGAGAAGCAGCCGGACACCCGAGAAGCGTCTTACGCATCATTTGGGAACCAGTACAGTAAACCTGGACAGATGGAAAGGTTGTGGCGCGTCCTAAAGTGGGTTGACCATCCGGTCTGACAACAGTGCCGAGACGCCTACTGTAACCTGCAGCAGAACCGCATAGGCGATTGTGCAGAAAGTACAAGATATTGTGGTGGAGGCGTGACCTGTCGTAGGTGGACCGAGGGTTCCGAAAACTGTGATGAGACCGCCAGCTGTAGTTGGCTCTGAAGGGAAACAGGGCGCAGAAATAGCGTAGAAGAAGTTGTTGAAGTAGAGAGACTGGACCCGCAACCCCTGGCAAAACCAGTGAAAAGTTCCCCCAGGAGAAGGTAACAGGAACAAATACAAGTACGGGAGGGGGCCAGGAAAATGCAAAACTGTAAGCCATGAAGAAGCAGAGGAAGTAGTAAATTACTTTGCAACCCAATTCCCTGGACAGTTCCACAAGAGTCGAGAGGGACTCAGGGAGCATTTTCATTGTCCCATTGGGGGCAGGCTAAAGAGTATAAAGAAAGTTAAATGCGTGGAAATCGCCTTTAAGGAATTACAGATTTTGCTGAAAACTGTCAGGAACCGTGGGGAACCAGCTAGAAAAAGGGATTCCTTCTTCTAGCCTCATGGGGATCCTGTAGAACTGTTTTTTTGTTGTGCGAGTTAAGAAAACCAAGAACTTTAATGTAACTTTTACTTTGAGAAAACATGATGTCTTTGGGACACTTTACAGACAGGAGAAGGGAGTCATTCTCCTGGGTCACGATCAGAACCCAAACTTTATTATTGTTTATTGTATTGACAGGGATAGTGTAGGAGCATTTTGACCGGGACAGTGCTTTTTTGATTTAGACTTTCTCGGACTTGCGATGAACACCTGAGTTTGTTTAGTTTAGGTAGGGAAACCCCATTAGAGTTAAGGAAAGATAAGCTTATTTTTCTTTTGAATAAAAGTTTATAGCAATCATCATGCACCACTTGGTCAGATTCTTCATTCCTTGTCGGCACAGGAGACAAGGGGATACTAATGTTGGGGGACATCATTGCAAATGGAGCGCTGAAGGTATTCCAAGAGCTGAAAGAGTGATTTGTGTTGGAAATGGAGGATTTCTACAAATACTTGGGAGATCCATCATGACCTAACTACCCAACTTGGCAATAGGCCGGATCTACTGGAAAGTACTCTGCAGGAGCTAAATGCGTTGAAAAGCTTCATTCAGTTGGAAATATCGACATGATCTATAAAGCAGTAGCCTGGTTTTGCAGCGACCCCCTTAGATTAATTTAGACAGAAGTGGCCCTAAAGTATAGTTTCACTCCCAAACGATGAATGGGGAGAAGATGAGAGGCTCCAAGAGAGGTCTCGACAAACACCGGATTTGACCTAATCCAGTTCAAAATATTTGCATCAAGTGTACTACCAGAATAAAGAATAGAGTCAATGGCTACCCATTTCATAGCCGCACAGGAGGTGCACCTGTGTTACAGTGAGGATAGCTTGTACATGCGCTAATCCAAAGATCACAAGGGGGTGAAGTATAACATAAAACACAGTTAAATAAATGATTCAACAATTAAAAATGAAGGCAAAATGCCTAAACAACATAAATAATTTAGAAATACAAAGAAACCAAGTCAAATAGGGGTGGGTTAGTGTTAGGCAGAAACCTATGCAGTTCCCTTAAGGACCACTGCAAAAAGTTTAAGACTACAGGAGTAAGCAGTAAACCCAATTGGTAGCAGTCTGCACCACCCACATTTACCTGGTAGCTGTGGCTGAGCAGTCAGACCTCTCTCAAGAAAAGTTAGGCAGCATATAGAGTATACTGGAGAGAGAGAGGCATGTATTACTACCTGCCAACCCTTAGTGCACTCCCAAGGGAATATAATCCCAAAACATGTAAATGTGGCAGGCACGTGACCTCCGATAAAGCTTCCACTGCTTGCGATTCTGAGTTTAGCTAAAGGTGTCGATCTCTTTTATCTAGGGTTCACAGTTGGTAGGGTAAATAGAGTAGTCGGATGTGTGATCGCTGCTACCCGATAAGGTTGCCAAGCAGTTGTGTTTACCTTTCTAAGTTCACTTCACAGAGTTTTACAATAAGTATATTAATTCATTGATGTAAACCAATACAACTTTTGGGAAAGTAAAGAGACCCTTCATGGGTTGTTTTTAATCAAACCAAAACAATTTTTTCACTTTCAAAATTCGTCAAGATCCATAATTTGTACAGTTAATGACATCTTATTCATAAATACATAAGGTTTGTTTCTTTATGTACATAAATTCACAAAGACCCTTTAGGGTAACAACAAAAAATAACTAATTTTTAGAGTAGCAACAAGAAAAGTAGTCAAGCAGATTTCCTAGTTATAGTCAACAAAACAAAATAGAGTATACACAATAGGGCCAAAAACACAGTAGCACAAGCAAACACTGACCAGAGCTTAGGTATATAAGTATATAATTATTTATTTAAAAAAACACACTTGTAAAAATACACTGGCACTAATATGTCAAGCAAGTTCAAATACAGTCACTATAAGTATATACACCTCCCTAGTTAATTATTCGACAAGTGTAGGTTAAGACACCACTTATTTAGCAAAACAGAGGTGAGCGCGTAACCATAGATGGCACTCCAATAATTTGTTTAAAAAGGGAGAGAAAAGGCAGAATAGGAAAATAACAGTACCAACACTTTTAAGAAACCACAGCAAGTCAAGAAAGGCAGGGTCTACTGTATAGCAAAAAGTTCATAGGCCAGGCCCACTCTTGGAGAGCAAGGCGGAATGTGCCCAAGATCACACAGTGGAAATG
Organism: Ambystoma mexicanum; assembly: GCF_040938575.1. Classification (NCBI taxonomy): domain Eukaryota; kingdom Metazoa; phylum Chordata; class Amphibia; order Caudata; family Ambystomatidae; genus Ambystoma; species Ambystoma mexicanum. The sequence continues at coordinate 724,940,835 of NC_090929.1, forward strand.
CGCTCAAAGTCTTTGCAGAAAAGTCAAAAGAGGTTGGATCAGTTCAGAAAGGTAAAGTTAGCAGGTTCGAGGTCACCCCAGGATAGAGAGTCAAGGATTTGCGGGACACCTTGGACAATCTGTTGCAAGGGAGACCAGGCGGGACACAGTACCTAAAGTGGTGAGAAAGCTCCAGCGGGGGCAGTTGTTCCTGGCAGCGGGTGCAAGTCGGGGCTTCGTCCAGGGGACGAGAAGATCTCGACGTGGAGGAAAGCTGGAGGTCGTTGCACTGCCAGGGAAGAAACCAGCCTCGGAGTTTCCCGGTTAAAAGTTACGACCCTTTTATTCGCGTTAGTGGTGAAGCGTGGCTATCCGGCCGCCGGGGTGCTTGGCACGGGCGATTCGACCACGAGACGATCCAGGAAGGTGAAAAAGGCGAACTGGTTGGTCCCACCAGCTCAATGAGAAGAAGCACTCTCAAAGGGAAGAAGACTCTCCAGGAAGAAGATCTCCTCTGTCGTCGGGGAAGTGGTGAGTTCGTACAGCAGGGCTTCACCGGTGGTGTCGTCGTTGTAGATGGCTCAGCTTCTCCCATCTTCGGATTCTTTAGGTCCAGTGGCGACTTCTGAAGTTCCAGTCCCCAAAGCCCTGCTTTTATGCAGCAAAACCCCCATTCATCAGCATAGCTGTCACTCAAACATGCTAAGTGGTGAGCCGGGCGGCTCACCAATGGGCCAATCACACAAGAGTGCGACTTGAGTTGCCAAGGCAACTCAATCCAGGGTGCCTAATCCCCCTCCCACACATCCTGTTGACCCCAGACAGAGTGGCACCATTTGAAGGGCTTCTGTGGAGAAGCCCGCCAAAAAGTGGAACAAAGGGCTCGACTTGGGTTAGAGTTTCAGAGGCGAACACAAACGCCATTTTAAAACCGAGTCCTGGCAAAAAGACCCAACCGGGGAATAAATATTAAATAAATAACCCAGCGGTATCTTTAACATTGCACCAAAAAGTGGTGCGTTTAAAATGAATGGGAAAATCCCATAGGAAATATTCTGGTGGAATATTTCGCGTGGTATCCACTGCCACCAGCCAGAAACTCGACAAGGGAGGACTGGACAGTGCCCCCTTGGAAAACAGATCCAGGGGCAATTGAATTACCCCTACCAGTACTTACACAATATGATGGTTTGTACTGGTTCTGTTCACAATTTGAGACTAGTAAAGCCAATGGTGACTTTACATGCCCTGGGAGACAGTATTCAGTCCCAGGGTATGGAGTCTATGTTTGGGGGTCACTATGACACCCCTTTGTTACTGCACTGAGGGTGCTGTGTAACACATACCAAAAACACAATGAAGCTCTATGGAGTAAAAGACCCCATAGCCCATAAAACACATTACATAGTCAAAGGACATTCTCAAATCATGCCTAAGAGTGGGAGAAAAAGAGTCTCGCTCTTAGCAGGAGGAAAAAATAAACCCCAAAAATCCAGCAAAGTTGCTGGGGGACCCACTAGGTTTGGGAAATTAGCCTTAACAGAGAATTCTCCCTAACAGTTAGTAACAACCAGGTGTACATGTCATGTACTGCTTTGTCAATTGCAGCACGCAATTGTTATCGACACATATGATGGGTGTTTCTGGTTCGGGAATGAATGAAAAACTTACTAGCACGGTTACTGTGGGTGCCGAACTGTCATCAGGGCTCAGATAAGTTGAAAAGAGGTGGAGAAATGGGGCTTGGTGACCAGAAAACATTCTGGTGGCGTCTTGAAAATATAGTATAATTTCTGATGTCTCTAGTACAGGCCAGCAGTTCAATTTAGATAACTTGTAACTGGAGGCACAGCCCTAAAATCGGACAGGATCTAGTGGGCTGAGGGAACGAGATATGTGTACATTGGATGTTCCTGTCCTCTCTAATTTCGTACTGCAATCACTTTTAAGCAGTTTGCGATTTCTACCTTCCCACGGTCCCCATGCATCGGAAATAAATCCTAATCAAGAGGTGAAGAAACAACCATTGACTATGACTGGTTATATGGTAGCCTCTTTATTATTTTAGTGGCTAATCTTGTGAGTTTTTTTCTTCTTTTCTTTAAAAAATATTAGGTGTTCAGATAAAATAAGACAACACAGAGGAGCACCGTGCTATTAACTTAACATAGCTAGGTCAAAGACAACAACTGTGTGTATAGGCAAAGGTAAATGTGAACAATGCAAAAAAGAGGTGCAATTCTTCTCCAGTCTGTACAAACAATATGCAATGGTTTCTTGTAATTGTTATAATTGAACTAGAGGTGTACACAATATTCCTTCATAAAGGTCACAATCTCATAGTTTCAATACTGTGAAGTATTGTCTTAAAATACTGTTTTTCTTTCTAATACATTGAAACAGACCAGTAGAGTTAGAAAAACACAAAGTCCTTTTAGATGTGAGGCACAGATATTAAGCCCTAACTAGGTTGCTGTGGTTAGGGGCAATTATATTGGTCTATGTAGTAAAGGTTAGAAGGAGTGGTCAGCTGTGGCTGATCCCCGACCAAGAGAGACTGGTCAGGGATCAGCCACAGCTGACCACTCCTTCTAACAGCATATTCAGCACGGCTGGATGCAGAGGACTGGGTGCCAGGTCCTCTGCACCCAGCCTGGAACAGACAAAATGATGGTTGTCCCGCTCTGCCTCAACTTCAGCAGCACCAAACCAATCAACGGAAACAGAGGAAACACACATGCACCAGGTTAAAACACCAGGAATCAATAGAGCATCGCCCAATGCACCTCCTTGAGGGAACACCCTGGGGCAGAAGGTGCCAAACTTCCACCTTCCAACCCTGTGGTTTTGGGACTACCTTGGCTCCTGCGCCACAATCCCATTATCAATTGGGAGGCGCATACTTTAGTGTTCGCTTCTGCCCACTGCCTTTGGAACTGTTTTTCCTCCAGCATACCTCAGAACACCACTGCATCCACGCCTCTTACGTGGGGAAAGGGCTCATCTCGCCTTTGTTCTCTGTCTCAGGTGCCGCAAGTCTACTCAGAATTTCAGAGCGTGTTTGCTGAGCCCAGAGACATCCCTTTGCCACCCCACAGACCCTTTGACTGCTCCATTGACTTGCTGCCCGATGTTGTGGTACCTCATGGGATGGTGTATGCATTGTTCCAATCAGAAGGGCCGGCTCCTGCTACGAGACAGCGTTCTTGAAGAAGGGTGTATTCATGGTCCTGGAAAGTAAGTTCTGCTGATTCCCGGGAGATTCCGGTTCAGGAATCTACCATCTGGGGTTCTCTGTTTGCGCTAAAAGTGGCCGCATCTTGCGATTCAATGGTTACAAGTGTTTATAGTCATATCATCGAATGCCTTACCATCTAAAAAAAAGCGTTAAAAAAAACCATCTAATGCATTTTTTTTCATTTTTTTTTTCAAATGGGGGGGTCCCCACTCACCCCCCCCTTTTTTAACCTTTAAAAACCCAATACAATTAAAATAAATCCTTTACCTTAAAAAAAAAAAACGCATTAGATGCTTTTTTTTCCAATGCTTTTTTTTAGATGGTAAGGCATTCGATGCTTTGGCATTCAATGCTATGACTAGATACTGTTACAAGCTGCAGAGCTCACAGGACTAAGCTGCCATTAGTCTCCAGCCAGGGCATGCCCCGAAGCAACCACTTCTTAATAAGATGTGTGCGTTTTAAGGGTTTAACAATGGTCCTCGCAGCATTTTATCTGCACGCGAGTGAAATCAGTATTAACCGATCCCACACGAGTGGTACTTTTCCACTGTCTCTTTATTAAAGTCTTCAATTAATAACTTCTGCTTGCTTCTGCTACTACGTGAATGAATATTCGACTGGATACCGTTTCCAGCAGTGCTCTTGCAAGGATGCCAGGTTTGACTCACCGGCTTCTGTGAAACTTGTTCTGCAGATTGCCCGACTTCTGGCAGATATGTCGATCAGAGTCTTCTCAGAAGCCGCAGCTGCCCCGCCTTCCCCTCCCATCTCATGCGGGTTACCCCAAGACTCTTTTTTGTATTTTTATTTTTTTACCCACACTGTATTATACCTTTAGCAAGCCCCTCTGCTGGACTCAATCGGCATTTCTTAAATTAATTATGCCGATGACACACAATTACTGCTACCCCTCACCGGCAACCATGTGAAAGACTCCCAAGCTCTAAACACCACCTATGCCATCATCCAGACATGGATGGCAGCAAATGGCCTGCGCATAAATGATGAAAAAAGAGATCCTGCTGGTAGTGCCCCCCCTCAGGGATAAAAAACCTTGGTATCCAATATCAGAACTTTGACATAGACAATCTGCAGACACCAGTCGCCACTTTGGTGAAGATGATACGTATCTACCGCGACTCCTCTCTAACTATGACACAACAAGTAAACGCCATTGCAACATCAGCTGCCTACACAACTAAGTTGAGCAACGCGGCCAGACCCTTCTTGGCCCCAGCCAACGGTCTCTAAATCGCAAGAGCCATCATCGGAGCAAGACTGGATTGCTGCAACACCCTATTTGCAGGCACCTCTACACATAACATTCAAAAACTGCAAGTGATCCAAAACAATGCCATCCATGCAGTTCTCAACATCCCCAAAGGGGAGCACATAACCGAAGCAGGAAAAATGCCCACTCGCTACCGATCAAGGAAAGGATCATCTTCAAAACACTGTCGATCACTCACTGATGCCTCTGGAACACTGATTCCCCCTACAAGTCAAAATGCTTCGTGAAAGTTCAGTCCTTCAGAACCACTAGGAGGCTTACGCACACATAGGAGGACTTATGCACACAGACTTGTCTTGCCCAAATCCAAGTGAGTCAAAAATGGCAGCGCCAGCTTCGCCACCGTAGCCACGTGTCATTGGAACGCTCTCCCACCACATCTGAGAGAGGGGAGCAATCCTACTCGGTGCCCAGGAAAGCCTTTAAAACCTGGCTCTTTAGCTAAGGTCTGACAATGGTAGACTCTACTTGTTTCTCTGATGCCTTGTCTAACTGAATCTTTCTTCCAACCCTCCTATGCAAGTTAAACTGGTTGTAACAGCGCCTTGATGCCTCTGGGTTTTGTGCGTTTCATAAATGCAAAATAAATAATACGGAATGGGTATCTCCATCCGTTCTGGATGCCCTTCTTCAGCAGCCCTCGAGTAAGCGGCCTCATCTGCTGGTGTGTCTGGATCATCCTCTGTGGCAGATCATGTAATATTGGCAGTTCGACTCCCCTGAATATGATGATACGCTGTACCTTGGCTTTTTGGAAGATAAGATCTTTGGTCCGGAAGAAATTGACTCTGGATAGCACATATGGGAGAAGATTCTGACGCTGCTGAAAGTTTAAAAATACTGTATGTGTGCGGTCTAGAGTTAAGTCTGCCTGCGCTGTTTCCCTCAAGATACTGCGAAAGAGGTCTTCCACATATGCCTCCAAATCCCAATCTAAGATTTCTCAAGGGATTCCGCAAATCCAAATATTTTTTCGGGAGCGGTTGTCTGTATCTTCAAGTCGCTCATCCGTGATTGCTTTATGCATCTGCAACACCGCCACTCACTGATCAAGTTGGCCCTGGGAATTGGCCTGAATGCAGAAGGCTGTCTCAAGGTCATTCAGCTGATGTTCAGCATGTTGAACGTTGTGGAATAGCTCTTGAAATTATCCTTTCAGCTCCTGAAGGGTGGACACCATCTCCTTGTGGATCAACTGCAAAAGCTGCACAATGTCGTCTTTGGTAGCAGACTGCGAATTATGGACTAGCACGGGAGGTAGATCCATACCCGTTGACCCAGATGTGTCAGACTTAATAGAGGCAGTGGACATCTCTTTGGATTTGCCGTACTTCATAGTCAGATTGGTCTTGTCCATCACCTACCAAGGCCACCCAGAGGAGCATAGACCACTGCACAAGAGAAAGAAGCACAAAGCCAGGGGAGCGGAGCAGCAGGGACACAACAGCTGGGTTATGCTTCCAGATACAGTCTGCACACCACGTGTACAGCCTCAGCCCGACTGAAACGGGCAGCTCAGGATTGATGCTCCAGCAAGATTGTGGACAATGTACTGAGAGTTTCCTAAAACTGTTGGGGTCCAACAGTGCCTAGCTGATACCAGACAGCCTCCCAAATTGTAATGCAAGACATTGTCTGAGAGCTTACTGATCTGCAGGCTAAGTGAAGTAGTTGTCCCCTATGCTAAGGGCCCAGAGTGTAAAGCCCTGTACAGGTTTTGCTGCCCCAGAAGGTCCCCTGCGCACATGGAGCCTACCACGCAGGGAAGATAAAGTTCCCAGCTTTACCGTGATAACAGCAGGCTCTGTTATCTACACGGATCTCCCCTTATAGATTAGTGGCGGAGGGGTGCATGAAGCCCCGCCAGGAGGAAAGCAGGTTTGCAGGTGCAGGCGTTGCATATTGTGGCCCCCACAGAGCCAGCAAAGGTGGCCGGAACCCAACTGTAGCAGTGTCTTGCTATATTGCTGCAGGGACAAGTCCTCTGTCCTGCTGTGTCACGGCAGGGCGTATATGTCCCGAAACACGCATCGAAAACTCCTCCACCGCCGGCTTATGACGAGCGGCCACTGTGGCGTAGAAGGCTCTGATCCCATCAAGCATCAACTACCCACGTCCGATCCTCTGGGAGGGGGCAAAATCGGGTTTGCTAACTCCGATCACGCACTCCAACACCCCGAACCAGGCATTCCGTTTGGTGCGGCATGGAAAGAACACACCTCCACTGCAGGCAGTCAAGAATACGTGGCCATCTTGGGTCTACCGGCTACGCTCCCGGCGGGAAGCACCAACAAAATCAAGCTGTAGCCTAAGAATGATTCAAAAGCATTTTTCCTAGACCTCGACTGAAGCTCACTGCATCAAAGCCGGTTGCTTTCACAGCCTGTTGTGGCTCCGGGGCACCATCAAGATGCGCACTTGTCTTTAGGGCTGAGGAGCTCACAAGTCTCACGACTCCATCAGCCTCCTGTCAGGCCACGCCCCCCATTCAACCTCTTCGAAAGAAGACATCCTACAAATGCCACAGTATTTAATGGCTTGTTGCAATCACAATTCCATTGTTCCTCAAGTGGACCATCTGAATGTGAACAAATTCAGCCATAAACCCTGTGGTGTTAAAAGTAATGAACATTCTCTTATAACCCAAGAAATGCATACGGTTATAAATTCCCCGAGCTCCCAAAAACATAATAAGAGGAAGTTGTGTAGTAATAGAAGTCTTAAGTCCAAAGATTCATATTCCTCTTCTCAAACCTGCCTTATGCCTGATTCTTGTGATATTCCTTTAAATGTCTTAAATGTCTTAGAAAGTAGAAATCTAATTTGTAATAAAAGATAGGTTAAGAAAACAAACTTAATTATTAGGGACTTCAAGTCCCATTATTCCCTCAGTACTAGGATGAGGAAGAGGGTCGCAGCGGAGCAAAGATGCAGGAGTGGTCAGCTAATTAGTAAAAATGACCTGCACCTGATGGAGACTGAGAGGCTTAAAAGTTCGCCTCATGTGCAGGAAAAAGGGAGGCACGACTGGAGAAGTCAGTGTGGGCCATGCATGCAGTGGAAGGAAGAAGTAGAGGAGGAAGAAGACGGGGGACCAGGACGGATCCTGAGTGTCATCGGTAGACCCTCGTGGAAGCTGCATGACAGATGGAGTTGGAAACACCATTGATTTTGCCTGCACGTCTTCTTTCCTTAACGTGCTTTTAGATCTAGTCTTCTTGTCCGTCATCTGTTTTTAGTCCGGAACTACATGCTCCTCCATTGTGTTGCAACCCGCCTAGTACCTTCCCGGGTAAGACGCTGTTTGTAGAGCTCGCTCTACATACTGTCCTTTTCGCTTTCCTTTGCCCTCCTACCTCCATTGGTTCTCTCCCCTCTTGGCTCTCTCTCCTTCCCTCGCTACATCTTTTGGCTTGGTTGTTTTTCCCCCTGCTGCCTGCCTTCTGCTATGCTGCCGCGCTCCTGTCCCTCATTTGCTTACCATCTTTGCTGTGGCAGTCGTGTCCCTGATTTGCTTACCCTCTCTCCTTGCTACTCTCCTCACGCACTGCTGGAAGTCATAATTCTTCCTCTTCCCTGCATGCAGCCTAGGAGTTCAGTCCATGGTATCTGTTTACCTAGCTTATGTGCTGAGTCACCACTTTTGGAACTACCAATACACCATCTTGGAGTACAGAACCTTCTTCCAGGCTTCTGTAAGGGCTTATCGCCCTATGTAAGGATACTACCAAGGAACAGGCCACCATCCTCCCCTTCACATTGGATACCAACAGGCCTAAAGGTTTTTTTGCCTTCGGGCTTTTTCCCTTTAATTTGGTCATCTTGGGCGGGGGACTATTGCCTTGACTGTGGGCTCAGCAGGCATAGTGGATTCCTCTCAAGATCGGCCTTACCTCTTCAAGGATCGACGATCTACATGAAGGAAAGGAAGCACCCCATCACCCGACGACTCACCAGCTGTGTCTAGCGAGGAGGAATCAGGTGAGGACATTCAGCCTATTGGTGACACTGACAGGGTCTGTGCCTCTAAAACTCCAAACTGCAGAGGTCACGCAGCGGGAAGCGTGGATAAGAAACGCTTACCCCGTAAGACTACGTTGCGCAGAGATTGCGCAGCAGGAAGCAGATGTGGTGCGAGCATTCGAGAGATGTCAGGTGGCTGGGTTGCACCAGAGACTCTCTGGAGTCTTGCGACTCGAAATCAGCGTGGAGGAAGCATTCAAAGAGAGGGTGCGCCTGGTCTGGAGAAGCCACGCGTCCAGCAGTCCTACAAACACAAAGTGCAGCACCTGGAAGCGACTTACCCGGTAAGTCTGAGACGAAGGAGTGACTGCGGGTCGCTCCGGTGCAGGCCCCGTGCCCAGCGCAGGCAGGATCACTTGTGAGCAAGAGAAAAGCAAACTAACAAGCATTACGAATACCGAACTGTTGAAAACGTACAAAATCAAGCTAATAAGCATTACGAATACCTTTGAAAATGTACAAAAGTGGCTGATGTTAAATCAAAAGAACCCTAGAAATGAATATGTGAGTTTAAGCAAACACCAACAATGCGGTGGGGGGCCTTATTAGAATCTCAGGCATACCATCAATACCAAAGTCAAGAGACATAGAAGAACAGGCAATATCAGTCTAACAGAGGTTGCCAAACACAAGGGTATGTTAAAAAGCCCCAGGGTTGTCAAGGTTGCGACTCAGGTTCTGGGACATCTATAATTGTTGTTGATTTTAACATACATTTCCACAGCCAAGGCAGAAGCAGGAAAAGAAAGGTGGCAAACAAGCTGCCCTTCTGGAAGATGAGCATTGTTTGTAGACAAGTACTAGTATGGATTAGTGCGAATGTTCTGTTCCCTGAAAGTTGCTAACATTTTGATACCAAAGAAGACTCATGAAGTTGTTGTTATTGTAATCTGGAAGTTATCATTGAAGCACTTTTCTGTTTTGATGTTGAAGTAGACGGGCAGGCGAGTATACCCATATAGCAAGAAGTGATTGCCCAGAAGAAAACTTGTGAAATGATAAACTAGGTAGTAGAAGGTGCAAGTGCTGAAGACTGGTACTAATAGAAAAACAACATGTTGAGTTGTTACATTTGGGGAAGAATTGTGGAAGGTGGGGTTAAAATTCTTTCTGATGAAGGGGTGCGCTGTTGCTTTCGATGGAACAGGCAGCTTGAGTGCCGAACTCCGGACTGGGGCGACCTTTCTTCTAAATATAACCGGCTTACAACTACAATTTTCCTTTCTATCTCCCTGCAACCCGCGGACAGACATCCAGACCCTGTCCCCGCTGATCCACGGAGCCGTGATCCTCCAACGGCGAAGATACATCACCGTCTAAGACCAGCGGTGGAGCTTGCCGGCTCTCCCCGCGCTGTGGCTCCGGGGGGCGTGGCGTGCCTATCTGGCGTGTGCCGCGTCGGCCTGTGTGGGGTGGGTGGGCGGCTGGGCCCTCGCTGCACACCTGCTGATGACGGCCAACTGGCAACAACGGGAAACACCCATTCGGGGCTTGAGCGGCCCTCACGGGCCTGCAGGGGAGGCAGTCGGATGCCCGCGGAACCCAGAATTCTGGCAGATCGATCCCGCTTCCTTGCGGGCGGCCCGGAGGACGGGCTCGTGCTGGTCTGTAGCACTGCGGGGGGCCCACACCGATCTCCCGCTCACCGCTGCCCCCGATAGACACGGTAGGGGGCTGAGGGGATTACTGGCTTGGCGTTGCCCGCCGGGGCAAGCCATCACAGTGGTGGCGCTTACAAATGCCACCTTAAACTGAGAGGTTTTTTGACTCATAAGTAAATAAGACTGGCAGCCATTATTCGCTTCCGCGCACACTGCTGAGAGCGGTCTAACATCTCACTAGGTGGCCCAATCTGTGGAAGCCCTCCCCCATACCACACAACGCCCGCTGGCACCGGGAGCGGATTGCCCTCTGCCCTTGAACTCGAGCACTCTTATTGAATAAATCAAACCCTGACTCGATACCCTACAGGAGACCGCCAAGGGTCGAGTCCTACCCACTGCCCCTGCCTGATACTGGATCAGTCGCCCGCCCTGCACACAGTTAAACAAGACTTTCTAACCCCGGCACTTGGCGCAAAACCCTTAACAGTTAGAGCGAGGGCACAATCTCTGCTGTGGCATACTTACAATCCCCTGGAAGTGCTGGGGCCATAACGTACCTGGGAGGACCCAACGTAGCTCTGCTAGCTGTCCGACCAAGGTGGACTTGGATATCCTGCTACACACGGAGTGGCAATATAACTGACATCTTTAGCCACCCACACCTACCTATAGTCCCGGAACCCCCCTCACTGACACCATGACCAAAGGAGCGGGTGCGGGGAAGAAACAGAGCTCCTTGAACATGTTCACAAAGTCCCCAGCTAAATCAACAGCTGAGACAATGGATGAGCCACCAGCAACATCGACCACACCGGCCCCAGATGACTCGCAGAAGATGCTAGAATACATTTGCGAGGGGTTCACCGCTCTACACTCCAAACTGGATGATATGAATGGCACCATCTCATCCATAAAGGCACATATCAAGAAAACTGATGGCCAGATGGCGGAGATTGAAACTAGGGTGGGTGCCACTGAAGACGAGCTGGGTTCCCTACGGGCCACGGTCTCCTCACTCTCCACTTGGATGCTGGCGGTGGAGAAAAAGAACAATGACCTAGAATTCTGTTTGAGACGCAATAATCTGTGCATAGTCGGGGTACCCGAGGACAATATCAACATGCCCATGAAAGACTTTGTGGAGCACATGTTGCTGTCACTCTTAGACTCTCCGAAACTCTACCCACAGTTTGCAGTGTTAAGAGCCCATCGTTCCTTAACTGCAAAGCCAAGGCCTGGCGCTCCTCCACACCCCATTATAGCCAGAATCTTAAATTTCCATGACCAAGATGCTCTCCTGAAAGCGGCTAGAGTCAAGAGGGAGCTGCGTCTAGGGCATGGGTGCACAACATATGGCCCGCGGGCCATTTGCGGCCCGCCATGCTGTTTTTTCCGGCCCGCGAGGCACAAAGACTTTCCTAATGGAGGGCGGCCCGCAAGCAGTATCGCCCGCCCTCCATTAGGAAAGTCTTTGTTGTCTTCCCGGCCGGACAAAACACTGGCCGTCATTGGCTCAGCACACACGCACCACGTCACTCCTACGAGCCACGTAGTGCGTGTGTGCTGCACCAATGGAGTGCCAGCACTACGGCTGGCGTGGCCAGTAAGGCTTGATGCCGGAAGGCATTTCAGCCTTGCTTGCCACGCCAGCCGTAGTACGATTACACTTACCTCGCCAGCGTTCCAGCTTACCTGCCTTCTAGCACGTCTCCGGTAAGTGGTCTGTGTGTTTGCGTTTGTGTGTCGGGTCTGTTCTGCTGTATGTTTGTGTTGTGTATGTTGAGATGGGGGGCGGGGGGCGTGTCGGATGTGTATGAATGTTTGTTTTTGAGTGTTTGTGTTGTGTATGTTGAGATGGGGGTCGTTTCGGATGTGTATGAATGTTTGTTTTTGTGTGTTTGTGTTGTGTATGTTGAGATGGGGGGTGGGGGGTGTGTCGGATGTGTATGAATGTTTGTTTTTGAGTGTTTGTGTTGTGTATGTTGAGATGGGGGGGTGGGCGTGTCAGATGTGTATGAATGTGTGTTTTTGAGTGTTTGTGTTGTGTATGTTGAGATGGGGTGGGGGGCGTGTCGGATGTGTATGAATGTTTGTTTTTGAGTGTTTGTGTTGTGTATGTTGAGATGGGGGTGGGGGGGCTTGGCGGATGTGTATGAATGTTTGTTTTTGAGTATTTGTGCTGTGTATGTTGAGATGGGGGGTGGGGGGGCTTGTCGGATGTGTATGAATGTTTGTTTTTGAGTGTTTGTGTTGTGTATGTTGAGATGGGGAGGTGGAGGGGCGTGTCGGATGTGTATGAATGCTTGTTTTTGAGTGTTTGTGTTGTGTATGTTGAGATGGGGGGTGGGGGGGCGGGGGGTGTCGGATGTGCATGAATGTTTGTTTTTGAATGTTCGTGTTGTGTATGTTGAGATGCATGCATGGGTGCATGCTTCAGAGTTTGTGTGCTGAGTTGGGGGGTTTGGGTCTGTATGGGTGCATGCTTGAGAGTGTGTGCTGAGTTGGTGGGTGGGGGGTTCAGGTCTGTATGGGTTCATGGTGTACGCTTGAGAGTGTATGCTGAGTTGGGGCGTGGGGGGTTCGGGTCTGTATGGGTGCATGTTTGGGAGTGTGTGTGCTGAGTTGGGGGGTGGGGGGTTCGGGTCTGTATGGGTGCTTGTTTGAGAGTGTGTGTGCTGAGTTGGGGGTGGGGGGTTCGGGTCTGTATGGGTGCATGTTTGAGAGTGTGCTAATTTGGGGGGTTTGGGTCTGTATGGGTGCATGCTTGAGAGTGTGCTGATTTGGGGGGTGGGAGGTTCGGGTCTGTATGGGTGCATGTTTGAGAGTGTGCTGAGTTGGGGGGTGGGGTTTGTGTCTGTATGGGTGCATGTTTGAGAGTGTGTGTGCTGAGTTGGGGGGTGGGGGGGTTCGGGTCTGTATGGGTGCATGTTTGAGAGTGCTGATTTGGGGGGTGGGGGGTTCGGTTCTGTATGGGTGCATGTTTGAGAGTGTGCTGAGTTGGGGGGGTGGGGGGTTCGGGTGTGCATGAATGTTTGTTTTTGTATGTTTGTGTTGTGTATGTTGAGATGCATGTATGGGTGCATGCTTCAGAGTTTATGTGCTGAGTTGGGGGGTTTGGGTCTGTATGGGTGCATGTTTGAGAGTGTGTGTGCTGAGTTGGGGGTGGGGGGTTCGGGTCTGTATGGGTGCATGTTTGAGAGTGTGCTGATTTGGGGGTTCGGGTCTGTATGGGTGCATGCTTGAGTGTGTTTGGGGCATAGTGTTTGGTTGGGGGTGAGGGGGCCATGGGGCATAGTGTTTGGTTGGGGGTGAGGGGGCCATGGGGCATAGTGTTTGGTTGGGGGTGGGAGCCATGGGGCATAGTGTTTGGTTGGGGGTGAGGGGGCCATGGGTCATAGTGTTTGGTTGGGGGTGAGGGGGCCATGGGGCATAGTGTTTGCTTGGGGGGTGAGGGGGCCATGGGGCATAGTGTTTGCTTGGGGGGTGAGGGACAGGGGGCATAGTGTTTGCTTGGGGGGTGAGGGACAGGGGTCATAGTGTTTGCTTGGGGGGTGAGGGACAGGGGGCATAGTGTTTGCTTGGGGGGTGAGGGACAGGGGGCATAGTGTTTGCTTGGGGGGTGAGGGACAGGGGGCATAGTGTTTGGTTGGGGGTGGGAGCCATGGGCATAGTGTTTGGTTGGGGGTGAGGGGGCCATGGGGCATAGTGTTTGGTTGGGGGTGAGGGGGCCATGGGGCATAGTGTTTGGTTGGGGGTGAGGGGGCCATGGGGCATAGTGTTTGCTTGGGGGGTGAGGGACAGGGGGCATAGTGTTTGGTTGAGGGTGGGAGCTATGGGCATAGTGTTTGGTTGGGGGTGAGGGGGCCATGGGGCATAGTGTTTGGTTGGGGGTGAGGGACAGGGGGCATAGTGTTTGTTTGGGGGTGAGGGGGCCATCGGGCATAGTGTTAGGTTGGGGTTGAGGGACAGGAGGTATAGTGTTTGCTTGAGGCGTGGGGTCCATGGGGCATAGTGTTTGGTTGGGGGTGAGGGGGCCATGGGACATAGTGTTTGGTTGGGGATGAGGGACAGGGGGCATAGTGTTTGCTTGGGGGGTGAGGGACAGGAGGCATAGTGTTTGGTTGGGGGTGGGAGCCATGGGGCATAGTGTTTGGTTGGGGGTGAGGGGGCCATGGGGCTTAGTGTTTGGTTGGGGGTGAGGGGGCCATGGGGCATAGTGTTTGGTTGGGGGAGGGAGCCATGGGGCATAGTGTTGCACTCCAAGAGTGAACTCAATAATAAAGCTAAAACAGGCACAGTTAGGAGATGTACATCCTTTGCTTTTTTGAGGAAACCTGACTCAACGAAGGCCATACTCCTCGTGGGCAACCCAAACAGCAAACTATAGCAGTCCAAAATAACGGAATGTCCAATCAAGGGTCAATAAAATAAATATAATTTAATTAAACAGACGATATACAATAACTACATTGAAATAAATGATAACAATGGAAAATGTGTAGTACAAAATGTAAGTTTGAAATGCAATAAAAATCGTTACCCCTCAAAAACATATTCTTTTTCCATGTGTTTAATACAAATTGGGGGTTGAAAAAGCCTCCTGACATGTCCCGCCAACCGCCTCACCCACTTTTACTTTTTGGCCCACTATAGCCCTCATGTAAGGTACTTTCGGCCCTCTGTCAAAGTCAGTTGTGCACCCCTGGTCTAGGGGCTGCGAGGATCCATCTTTACCCCGATTTCTCTGTGGCAGTGCAGCAGGAATGCAAAACCTTTGTGGCAGTGAAAAGAAGGCTCTGAGATCCGCTGGTTAAATACTCCATGCTATTTACCGCCAAACTAAGAATTGAACACTCTAATCAGACATTCTTCTTCACGCTCCGGGAGGAGGCCTCAAAATTCATCAATGAACATTTGCCAGGTTGATTTCCCGCCGCCGCGATGGCACCGATATGGCCAGATCATTGCACACCAACTCCTTGCCCGGAAACAGGCTCATGGACATTCGCACGCACAGTTGAGGCGATGTTCCGCGGAAATGCATTAACAGTTTGATCTTGTTTTCCTTCTGAACTGCTGATCCTCCGCTTACGCGGTCTATATTAATTACACTAGCTAATTGTACGGTATTGAAAATCTTCTTACACTCTCCCCAGTCAGGTGCATCACCGCCAGGCCAACTAACAGGCCCCCAGGCATTGATGCCGATGAGTTTGCTTTTGTTATGGTGCGGTTTCATTCCTCTGTTTGGGTGAGGTTTGTGGGAGTCGGGGGGATTGGGAGTTATGTTAAAATAGACTTGACAACCACAAGAGATGCCACACAGGTCGCAGTATTATGTCACAAGCATACGGATGCGGCGACGTGCCCGCCCCACCGGGGCCGGCATTGGCTATTGTCACTCCGCAGATCAGAATTCAACCAACACTCCCACACAAATGGCGGATAGTGGCTTAGCATTCATGAGCTGGAATGTGAGGGGTCTGGGTAACCACAAAAAGATACGGCAGATACAACTGTATGCTGAACGCCACAGCGTTAGAATCCTATGTTTACAAGAGACCCATGCCCGCTCTGAGCAATACGAAAAGTTCGCTAAACAGTGGGGACCCCAGAGGTACTATACCAATTACTCTACCCAAAGTCGAGGTGTCCTTACTCTGATACACAGAAGCCTTGAGTTCACATGCTGTCACTCTCGTATAGACCCGCAAGGGAGGTATGTACTAATCCACGGTAGACTGCAAAATCAAGAGGTAGCCATTTTAAATATCTATGGCCCGAACACTGACGACCCAGATTTCTACCTGCACCTGGCCTCTGTACTGGAGAGTTATCCCCTGGTTCCGATTTTATGGGGTGGGGATTTTAATACAATATTAGACATCAACCTGGACAGATCAGGTTCTAGACCTCGCCAGCTTTCCAGGGCAGTCCATACGATTCTGACAACGCTCCCTCGGCTGACGGTTGTGGATGCTTGGCGGCTCATGTACCCTGACTCCCGCACATTATCCTACTACTCCTCAGTGCACAACTCACATTCTAGGATAGATAGGTGGCTTATATCAGACATATTGGTTAGGTGCCTATCCCATCTGGCAATCCTCCCCAGAACTTAATCCGACCACTCGCCAGGGATTATCTCATTGAACTGGGGTCACAACTACAATAGAACAAGACAATGGAGGATGAGCCCCCATGCCCTACTTGATCAGGTCTTCTTCGCCTCTGAACTTGAATCCTCCATTGAGGAATTATTTGAGGTTAATACTGATTCTGTGTCATCACAAGCCACCCTCTGGGAATCCTTTAAAGCATATATTAGGGGCATTGCCATCTCCAAAAGGGAGTGGCATCCTGAAAGGAATCCGCACGGATATCGCTAGTAGCGAATCGGCACTAGCTACCCTAGAGACCCAATATGCCTTGGATCAATCCCCTGAAACATTAGCATTACTAGGGTCAGAACTAGACGCTTTCCGAGCGAGAGGTCAAATTCCTGGATAGTCCTCATTCAGTAAGGAAATATGGCGAGGGAGAACGGCCAGGCCGTGTGCTGGCCAGGTTGATAAGCTGAGAATTTGGAGCCCCCAACATACCGGCGATAGAGAGACCCGATGGAATGCTAGCCACTTCACCACAAGACATTAAATCAGAATTTATATCATTCTATACCTCCCTAAACTCGAAAGTTAATGGACCCCAAATATCAGAAATCGACTCCTATTTAGAAAACCTCCCTCTCTTGGTCCTCTCCACTGACGCTAGTATTTCCCTGGAGAGACCTTTCATTACTGAAGAACTTACGGAAGCCATTGAATCATTGACATCGGGTAAGGCTCCAGGCCCAGATGGTCTCCCCATCGACTTCTATAAAAGATTCAAATCTCTCCTGGTTCCACATCTACTGACCCTATGGGAAGAGGCATGGGAGAAGGGCATACTCCCCCACCCCCACTCCGAGAGGTGATGATAACAGTCCTCCTTAAGCCTGGTAAACCCCCCACCCAATGTGGCTCATACCGACCCATTTCGCTAATTAACTGCAATGTTAAAATATATGCTAAACTACTAGCCATCCGACTAGCTTCATTCATGCCCCACATCATTCACCCTGATCAAGCGGGATTTGTCCCAGGCAGATCCACCTCCCTGAACCTGAGAAGACTCTTCAATGTTATCAGCAGGATCGGTCCGGAAGTGCAGGCAGTGGCGGCCACCTTAGACATGCAGAAGGCATTTGACTCAGTGTCGTAGGAATATCTGTGACGAGTCCTTGGGAAATGCAAATTTGGGCCCAACTTTCGTACCTGGGTTAAACTGCTCTACACCGGCCCATCGGCCAAGGTCCGCACTGAGGATAGGTGCTCCACCCCCTTCCAGAGGAACACGACAGGGCTGCCCTTTTTCCCTGCTAATATTTGCTATAGCCATGGAACCCTTTGCTGACATGATGCGCCAGTCACACTCTCATAGAGGCCTACGTACTGCGGGCCAATCCGATATTGTCTCCCTATATGCCAACGACGCCCTCCTTTATATTCGTTCCCCAGAAACCAATCTTGTCCCGATCCTGGAGGATGTGGTACGATTCGGACACATATCCGGGCTGAGGGTAAACTGTTCTAAATCTATCCTATTCCCACTTACAGACTGTACGCAACCCCTGTTAAGATGGATTTCTGAACTCTGTCCTGGAGGGGCAGAGGTTCAGAAGGCCAGCCTAGTTTCTTGGAACAGGGTAACCTTTGGACAAGCCAGACCAATCAAGGTAGCGATCGCGGCGGTCAAGACTAGGTCTCAAGAGGGGTGAGGGTGACTGAAAGCCCGCAATGAGCACACAAATCAAGGACACTTACAAATTACTCCAAGCAGGTGTTATATTAAAAATATAGACACATTTATTACAAGGCCTTTGTAACATTGACCGTAGCGAGAAATCACAATAAAACTCAAGTAAACCAACACATCACAATCAAATACAATATATATACAATTACCAACGAGTCTAACGAGTTAGACGCACGAAATGTGCAGACCACCTAGATGGGGAGGAAAACAGGCAGTGCGAATAATAGTTAGACCCAGTCCGCCTTCAGAGGCACCTAACTAGAAGGAAGTCCGAGCCCTACGAAGAGTGGAGCCTTGTGCTCAAAAGTACCTGCACACGGGGGTGCCAACGGGCAAAGGGGAGTCTCCTCGAGGGAATCAGGCAATTCAGTTCGGTGAACAAATGAAGATAAACAGAGCTCCGCGACTGTAGCGCAGCCTCCACTGTGGGCAGAAGCAGAGCGTGAGTACGGAAAGGCGTGCTGTTTGACACAGCGAGGAAAAGCTATGGGCTACTGCAGGAGGGCGACCAGTTCTTAGCGATGCTACTCACCGGTCCCCGATGCAGGCAGACCCAGGCTTCTCCGCGTCGGTTTCAGTGCTGGCAGGTTCAGATACGAGCAGCGGACTTCTCGGCGTCATGTAGATTCCGCGGCAGCAGAAGTTAGAGTTGAGGATGTCCCAAACGCAGTGAACCCGCACAGTTTGTTACCACAGCAGGGCAACGGAGCGGCCGTGTGTATTTCAGCCCAATGTACACTGCTCACTTCAGACCTGGGAATGCCAAGTGTACGAATCGTGTGAGAGTGGCAAGGGCTCGTAATACAGCAGCAACCTGACGGCGGTTACAGAGCAAGACTCCTGGGTAGGCTGGTCAGTCCACTGGATGGCCCAGAGACACTTCCGAAGGATTACGTGCAGGAGATGGTGAAGATGCAGGGAATAATTGTTCCCACTATTCCAAAGGGTTGAAGTACCAGTACAGGCCTTCTCGTTCGATCAGAGGTAGAAAGGGTTTCACAAAGCGACAGCGGTGCAGAGAAGCAGTCCTTCAGCGGGTCACCAGCGATTCCTTGGTTCAGCCTCGTAGTTGCAGGATACTTGGCTCCTGTATCCCTTCGTTCGTGAGAACTCAGGAGATCGACATGGTAGTGGTGTTTCCAGCCTCCTCTTATCCACGGTTCCCTTCACGCCAAAACGGAGGGGACCCAATGGGAGATCTGCTCACAAAACACTTACACCATACGTGGACCTATCACGGACCAGGGTGGTCCCAGGCATTCACGACACACTAGACTCTCTGGCACCCAGGATGTGTATTGGGACCAGACATCCCAGCCCACATCCTGGAGGCACACACAAGGCCTTTGGAAGCCCGCGAAAGCATCTGTGTTTCGCGGGAAAGTACATGCCCAAATAAGGAAGGCCCCGGGTCAGCTCGACCTGGGGAAGGTGAAGGGGGCAAGACGGTCAGCGGACAGGACAAAGAGCCTCGTGGTCTGGCCATTTTGGAAGCCAGGCCACCATTTTGGGCTAAGCACGAGAAATGCGCTTAAACAGCCAAAAGGAGCTCAAAACAAAAAGAAACGATCGCTGCGACCAGTCCCGTCCGTGATTCACTTGCACCATTCGTTAACAATCCAAAGAGAGTGTCTAGGGCCTGTAGAAGACTAGAGACCCAAGAGAGCAGTAACTTAGCTTACAGTGCCCTCTTGTGCCATGTTGCGCGAAAGCTGCAACATGATAAAAGAACTACGGAAAACAACGTTTCCCGGTACTAACTGTCTTAAGGGCATGTCAGTTTCCCCGTAAGAATGGAGCGAAAGCCCAGAGGAGTGCGGCAGAAGGCTGCACTTCTCTGGCAAAGTCTAGATCATGGTTAAAACAACAGCAAAAAGTTTAGGGGTTGCCACATGGAAGGAAAATTACCCACAATTAAGAAATCTTTCCTAACAACCCCCCTCTGACCTAGGGGGATTCACATGGTCCCAATCCAGCATCACTTACCTGGGGGTGGCGTTTCCTGTCACACGGTGAAGCTACGGGAGGACAACTACCGGAACTACCTCACAAACTTGGCCACCAAAACGGCTAGCTGGGCTAGACTTCCTATTTCCTTAGCGGGTCGGATAGGAATATTTAAAATGGTGGTTCTACCCCAACTTTACCGATTCACTAATCTCCCCCTGTGGCCAGGCGATGACTTCTTTTGGTCACTGCACCACATAACGCACACCTTCCTATGGCATTCCGGAGCAGTCCGACTCAAATTAACAACACTGAC
Organism: Ambystoma mexicanum; assembly: GCF_040938575.1. Lineage (NCBI taxonomy): Eukaryota > Metazoa > Chordata > Amphibia > Caudata > Ambystomatidae > Ambystoma > Ambystoma mexicanum. The sequence goes on from NC_090929.1 coordinate 724,961,090, forward strand.
TGCTCCTATGGAGTTAGGCGGATTTGGCGACCCTGACTTCATCAGGTATTGGCTGGTAGCCCAGTCCCAATTTGCTTACCACTGGTTTAACACCTCAGGACCCCCCCGCCCCCATGTCCGGTTGGCGAAACTAACGGTCAGCGACCGTGTAATTGGTTCCCTTATTCTCAAACCCATCCCGGCTGACCCTGACTCGGCAGACCCGGTAGCTAGTACATCCTTGGCTCTCACTAAGATCTGGAAACTAGTGGACACGCCTCATCCCTTCCATGGGGACCTCCCACTCTGGAACTTCTTCCCTGATGTCCCAAACATCCCACAATCCATTGTATCCCGCTGGGCTGATGCAGGCTTCTTGGCGCTCCGCGATGTCTATGAACAGGCCAACTTTTTTGAATGGGCAGACCTCCCCCTCAAGCGGAAGCCTTCCGCATGGACTCCTCTCTCTGGAAAAATCTCAAAGCCAGATACCCCAACTTCCCTACAATTCCACCTGACGAGCCCATTATTGCGGAGCTGTGGTCCTTCGATTCCTTTAGGGGGAAAGTATCAAGGCTTTACACTCTACTGCAGACCAAAGCTGCCCCCTCCTTCACTAAACTGAGATATAGGTGGGAAGAGGATCTCGAAGTTGAGATTACTGATGAACGATGGTCTCGAATGTGTGCTTGCACCCCCAACGTATCCTATAACTCTCGCTTTAAATTAATACAATTTAAGGTGTTGCACAGATATCATCACACTCCAGGCAACACCATATGTTCAGTGAACTCCCTTCCAGCTGCCCTAGATGTGGTGCTGACCAAGCCCCCTACATTCATATGATCTGGTCCTGCCCACGACTGACGCAATTCTGGACCGAAATATGTTCCACATTATCTGCCATACTGGATCATACGATAGACCCATCCCCAGTGCCATGCCTTTTCCACGACTTCTCCCAGCTGGGACGCGACTCAAGGAAGCTAGCTGGACTCTGCATGGTTCTGGCTATACGATGCATCTTGATGAACTGGCTTCGGCCTAGAATACCCACGTATACACAGTGGCTCAGGACAGACACATGGGCGCACGAAACTGAGGAGGCCTGGTGCACTTCAGACTGCGGGACATTTTGCAGAAATTTCGTAGTTATATGTCCGCCATGACCTCGAACTCAGACACAGAATCCTCTACCCCCGCCCTCTCCCCCACCAGTGCCATCCCGTGAATTGTAACTCTTAAATCCTGTATCCGTGACATCACCTAGACCTCACCCCTCTTAATGTAAACGAAATGCTAGCACTGCACTGTAAAGTATGCATTGTGTAAAGGTGTATCTTGTTGTTACGATGTGATCATCTCTGTTTTTCTGTGTGTTGTCAAGTCAAATAAATAAAAGTAAAAAAAAAAAAATCTTTCTGATGAATTGTGACATTTGGGGAAGAATTGTGAAAGCTGGTTGAAGAAAAGAACAAGTTACTTACCATATCTGGTAACGTTCTTTCGATGGGATGTTTCTCCGACGTATTCCAAATCTATGACAGGTAATGTCCACAGCTGTGCTGCTTCGGAAAATTTTCAGCAGCGGGCATTCAGCATCGATAGCGTTGATCCCATGTCCCTCGAGGGCCTCCGTCGATGGCGACATCACCGGATCTTATATATAGGACGCACGACGCCCGTAGCCTCAGTTGTAGTTTTTTCCCAGAACGTGTGGCACCAATCTCTTGCTAGTCTGACTGCAGATAGCCATGTGGAAACGTAAGCTGCAATCGCATAGGAAATTCTCCAGAGGGGCAGGTCGGGAGGGCGATGTGCAATATGTCGGAGGAACATCCCATCGAAAGAACGTTACCAGATATGGTAAGTAACTTGTTCTTTGAGGGGATTGTGTCCTCCGACGTATTCCAAATCTATGACAGACTCCCAAAGCAGTACAAAACTATGGAGGTGGGAAAAGAATTTAGAAATTTAGAATATTCAATCAAATGGCGGAATAAAGAACCGCCTTACCAAAGGCCAAATCCTGCCCGTGGATTGAATCCAGGGTGTAATGCTTGACAAAAGTATGTAAAAAAGCCCATGTGGCTGCTGCACAAATATTCTGAATAGGAACACCCCGCTGAAGGGCAGTGGAGGTAGCCACGCCCCTAGTAGAGTGAGCACGTAATCCTACCAGAGGGTCCTTTCCCACCAAACGGTAACACTCAGTAATAGTGAGGATAATCCACCTGGACAAGGTCTGTTTGGTAACAGCATGGCCCAACCGGTGTTCAGAATAACCGATAAAGAGCTGATTGTCCACTCGGAACCGGGATATCCGTGAAATGTAAAAGCTCAGAGCTCTCCTCGGATTCAACCTATGGAGCCTCTCCTCGTTCTTGCCAGGATGCAGAGGAAGATAAAACGCCGGAAGAACTACCTTCTGGCTTAAATGAAAATCAGACACGACCTTCAGCAGAAAAGAAGGCTGCACCCAAAGGACAACCCTGTCCTTATGGAAAACAGTAAAGGTTGGCTTGGCCGAAAGTGCCTGCAACTCACTCACTCTGCGAGCGGAAGTAACCGCAACTAAAAACACCATCTTGAAAGACAACAGTCTCAAAGGCCAAGAGTGCAAGGGCTCAAACGGAGCACCCATCAGAAACTTCAAAACCAAATTCAAATCCCAAACCGGCACCTGGAAAGGGGACGGCGGAAACACATTAGTCAGTCCTATTAGAAACTGTGCAATCAAAGGTATCTTAAAGTAAGAACACTCTTCAGATGAGCACTTAAATATGGACAGCGCCACCAGGTAACCCTTAATGGTACCCACTTGAAGGCCCTTGTGGGCCAACAAAAGCAAAAAAGACAAAACCATAAGAATGGAACATTGGAACATTGGAAAGGATCAACATTCTGTCTCCTGCACCAGTCGCAAAACTTATGCCAACGGCAACGGTACAGGGACTTTGTTGCAGGTCGCCTGGCCGAAAGCAACACCTCCATCACGTCATCCGGGAGGTCCCAATCCTTGTATCTCAACCTTACAGATACCAAGCGTGAAGGTTGAGAGTCCTGACCTCTGAATGGAGAACCTGACCCCCCTCCCTCGAGAACAGATCCTCTCGGTAAGAAAAACGTTGTGGAGGGCAGATGGACAATTCTAGAAGGTCCTGGCCCAATCCGGAGCCACAAGGATCATGCGGGTCCCGAACCTCCGCAACACTTGAGGAATGACGGGGACTGGAGGAAACGCGTACAGCAGCGGGAAAGACCAATCCACCACGAACGCGTCTCCTAAGGCTCCTCTCTGAGGAAATACCCTTTAACAGAATCTCTCGCACTTCTGGTTGACACTGGTGGCGAAGAGAGTCACTTGCGGGGTTCCCCAAAGGACGAAGATCTCCAGAAGGACTTACTGAGCCAACTCCCACTCGTGCGAGACTGCGCTCTGCCTGCTCAGAGCGTCCACCGCCCCTTTTTCGTCTCGGGCCAGATGAACTGCCGAGATCGAAAGACCTTGTTTGATGGCCCAGAACCAGAGCTGCATCGCCACTCTGCACAACGGGAGTGACCCTGCCCCCCCTTTTTTGTTGAGGTAATGCAAGGCCACTGTGTGGTCCATCATGATCAGAATACTTTTCCCCCGTACAGTTGGCAGAAAAGCCTTCAAGGCAAGCCTGATGGCTCTCAGCTCTAATAGGTTGGTGTGGAGATGCTGTGCAAGCCTGCCCCCCACCGGTGAACCATGGGACATGGCCTCATGACTGAGATGTAGCACTTGCAGCAGGGCTTGATGGCAAAGAGGCAACTGCCCAAGCGGCTTTGGCACTACGATTTCCCCGACCACCACGGGTACTTTTTCGCTGACCCCTTTGACTGGCAGCCCCTCTTGATCTACCAAACGAGGAGTAGTATCGAAAGGGACCTCCCCTCCATTGCTGTCCCCTAGGACGAAAAGGCGGAGGCTGCCTTACTGCAGCGCTCAAAGACTTTGCTGCAGTTTTTGAGGTCTGCAACCTCTCAAGGCTCTCCTCAGCCTTGCTGCCAAACAAATGAACGACGTCAAAGGGCAGGTTCAGAAGACGGAATTGCACATCCGGGGCAAAGCCCGACTTCCGCAACCATGCAAACCTGCATATCACGGTGCTCGCAGCCATGGACCGTCTGACACTATCTGCCATGTCCAACCCCGACTGAAGGGATTCGCACATAGCATCCTTGCCGTTTTGCACGAGGGCCAGAAAGCCATCCCTTTCTTCCCCCTCGGGAATATGCTCAGCCGCCAAAGACGCACAGTTCCACAGAGTGTGTGTAAACTTCGCAAAGGCACAAGTAGAGTTGGCAAACTTCAACGCCATACTCCTCGCCGAAAATACCTTTTTCGCCCAACCATCAAAGCACTTATCGTCCCTATCAGGAAGGATGGTAGGGTACGCAGCCTGCTTTGAGGTGGCAGTAGCCGCCTGCACCACCAAATTCTACAGAGGAGGGTGCGATGGTAAGTAGCAGGGGTCACTACTGGATGGCCGGTATTTTTTCGGGAACGACCTGTTAACTGCCAACAGACTTTCCGGAGCAGTCCAAGCCGCTGCCACCCTCTTTTGCAAAGCCATGTGAAACGGCAACATCGTGTCAGTGGACGGACCCTGATCCAGGATATCCGACAAATCATCCTGATCAAACTCCACTGGGGGGACACTGGGGGTGCAGACCACCCCAAGTATTCCGTCACCCTCAACATGAGACGCCGATAGGACGATTCAGCATGCGCCCCAGGTTCAGGCCGGCCAAACTCCACCTCCGGAGAGGTGTCAAGGACACTGGCGTCATGCAATGACTTTTTTTTTATATATACAAAAAGAAAGTCCAGTATTTCAACCGGTGTTGCTTAACACTCTTCCCCCATCAACGATGGAGTCAATTGTCCAAAATACTTTATTTAAATCTCATCTATTTCATAAAAACAATCATAAAAATGATCATAGTACATAAAACATATATCATATGTTAAAACCACACAAGTAAGAACACCATAAGTGAAAAATGTTATAATCATTTCTTTAGGATCATACACTCTGATTCCTATTGCCACACAATTGATGGCCTATTTCCTATTGGTGTAATGTAAACAACCCTGACTCAATGACTGACTGAGTTCCTCATCTGACTATGCCCAGACAAAAGGTCATCAGGGACTTCAGGATGTACAGGCAAGCCCATCTCCTGATCCGACAGTTCATCAACTTCCAAAATTTCTTGCAAAGGTTGGAAAAACTCCAATCTAGGAGGAACAGAAAAGGGCTCAAAAACAGGTCTCACAGACTTACTGAGAGCCTTCCTCAGAGGTTCCACAGCCCTCAGGGGCACCTCCGGCAAATCCTCCACAAACGGCATTCAGGGCGCCGAGGGAATCGGCATTGACGTCGACCGGGGCACCGACAGCGTTGACAACTTCTTCGAGTGCGGAGCCCCTAGAGAGTACTTCAACGACATGGCGTGGACGGCTTCAACGACTTCTTCGAGGCTGGAGCCTCGAGAACGTCCTCCACCGGACACGGCGCCAATGGTGTTGATGCCTTCTTCGAAGGCTTCACAGGTTTCTACAGTCTTGATGGCGTTGAGGACCGTGACCTGGACCTGGCACGGCTATGGCAACCGCCCTTGTCTGATCGGGACCTCGACGGCTCCCGATGATCGCGCCGACCTCCCGAGCCCAAAAGCGTGCGAGTGGTGGACCGAACCAGTTCCTTGCCGGCTTCTTTCGAAGGCGCGAACGGAGCTGTGCCTTGCAACTGAAAAATCGCTAACATCTGCTGGCGGAATGAATCCCATTCGGCCGGCGACGAAGACTTGGTGGGACAAGTCAACCGTCTGGCGGAGTCCTCCTCTGTCATGCATGCTGGACGTGGTCCTACCTCCTACGCTCGTAGAACAGCTAGACCGTTCTATTCCAAATGGCGGTTGTTCGATACGTTGCCGGGAAAACGACGTTTGCACTTTTCACGTCGCTAACTTCACGTGTATTCTGCTTCGTCACGTGAACTACGGCATTACGTATTTAAGCAGCGTGGAAACTTCACTCGCTGCTTCTGATCGAATCATTTGGCGTTGTGTAGCTGACCCTCCGGTCTGCATCCTTGCAGGTTACTACAGCTACTTTTTGGGCCTTCTATAGCGTGTTTTCCGTCACACGCTGATTCCTGGAGCTGTTTGGTTACGTGTAACTCCACACGCGCACGCTATCTTCAAGCGCTGCTGGCCTGGACTGCGTGAATCCTGCTTGCGTGTAAATCCACACGCGCACGCTATCTTCAAGCGCTGCTGGACTGGACTGCGTGAATCCTGCTCGCGTGTAAATCCACACGCACACGCTATCTTCAAGCGCTGCTGGTCTGGACTGCGTGAATCCTGCTCGCGTGTAAATCCACACGCGCACGCTATCTTCAAGCGCTGCTGGACTGAACTGCGTGAATCCTGCTCGCGTGTAAATCCACACGCGCACGCTATCTTCAAGCGCTGCTGGCCTGGACTGCGTGAATCCTGTTCGCGTGTAAAATCCACACGCATATATTGCTCGCGTGTAAATCCACACGCGCACGCTATCTTCAAGCGCTGCTGGCCTGGACTGCGTGAATCCTAATCGCGTGTAAAATCCACACGCACACGCTCTTTTCTTCGCGGCTGTACAGAACCGCGTGAACTTTGTTTATACCTCAAAAGGAGCGCTATTTCCAACTCCTGCACCTGTGATATTAACAGGGGGATTGATTCATTTCTATACTTTACTCTACGTGGGAAGGAAGCTTTTCAAGGATAATTGGAAGGTGACAGTGAACAGTACTTTGGACCCTATCCTGTGGTGCATCAACCCGGTATCTAGCGTGAGCCTCGTTCCGTTCGGGATAAGTCTCCCTTACTAATCTTCCCTTCCTTGTCGTTTGTTCTACCTTGGATTCCTCAAGAGACTCTGCTGGATTCGTCTGCCCTAGACTCAAGGTCAGTGTGTGCATTCATGACATTTTCTATTCCATCATACCCAGGTTGGGGCAGTTATTCATGATACTTTATTTTGTTCTAGGCTGACTTCCTATACCTTACCCACGCCCTTTCCAGTGATCCATCGCTCTGCCTGTTTTACCGGTCAGAGAGTTGTATCATTTGGAAGGTCTTAACTTGACTTCACAACTATCAAAACGCGTGAACAGGGATCCGGAAGACCCTACCACCTGTATCCTTTTGAGTACCGTATCCTTTTCAGTTAATACTTTGGTGCTTTCTGACAGAATCAGAAGCCATGGAGGGTACGGATCCTTTAGCTGTTTTGACTCAGTTGATCAGCGATTTGAGAAATGAAATGGTTACGGCACAGGACATGTTACGGCACCGTATGGACGTTATGCAAGACGCCATGCACGGTAGTCCTCAGGGAGCACAGGTTCCAATGGCCACTGCATCTGGATCGGGGACTATGACACCCCCACAGGAAACTATTAATGTGGTTATGCCCACTCAGTTTCCCTTGGCCCCTCCGGAACGGTTCACTGGTGATCCCAAAACCTATAGAACCTTCGTTAATCAGTGCCGACTCCATTTTCTTTGCCGTCCTACATCTTTTCCTGACCTAACCACAAAAGCAGCATTCGTGCTTTCCCATTTAGGGGGCACAGCTGCTGCTTGGGCTAACCCTTTGTTGGAAACAAATAGCCCTTTGTTGTACCTTTGTTGTACGACTGTGACGATCTCTTGGCTGCTATGAGTAAAGTCTTTGACATGCGTTATGCTACTCAAGCCATGGATCTGGAGTTACTTAATCTACAACAAGGCAATCAGCCTCTTTTGCCTTACATTGCCCGGTTCAATCAACTAACAGCCGAAACTCAATGGCCTGACGGCAAGAAAACGGCTGTTTTCTACAAGGGTCTTTCAGAAGAACTGAAAGATGCCTTATCTACAGTTCCGGTGGTTCCTACGGGATTCACAGAGTTGCTCGATTTGGTTTTACAAATCGATGCCCGAAGGAATGCTCGGAAAGGAGAGAAAAAGCCTTTCATGCAAGCCTCGGGGCGTTCAGAGACACCGTCAGTCCTCTCTAACAACCCCGAACCCATGCAGATTGGCGTCGTGAGAGGCCGGTTGTCCAATACAGAACGAGAGAACCGAAGAAAGAACCATTTATGTATGTATTGCGGTTCATCTGAGCATTTATTGGCGACATGTCCTAAAAAACCCATCAAGCGTTCGGGAAACGCCAAAACTCGACAATAGCAGGAGTCCCTATGTCGAGTGTTTCATCGGACTCCAGTACCATTCCTAAACACGCACCCGTAATTGTTGAGGTGACGTTACGTTGTGGTGAACGAGAATTGGTTTCCAAGGCCATGGTTGATTCCGGAGCCACCAACAATTACATAGACATCACATATGCCAAGAATTGTTCCATACCCCTTGTAAACAAGAACAAACCTGAAACGGTTAATACCGTGGACGGATCTGTTTTGACTTCTGGTATGGTAACCCAGGAGACGGTATCTGTTCAGATGACATTATCGAATAATCATTCGGAAGAAATCATCTTCGATGTTATAGCTGCTCCGCAGTACGAGATCATACTTGGTCTTGCATGGTTAACCCTTCATAATCCCGCCGTTGACTGGGTTTCGGGATTGCTCCAGTATCCTTCGATTCATTGCAATGAACATTGCTTTACCAGTCAGGAGGTGTCAAACAAGCAACACATATTAGCCTCTATGGTGGGAGCTTCAACTATCAGCGTGGTTCATCAAAGCGACACTACCATACCATGCGAATACGCTGAGTATGCTGATGTCTTTGACAAGGGCCAGGCAGAACAATTGCCTCCCCATCGACAGTACGACTGTCCTATTGAATTGATTCCTGGTGCCAAAATCCCTACAGGTCGTTTATATTCACTGACCCCAAAAGAAGACGTTGTGTTGAAAGAATACATTGACAAAGCTTTAGCGATGGGTTTCATACGGCCATCACAATCACCTGCTGCGTCTCCTCTATTCTTTGTTCCGAAGAAAGAGGGAGATCTAAGGCCTTGTATTGATTACAGGGCACTTAACGACATCACCATAAAAAACCAATATCCTTTACCACTGATAAACGTTCTATTGGATCAATTAGGTACTTCCAGTCACTTCACCAAATTGGACTTGCGAGGAGCATACAATTTAGTTCGCATTCGTGAAGGCGACGAATGGAAGACCGCTTTCAAGACACGGTATGGTCTTTACGAGTATTTGGTGATGCCTTTTGGTCTGTGCAACGCTCCCGCCACTTTTCAATTCTTCATGAATGATATATTCAGGGACATAATGGACCAGTTTGTGGTGATTTATCTGGATGACATTCTGATCTATTCGTCTTCTTTTTCGGAGCACGTCAAACACGTTTCTACAGTCCTACAAAGACTCAGGGAGAACCTTCTTTATGTGAAAGCCGAGAAATGCGTCTTTCATTCACAGGAAGTGGAATTCCTGGGCTATGACATTACCAATCTAGGGGCTCGAATGAGCCGTTCCAAGGTGAAGGCCATATTGAATTGGCCGGTTCCGCACAATGTCAAGTCATTACAGTCTTTCTTAGGCTTTGCGAATTTTTATCGCAGATTTATTCATTCCTTCTCCAAAACAGTAGCTCCTTTGACGGCCTTAACTAGTTCTAAAGTTCCTTTCTGTTGGAACCCTAATGCCCAAGCATCATTCAAAAAATTGAAAGAAGCATTTACCACTGCACCCGTGCTTCAACATCCAGATCCAGATCGCCAGTTTATCGTTGAAGCGGATGCATCCAGTGTCGCTACTGGAGCGGTACTCTCACAAGTTTGCACAGAAACCAAGGAGGAGCACCCAGTGGCTTTCTTCTCTCGCAAACTTACCCCATATGAACGAAACTACACCGTCACTGAGCGGGAACTGCTGGCTATCAAGGATGCCTTCCGAGAATGGCGTCATCATCTTCTTGGGGCCAAGCATCAGGTATTAGTGTACTCTGACCATAGAAATCTTCAAGCATTCAAATCCATGAAATGCCTTACGGCCCGACAGGCCAGATGGCATGTCTTTTTTGCCCAATACGATTTCCAGGTCACATATCGTCCTGCCCGAGAACACGTTAAGTCGGACGCGTTGTCCCGTATGGGTGAAGAGGCGAAGGAAGAAGCACAAGTACAGAATCAGTTGTTGGCAGATCATGTAATATGTAGTTGTTCTGTTCAACCATCCTTAAAAACTGAAGTACAAGAGTGGGTAAAAGATCATCCACAAGTTATCCAGGATATGAATCTGGACGTACATAACGGTTTACCGTTCACACAAGGAGTGCTCTACCTACCGACGTCTTCAACGCGGAATAAAGCCCTCAAGTGGAATCATGATTCCTTGATCGCAGCCCATCCTGGACGGAAGAAAACACTAGAACTACTCAAAAGATGGTGCTGGTGGCCGTCCATGTCAAAAGATGTCATAGATCACGTATCAACTTGTTCTGTATGCATCCAATGTAAAAGCACTCCTGGTAAACCAGTGGGCTTACTCCAGTCCCTACCTGTCCCTAACAAACCATGGGACATGATATCTATGGACTTTGTGGTAGAACTCCCACCAAACCAGGAATACGATACCATATGGGTTGTAGTGGATTATTTCACTAAATTGGCTCTTTATATTCCCTGTATTGGTTTACCAACCGCTGCTGTTCTGGCTGACCTATTCATCCGACATGTATTTCGTTTCTTTGGTCTACCGTCAGTAATCATTACGGACAGGGGCTCACAGTTTGCGTCACGCTTTTGGAGAGCACTAACCTCTGCATTACTGATTGATGATAGAATGTCCAGTGCTTATCACCCTCAACTGATGGACAGACCGAAAGAGTCAACTGCACTATGGAACAATATCTGCGGTGTCTGTGTCTGCAGTACCAATCGGATTGGCTCACGGTCCTGCCGGCAGCTGAATTCGCCTATAACAACTCCTATCATAGTGCCATAGGCACTTCACCATTCTATGCGCTTTATGGACAGCACCCCCGATCAATACCTTTGGATTCCAGCTTGTCTTTGGATACTCCTGCCGCAGGCCGTACCTTTCGTGATCTGAAGATATTACAGAGGAAAGTGAGGCAGCAATTAGAGCAGGCTAAAAGACGCGACAAGTTCTATGCCGATGCTCATAGAATACCCGCACCCGTCTACAAGGCTGGTATGAAAGTATGGCTGTCCACTAAGAACTTGAGAATTCCAGGCAAAAAGAAATTATTGCCTAAATACATTGGTCCGTATGTAGTGCTCCAAGTAATTAATCCGGCTGCTGTCCGTCTGGCTTTGCCACAACGATGGCGAGTGCATCCCGTATTCCACGTGTCACTCATTAAGCCATGTTCTGAAGCTACTAGATTGCCTGTCCGGCCTGTTGCTATTTCTGTGCGGGGTTCGGATGAATACGAAGTACAGGACATACTGGATATGAGACTACGTTCTGGTAGGCCGTTTTATCTGGTGGACTGGAAGGGCTATGGTCCCGAAGATAGGTCCTGGGAACCTCTTTCTAATATTCATGCTCCTGCTTTATTGAAGCGTTTTCACACGAGAAGGGGAGAGGTTGCCCCTTTGGGGGATGGCACTGTCATGCATGCTGGACGTGGTCCTACCTCCTACGCTCGTAGAACAGCTAGACCGTTCTATTCCAAATGACGGTTGTTCGATACGTTGCCGGGAAAACGACGTTTGCACTTTTCACGTCGCTAACTTCACGTGTATTCTGCTTCGTCACGTGAACTACGGCATTACGTATTTAAGCAGCGTGGAAACTTCACTCGCTGCTTCTGATCGAATCATTTGGCGTTGTGTAGCTGACCCTCCGGTCTGCATCCTTGCAGGTTACTACAGCTACTTTTTGGGCCTTCTATAGCGTGTTTTCCGTCACACGCTGATTCCTGGAGCTGTTTGGTTGCGTGTAACTCCACACGCGCACGCTATCTTCAAGCGCTGCTGGCCTGGACTGCGTGAATCCTGCTTGCGTGTAAATCCACACGCGCATGCTATCTTCAAGCGCTGCTGGCCTGGACTGCGTGAATCCTGCTTGCGTGTAAATCCACACGCGCACGCTATCTTCAAGCGCTGCTGGACTGGACTGCGTGAATCCTGCTCGCGTGTAAATCCACACGCACACGCTATCTTCAAGCGCTGCTGGTCTGGACTGCGTGAATCCTGCTCGCGTGTAAATCCACACGCGCACGCTATCTTCAAGTGCTGCTGGTCTGGACTGCGTGAATCCTGCTCGCGTGTCAATCCACACGCGCACGCTATCTTCAAGCGCTGCTGAACTGGACTGCGTGAATCCTGCTCGCGTGTAAATCCACACGCGCACGCTATCTTCAAGCGCTGCTGGCCTGGACTGCGTGAATCCTGTTCGCGTGTAAAATCCACACGCCTATATTGCTCGCGTGTAAATCCACACGCGCACGCTATCTTCAAGCGCTGCTGGCCTGGACTGCGTGAATCCTGCTCGCGTGTAAAATCCACACGCATATATTGTCTTCGAGCGCTGCTGGCCTGGACTGCGTGAATCCTAATCGCGTGTAAATCCACACGCACACGCTCTTTTCTTCGCGGCTGTACAGAACCGCGTGAACTTTGTTTATACCTCAAAAGGAGCGCTATTTCCAACTCCTGCACCTGTGATATTAACAGGGGGATTGATTCATTTCTATACTTTACTCTACGTGGGAAGGAAGCTTTTCAAGGATAATTGGAAGGTGACAGTGAACAGTACTTTGGACGCTATCCTGTGGTGCATCAACCCGGTATCTAGCGTGAGCCTCGTTCCGTTCGGGATAAGTCTCCCTTACTAATCTTCCCTTCCTTGTCGTTTGTTCTACCTTGGATTCCTCAAGAGACTCTGCTGGATTCGTCTGCCCTAGACTCAAGGTCAGTGTGTGCATTCATGACATTTTCTATTCCATCATACCCAGGTTGGGGCAGTTATTCATGATACTTTATTTTGTTCTAGGCTGACTTCCTATACCTTACCCACGCCCTTTCCAGTGATCCATCGCTCTGCCTGTTTTACCGGTCAGAGAGTTGTATCATTTGGAAGGTCTTAACTTGACTTCACAACTATCAAAACGCGTGAACAGGGATCCGGAAGACCCTACCACCTGTATCCTTTTGAGTACCGTATCCTTTTCAGTTAATACTTTGGTGCTTTCTGACATCCTCCGACGAGGACGTGGAAGACGACCAGTGACGGCGCTTCCTAGAATGCCTCGACGAGGCAGAGGAATGGCAGGAACCACTCCTAGACCGAGGCCTGGATTTTCCCCGACGCGGAGAGTCGCCCCTCAAGTCATCGGTCGAAAGCCAGCGGACTTCGATTCATGGGGCTTGGACCACCTACCTACCTTTAATTTCCCCTTACCCTCCCGCAAGGCCTTAGACGTCAGGGACTGGCAGTCCTTGCAGTCGTCGGTGGTGGGGCTTTCGCCGAGGCACCAGAGGCAGATGTCGTGCAGGTCCGTGATGGACATTTTCGACCTGCAGTCCTGACACTTCTTAAAGTCCGGCCTCGGGGTAATAGAGGAAGATGAAGACATCGTTCGAAGAGAAGAATCGAGGGCACTGAGATTCTGAAGCAAACACGTTTGCGGAAAAAACGGAACTGAGGCTACGGGTGTCGTGCATCCTATAAATAACATCCGGTGAGGTCGACCCTCGACGGAGGCCCTCAAGGGACATGGGATCGACGCAGGACGCCCTCTGCCGAAAATGTTGCGAAGCACCACAGCTGTGGACATTACCTGTCATAGATTTGGAATACGTCGGAGGACAAAATCCCCTCGAAGTAACAATTCTTTTTGCAGTTAAAATTGTGGTGAACGATCCTGATCAAACTATTTGTTGTTGCCACAAATGTGAGAGAGTTCTTTTTTCAGGAGAAGTGAGAGGGTATGACTTTTTCAAGGTTCTTTATTGAAACACCTGAACTTTGTGAATTTGAGTACAAGAACTATATATTAGTGCGTGTTAAAACAGATTTCTTTGTTTTTCCTCTGAACTGTGGAAAAAATCCTGGTTTGGAGCTAGGGAGGGGAAGTTCACCCACACTACAAGAGACATTGATTGCATTGTGCAGCAGGTCATATGTTATATATTGCGTTGATTTGAATTGCAATATAATTCCTTTTTTCTTTGATTGTTGTATAACTGTGAGGGTTAGATATCCCTTGGTTAGAGTGTTCCCATTAGTATATTTTAGGCAGGGAAATCCTTGTCAGGGTAGGGATAGTGAGGCGTTTATTCAACCTGTTTATTTAATAACAAGGTAAAAGTTGAAAACTCTTTACACTCTCACATTTCTCATCCCTCACAATTATAATGCAACCTAGCCCCTACATTCCCCCAAAGGGCTTGGAGTCTGAGGGGGGAGGGATAGTGACTTGTACTGTTCTCTGAGTTTTTCCGATCCCCTCCAGAAGGATCCTGTTTACCCTGTCTGATAGGGGGATGTTAACCTCCTTAGTCCCAAAAGGGGTGGCTCTCACTTGGGAAGAGCTGAAAAATGTGATGAATCATATGGATCCGTCACTAACTCCCTGCCTAACATCTCCTCCCAGGTGGCCAGGGAGAGGCAGATGCTTCCGGATCCTGACCTTGGGGGTGGTGTTCTGTGGGAGGATCACATGGGAGGAGAAAGGGTCCAGGGGGGTGGAGTAATCTGTGGGATGAGACATGGTATTCATCCTCCTTTATGGAGGATGATCCAGCCATGCCAATGTCTGTAATGGGTTGTTGTAATAAACATCTGGTTGGCCAATGGATTATGCATTCAAAGAAGGGTAAACCCCCCTCATACATTCGTAGACTTGGAAAGAAATTAAAATCCTTCTAAAGTTTGGGAAACATATGAAATCAGACTCTCCCTTACACCCACGGAGGCAGTGAAAAGAAAGTAAGGAAAAACAACAGTGTAAAAGTATTGTTTTTTCTTTACAATCAGGGTTAATGATTCCGTCTTATAAAGTTCCTTCAAAGAATGTTACCAGGAACAAATTGGAGTTTGAAAGTGGAAGAGGAGTAAGAAAACCTTACCAGCTTCAGTACTCCGGCCAGGGTGCCACCCAGACTGATATGGGTCGAAGAATCCGGAAGATTCAAGAAAAGAACTAAGAAAAGGAAAGATCAGAGATTCCAATAATTTCATCATAAAAGGAAGAAGTGAGATAGGACGAAAGTTGGATAGTAAGGAGGGATCAAGTGAAGGTTTCTTCAGAAGAGGGACAATTAAGGCATGTTTCAAAACATCAGGGATGAGTCCCATCGTGAAGGAGTCATTGGGCCTCATTACAAGTCAGGCGGCCCGGGAAGTCAGGTGCCGGTAAATTGTAAGTCCCCATTCCCATAGAGTCCAACAGGACTCTATGGGAGTGGGGACAAGGTAGTGTCGGCACTGTTGCTAATGGTGCCAGCGCTTTGTGAAGTGCTTGCCTACCGTAGCCGCTGCGCCCGGCAAGGTCAGACCTGTCGGCACATCGGCCACAGCAGGCAAACACATAGTTTGCCGGTCCGGAACCAAGGGTGCCGATGAGCTTACCGGCATCCTTGCTTCCAGACCGGCAAACTTAGAATGAGGCCCATTGACAGCTGTCGTTATCCAAGAGGCAGTTTCAGTCGAGATATCCTTAAGAATTTTTAGAGGAATTGGATCAGAGAGAGATGCGGATGAACCAAGTTACTTACCAACTGGTAACGTTCTTTCGACTGGATGTTCCTCCAAAGTATTCCACATCTTTGACATATAATGTACACAGCTGTGCTGCTTTGGAAATTTTTCACCAGGGAGCGTCCTGCGTCGAGTCGATGTCCCTCGAAGGCCGCCGTCGAGGGTGACGTCATTGAATGTTATAAGTAGCACGCACGGTGCCCGTAGCCTCAGTTCATGTTTTTGCCCTCCACAAAGTGTGACATACCCGCACACAATGCCTGCTAGACTGCCCATAGCCTTGAGGGAGCACAAGCTGCAATAGCATAGGAAATTCTTCAGAGAGGCAGGCTGGGAGGGCAATGAGGAATACGTTGGGGGATCATCCAGTCTCGAGAACATTACCAGTTGGTAAGTAACTTGTTCTTCGAATGGATTGTGTCCTCCAACGTATTCCACATCTTTGACAGACTCCCAAAGCAGTATCAGTGAGTGGAGGAGGGAGAAGAATTTAGAAGGAACAAGTTACTTACCTGTAACTGTTGTTCTCCAGCATGGGTCTGGCATGGATTCACATGCTCATGAATATTCCCCGTCGTCAGGCTGGGAATCCTCGGTAAAGAAAAAATCAGTATCAGTTTAGTTTCTGATCTGTCTTTCGTAGTAGTAACCAATCACTGATTTCTGCGTCATACTGACCATAGCCAATGACTGCCCTCTACCTAAGCCCCGCCTCTGGCAGCCATCTTCAGATTTGGTAGCACATGAAGTGGCAGTATGACCAAGTGAAGAGCCGCAGAGGGGTAGGCGGGAGGGTTCGCATGTGAATCCATGTCAGACCCATGCTGGAGAACAACAGTTACAGGTAAGTAACTTGTTCCTTCTCCAGCATGGGGGCTGGCATGGATTCACATGCTCATGAATAAAGAATACATAGCAGTACACACATGCACAACCACGGGAGGTGGCAAAGGCTCAACATTAAGCATTACATCAAACTCAACATTAAGCAATTCTTACCTCCTCAACAGGCTCACCTTAGGCGAACAGGTTGCGCAGCACTGCTTGGCCGACCCTGGATTCCTCCCTGGAATCCCGATCGACGCAGTAGAATTTCGTGAAGGTGTGCGTCGACCTCCACGTAGCAGCCCTGCAGATGTCCAGCAAGGGCACACCAGATAGGAACGCCGTGGTAGCTGCGATCGCTCTGGTGGAATGGGCTCTCGGACGGCCAGGCAGCGGTCGGTTTGCCAACCGATGACAGTACATGATACAGCCGGAGAGCCATCTGGAAATGGAAGCCTTTGAGAGAGCCTTCCCCTGATTGACAGGTCCAAAGTTCACAAAGAGTTGTGACGTCTTCCGAAAACACTTCGTGCGGTCCACGTAGAACTTCAGCGCTCTAGCCACATCCATCGAGTGCAAAATCCTTTCAGCCGGCGACGAAGGTGACGGGAAGAAAACAGGCAACACCAAGGGTTCGTTGAGGTGGAAGTCCAACAGCACCTTGGGCATGAAGGAGGGGTGCGTCCTGAGCCGGTCAAGTGGCACAGCGAGTAGAGCGCCCGCTTTGACACCCGTGCAGAGCCTGTTAACGCAGGTTCGAATCCCGGCGGGGCCAAACTCAGCCTTTCATCCTTCCGAGGTCGATAAATGAGCACCACACACCGTGGGTAATAATAAGCAGCGCTCAGATACCTGAGGGTTTGTAGCGCTATATAAAAGCCTAATTATTATTATTATTATTATTATTATTATTATTATTACCCTCGTGTCGTGAAAAGTCAAGTACGGGGCCTTGCAGGAAAGGGCCTGGATCTCTCCCACCCGTCGTGCGGAGGTGATGGCCACAAGAAACGCTGTTTTCCACGACAAGAACTTCAACGGAGCCGAGTGCAGAGGCTCGAACGGAGGTCCCATGAGCTTGGTCAGCACCACGTTGAGCTCCCACGCCGGGGCCGGAGCCTTCACCGGCGGGAACAATCTGAACAGTCCCTTCATGAACTCTTTCACCAGACGATGAGACCACAAAGACGTCCGCCCCGTGGTTCTGGTGTATCGGGAGATCGCAGCAAGATGAATCTTGATGGACGCGTGCGCCAGTCCAGCTTTGGCCAGCGTCAGTAGGTACGGCAGTACTTGGGGAGCCGTAATCCGTAGAGGGTTAATCTTCTGTGCGTGGCACCAGACAGAGAACCTCTTCCATTTGTGTCCGTAGCATTTAAGAGTTGAGGACGCCCTGGCCTTTGCAAGAACCTCTCTGCAGTCGGCCGGTATGTCGTATCCTCCAAACTCTAACGCTGCAGGAGCCAGGCCTGCAAGCTCAGCGACTTCGGGTCGTGATGGAGGATGGCGCCTCCTTCCCTGGAGAGAAGAGCCGCGTCCACTGGCAGCTTGATTGACGGGGACGCTGACAAGTCCAGAAGGTCTGGGAACCATATCTGCCTCGGCCACGCAGGTGCGACGAGGATCATCCTGCACCGTGACCTCTTGAGCTGGTTGATGAGCCGGATCAGCAATGGCGATCAAGGGAACGCGTATAGAAACAGGCCCGCCCAGGGGCATCGCCCATGCTCCTCGGCTGGGGAAACCTGCTGGCGAACCTCCGGCACTTGGAGTTTGTCGCCGTCGCGAACAGAGCGATCTGGGGTGTGCCCCACCGTCGGAAGAGGCGGTCCACTAGATCCTGTCGTAGTTCCCACTCGGGGCACGAGCACAGCTCCCTGCTGAGTGAGTCGGCGATGGTGTTTTTTATCCCTGCCAGATGAAACGGCACCAGAAACATCCCTTGGGCGACGGCCCAATGCCACAGATCCTGTGCCTCCATGGACAGGGCTGGGGACCTGGTTCCGCCCTGTTTCCTGATGTAGAACATGGTGGTGGTGTTGTCGGTGAAGATCCTCACCACCTTGCCCTTGAGGGACGGAAGAAAGGACCTGAGGGCCCAAAACACTGCACGGAGCTCCAGGACGTTGATATGGAGGGACTTCTCCGTCGGGAGCCAAAGGCCTCTCGCATGCAGATTTTCGGTGTGCGCTCCCCACCCTTCCAGGGAGGCATCCATGGTCACTGTCTCCTGGTGGCCGGGGGTCTGGAAGTCCATGCCCGCCGTCAGATGCGCGCGGGTGCCCCACCACCGGATCGCTCGTCGGAAACTCTCGTCGAGTGTGATCCTCTCCTCGAAGCTGCCCGTCGTCTGGATCCAGCGCGCGTCCAGGAACTCCTGCAACGGGCGCATCCGGAGCCTGCACAGGCGGATGAGGTAAATGCAAGAAGACATCATTCCGAGGAGGGACTTGATGGACCTCACTCTGGCCGCGTCCGCAACCAGCATCCGCTGCACCTTGCCCAAGATGGCCCTCGTCCTTTCCTCCGACGGAGAGGCCAGAAGCGACACTGTGTCGAGGTTCGCTCCCAGAAACAGTGCGTCTTGCGCGGGCACCAGGTGGGACTTGGCGTAGTTTATGGAGAATCCCAGGTCCGTGAGAAGTTGGACGGTCCTTGCCGTGTGCTCCACGGCGAGCTCCTCCGTCTTCGCTCGGATGAGCCAGTCGTCCAGGTAGTGGTAGACGTGGATCCCCTCTCGGCGCAGCTGCGCCACCACCGGTGCCAGGCACTTGGTGAACACCCTGGGTGCCGACCTCAGTCCGAAGGGAAGGGCTCTGAACTGGTAGTGACGCCCTTGGACCACGAACCTGAGAAACTTTCGGTGTCCCTTTAGGATGGGAATATGGAAGTAGGCATTCTCCAAATCCAACGACGACAGGAAATCGCCCTCCTCCAGCTGACCAAGGACATGTTGGAGGGTGACCATCCGGAACTTCTGTGCCTTGATGTATTTGTTCAGCCGTCGTAGGTCCAGGATGGGACGCCATCCTCCCGTCTTCTTCTTCACGAGGAAGTATCTTGAGTAAACTCCGGAGCCCCGAAGTCTCTTTGGGACGAGCTCGATGGCGACCTTCTTGAGCATCGCCTTTATCTCCAAGAGAAGTTGAGGGACGTGATGTTCTTTCCTGGCCACAGGGGGGACGCGCGGACACCTCTTTAGAAACTCGAGCGCGTGACCCTGAGCTAGGGCGTCCAGCACCCAACGGTCGGTGGAGATGGACTCCCACACGGTGACGAAGCTCGCCAGCCGGCCTCCCACCGGGGTGCTTCGGTGGGGGCCCGACCCCACGGCCGGTTCAGTCCTGCTTCGACGAGGCTTTGCCGCCTTGTCCTCCTTGGCGACGATGGCGGGGTCCGCCCGACTTGCCTCGTCCCCTGTAAGCTTCCTGCGACGACGAACGGGCCGCTTGACGGTAGGTGGAAAATCCGCCGCCGGAACCTTTGGAGGCACCCTGTTTGCCTCCGCCGCTCCAAAAGGGCGGCCGCCGTTGCTGGAGAACCCCAAGAGCCCGGGCCGTCTCCGTGTCTGCCTTGATGGCTTGAAGGGAATCAGAGGTAAAGGCGATGCTCAAGATTCCCAGCCTGACGACGGGGAATATTCATGAGCATGTGAATCCATGCCAGACCCCATGCTGGAGAAGGAACAAGTTACTTACCTGTAACTGTTGTTCTCCAGCATGGGTCTGGCATGGATTCACATGCGAACCCTCCCGCCTACCCCTCTGCGGCTCTTCACTTGGTCATACTGCCACTTCAAGTGCTACCAAATCTGAAGATGGCTGCCAGAGGCGGGACTTAGGTAGAGGGCAGTCATTGGCTGCGGTCAGTATGACGCAGAGATCAGTGATTGGTTACTACTACGAAAAACAGATCAGAAACGAAACTGATACTGATTTTTTCTTTACCGAGGATTCCCAGCCTGACGACGGGGAATATTCATGAGCATGTGAATCCATGCCAGACCCCATGCTGGAGAAGTACCCAATTAGATGGCAGAATAAAGCACTGCTTTACCGAGGACCATATCTTGACCATGGAAAGTATCCAGGGAGTAATGCTTGACAAAGGTGTGGATGGAAGACAACGTTGCAGCATCACAAATGTTCTTAATAGGAACTTCCCTTTGCAGGGCTGTGCATGTAGCCACGCCCCTGGTGGAGTGAGCTTGCAAACCCTCAGGAGGGTCCTTATCAGCCAATCTGTAACATTCAGTAATGGTGAGGATAATCCACCTGGACAAGGTCTGTTTGATAACAGCCTGGCCCAATCCGTGTCCAGTGTACCCCACAAAAAGCTGGTCGTCCACTCAGACCCTGGACATCCTAGAAATATAAAAGCTCAAAGCTCTCCTATGGTCCAATCTATGGAGTCTCTACTCTTCCTTACGAGAAGGAGGATGATGATAGAAAGCAGGAAGTACCACCACACCTTCTGGCTCAAGTGAAATTCAGACACTACCTTAGGTAGGAAGGACGGACGTACCCTCAGTACAACCCTATCCTTGTAGAACACAGTAAAGGGTGGCTTAGACGAAAGTGCCTGAAACTTGCTCACTCTACGAGCAGATGTAACTGCAATCAAGAAAATTGTCTTGAAGGTCAACAGTGTCAAAGGACAAGAGTGCAAAGGTTCAAACGGAGCACCCATCAAGAATTTCAAGACTAAATTCAGATCCCAAACGGGCACCTGAAACGGGGATGGGGGAAGACATTCGTGAGCCCCTTTAGAAACTGGGAAATCAAAGGAATCTTAAAATAAGAACATTCTTCAGACGAGCGCTTGAAAATAGACAACGCCACCAGGTAACCTTTAATGGTACATTTAATGGTACCCACTTGCAGACCCTTGTGGGCCAAAGAAAGCAAGAAAGAAAGAACCATCGGAATGGAACACTGAAACGGATCGACATTTGTCCACTGCACCAGTCGCAAAACTTACGCCAATGGCAATGGTACAGGGATTTGGTTGCCGGACGTCTCGCCGAAAGCAACACCTCCATCACGTCATCTGGGAGGTCCCAATCCTTATATCTCAACCTTTCAGAAACCAAGCATGAAGGTTGAGAGTCTTGACCTCTATGGAGAACCCCAAGCCCCCTCGTGCAAGAGAAGATCCTCTCTGTGGGGGAAACGGCATGGAGGACAGATGGACATTTCTAGAAGGTCCGGGTACGACGCTCTCCTGGCCCAATATGGAACAATTAGGATCATGTGGGTCCCGAACCTCCACAACTTCCTTAGAACCTCCACAACTTCCTTAGAACCTGAGGAATCAGGGTCCCGGAGGGGAAACATACAGAAGTGGGAATGATCAATCCACGCGTCCCCTAAAACTCCTCTCAGAGGAAATTCCCTTGAGCAAAATCTCTTGCACTTTCGGTTGGCACCAGTCGCGAACAGATCCACTTGAGGGGTTCCCCAAAGGGCAAAGATCTCCTGAAGGACTTCCTGAGCCAACTCCCACTCATGGGAGACTGTGTTCTGCCTACTCAGAGCGTCCGCCACCGCATTCTCCTCCCCGGCTAGATGAACTGCCGAGAGTGAGATTCCTTGCTGTATTGCCCACAACCAGAGCTGCATCGCCTCTCTGCACAGCGGGAGTGACCCTACCCCCCCTTTTATGTTGAGGTAATGCATGGCCACTGTGTTGTACATCATGATCAGGACACTTCCCGCGCACAGACGGCAGAAAGACATTCAGGGCCAGCCTGATGGCCCTCAGCTCCAAAAGATTTATGTGAAGTTTGGACTCCGACAGAGACCAACGACCGCTGGTGGACAGTTCGTTGGCGTGAGCTCCCCATCCTGTGAGGAAGCGTCCATCACCACCGTCAACTCCGGCCACGGCTGCCAAAAATGCTCCCCTTCATCAGATTCCCTTCGCTGACCCACCACAGATCCTGTGAGACCTTGAGCAGAATCTGAAGAGGATCTGACATTTTGCCTGAGGATTGTGATCATTGCGTATTGAGAGCCCATTGAAGGGTTCTCATCCTCAGTCTGGCACCATGAAAAGGCAGGATGCCATGAAGCCAAGCAACCTTAAGAATTCGAAAGCTGGAAGAATCTGGGCATGTTGAAATTTGTTGACCATCTGTACAATGTGATGAGCCCTCACCTTGGGTGGCAAGCACTTCCAAGGATATGTCCCACACAGCCCCGATGTACTGGAGCTGTTGGGTAGGTGTCGAATGCGACTTCTTGAAATTGAGGGAGAAGCCCAGCTTGTGAAGGGAGTGGCAGGTGAGACTGAGATGATCCAAAGCTTGTTCATGAGACCTCGCTCGGATCAGCCAGTCGTCCAGGTTGGGGTAGACGTGAACTCCCCCTCTCCTGAGATACGCTGCCACCACCACCATGAGCTTGTTGAAGACCCTCGGGGCAGAGGTCAATCCTAACGGCAGGACCCGAAACTGAACGTGCGAATTGCCAGCCGCAAACCTCAGATACTTTCTGTGCTTTGGATGTATCGGCACATGCAAATAAACATCCTGTAGGTCCAGAGAAACCAACCAATCCTTAAGTCGAAGGGCCTGAAGGACCTGAGAAAGAGTGACCATCTTGAACTTGTCCTTCCGGGGGAACTCGTTCAAGCACCGTAAGTCCAAGATGGGTCTCTGTCCTCCATCTTTCTTTGGAATCAAAAAATATGGGAAATACCAGCCCTTGTTCCTCTTCGCCACAAGTCCTAGTTCTATAGCACCTCTCTCCAGCAGGGTCGAGATTTCCTGCACAAGGAGCGGGTCTGGAATCTTCAAAGACACTTTCCGCGGTGGATTGTAGTGAGGCCGACGTAGGAAGGGTAGGCAGTAGCCGTGGGCTATTGTATCCAGAACCCAAGCATCTGAAGTAATGGCTTGCCACTCTTCGAGATACTGAGACAGTCTGCCCCCAACCGGCGAACAATGGGACCTGGCCTCATAGCTGCGGCAGCACCTGACAGCAAAGAGGCAGCTGCCTGGGCGGCTTTGGCACCTCTTCGTCGTCCACCATGGGTAAATGTATGGTGTCCCCTTTGACTGGTTGCTCCTCTTGCTCTACCAAAAGAGGAGTAGTAACGAAAGGAACCCCCCTTCCACCGCTATCTCCTAGGCCGAAAAGGCAGAGGTTGACGCACAGCTGCGCCCAAAGACTTAGCGGCTGCTTTGGAGGTCTGAAACCTCTCAAGGCTCTCGTCAGCCTTGCTGCCAAACAAAGGGCATGTTGAAAAGATGGGCCTGCACATCCGGAGCAAAACCTGACTTCTGCAACCCCGCAAACCTGCGTATCACGGTGCTCGCAGCCGCGGACCGGCTAACACTATCAGTCGTATCCAGCCCAGACTGAAGGGATTCACACAAGGCATCCTTGCCATCCTGCATGTTAGCAAGAAACCCATCCCTTTGTTCCCCTTCGGGAATATGCTCAGCCGCTAGAGAGACACAATTCCACAGAGTGTCTGAAAATGCGCCGAGTCCTGGAAGCAAACACGTTTGCGGAAAAAACTGAACTATGGCTACGGGCGCTGTGCATGCAACTTATAACATCCGATGACATCACCCTCGAGGGACATCGACCTGACGCAGGACGCCCTCTGCCGAAACATTTCCAAAGCCGCACAGCTGTGGACATTACATGTCAAAGATGTGGAATACGTAGGAGGACACAATCCTTTCGAATTAAACTTACTGATTGCTATTAAAATGTCCTGAGTAGTAAATGAAAGAAAATTGGACCAGGTTGACCTCAGTGTAGCATCAGAACAAGAAGGAATATGTAGATCTAACTGAGAGGAAGTGTTAGTGATCTTATCAAGAATAGTCATAATTTTTTCAATTAAGAAATTGGATAGGGAATTGCAGAGAGATTGAGAAGGAACAATAGTGGAAAGGATTTTGGCAGGGGAAGACAGAGAGTGCACCAAGCCAAATAGCTCTTTAGGGTTGTTTATTGCCCCTTCAATTTTCTCCCTAAAGAAAGCCTGCTTGGCCGAGAGGATAGCTTTCTGATACATGACAGTGGCTTAACGAAGTAGGATTTTATCGGCTGGCTTATAGCTAGACCTCCATTTTCTTTCAGCTTGTCTGCGCTTAGTCTTGAGGAGTTTCATCTCCTCAATGTACCACGGCTCAGAAGGGTGATTCTTATGTTTGTAAAGTTTTATCGGAGCCAGGCGGTCAGCTACCTTGGTAAATACCTGAGTCAGGGAGGCTTCAGTGCAGGAATCCAAATCGGCATAGTCAACCTCAATGTGAGTACATAGATCTTGGAGAGGCACCAGATGCCATTTGTGTTTCCAGATCTCCTGTTACTTAGCCTTAAGAAGAAAGGCTGGCATGTAAACAGAACTGAGTAATCAACTGATCATCAGCTTTCTTGCTAGGGAGATTAAAATCACCTAAAACAGCTAAATTGGTATATTTTGGCTATAATTCAGATGTGAAGGAAGGAAATTCTTCACAAAAGGAACGGTCATATCCCGGAGGGCGAAAGATCAAAAGAATGACCAGAGTAAAATATGCAGAGCCATTCAAACTGATTAGGAGAACTTCCATTTTGGGATTGTGCTTAATAGGTAAAATACTCATTCGAAAGGAAGATTTGTGAATCACCGCGACACCTCCACCAGGAGAGTTAGAGGGGGGGTCGCAATGTAGAATATTGTAATTGGGAGGCAAGGACTGAAGTACTGAGGGACCGGAATGCTCACAAGGCCAGGTGTCGGTAACAAAAGTCAAATTTGGTCGAAAATCATCCAATACATTATGGCAGTCTTGGGTGCGGGCCACCAGGGAGTAGGTGTTAACGAGAAAGCAGGATTGGGAAGGAAAGGTATTTCCAAACGACCATCTTGTTTTTTTTTTTTCCTTTTTTTTTTCCAGAGAGAGTTACATCGGAACAGAAGCGGAAACAGTCAGCATTTCCCAATATTAAACAAGTATAAGTGTGCCAATACAGGGTATTACATTTGCAATCATTCAAATGGGGAAAGGGCATCCTCATCTCCTTCGGGTGATAAATCCAACACGTAACTCTGAAACAATGACCATATGTCCTTGGGTCGGCACTTCTGTGGAACAGTTATAATGAATTGCTCCTCCCTTTCATTTAGCATGGACAGATCTTTTAAAAACTGCTCTCTTTTTGGGGCCCATGCTGATTTCCAGCATTTCGGGATGTTCTTCTTTGCAATAGCACAGGCAATGTTGAACAAACGTCTGGTGTTCTCAGCCACTTTGCCGATGTCCCCAAACAGGTATTTTAAGGGTTTGGGAGTAGCCGGGATGCCGGTTATGTCTTCAAGGATTTCTGCCACCTCCCCCCAGAATTTCGCCACCTCTGAGCAATCCCAGTACATACGGTATGAGTCTGCCTTGGGGGCGTTGCATTTGGGGCATTTGTCTGTGTGGCCATCCACAAACCTTGCCAGCCTAGCGGGCGTGTAGTGTAATTGATTAAGCACCTTGAATTGAATCAGTCGTAAGCCTGAGTTCATAGAAACACTCTTAGTGAGTTGACAGTATCTCGTCCAGCTAGCATCGCCCAGTTCCACCCCCAAATCCCGCTCCCAGGATTCTTTAATATTATTGCATGATTTGGTGTGTGACTGGACTAAGTTATATAATGTGGAAACCCCCTTTCTGTGTTCCCCCACTTCTGTCATTGCACTGATGCACTCGTGTGTGGGTGGTTCCATCGGGAATGTGGGCCATTTGACCGAGAAAGCAGCCTTCAGCCTATGAAATTGGAATTGTTTTAGGTTTCCCCCGCCCACTGCCTCCTTGAAATCAGACCATTTGCAGTATCTGCCATCTGGGAACATATGCTGCATCTTGAATAGGTTACTGGGATCCCATGTTCTCTGAATAGCTTTGTCAAATGTGGGTGTCATGCCCGGAAAGTCCCATAATGAGATCTCCGGGTCATACAGGGTTGTTAGGCCAATTCTTTTGTAAATCTTGAACCATGCTCTTGTTGTAGTGCTGACAAGGTCGAATTCACAGGGATCTTTGCATTTGAGGTCAAACATCACCGACCGAAGGTTCGTCGGAGACGCAGCGTATTTTACTAGAGGGATGTGTGTGGCTGTATAGTCTGTATTGTACCAGTACCTCGCGAAGTGTGCCTGTGCAGCAAGGTAATATAGTTCAAAGTCTGGAGCTGCGATCCCGCCCTTCGAGAATGGCTCCACCATTTTTGACCATTTTAGCCGTGCAGTTTTCCCTCCCCACACAAATGAGGAGGTCAGTGTCTTAAGTCTTGCGAAAAATCCTTTACCTGTCCAGATGGGGATGTTGCAAAACAGATATAGCAGTTTGGGGAGCACCACCATCTTAAGTATTGCTACTTGCCCGTATAGGGAGATTGGGAGTTTGGTCCAAAATAGAAGTTTAATAGAAAGAGATTGCAGTAGTTCCCCGTAGTTTTCAGCATACAATGTGTTTTTATCCCTAGAGACCATGATTCCTAGATATCGTACATGGTCGGGGGACCATTTGAATTGTTGTATATTAGAGATGGCCCCTATGCTGGAAATTAAGGGGAACAACGCGGATTTGGCGAAATTGATTTTATATCCCAAATACTCAGAGAACTTTTCGATGTCTGCCATAATGGGGGCCAGATTTTCTTCCGGGTTTCGGATGTATAGTAGCGTGTCATCCGCGTAGAGGGAGATTATCTGTGGGGTTCCGGTCATTCTAAGGCCTCTATGTGCATGGTTCTGTCTAACATACTCAGCCATAGGTTCGATTGTGAGGGCAAATAGGATTGGGGAAAAAGGACAACCCTGTCTGGTACCTCTGTGTAATATAAAGGAAGCCGACATGGTGTTATTCGTTAGAACTTTCGCGCCTGGATTTCTGTACAGTAACTGAACACACTTTATAAAATATCTGCCAAAGCCGAATCTATCGAGAACCGAGAACAGATAGGTCCACGAGACCGAATCAAAGGCTTTCTCTGCATCCAACGCCGCAATGACCGCGTCGCCTTTGGGTTTATCTGTGCCATCACTCCGAAGAGGCGCCTCAGATTCATGGCCGTGGACCTAGTTGGTATAAAACCGGCCTGGTCAGGATGCACCAACACGGGCATGTAGGGCAGGAGTCTGGTTGCAAGCCCCTTTGCAAATATTTTGGCATCAGTATTAAAGGAATGGTTCGGTCAAAAATGTGTATTGCCCCTACGGGTCGGCTATGTGTTTTAAGCCTAAGTCGCTAGATTTTAGAAATATTTCCTATGGACCTTACCCGAGTTTTTCGTCCATTAAACGCACGCGAAAACAGGCACCAGGGAGCTGCCATTTTGTGATAATCATATCATTTCCCCCATCGCCCTGGCTGACCTGCTTTTGCGGCACTAAATCATATGCCACGCCCCTGAGCCTGACATTATCAAAACATTCATATTCCCCGTCTCTCTCCGTGACGTTACTGTGCTGCTTAGGCAAACGCGCCCAGTCATCTTCTACGCGACTTCACACAGAATCCGGAAACCAACACAGATCAGCTCACAACACAGCGCGCCACAATTCGGAATATGAAACTGTACTTTAAAATCAAACAGCAACACGGTAAATTTGGTAAAGTACATTTATTTGACATTAAATCTTTATAGAATATTCAGCAATTGCCATATGAGCTCCGAAAGTAATTTATTTTCTTTGATCTCTATCCGCAAATCCGTAAAATTTTATTGTGAGTCACGCGCTGTTCCTTTATGGTACACAGGGTGTTGGTTTTTGTTCAAAGAAGCACTTTTGTCGCACGTTGAACCGCAAGGCTGTTCCATCAAGTAGGCACTAGGCCAGCGTAAAGGTTATGTTGCTTCTAGCCGCTAGTACCGCGTAAGGGCATATGGGCCCTTGGCGATCGTCCCATAAGATCATCAGGATTGTGCACTTGTTTACATTAAGCTGAAGCTGGCAGTTAAAAAAACTGTCTACCGGTGTCTGAAACTGGTGGCAGTGGCAAAAGGGCAGTATATACCTGTTTTGAAAACATAAAATGTATAATTAGTCTCGCCAGCCGATCTTTATTAATATTATTCATTTTATTTATTACGGCCGAGCTGAAACTATTTGCTTTCAAGGATAGTGCAATGGAGTATGGTCGGCTCTAAAATCAATGCGAAAACTAACAAAATAAATCGAGGTTAGTACACAATGAGAAACTACTTTTTGTCTACATGTGTGTGGAATCTGGACCTGCATGCCCATGTGCCCGCTACAAGGACGATCCCACAAACGTTTTCAAAGCTCTTCATTCATTCATTCATTCATTCATTCATTCATTAATGCATCCATTCATTAATTCTTCATTCCGGTATAAAAGCGTCTAAAGAGTTACGTACATTATATTTGCAATTTCCATTGTGTCTCTGCGTAATGCAGTCCGTAAATCCCACTGCGCTCTTGACAACGATTTTTCGTATACTGAACTAACATGAAACCGGGTCTAGTTTAAGAATTTTCTGCCTTATCGTCTCTTACGTTATTGCACCTCCCAAACCCCCCTTCAAAGGAAGTTCTTTCTGCAAGGTCCCTGTCTCTCAAGGTCAAAAAACAATAGAAGCTTGTACTGCGAGTGCGAGTTGTGGGCCTCTTCAGGGCGCGAGCTGAAAATCAAAGCCGCTGACCTTCACTAGAAATGAGCATACATTCTTTCTTTGCAACATCCCGTTAGTAAAGCCATCTGTGAGAACTTGAAGTTTCGAATCCATCTATGTAGTGCGCCTCAATGTGCAAATGCGAACTGGCTTCTCTCCCATCTGCAACGGCTCGCTTGGCGCATTCTAAGGCCCCAATTTTGTCCTCGTTGTCTGCGAGCTTTGAAGCCCCAAAGAACCATAACTATTGAGACTTTTAATTTTTTGGGGAAGGTCAGGGAAAGTTTAAAGTACCCGAGGAGTTGAGTTGAAAGTGAGATTTATTGTTTGTTTGTTTTATTATTTGCAATACGCAAGCCTCCCCTCGGTTAACAGTGCCCAGCATTTATAAGAGATTGCGAAAATTAGTTACATCAACAAAAATATATACATAGACATATAGACAAGGTTGAGGTGAATAGAGAGAGAATTCAAAGATGACACCCAGGTAGTTCGGCACCCAGGATGGTGAAGGTAGGGATTGGGGTTAGCGTACTTTGTATGCACACTGTACATTAAAATGTATTTACAAAAAGACAATCGTATTACAATTATTTAAACCAGGATTTATACTTCACAACCAGCTCTCCTTTGGGTGGACATGGCACAGTGGCAATGTTGGGTGGCAATGGATTAGTGCTCTGCACAGAAACGTTCAAAATTCCATATCTGTGCTTCTCTAATAGAGCAACAATAAGGCTTTTGACAAAGTCGAACTACATTTCCTCATAGACTGGTTTGATCACCCATTGCTTACTTCTTTTTGAAAAGGCTTTAGTGTAGCGAGGCATCCTTACATTACCCTTAGTCCTAGATTGTTCACGGCCGAGATTCTCATTATGGGCCAAGACGGCAAGTAGAGTCTTATGTCTCATGCCCTGTATGCTGAAATGCAAGCGCTTTGGCCTGTACTTTAGGCACATATTGTGGAACACCTCCAAACCTCCTGTGTGACAGAATTCTGTCAGTCCCCTCAAATCTCTTGATAGAGTTTTATCGAAAACAATCTTCTCAATGGCTTTGTGTGTCGGTGAAGATGGATTCAACCACTTCTTCTTCCGTGCCTCCACTGGGGATAAAGGGCCATGTTCACATTGGTGGAAATGTAGGTTTTCTGACCAGCGGTGCACGTTGGTACAGTGGTGCATCAGTGACCGCCATTTTTCAAGTAGTATTTCCACTGACCGTTCACAAGTTTTGGAGCTCCACCAAAGATGGTTGCTGATAGACTGGGACCACTCTGAAATACTTTCCAAACCTTTTTTTTTTCCTGCAGCTGAGATTTTCTTATTGATTGATTTAGCAAGATGCCATACGTCAAATTGATGTTTAATATGTGGGAACTGCTCTCTCATTGTCTTGGCAATTGAAACGTGACTGTCCGTGGCTATGAGGTCGATGTGCATTCCCCTCGATTGTAGATATTCCACTGATCTTATAAATCCTAGTTTCTCCATGGCCACTGAGGATGTACATTGTGTTACCTGCACGACCACCGAACTCACAATTTTCTTACTATCCATATCCTGAAAGTGGTAGGTGCAGTACTTGGCAGAAAATCCAGGGATGTCGCGCTGTCCATCGCCAGCTAGCCTGAATCGCTTGCCTTCGAATGTACTTGCTAGAGACAATTGTTCAATTTTCCAAGCATCACTAATGGCCGGAAACAGATAATCATGTTGGTATTTGAAGTACTGCGTTTTTTAAATGAAATGGAGTCCCACAAACTGAAAGAAAGACTCTAACTTTCTAAAACTGGAGCCACTAAAAAGTGATGCAGCTGCACACAGTAGATTGCCTGCTGGCAGTTTCCCCAGCATCGGTTGTGCAGACCATGAGAACGTACGATGTAATCTACAGGCGGCATGTGTTGTGACGTTACCGCCTTGTTTTTGACGAGTCACATGAATCAATGGCTTCCCACATACTTTCCCTCTGACGGAATGCCCACATTTCAGCATACTTATAATATCCATCAAACAACTGTCGAATACTATGTATTTGCCCTCTTTCATTAGACTGTCATCCTGCGTCAAAGTTGTTTCGGCCTGTGACGTTGAGGACATATCACCACATTTGAAAGAAATATCGCTTCTATCAAGTTCTGATGCGTCGGTGAATGCTGCTGCTGGTTCATTCTCTGTCATTTCAACATCTGCTACCTCAACATTGATGGGAGAACACAACAATGTCGACAGCTTTTTTGGTGGCAATTCTTTGGCGGGTGTAGATTGTGTGAATTGATCTGCGACTACTTCAGAGCCATCTTCAATACATCCAGTATCATGTTGTTGCGGCGGTGCGGTCGTACTGTAGCAATGGTCCAATACAACTTTGCAGGATTCTCCGGACACATTCATTTCATGTTCTGGCCATTGGACATGAGCATCCCGAGTCTCAACATGCCGCGTCTGAATTAATAGTTCCTCCATAGTGTAAATGGTCTGGAAAGCAACATCTCTAATTCGCTTCACTGTCTGTGTATGTATAGTTTGTAGACCCACGGGTAACTAGAGGACAGATTGGAAAAGGGATGTTCAGTTTAAACACAAGATAAAGTATAGTACAATTGACTGGAAAAAAACATAAAATAGTCCCCAGCACAAAAAAAATTCTAAAGTTATGAACTGTTTGTAACTAACCTTATTTTTGTTTCTTTTCTTTGCAACTTTTTTGACTCGACCTTCAACATCTGCACGCTGTTGCCCCGATACGTATCCGCATGTCTCCGCTTCCTCTTGCGCTGCAACAACTATATTTTCTGTATCCGCATAGACAGCACGGAATGAGGCTCCATCGACTCCCTGAAACATAGTATTTTCATTACTGTGTACCAAAATATTGTTAGCATAAAACGCACGTGAGGACGAACACACATGTACATCTCAATAGCCAAACACGATTTAAACATTGTGTGCAACAATCAAACGACAGGTATTCGAGCTCTGATGACCTAGTTCGATGGAGCTGTCAGTATCCATACCTCTGGCACTACATGGACTGCCACGAATGATTGTATTGAAGAGGAGGCATCAGCAACTCCCTGAAACACAGTACTTGCATTAGTATGGTTTTCAATATCGTAAACATAACACACACTTGGGGTAGACGGCACAGGTACATATAAAGAGATAACCACAAATGTTGCATTGTCTAAAAGAATCAAGGAATATTTAAAAATGATCAGATTTTTTAATCGACGTATTTCTCTGATTTCTTTACATCATCTAAATGGGATCTTGTGATTGTATTGGAAGCTCCATCATCTCCCTGAAACACAGTACTTGCGTTAATAGGGAAGAAAGTACAGCAAATGGAATCACGTTATATGATCACGCTCGATGGAGCTGTCAGTATCCATACCTCATGCTGCTGAAGAATATCTAGGGCTGTTGTCAATGTGGTGCGCACTTCCGAAAGCTGTTGCGCCGATTCGTATCCGCATGGTCCCGCTTCCACCGGAATTACTTGAATGTCAGGCTCTGCATCAAGTGCGTGGGTTGACGATTCAACAACTGCCTGAAACATAGTATTTGCATTAGTAAGGATTACAATACTGAAAACACAACACACGCTTGGGGTCGACCGCACAGGTACATATCAACGGCTAACCACAAATGAAACATGGTGTAGAACAATCAAACGACAAGTGTTCCAGTCCTGATGATCACGGTCAGTTGAGCTGTCAGTATCCATACCTCGGGCTGCTGAAGAACATCTAGGGCTGTTGTCAATGTGGTGGACGCTTCAGCATCTCCCTGAAAGACAGGACTTGCATTAGTATGCATAACACTAATTATAACTGAAAACAAACACCAGGGTACGACAACTAAGGTGTATATCAATTGGAAAGCACTAACCAAACAATTGGTAAAATAATCACTATTACTTGACATGCATAAAATAAGTCTGTAGCGGAATAGCCAAGTATGATTACCTGATACGCGCTAGAAGTGGTTGATAACTGTGAGCACGTGACGGAAGTAGAATGTTCTTGCTTCAGATTCAAGGGATAGTCAAGAAGTTGTAAAGGTAAATTACTGTTTGATAATGAAATGCCAATATTTAAAATTGCCATGTAAGGAGACAGAATACTTGAGTAATGCGCAATATAGCACAGTTCCCTGTGCCCATATATAGATTTCGTTTGTGGGTTATGAAATCTAAAAATAATATATTGATAAATGTCATTATTCAAAAAGCTATACACTCATATCAATGTCGAAAGTATTACAAATTGGAAACAACACCTGAAATATCAATGAATCCATTCGGCTACCTACACACTACCGCAAGGCCTAAACCTAAAAATGGACACTTGACTCACCAGTGGCGGATTGTGGACAAATAGAGTGGGAATAGCGTTTGCGAGCAATTTTCGTGTCGATCGCCGTTTATTCTTCTTTGTTACCCAAGATGTGGTGTACATGTTCGAGGGAAAGTGCCTGCTGCAGATGCGGTATCGATCACCCCTCTTGTCCTCAACGACTTGTTGGACTCTACTTTCCAGCTCATCCAGTGGATATCCGCAATGTCTGACCCATTCTCTTATTCGATCAACAGTTTTCAGGAATACATGCATTGTAGTGCCTTCAGATTTAGCATGGGTCTTCGAAGGGCAACTGCTAATCAAACAGGCAGGCATTGTTGAAAATTCTGAAAAGTAAATATCAAGATTATTATAAAACCTTGATGAATAAAAATGTCATAAAAAAGTACATGAACCATACCATGCTCAATGCAAGGTTTGTTTTGGTCGCTGGAACTATACCAGTTCATCATGTGCGGCTTAGTATTTGCATAAGTTACAGAAATGTTTTAAATTATGTGACTAAACTCTGAACATGTGACTTGTCCCTTGGATGTTCTGTCTTGCACGAAAAGGAACCATGCTTACATTATAGACTGGACCCCCGAAGGATGCAATTCGATGACAATTGACACAGATGAAAATAAATAGATCTATTGATAGCATAACAATTGAAACTCAAGTCAATAGCAATGAGACCAATGACCATAGCTCTATTGGGTACTGTAATAGCAAATAGATTGAAATGTAAAAATGACCGAAATATGACTAGGATACATGGCCTTACCTTGACCAACAAACAGTTGGATTCAGCAGGCCAAGCAGTATGTTGCAGGAGAACAGGTAGATGGCCACAGGTAGCACACTGACGAGTTTGCTCGAAGAGGTCACAGATAGCACGGCGACGAGCAGATTAGCATAGATCTAAGTGCTTCTCAGGTAGAAGGTTCAGGAGTTGACTTGCAAAGCACAAAGATGTTCTCATGAGACATGTCAAGTGGTTTATAAAGTATTAGAAACAGGGGTGTGTTTGTGAATGAATGACGTGTGTATGTCGTGGTATTATGTTTATTGCAGGGGGGCGGCCTGCCTCAGGGGAGGCCTGCCTGGAGACACGGGGTCTGAGGAGGCCTTGTGAGCGATGGCCCCTGGGCGTGGGATACCTTTTGAAGTGTACATGCTGTTTGGCACCTTGGCCGTTTGCGCCTGTGACAGCCCCCCATGCCAGCGCTTATCCCCGGGTGCGAACCGCCTTTGATAGAGGGGGTGGGATGGATGGGCCTGGGGCGTGCAGATAAGGCACAGGAAGACTGCTGAATGGAGACACACTTATGTGGATTGCAGGGGGGCGGCCTGCCTCAGGGGAGGCCTGCCTGGAGACACAGGGTCTGAGGAGGCCATGTGAGCGATGGCCCCTGGGCGTGGGATACCTTTTGAAGTGTACATGCTGTTTGGCACCTTGGCCGTTTGCGCCCGTGACAGCCCCCCATGCCAGCGCTCATCCCCGGGTGCGAACCGCCTTTGATAGAGCGGGTGGGATGGATGGGCCTGGGGCGTGCAGATAAGGCACAGGAAGACTGCTGAATGGAGACACACTTATGTGGATTGCAGGGGGGCGGCCTGCCTCAGGGGAGGCCTGCCTGGAGACACGGGGTCTGAGGAGGCTATGTGAGCGATGGCCCCTGTGCCTGGGATACCTTTTGAAGTGTACATGCTGTTTGGCACCTTGGCCGTTTGCGCCCGTCCCTTGCCCTTATGTGATGTTAACTTTGCATGACATTCGCGTAGATGTGAACACTGAGCAGGACACGGGGCATCCATTTTTGTACCCCCTTTCCACTCCATTTTGGTGACCAGGCCTCACTGCGATAGTACAGCGCGCAGAGCACATGGCACACAGCCTCGTTCCCACTCTGACTGGAAAACTCCAGAGGTATTTGCAACAGCTAATAAATGTAACGCATAACTCTCTGAGATCATGGTCCTGCATGTGAACCGGCCTGAACCAAGCACATGGCTTGTTCATCTCCACAAACGTGTCCTTGCCCACGCACCCTCGCCAGTGGAAACTTACTGCCATTCTGACCCTGTGTCCCTGCAAGGTATTCTCTTCATGTGCCAGACCACTGACCACGCCATGATGCCCACCTAGCAGATCCCCAACTAACATTAGACCCCTACTGCAGTATATCGTTGCCTATCAATAACAAATGCCACATATCGAAGATTCTTGTGAGCAAAGACCCACACTTCAAACCGTGTATTATAGTGGTCAAGACCCTTGGCCTAAGGCCTGTATAATCCAATGTTAATTGATAGTATTGATATATGTGTGACTTTTATAGAGACATAACCGACTGAAAGACTTTGAACAAGTGTTATTTAGTGCATGCATTATTAAAAATATATTATGTTAGCTTAGATAGTGACCACCCCGCTTCACATCGACCTGAACTTCACCCATTCCGAGCACAGGTGTCTGACGTCCATCCTTGAATGGAGACACACTTGATTCATTTAAAAAATCGAAACAACCGTTGTTAAAATATATGTGGTATTTTATTTTGTAGCTTATTTTGATGACACAAAAATACAAAACTTTACACATTGTACAGTTCAGGTTGCAGCACAGCGAGAGAAAATCCCCTGTACTGACCGCTGTCACTCGGGAACGTTTCTCTTATGGCACGAACGGCACAGGCAGGTATCACTCTTCGAACGCGGTGTCCAAGCCTCCCGTGAAGCCACCATGTAAAGGAACGATAAGCCACCAGCCTGTACCACCTGTGAAAAGGAATGAAACAAACTGTTTTTAAATGACCAAGATAAGTTTAATAAACGTTTGTTGTCAATGACAATTCTTGTAACTAATGGCATTCTGCTCGGACAAATGCTATCTAGACACTGCACACTATTGAACGACTTTCGTGCGTTACAATGATATGTATATGTAATTTTGGATATAGTAGAAGACCATGAAATAGGAGTGGCATGACAAGCAGAGTATACTTACTCGTTACTCGGATTACGAGCACGAACAGTTGCGCGAAGTTCGTGCATAAGCTCCATCATTATCCTCAACACGGACCGTGTGAGGCAAGTTGCCCTGAAGTCTGGCAGCCCGGTGATGCATTGCAGTCGTGGCTCGCCTTCCGAGATGTAGGCCACGCATCCCGAGTTTTCACAGCAGCAGCAGTTCTCGTCCTCGGTTGGCATTAGCTCGCACCGATTGCATGTGCACCAGGTGGAAACACCGTCCATGCGACTAGGTCCAGGCTCTTCAGCTGTTGAATCGTCCTCCCAACTGCCAATCGAAGACCCATCGTTTTCGCGTGTTGCCCTTTCCAGTAGTTCCTCCTCGGTATACTCGGGCTCGTATATGTAGGGCATTATTGTATCCATTGTGTGTTACACAAACTAAAATAATTGATAGCGGTGATACTGGTATCTGTTCACACGGGCTACAAGCAACGAAGGTAGCTGACCAGAGCACAGAAACGAGTCACAGCATACTC
Organism: Ambystoma mexicanum; assembly: GCF_040938575.1. Lineage (NCBI taxonomy): Eukaryota > Metazoa > Chordata > Amphibia > Caudata > Ambystomatidae > Ambystoma > Ambystoma mexicanum. The sequence continues at coordinate 724,998,123 of NC_090929.1, forward strand.
AAAGTAACATAGAGAGAGGAATGGAATTGAAAATCTGCTGCTGTGTGTTGTGAAACGGTCTGTTTATACTTATTGAGGAAAGAGGCGTCCTGACATTTCCATGGCGACATGTCATTAGCTGAAGCGCAGCGAATGTTGACACGAGACGTGCTTTGGCGTTGTGAAATGGGCGGTACGCGTCTGCTGATGACAGGCTCAGGGGCGGGGGATATGATTTAGTGCTGCAAAAGCAGGTCAGCCAGGGCGATGGGGGAAATGATAGGATTATCACAAAATGGCAGCTCCCTGGTGCCTGTTTTCGCGTGCGTTTAATGGATGAAAACTCGGGTAAGGTCCATAGGAAATTTTTCTAAAATCGAGCGACTTAGGCTTAAAAACACATAGCCGACCCGTAGGGGCAATATAAAAATGTGACCGAACCATTCCTTTAATGAGTGATAGGGGCCTATATTAACTCATATCCTGTGCGGGGCGGCGGAGCTTAAGGAGGACTGTTATTACCGCCTCACGCATAGTGTCCGGCAATATTCCCCGTTCCATTGCCTCCTCCCAAACTTTCAGCAGAACTGGGTCCAATGTATCTTGGAATTCATTGTACAGTTCAGCACCTAGGCCATCTGTTCCCTGGGCCCTGCCTGAGGATAGTGTTTTGGTGGCCTCTACAATTTCCTCTAGAGTAATGGGGGCGTCTAATAGCATCTGTGTCTCTGTAGTGAGTGTTGGGAGGTCTAGTTCGTTTAGGTAGTTTCATATCTCTTCCTTGGATTTAGTATCTTGATTAGAATATAGTTTTCTACAAAACTCGGCAAATGTATCATTAATGTCCTGGTCTCGGCGAACTATATTGCCATCAGGTGTCTGTATACTGGTGATGGGGTCATTACGACTCTCGGCTTTCAGCATCTGGGCTAAGAATTTCCCACCCCTGTTGCTTTCCCCGTATCTGCATGCCCAGGCTGGTGCAGCCATGTACTGGACCTCACGTTCGGCAAGTTTGTTAAATTTCCCAAGTGTAGTGTGTATGTCTGCCAGAGATTCTGCACTGTCTGTAGTAGTGTATTCAAACTCGAGTAATTCTAGCTTTGCCTCCATTTCGTCCAACTCTCGTCTAACTGATCTGAGTAGACCTATGGATTTTGCAAGGAAGTTGCCCAGGACCCATACTTTAAATGCTTCCCGCAGCGTGGCGTAGCTACTGACTCTGATGACTGACCCCCCAGACCAGCACGTACCTGCCTTGGGGATCCACTTTGGTGTCCCGAAGTCGGAAACCCAGTTTCGGATGGATTAATGTAAGGACTCCTCTGGCCTGGGATGAGTATTGGGTGTAATGTCTGAGCGGACCCCACCTTGGAACAAAGCCGGCACAGACCTGGCCAAGTGCATGTGTTTCTTGTACTAGTATGATCTGGGGATTATGTCTGCTAATGTATGCTGCCATTTTCCAGGCCTTAATTGGTTTGTTGAGGCCTCAAACGTTCCATGAAAGGAGTTTGATGGTAATACCCCTGTCCGACTTTGTCATAGTTCTTTATAAAAAAGAATATGTGTCTCAGGAAATAGAGTGGGCTGTCAGTACCTCTTCATCTGATGCAACAGGACTCTCTGCTTTTAAACTTTTACTTAACATAAACAAACTGTGCACCCCAATCCCCCCCCCTGCACCATCATACCCAACTCGATGATGTGTCCCCCAATCCAGAAACTTGAACCCTTATAGCTTTCTGGAAATCTCCTGGGGTAGCCATATTGCTGTCACCTGCCCCAGGCTCACGACCCAAATATCATTAAGTTGCGTGGGGTCCCCTGGGGAACAAACTATTGCTGTAGATAAAATAGGATATTGGTGTGTATCCGCTCATTCCGCTGGATCTAATCTTTCTTCTTCAGGGATTGGTCTGCCCTTCTGATTTGGCCTCCTTCCCATGGGAGGCAGGGGTATGGAGGCCTCCACATATGCCCTTGCGGCTGCAGGGGTCTCAAAGAAGTGAGCTCTGCCTCCGTGCTAAATTCGCATCTTTGCCGGGAAAATTATTGCATACTGAACCTGGCGCTCTCTCAGCATCTTTTCAACTGGATCGTACGATCTTCGGCTCGCTTGGACTCCCTGCTGAGAAATCCGGATATATGTTGATGCGGTTTTCTTCATAGTGCAAAGTGCTGTGTTCCCTCGCCATTTTCAGGATCGTGTCTCTGTCTCTGTAATTGAGTAGGCAGGCGATTATTGTCCGGGGGGGGCCCCAGTTTGGGCAGAGGGGTGAGTGTGCGGTGCGCTCTCTCAACAAGAAAGTGGGCTGAGAAGGCTTCAGGAACAAAAAGCGATTTAAGGAGTGCTTCCACTTGGGGCTCCATCGGGCCCTTACCAAACTTTTCAGAAACACCAACAAGCCTTATGTTGTTTCTTCTGGATCTCGATTTAATATCTTTGCACTTGTTTGCATTTTAGAGTAGTTATTTTCCAGTTCTGCGATATCTCTACCATTTTCGGCGATGGTTATCCTCATTAGAGCTGATTCAGCTCTCCGCTTCCGTTATTCGTGAGCTTTCCTTCTCCAACCTTGCCTTTAGAGATCCGATAGCGGCCACGATGTCGTCAAGTTTGATGTTGACGGCTAGGAAGCCATTTTGTACTATCGTGGGCAAACGGTCTGCCTTCTCATTGCCGTCCGCTTCAGATTGTGGGTGGGGTGCATCAGGCGGACCCAAGGATGGTCCTGGTGGTTGGCTGTTGGTATAGGAGTCCATGGGGCCCTTTTTCCTTGAACCAGCCCCTTTCGACATCTTGTTGCCTGGAGATGATTGACTTTGAAAGTGCTGCCCTCCGCCTGCTTCCCTCCACCCCTTTTGAAAGATTATTGTCTTATTACTTCTCTTGTTTTTTGTTCTATTTTTAGGGTGAGAGTGGGCAGGTAGTTATGTCTCCACTAAGTTGCTCTCAAATGAAGGGTGGTGTACAGCTCAGCGAGTTTTGCCACTGTGATTGAGAGTGTTTCCGATCAACAAAGCTTCGTATAGTGTGTTGGCCACCAGGAAAGAACCAGTGCGTTTAAAACTAATGGTAAATCCGATTCCGGCCCTGGTACGTTGGATCTCACCTCGTGGACTTATACTGGGTCTTCGCTGGTCCTGATCAGTCCATACGGTCAAATAGGATTTTGTGCAACCCTGGCGGTATTATAGCCCAGTTACTCGGGTGGGCTCTGACCTCCCACGTATCAATTACTGATCCCTTTTAATCAGACGATCCACGTATATCGTTATATCCAGGGAACGTGGTGTGTGACTGGCCCTATTTACCCCACGGTCTCGACTCCCGGACCTCGGGTTCCGGGGGTTCTTGTGTGGGGCGACTCCGTTGCACGTGGCCGTAGCCCTGGCCTTGCTATGACGGTCTGGCCAGCTCCAGAGGATCCCCTAGTGTGTGCATCCACTCTAATGATCCAGGCAATATAAGTCTGTGTTCACAAAATAGTCCGGAGTATAGTGGCACCAGGCCTCACAATGGTGGTCACTGCAGGGGTTGGTAATCACAGCGATAATGTCCGTGCAGGGGGCCGCCATGCTGCCCAGATGCCAATTTGCTGCCGTATATATGGATGTGTGGTTCATGCTGCTGATAGTGCGTGCTGTTAGCACCAGATGGATCTTTTTCTCCGCCGGGCCGTCACGCGCTGTATGTAAGGCAGCCGAGCGCCAGCCCAGGGGAGCTCATGGGATTGTATGTGTAATTGCAGCCCCCGCCTCGCCTCGGCCCGCGGCCTCTGCCGGTCCACTGCCCTGTAGATCAGATGGTGGGGTGCCCCCGTCAGTCTGTTTGGGTGCACAAGGTCTTACCTGCTTCCCCCTCCGACCCTGCGTGAGGCCTCCAGTGATCCGGCGAGCTCCTACGCCGGACCGGTACAGGGCGGGCGGAATGCCGTTCGTCCAGTTGTGATGTGTGGGGGGCACTCAGGCAGAGGGCACACCAGGGCCGGAGCAGATGGTCGCTCGGCAGGCCCTCCAGGGCACGCAAACCCACAGCGCGATACCGCAGGCACCACGCTGCTCACACGGTCCCTACAGCGGTGTGTCCTGGCAGGCGCTCCGGTTCCCTGAGCCGGCGTGTGCCCAAGCGTCACCCCGCAGCAGCTTTCACTCGGTGTATCGCAGCGTTGGTTTCCTGGATCTTCCCCAGATTAACAGGGGTTGTGGAGCAGGGTCTGGGCTACAGCTGTCCTGATTTGCACTTCCAACGGGGACCTCCACTCAGGATCGTTTCTAAAAAGGATTAATACGGCTGGAGCACCGAAATCAGGCGGCCATTTTCCGAGGTGCGCAACAGAACCCCCCAAACGACCATCCTTCTTACTGGGTGCACAATGAGTGCCGACAGGTAGTTTGGTGCCTGCTGGCGCACAATCCAGTATTTCAGCATGTGACAGGTAACAGATGTTAGGTGAGGACACGACAGGCACGGATAACTCACCCCAAGGCCCGTCCTGCGCCCGGATGAGCACAGACGGGCAGGTAAAGAGTCCATTATGTACACACGTTATTGCACTAGCCAAGCTCCTCCCACTCGCCGAGGAGTGGAAACTAACAGACCGCTAAGTGTGTCTGTAAGGAGGAAGCCAGGCAACTTCCAGTCAAGGACGGCAATATGAGGAAAGAATAATATAGTTTATATAATAGTGCTTATTTAGCTGGGCAAAAGTAGCTAAGACTTAATGAACAAAAGACAAATTACTGTAATCTTGAAACTGGGAATTTTTGGAAAACCCAACTAACTGTGGGGTCACCTTTATTAAGAGTTGGTGTCAATGAGCATTGCCCAAGCCAAGAGAGACAGGAAATAAGACCAACCCAATCTGGCCAAGAATGGGGCTAATGCAAGGGATATAAACTCTGAAACGAAGTGCCCACATTGTATACAACATCTGGTACACTTTGGGAGACCCACAGTTTGTGAAAAACAGGTGAGAAGTAAAAAGGAGATCCTATCCCTCTCAGCCTTTGGTTGTTTGTGAAGTAGGGAAACACGAATGGCCGAAAGGCTTCCCTTCTGGGGGTAAGTATCCAGAAGAAAAGGAACATCATTTACAGAAAGGTTTTGAAGAGTATCCATGAGAACCTTGTCTTCTCTAAAAAGGTGTTGAGAGTCTTAAAGCTGTCAGTTGTTGAATGCTGTGAAGCTGTTATCTTTTGTCAGATGACATTTGCATTTTCAAAGCACTGTTGTTGTGGAAAGCTCTTCGGCATGGGAGCATGCCCGAATGGAAACCCTTTTGTCATAATGGGCCTGGCAAGGAAGCAGGCCAAGGGGAAGTTGGAGAAGGGCTACAAGGTGGTCCTAAACAGAGACACAGTTATAATAGTCCTGGCAAAGAAACAGGCCATGTGGAAGTTGGAGAAGGGCTACAAGGTGGTTCCCTAACAGAGACATTATATGTTTTGGTAGAACTAAAGGAAAAGCCAAGCAAGGCTGGTGTGGAGAAGTTATATTTTCTGGAGTTGTTGAAGTGGCAAATCATCCTGACCAATATAAACATTGCTGCTGTTAGATTTTCTGGAGTTGTTGAAGCGGCAAATCATCCTGACCAATATAAACTGTGTGTTGGAACTTTCTGTTGACAAGATGAACTTTGCTATTGAGGACCTGAAAACCTGTCCAGAGAAGAAGAAGAATCTAATAATCTGTGTGTTGGACCTTTCTGTTGCCAACTGGAACTTACATCAGACTATTTTGGAAATTGGTTGCGAATCAGGATTTCCTTCTATTCTCTTTGTGAATGGTGAAGTAGAATCACTTATAAAACCAGGGGAATGGGAGTTTGCCCAGGTTCTGAAAAGAGATGTTGCTAACTTTATGAACTAATGTTTTGAGCTGCCATGTATTTCCTAGTTTATTTGTTGTTTGTTTAAATGTGAAGGACAGATATCCTTTGTTAGATTGTTTCCTTTAGTTTATGTTAGGCAGGGAAATCCTCGTCAGGGTAAGGATAGTGAGGTATTCATCCAACCAAAGATTCTATTAAATGGCATATGTTGAGAAAATGTACAACGAGATCCACTTCACAATTCTGACCCCTCACACAAACTCCCTGGATTTGTCACAGCACTCTATCCTTCTAGGGTGCCACAAAGTAATGGGAATACCAGCCTTTCCTTACTTCCTCTGCTGGAACAGGTTTAACCACTCCTTTCAGCACTATACTAGAGCACAAAAGTAAGTAACACAGCAGTTTAAACTTAAACTGAATTTCAGAGTATTCCAGCCTAATGACGAGGAATATTCACAGCATGTGTATCTATGCAAGATACCAATGCTGGAGAACAGGAGTTACAGGTGAGTATCTTGTAAATATATTGTAAGTATCTTGAAATGTATGTTTGATGTTTGCTGCATACTATCTCACTGTAACCTCAAGAAATGCGCCCAGATGCCTTTGGGCCAGGTGCGCTATATAAATAACTAAAATACAAATACAAAAAATACAAAAAGCTTTGCTGTCTCCTGAAGCAGGACCAGTTCCCCAGAGGAGGCAACGGCAAAAAGAAAGGGTAGTGGGGTTCTGTGTTGGGTATAAAAGAAATAGCAACCTGTATCCGTAGTCTATGAACTGAAAGATGCAGAGATCTGTTATATGCTGCCATATGCACAAAAAGAATCAGACCCTGCTCTCCACAGATGACTTGTGCGCCTCAAAGGATGAATAATCAAAGTTGTGGGAATGGTTGATGAAGCCCCTGGATGCTCTTAGAGGAGTGTTAATGTCTTCTCTGCTGATTACGCCACTGGCCCTGTGGAGCTTGACCTGATCTTTGACCCTTGGGTAGCAATGAGTATGCATCCCTTGGTAGCAAAAGATGTAGCGTGTGTTGATAAACCCAACGACTTTGCAGCCAGCCTAGAGGTTTCACATTTCTCTAAGAAATTGTAAGCTTTGTTGGCAAAGAGGTCAGAGCCATCAGAGGGCATATGCAAAAGGTTGGCCTGGACATCCTGTGTGAAGTTTGACGTTTGCATCCAGGAATTGCACCTAATCAATGCCCCTGCAGCCATAGAGCAGCCCACATAGTCCGTGGAGTAGAGACCTGATTGTAAACACTTCCTAGTTGTGACTTTTCAATGCTACACTAGCTGGGAAAAAGATTGCTGAAGGTTGGGAAACAAATGTTTACCTGCCACATACACCGCCTCCCAAAAGACATGAAAGTACATGGCCAGAGTACACTACATTGACAGCTCTAATCACCAAACGGAGAGCAGGGAATATTTTCTCCCCCAGGAGTCTAGTTCTTGGATTCCCAGGCTGGGGGCTTAGTTTGGAACACAGTAGTCTTGGACCCAGATGAAACAGTGTGGGGATGAAAGGTGAGGAAAAGTGGATTAACAGCAGAAGTTCTGCACTTCTGTGCTAAACCACTACTGACTGCTGACATTTAGAGGGTGAGGGGGTCTAAGCCATGGCACTGTCATTTTTTCATTAGCGCGGAGCTAAATGATTCGTTTTCTCATGTGTTTTAGCCTTTGCAGTGGGAGTGTTAAGCCAGAATTTAACCCTACCACACAGCATCTTTTCTATAGTACTTCAAATCTCCTGCACAATAAAGGGTCCACTAAGTACTTAACTCTACTCCTACGTTATAGAATAATAACTCATCCAAACGGAAATGTTTGTGTCTATTAGTCTTGGTCAGTTTGGAGGAGTATAAACGTTTGTAGAACTGAAATAAAGCCTTGGCAACATTCCAGTATCCATAATGGCATGCCTCTTCCTCATCTATCATGCCCTGCAGTGGAGTGGCATTCCATCCAGACCTAGCAAATATTGCATCACAGAGAGCCTCTGAATTAAATCTCCAATTAAACTCTTGACTACCCCCAAAGAAATTTCTATGTTAACTAAAACTGGGGAATGATCTGACAGCGTTTTCGGGAGTAATTTACACTTATTCACCTATACTGCCCTTTCCGCAGACATCAGTAATCAATTCAGGATGTTGTATCGTGGACTGAGGAATAAAATGGGAATTCTTTAGAGTAAGGATGCCTTACTCTTCAAATATTAATCACTGTAAATCACCAATATGTATTAACTTGAATTATACTAAAGAAATGTGGGCATACCCTAGATAAGTTCAATGCCATTAAATGGTTCATTAAATCTCAAGGGGGCAACACCAAAATATAACAGGAGAGCATTACCCAAGGGACACTATATGTGCTGGAATCCTAGGTTAATCTTAAAGACGGACTGGCTATGTGTGCTGGAAGGCAAATTGTGGCGACCTGTCCTGGGACTTGGACAGGGAGTTCCGGTACAAGCAATATGTCTAGAACTGGGTATCCCGTCCCTGAAAGTTCAGCTACACATTTATTTATTTCTTTATTGCATTTGATTACACGCCCAAAAGTATCACAGCGTACATAAATCTTAGTCAAACATCTTTGATTACAATCATCTAAGTCATCTATGGCAGTTACAAATAGGGCAGTTACAAGCAACTTCAGCTATCGGAATATTGAGAGTCTTAAGCAAAAGGGCAGTCTGTGTTGCGCAAGCGCTGCTAATATTTGTTGAACAACCAGGTTTTTAGTTGTTTCTTAAACTTGGGGAAGGTGGTTTCGTTGCTGAGGTGGGCGGGGAGCGAGTTCCAGATGCGTGGGGCTGCTATGGGGAAGCTGGTATTGCCTGCTCTGGAAGTAGTGAAGTGTGGCATGTGGAGGAGTGTGTTGGCACTGGATCTAAGTGTTCTGGGTGTGGTTTTGCGGGAGATGCTTCGGTTAAGGTAGATAGGGGCCGTATCAGAGATGCTTTAATGGGTGATAGTGAGAGTTTTGTGGAGGATTCTCGCTTGTACTGGAAGCGAGTGAGCATCTCCTCGGTGTTGAGAGATGTGTTCTCTTCTGTTAATCCCCAGGGCTGCTCTGAGGGCTTTGTTTTGTAGACATTTTAGTTTGGATACATTAGGAAGAGTGTGCTTTACCTGAAAATGTTGTTCAGTCAAGTACAGCCCATTATGAATAGTTTTAACAAATTGATTACATCTAACCCAAATGTTTATAAATTAATGGGAAAATTCATAAAGGATCCAGAATTGGTATCCCGCTTGATAAGAGGCAATGCAGGTTATGTCATCACTCCTTAGAAACTCAGATATTTGCCAATATTGTGCACAGTGCTACATGGTTTTTACTGTAAGGGGTAACATTTGTATCAACTTTGGATAACATTGAGGAGGATGCTTTCTAGTCATACTGCATGGCGGGCACCTCTAGGATTTTATCGGCCACCTTAACTGACGTTTGGTCCAAGGCTGAGATTTTTATTGAGGGATCTGCATATGTATTTATATCTAATATGGAAGGAGGGCATTTAGGTTTTGGAAATGAGAGGGAAAATAAATTAAATGTAAATGTGTCCTTTTCACTGTCATCTGGGTTTCCTTAATACTGTATATATGAATTTTAGGAGGTGATTTTGGAGAAATGTGTAGGTATAATATGTGTTTTTGTATTTCTTAACACTATTGTAATGGTTTTCTTTTTAAATCGTAATAGTATGTATGTTTGAAAAGATTTTTACTGAAGCACACTAAATAAAATGTTTTACTTTTGAGTCGATCTAGATAAACTGTGGGGTTTTGCTGCTGACTGATCGATTTGCCTATCAAGTACATTATTAAAATCCTCATCCCAAATAATCATCGAATTTGTAAATTTCAGTAACTGATTCATTACCCATTCATAGTACTTTAGCGAATAAACATTAGGTGCACAACCATTTACTAGGGTTATCTGATTACCTTTGATATGTCTGGAGAATATTACCGAACTCACATGGCTAACCGTGAATTTTTTCTACAATTTAACTCCTAGTGAGCAAGGAATCAATATAGCAATGCCCCCAAGCATATGGGGAAAATGTGGAAAAATATCTGACATTTCCATTTCCTAGCAAATTCAGTCTGAAATTAGTCTCTTGCAGGAATGCTATATTGCCAATATGGTGTTCCTTATACAATATTCTCTTTCTTATTTATTTAATTAAATTTTTTACATTTATAGAGCGCACTGCAGCCCAAAGGCATTGAGGTGCTTGTTGCAAGAAGGTGTACGTAAAAAGATTAAAAAGTATGTTGTACTTAGTTACAGCATATGAGCAAGGTTACACAGTACAGTTAGGGTGTTAGCATTAGGTTACAGTAGTGTAAAGGGTACCGGCTTGCTAGGGAGTTGACACAGGCAGTTAGGCAAATAGCATTGTTTTGATGGCTTTGCGGAACACTATGTGGGAGTTAATTCCCCTGATGTGCGAGGGTAAGGCATTCCAATGGGCAGCAGCGCTGGCTGGGAAGCTGGAGCCACCTGCACGTGCCCTGCGTGTTATAGGCTTGGTGATCATGTTGGTGTAGGCTAGTCTGGACGGCCTAGCGGATGTGGGCATGGCTACGCGCTGAGCCAAGTAGGGGGGTGCCAGATCATGTAGGCATTTGTGTGTGAGGGATAGGATTTTGAAGATGATTCTCTGTTTTACTGGAAGCCAGTGGACTTGCCTCCTAAGGTCTGATATGTGGTCCTTTCTGGCGAATCCTGTAGCAGCCCTCAGGGAATTATTCTGGACAAGTTGGAGTTTGGCAATGTTTTTGCCTGAAGTCCCTCCGAGGAGAGCATTGCAGTAGTCCAGTCTAGAGCCGATAGGAGCCCTGGCAATGGTGAGGCAGTTCTGAGTAGTTAGGTAAGGTCTTACTGCATTAAGCAGTTTAGCGTAGTAGGCGGATGAGGAGGCGATGGCGTTGACCTGCCTGTTCATGGTGAGATTGGAGTCTAAGTATATTCCCAGGGTTTTGACTGTATGGGACACAGCTATGGGTATATTGTCAATGGTGAAGGAACAGTAGTTCTTGTCAAGGTTACCCAGATTGGTAGGTGAGACGATCAGCAACAGCTCAGTTTTGTCGCTGTTGAGACACAGCCAGTTTTCTGCCATCCATGCTTGGATGGTACTATAGATGGAGTTAAGGGTGGTCTTCATAATCACCCGTGAGGGGAATGAGGACCTGGGTGTCACCAGCATAGTTGGTGTATGAGATGCCCAGGGAGTCAAGAAGGTTGAACAGGGGTCTCGTGAAGAGGTTGTAGAGAGTAGGCAGGATGCATAAGCCCTGCGGCACTCCACAAGTGATGCGACTTGGTGAGGCACAGGCTGAGTCTGAGAAAAACATTCATGGCCCTTTCCTGTAGAAACAAGGTGATCCATTCACAGGCTTTGGGAGAGAAGTTGGCTGCAATGGAGAGGTGATGGCAGAGTGTATTTTGGTCCATAAGGTCAAATGCGGCCGATAAGTCGAGGAGCAGCAGGAGCGCAGTTTTGCCAGAGTCTCTAATGTCATCCATCTGATTTTTTAAGTCGAGGAGGGCAGTTTTGGTCCCATGTCGTGGTCTGAAGCCAGATTGCCGAAGGCCCAGAAGGTGGTGGTCCTTGAGGAATTTTTGGACCTGCAGGTAAGCTGCTTTGTCCAGAATTTTGAGCAGGAAGGGGACAGTAGTGATGGGCCTATAGTTCCCTGGTGCCGATGGGTCAAGGGATGGCCTTTTGAGGAGTGGTCGTACCCAGGCCTCTTTGAGGTCAATAGGGACAAGGCCAGACTGAAAATAGGCATTAATGAAGGCTGTCAGAAATGGGGCGAGAGTCGAGCCACAGTCTTTAATGAGCTGAGCAGGGCATATGTCGCCCTTACATTTGGAGGGTTTTTAAAAGAGAGATGACTTCGGACTCGGTCATGTCCTTAAAGTAGAATAACGGGGAGGAGTTGGTTTTGGTGTGCTCCTCCTGGTTGTAGTTCTGCGAGGCAATTAGTTGGGTGAGGGCCTTTTGGTGGGCTAAGATTTTGGTTTGCAGGGTGTTAAGTTTATTGAGCATGGCCGATTGGATGTTATTACACCAGTTTTCATCCTTCAGGATGGTTGGTGGCGGGGTGGACGGGGTTTCCAGCACCCTAAAGATAGCGTAGATTTCTTTAGTGCCTGATTTCGCATTGGCTATCCTTGTGTTGAAGGAATTGGCTTTGGAAATGATTATTCCTGATTTATATTCTTTTGAAGTGGCTTTGAAGGCTAGTTTAGTTGTGTCATTGGGTTTTGCTTTCCACGCTGCAAGGGCAGCTTGGGCTTTTTTGCACGCAGCTGGAGGAGTTCCTGTCAGAACCAGGCATTAGTGTACTTGGTTTTTTTGGTTTATCCTGAGGGTTAGGGGGGCGATAGAGTCAACAGCTTGGGTGATCGTGGATTTAAAAGCTTTGGCTAGAAGTTCAGTGTCAGGTGGGAAGGGGGCCTTGAAGGGCGGGAACTTTGAGGAAAGGGGTGATCCTTTGCACCGCTAATTGCCACGAACTTCTGGTGAAACCTTGGGGGAGAGGGATGAAGGGGTTCGGAGGCTCTTTGGAAGTGTTAAGGTCGAATTGGATGTAGTGGTGATCCAACCATGGGATGGGAGAGTTCTCAGTGATAGTTAGAGGGCAGTTATGGTGGGTAACCCAGTCCAACGATCGTCCTTTCGAGTTAGTGGTAAGGGGTCAGTCTTGCCTGTAAATGGTGTAGCCATCTGGGATGGCAAGGGTGAGGGCTGAGCCGATGTTTCGTTCAGCCAAGTTTCATTGATCATGAGGAGGTCTAAGTTGTTCCCCTTGCATATATGGGGGAATATTTTGTACTTTTGTAAATATGATCCCCTCTTCCTTCAGCCTCCCTGCATTACTGATAGGCTCACTGGGGTTTATTTCATTGAATTTGAAGGCAATGGCCCTCATTACGACCCTGGCGGAATTCGGAAAACGATGGCGGAAATGCAATACCGCCATCGAATAGCGCTCGGTGCGACTATGACCCGTCACCGCAAAGTACGAAGCCATTAGCGACACCGTAGTGAACGCCAACGCTAACTGCACCAAGCACGCGCGCGTGCGCCATGCCAAACCGTAAACACCACCATGGCGCAAGGGTACGCTAATTCCGACCCTAGCGGACATGTACCTAACGCCATCAAGCATGGCGGAATGAACCATTCCGCCATGGTGAGAAGTACGGCATCGCGAATCAACCGTAAACGGCCCCACTGAGTGCCTGTACACCGCTCCCTGCCCACAAAGTACAACTCCCCGTAGGTGCAATGAAGTCACAATGCAACCATTGAAATGTACAAGTCACCCATGCATGCCAACGAACAAATGAAACACAAGAGGGGCCAATGGGAGCTGCAGGGCACAGATGGCACGAATACAGAAGCCATCCCAATGGACATGACCACAGTCCCCCACCAAGAAACGCACGCAAACACAGGCACCTGTGACCAGCAATATTCCGAAAATCACATCATTCCACCAGTCCACCTGGCTGACCGGCATCTGTTACACAAAACCCAATCCCCCGCCCCTGAGCATGACAACATTCAAACAGTCATATTGGCAGCCCCCATCCCTGACCTCACGGGCTTCGTAGGCAAACGCGCCCAGTACAGTACCACGCAACTAAACTCCGAAGCTGGAACCCAATGCAGATCTCCTCACAATACATCGCTCCCCAAATAGGAATATGCCACATCACTTGCAAAGAAGAACGCTACACGGGCCAAATCAGAATAGAAATTTAATGCACAACAAAATCACCAAGCCCATACAGCCATCAGGCCATGAACTCCAAAACACATTTCACCATTGTGGGCTGCATCCGCAAGAAATGACCAGCCACTACTTGTGTGACGCCCTGTTCCATCATGGTACACAGAGCCACATTCACGTACGAAAAGGCAACATGGAAGCGCACACAACCGCAGGGCCGTCCCAATGGGGAGGCACTAGTCCAGCTGAAAGGCCGAAATGTTGCTCCGAGCCACCAGTACTGCGTAAGGGCATGTGGCCCATTGGCGATCGTCCCATAATATCGTAATGCTGCTCCACTGATTAACACGAAGCAGCAGGTGTCGGGAGTAAAAGCCATCTGCAGGAGTGGCATACAGATGGCAGTGGCAAAAGGGGAGGAGATACCTGTCAACCAAAAGAAAAGAAAAAGAACAGAATGGCCATCAGAACTACATTCGAACAACTCACTTCAATGATCACACTAAATCCACAGCCATATGCATGCTAGCCCACTCCAAAGGTTCATCACCACCCAAAAACCACTTGCGACTCATAACTATCTATATCGAGGTGTAAACACCATCACAAACGAGTGTACCTGTGCATGCGCCTGTCAAAACAGAATCCATCAGATGGGATTGGTAACGTGCATGGACACAAGTGTCTGAGGGCGCGTCGAGACAGGGAGGGCTCAACAAGGCCAGATAGACGATGGTCCCACTATGGCAGCCCTGCATCACATAGCGTAGGGGAGGCGTATAGATTCCAAGAAGCCCTGTACATGGCAAACTCTGTATCAAATCACCTGCCCATGCATCCATTCATCATTCCCTCATCCCGGGATTAAAACGCCTGAATATTTACTCACATAACATTAGAAATATCCATTGAGTCTGTGCGTTATGCAGCCTGCAAAATCCACAGTGCCCCAGCCCGTAATGCCAGTGTTGTGAAGTAACATGTATTTGGGAACGTCCGGCCTCATCGCCCACGTCGCTATTGCGCATCCCAAACCATTCATATCAATCATTGCATCCTCGCCATGGCCCCTGTCCCAAGGACATTGAACAATAGTACGTTATATTTGCAGTCAGACCTGTGGGCATTTCCCCGCCGCTAGCTGAAAACCGAAAGCGCCGCCCTTCGAATTCCTCATTTGCAACATCACGTCGAAGAGGCATCTGTGGCCGTTTGAAATCACTAATTAATCCATCTAGTGCGGCTGTGTGTGAAAATGGCAACTGCCTTCACCCACAAATGGGACGCCCCGCCCGTCGTTGCAACTCGGTACAGTGATGCATGAGGGCCCACCGTTACTCGAGTACTACGTACCACTGACCCTTCACAAGTCTGTTCGCGACTGCACAGATAGTATGTGAAACAATGGGACCATAGCAGAATGAACATATCAACCAATGTTACACGGCCATCGGGTACAAATACATGATTGCAATAGCAAGATGCCATTCCCCGAATTGCAGCGTTGTGTGCGGGACGTGCTCGGCCAAAGGGGAGAGCAGTTTGCACAGGTGGAATGAATCACCACAGGTGGAGGCCATACAGCCTGAAAACACATAAATTGCACAGCCAGTCTCCTCCCACAACCACACCGAAATGCTACCGGCAGGACTCGCGATGTTGGCCCTGGGGGACCTGATAGCACTGCAAGTACTCCAACTCCAGGAAGAAGACGAACACCAACTACAACCGGCCGCACGGAGGAGACGCAGGAGGAGGAGGAGGGCAAGGCAGGGCCAGCAAGGGCCGCCAGCACAGCCACTACCACCACGCAGGCAGCCCGCAATCCCACGCCTCCGAGCACATCCGTTCAACCTCACTGATGAGCAGATCCACACCCTCTACCGTCTGGACCGGGACACCATAGCCGCCATTGTGGACATGACACAGGCTGACCTTGTCAGCATGATAGATAGCCCAACCGCCATCCCACCCCTACTGAAGGTGGTGTCTGTACTCCACTTCCTGGCCACAGGCACCTACCAGCACACAGTCGGACAGTTGCATGGCATTTCTCAGCCACTGTTCTCACGGACACTATTGCAAGTGCTCGATGCCCTCCTGCAGCACGCAGACGACTACATCTCCCTACCACGCTCGGAGCAGGAAATTACCAACACAAAAGTGGGATTCCATGCACTTGCCGGCATACCGGGTTGCATTGGTGCCATCGACTGCACCCATGTGGAATTGGTCGTCCCACATGCCATGGAGGCCCAGTACCGCAACCGAAAACAATTTCATTCTCTGAATGTACAAATGGTGTGTGACTCCAACAGGATCATTACACATTGTTGTGCCCGATTCCCTGGATCAACCCATGATTCTATGGTCTTGAGGAACTCTACAATACCACGCTACATGGAGCGACACGCAGGGAACAGATCCTGGCTACTCGGTGAGTCTCATTACATGCATGATAATGTGGGGTATGTGATTCGGCAATGACCTGGCAGGAAGGGGGGGGGGGGGTGTGCGTACGTAGCAATGGCATTCCACATCATACGTTTCTCGTCCACATACAGGTGATGCTGGATATCCACTGAAGAGATGGCTCCTCACACCAGTCCGGAACCCACGGGACCAGCATGAGGAGGACTACAACCATGCCCACTCACGTACCCGTGTAGTCATAGAACAGGCATTCGGCCTACTGAAGGGTCGTTTCCGCTGCCTCAGCAGGTCTGGCGGGGCACTCCTGTACCGCCATGAGAAGGTTGCAAAGATGGTGATGGCATGTGTCATGCTCCACAACATGTGCGTACGTAGAAATGTGCCCATGCCCCCTGACGCAGAACTGCAAGCACCTGATGATGGTCATGATGAGGGTGGGGATGTGGCAGCACCTCAAGGAGTCTGCGAGGCACAGGAGGGCCGTGACATTCGTCAGCATCTCATTGATGTATGCTTCTAGCACTCACGCCTGGTGGCTGATACATGGACACGGGACTCGTGGCACTGTGTGTGTCTGGGACATGCACAATATGGACTGTACGCCTATGATGGCCTAGTACACAAAGATCAATGTCCACACATCTCATTGGTTGATCGTGCACTGTTTATGGCATATGTGATATCATGTTGTACACCCTATCGACCCGCCAGCCAAGTGAGCCCAACACACCCCCTCCACCCTCCTACCTCCCCCCCGAACACCAGTGTCCACAGATGCTCGTTGTCAGTGGGCAGTCACTATTGCAAGCCCCCTCTGCGGGTATCAGGGGCACCCCTGCCTGTGGAGCGCAGGTTCCTCCCAGATCTACGTTGGGGGCTGCCCTGGACGGAACTTGCAACGGATGATGTCTCTGCCTGCTCACGTCCATGCATGTCCCTAAGGGTTTGCGAGAGCTCAGTGAGCACACGGCGCACTGCGGCAAGTTCGGCACATACGTCCTTGGACGTCGCATGCAGTTCCCCCCTCAGGCTCTCGGTGCTTCTCTCCATTTGGACTCCCAGGCTCTCGGTGCTACTCTCCATTTGTGCCCTTAGTGTCTCTGTACCTCTCTCCATTTCTGCCCTAAGTGTCTCAGTTGATGTTTCTATGTCTGCCTTAGTGCCCCCACATTCATCGGCATGGTCCTTGAGGAGCGTGGCCAGTTGCTGCTGTTGCACGATTAACTGGTCGAGGGACTGTTGCCTCTGCTGGGCCATGGCCATTTGCGGGGGTGTCACAGAGGGGCTGTTGACCTCATGTTGCCTTGCCACAGGGCTTGTGGGGGATGGCCAGTCGTCGTCTTGTGGGTGCCCCTGCGTGGTATCCTCATGTTGTACGGGATGGGACAGACAGGGGGATTGGGACAGGTCATGGATGGATCTGTCTTCGACATCCCCGTCTTCTGTGTCGGAGCATGCTGCCATCAATGGGGTGTCACCTATGGTGCTGCTGCCACCAGAGGCAGTGCCTTCTGTGGCATCCGTTGGGGGGACCTGTGGTGGTGGTGGTGTGGGCATGCTGGCTGCTGGGGTGCCTGTTGATGTTCCCTCCTCTGTGCTGCCACCTGATTTGTGCTGCTGCCGTGTCTTGATGCGTGCAGCTGAGGTGGAGGGTCTTTGGCCGTTGGTCTTGGCCCTCTTTGCAGGTGTGCTGGTAGGGGTGTCCTGAAGCTCGTCGTTTGGATCGGACCCTGTGGTGGAGTAAAGGAGGGCGAGGGTTATTGATGGGTCTGTGGGAATTGGAATGGCATTGTATCACATGCATTGGGGTGGTACCTGAGGGTGATTTGGGTCGGGGCCTTGGAGGTGCTTTCATTTGTGTGTGGAGTGAGGGTGCAGTTGTTTGGCAGCCTGCAGTTAGGGTGTGCCTGCTGCACGTGTAGTGCGTGTTTTAGGGGTTTTTAATTATTTATGTATTTATTGTGGGTTTTAACGTGCGCTATCAGGCCGATGTGTGTGGACGTTCTCCTGGACATGTGTTTCTGTTGCACTATGTGGACACATGGTACTTCACATGGTTGGACTTTGTGGATTTGGCATTGTTTTATCTGGCCCACCTACCTGAATCTTCGGATGTCTGCACTCCTTTCTCCATCCCTCCGACTCCCTCTATGCTCTCCATTCCGATGGTGGAGGCACAGATTTCTTCCCAGGGGGTCAACTTGATGGGTGATTCAGGACCTCCCCCGGTGGCTGTGGCAATGTTGCGGTTGGCAGAGAGTATGCTGCGGACGCGTATCCGCAGGTCGTCCCATCGCTTTCGGCATTGCTGTGGGGTGCGGGGTGCGGTCCCCACCGCACTTACCCGCTGTGCCACCAGAGCCCATATGGCCTTCTTGTTTGCAAGTGCCGTCCTGGTCATTTGTGTGCAGAAGACGACGGCAGCATTCTCCTGGAGGGTCTCTGTTAGCACGGTGAGTTCCTCACGGGAGAAGTGGACCTGCCGCTTGCGGTCGCACGCTTTCTTCGCTACTTTTCCCATTTTTCTTGGTTTCGCTAGGGTGGATGACGGGTTGGGGTGTGTCTCAGGGTAGTGTTTTTAGTGGTTGTGTGGTTTTAGTGGTTTTATAGGTGTACGCGGGATGTTTCCCGTTCCGGGCCCATGTTTTAACTTCCGTTTCCGTATATTTCCGGTCACCGTACTTTCCGGTAGGCGCACACTGCGGTGTCCGCTGTGATGGGTGGCGGTATTGCACCTAGGGCGCCGTACGGCGGCGGTGTGGGCCGTATTGGGGTCTTTTCCGCCATCGCGGACTTTGCACTTCCGCCATGCCGTGGTGCTCGTGCCCGATGGGTCGGAATGGGCCGCACTTTGCTCCTTCGTGCAATGGCGGAAACGCTATTTACGCTGTGGCGGTCCGGTCAGTCACTTTCCGCCAGGGTCGTAATGAGGGCCAATACATTTTATTTTGTATATTCTTCGCCTCCTGCATTCACTTTTACTGTGGGGACACTGGACTCCCTTTTCGGGTTTCAGGTTTTGGAATACCACTCCCCTTTGTTTAGACCAGCAGCACCCAAACACTATGTGGTGTGCTGCGAGTGGTCCATGGGACCCCTTTTGCAATGTCGCTTTGTGTAAACTAGGCAGCCCATATGTCTACCAGTGCAGGAGTAGTCATCTCACATTCATGATGTGTGTTTTTAACATTGTAGCACAATGGAATGCTGTCGGGACACATTGTGTCACCTTTGTCTTAAGTAACATTTTTGTTACTTTACCAGACATTTCTCTGAACAGGCTAGTGACAGTTGTTTCATTATACCCTTATCTGAAATGCAAAGTCACGTGTTGCCTTTTTAGGTGCAACCATTTACAGCGAATTGCCTCTGTGTTTTTTAAGTCCTGTTCAAGGTGGCCTCTCCTTTGCTGGTCATCTTTCTACTTTGACAGATAGGAGAAGGTCCCTTCATGCACCTTTGCAGGCTTCTTGCAAAAGACTGCAAAGGTTTTCCTGTGTGTGTGAGCTGGCAGGAAGTAGGGAGGGGTGCTATCTGCCTCCAATCCATAATCCCTCAGGAGCACAGTTGTTGCTGCGCAGATTCTGAGAGGCTGCCTGTCCACTCTTGTAAAGCTACCTCCAGGTTTGAATGTTGCAAGCACCCTTATTGGAGGGCTGGGGCGAACACCAGCCTGAATTCAGAATATCTTGAGAGGAGCTAGACCCAGAAATGGAGTTGACCACTGGAGCTGAAGAGATCTGAAGAATGCGACAGAGGGATGCCGAAGGAAAGCTGCAGGAAGCAGCATTGGCTCGCCCAACTCTGTCACAAACCTATACCTTCTGTTCTACAGTGAAGACGTCTGCAAGTTGCCTTTCTTCCTTTGACTGGGACCAAACAGTCAGTTGTCCTGCTCGGGGCTCATTGGAGCATGCATTTTCCCTGAAAGTCCTGGATTCAGCTTTGCTCCGCTGCAAGGACTTCCTTCTGGCGTAACGGCTGAAACTCTTGGTGAGCATCAGCAGGGCTCTGCTGTGATGCAGGAAACTCCCTGTACTGACCTTCACTAGAAGAGGAGCCTGTCAGGAGTCTGAAGTCCAACCGCAGCAGTGCAGAGTGCCTCCTTACGTTGTCCAGTTCAGTGCAAGACGTTCATGAGCCAACTCATTTGCGTGGGTGTCTTCTTTGTAGTGGGACAGAATCTGAGTGTTCGCCCAACCGTTCGATATCTCCAGTTGAACCAAAAGCTAACTAGCGGTGATCACCTTGAACCTCCAACCCACCAACCATGGTAAGGCAAGTCTTCGCTAGCGATTTACTGTCGCCTGGGACCATTCCTACCTTTTTCAGGGGTCGGGGCCCTGAGATCCCTTATATCTCTTCACCGCCCTCCTCTTCATTGGGTTTACATTGGACGCAATGTCCAGCTTACTGTTGTGCTATTTAGGGCTGCCCAGGGTGGGGGTGTCAGGGTCAATACTTTTGGGTTTATCTTCTATGACCCCAAAGTTAGTAGATGCTTCCCAGAATTGTACAGTCTGGCTTAAGTCTCTTTTTTTACTACTATTTCTGCTCTGCACTAAATGCCTTCTTTGTCCTGGAATCACTAGCTGGGTGGCCTCTCCTAAAATACTCACATTCGACCCTCAGGAACATTTCTGTGAGACCTAAAGACCTCCAGAGAATCTGTAAAGGCTAGTACTGGATGACTTCTGAAGACTATGTCTGTGGTGCTGGAGTGTCTTATCAGTGTAAGGCCTCTGTTCTGACACGTTTAACCACATTTCCTACTTTAACGTGTTAATTGTATTGTTTATTAACTGCTTTTTATACTAAAGCAGGGTGTAACCCATAGCGGGTTACCAAAGTATGACCTTGTTATTTTTACTTACCTTTGATTATTTAATGTGTGGCTTAGTGTATTATTGTAATATATCAGTGTTATTTTTGTACTTACCTGTGTGTGTCTTTTTATTTACCATTTCTTTTTTTAAATAACAGTAAACAAACATTCCCGCCTCAGTGCCCCCACACCTGCATCTAAAGTCCAAAATCCCAATTTGTCACTTTGCATGACTTTTTGTCAGGGTGGACGCTCATGTGGGTTCTACGTAGCCGCCTGGAAGAACTCCCACATAGATCTAGGTATAAAACAATTCAGGTTCATAGAGGATAAATGATGAATCAGGGTCCCCAAGTCGCTTTCTATTGTGCTGCCGTCCCTCTATTCAGGGCTGTCAACTTCTCCATCACAGCAATCTCCCAAAGTCTATTCAGCAACTGGGCTGTTAAGAGTAGTTCTTTTTTCCCCACATCAAATTTATTACCAATTGTGCAGCTAGTACCATGGCCTTGATCACACTAAGTTGCACCCACAATCCTTCCTAAGCCTCTCTTCGATACAGCCCCAACAGAATAAAATCTGGTCTAAGTGTGATGTGACGTCCTCCCACCTCATGTGTTACCTCCTCAATCGTGCTCCATTTACCAGCTAATTTCGGGCATGCACCCATGATGTGCTTCAGCTTGCCCTCTTGACCACATCCCATCCAACAATCCTTGTCTGTACCAACTGCAAATCTGTGTACTTTATCGGGTGTTTAGTACCACCTGTGCATGATTTTAATCTGCTGTTCCCAATGCTGCATGCATATGTGCATATGGATCCCTGCCACGCCATGCAGTATATGACCCCCCCCCACTCCTGCGGAGAGATAACCCTCCCTAGTTCTTCCTACCAATTTAATTTAAATGCCCATTATCCTTCGCCTTGGTAATCAGAAATACACTTGTAGAGTCTGCCTATCATCAGTGAGAAACCTGAGATTCTTCTCACGTCTACTCCCCGTGGATCCTCTGGGCAGGTGGCGAGGGAAAGGCCATCGCTTTTGGATCCTAATCCTGGGGGTGGACAAGCAAGGGAGGATCACCTGGATAGAGGGTCCTTGGGGATTGGAGACAGAATGCCCTTAGGTGTAACACACTATTCTACATCTTCCTTTCAGAAAGAAACCCCTATCCCGGAAATGGCATAGGATATTCTTTACCTTGTTCCCTTGCTTCAGAGAAGGATAGGAGATATTATAATTCCAAGCATTTTAAACAAAGAAGAAGAAAGAATAAGGATAAAGTACATTGGGATAAAACACAATATTCCACCGATCCCTGGAATAACCAACCTAACCATCCTCTGACCTTTTTGGATCATTATAAAGTACATCCCCTTCATTCTCCTCATGGAATACCTAAACAGTACTGAGATGAGGAAGAAACACTTGCGAGTTATTAATATTACACCCTTTCCCTATTTAAGTACTGAGACAAGGAAGAAGCAACTGAGAGTAATAAACACCAATTACTCACACCACTTTGGTACTGGGACAAAAACGATGCACGAAGGTCAGGCATGTCCTAGTAATGACAGCCAGGAACAGGAATTGATGGAATACACCTGCAGCCCATTACCGGACCACAGGTGTATAAAAAGCAAGACATTGAAGGGGAGAGAGAGAGCGCCGGGAAAGTAGAAACAGAAGGAGCTGTGCTGGAGCGAGACACGCCGAAAGGCCAAGACGCCAAAAGAGACGCTGGGAGCCCTGCTGGAGTAAAAGTGCAGGATGAAGATTCCACAGGGGGGAAGGTGGGCAGCAGAAGCTGTCGGCAAGTAAAGGCGAAGCTGCGCACGAGAGCCAGAGTGAGTGGAGAGAGGTGCCCAACGAGCAGGCTTTCCAGAAAGGAGGGAGAAGCCATATGAAGGAACTGCCGAGTTCGGATAAGTGTCTCGGACACTGTAATCACTGGGGCGCTCCAGGAGGCCGTGAAAGCAGTACCGGTCAGTGGAAATAAATGAAGTGGCATCGTTCTGAATACCTAAATAAATGAGATACCTTTATTGAATACTGAACTGAGTAAAACATGCAAAGCTGCCTTTATTGAATTCCAAACTGAGTAAAAGCAAGCAAAGCAACCTTTAATGAATAAACCTTTGATGAATACCGAATTGAATGAAACAAGTAAAGATATCGTTTTTGAACACCGAATTGGAAGAAAGAAATAAAGGTGCATTTATTTAAGTGAAACATGTAAATATCTATTCATAGAATAACAAATTGAATGATTGAATGAAATGAAATAAGAAAAGCTGCAATTGTGATGGAATGAACAATAAACTGAAAACTAACAACTGAGTTTAGTGAACAACTATGAGTACAAAGTGAAACCAAGATTGAGAAACCACTCATATGTTAAAGTTGTGAATTTGCATTTGAGAAACTACTTGTTTGGCTGAATATTGAACTTCTCAAGGAATCCTGGAAGTTCATGGTTGCATGAATTGTAATGGATGGACTGTATGGTCTGAAACTGCGCCAATACCAGAGAACTTCTATATGGAGAACCCAGAACTATTGAAAGCAAATGCTAGGTTCCTGGTTGCGTGACCAGCAATGGGTGGACCGTGTGCTCTAAAACTGT
Source organism: Ambystoma mexicanum (assembly GCF_040938575.1). Classification (NCBI taxonomy): domain Eukaryota; kingdom Metazoa; phylum Chordata; class Amphibia; order Caudata; family Ambystomatidae; genus Ambystoma; species Ambystoma mexicanum. Next base: position 725,021,610 of record NC_090929.1, read on the forward strand.
GATAAGACTAGGGAACCCCCACAAATTGATAAGGAAGTTTGATGTAGTTAGAGAGGGAAAACAACAAATTGTTAATATCAGACTTGCAGAAGGAAGCCCTGATGTCATGATGCCAGTCAGTGGACATAACCCTCATTCAGGCTTTGCAGGGAACATTACATAAACCAGCAGGTGAAAGGTGGGTGTTAGCCTGGCACACATGGCATTTACATAATTCTCTACATACACTTCCATAGATATTTGTGATGTTTTACAGTAAATTCCATACACTTAACATGGCCGCCGCAAGATCCATTCATAAGTTGCAGCACGTTCTATTCATATTGCAGAGGGAGCTATTTAAGCCCCATCTCTGCTGGAACACGTGCTTCGTGATTGATCCGCTGACAGCGGGTAACACTACCAGCGTTTCTCCTCACAGAACCTGTAAAAGGAGATAATAGAGACATTGACTTTACAGCAATTTACAGAGTTAAATAGTTAATAGAAAATACTTACCTGATCAATGTTATCTCTGAAGCGATTACTTCCATCAGAAGTTTTAATCAACGCCGCAGCATCTTCTGTCAGCAGTCTCCGCTCGTAGTCGCAGCATCTGCCGTCAGAAGTTTCACTCACCGCCGCAGCATCTTCAGTCAGCAGTTTTCGTTCGTAGTCGCAGCATCTTCAGTCAGAAGTTTCCTCTGCAGCCACCGCATTTTCCGAAGGTTTTTTCCTCAGCTTACCGGAAACCTGCAGACAAAACAAGAGGTATTTAATAAACAAACTTAATAGTTAAAAGAAGAAGACGTTTAATAAGCATTACGCACCTGAAGGTTCTTCAAGTTTTCACCTCACAGTTGTTTTTGCCCTCATCCCTGAAGGCTGCAGTTACTCCGTATAAGCGAACCCACGTTTTTAAAATGTTTTCTCATTCTGGGTAACTCTGCAGCCCTTTGCAGCCATAAACTCTTTTTCTAAATTCCGAGAACCTGCAAAAGAAAGAGAAAAAGAGCAAGTTATTAGAAAGAGAGAGCTCTCCAACGTAGGAATCTAATTTAAGCCCTAAATGATTACAGTATTTTCACCAGCTACCTACCCCAAGACTCATTCTTAAAAGTAAATACATTTTTTAGCATGAAGCTATAGAGTATGACAGCTACCCAAGTTACCATTGTTTCTTCACCTCAATGCGCCCCTGTAGAAAAGCAGGATAGAGAGCTCCACAAAAAATAAACACAGGTGAGAAGGGAGGGATTAAGGGAGCACACATGTCATGCTGTAGTATTTTACTTAATAGATGTTATAGTGTTCTATTGTTGTTTAAACAGAAAGAGAATCCAAAAGGTGTCAAGTACCAGGTCCACAGGTTGAGAAGGCATTATGCTCCAGAGGAGTCCAGGTAAGCGTTACACCTGAGTTGTATAGTCTTGTTGACAACCAATCACCAGACAAAGCTTCAAGATACTGCGTTTTGGGATATATATGAACATTGAACTTGGGGAAGAAAACCCTACAACATATTGCCCTGGAGTTGATTGAATTTGGGGAATGGCAACCTAACCTTTGCAGAAGTGTGAACTGTGTTTCTTCAAGTTTCAAACAAAGGTAAATTGAACATTGTGATGAACGTTTTGACTTTGGGGAAAAGAAGCTGAACTGGAAGCTCGAGCTGGAAGTAGCTCAGAAGGAACAAGTTACTTACCTGTAACTGTTGTTCTCCAGCATGGGTCTGGCATGGATTCACATGCTCATGAATATTCCCCATCGTCAGGCTGGGAATCCTCGGTAAAGAAAAATCAGTATCAGTTTCGTTTCTGACCTGTCTTTCTGAGTAGTAACCAATCACTGATCTCTGGGTCATACTGCCCCCAGCCAATGACTGCCCTCTCCCTAAGCCCCGCCTCTGGCAGCCATCCTCGGATTTGGTAGCACGCCAAGTGGCAGTATGACCAAGTGAAGAGCCGCAGAGGGGTAGGTGGGAGGGTTCGCATGTGAATCCATGCCAGACCCATGCTGGAGAAGAACAGTTACAGGTAAGTAACTTGTTCCTTCTCCAGCATGGGGTCTGGCATGGATTCACATGCTCATGAATAAAAGAATACATAGCAGTATACACATGCACAACCACGGGAGGTGGCAACAGGCTCAACATTAAGCAATACAACAACTCAACATTAAGCATCTCTTACCTCCTCACCAGGCTCACCTTAAGCAAACAGGTTGCGCAGCACTGCTTGGCTGATCCTGGACACCTCCCTGGAGTCCCGATCGACGCAGTAGAATCTTGTGAAGGTGTGTGTCGACCTCTACGTAGCAGCCCTGCAGATGTCCAGCAGGGGCACACCAGACAGGAACGCCGTGGTAGCAGCGATCGCTCTGGTCGAATGGGCTCTCGGACGGCCGGGCAGCGGTCGGTTTGCCAACCGGTGACAATGCATGATGCAGCCGGAGAGCCATCTGGAAATTGAAGTCTTCGAGAGAGCCTTCCCTTGATTCACAGACCCAAAGTTCACAAACAGTTGTGACGTCTTCCGAAAACTCTTTGTGCGGTCCACGTGGAACTTCAGCGCTCTAGCTACATCCAGCGAGTGCAAAGTCCTCTCGACCGGCGTAGAAGGTGACGGAAAGAAAACTGGTAACACCAAGGGCTCGTTGAGGTGGAAGTCCAACGGCACCTTGGGCATGAAGGAGGGGTGCGTCCTCAGCACCACCCTTGTGTCATGAAAAGTCAAGTATGGAGGCTTGCAAGATAGGGCCTGAATCTCTCCCACTCGTCGTGCAGAGGTGATGGCCACGAGGAACGCTGTCTTTCATGACAGGAACTTCAAAGGCGCCGAATGTATAGGCTCGAATGGGGCAACCATGAGCCTGGTCAGCACCACATTAAGCTCCCACGCCGGGGCAGGAGCCTTTACCGGCAGGAATGATCAGAATAGTCCCTTCATAAATTCCTTCACCAGGCGATGAGACCACAAGGACGCCCGTCCCGTCATCCTGGTATATCGGGAGATGGCAGCCAGATGTATTTTTATGGAGGCGTGAGCCAGTCCAGCCTTGGCCAGCGACAACATGTACGGCAGCACTTGAGGGGCCGTAATTCGCAGAGGGTTAATCTTCTGTGCACGGCACCAAACAGAGAACCTCTTCCATTTAAGACCGTAACACTTGAGAGTTGAGGACACCCTGGCCTTTGCAAGAACCTCTCTGCAATCAGCCGGGATATCGTACCCTCCAAACTCTAGTGCTGCAGGAGCCAGGCCTGCAAGTTCAGTGACTGTGGGTCGTGGTGGAGAATGGCGCCTCCTTCTCTGGAGAGAAGATCTGCGTCCGCCGGCAGCCTGATTGGCGAGGACGTTGACAAGTCCAGAAGGTCCGGGAACCAGACCTGCCTCGGCCACGCCGGTGCGACAAGGATCATCCTGCACCTAGACTTCTTGAGCTGGTTGATGAGGTGGAGCAGCAACGGCAATGGAGGGAACGCGTATAGAAACAGGTCGTCCCAAGGGAACGAGAAAGCATCGCCCATACTCCTCGGCTGTGGGAACCTGCTGGCGAACCTCTGGCACTTGGAGTTTGTCGCCGTCGCGAACAGGTCGATCTGGGGTTTGCCCCATCGTTGGAAGAGCCGATCCACTTGATCCTGGCGCAGTTCCCTGCTCGTGGCACGAGCCAGCTCCCTGCTGAGTGAGTCGGCAATGCTGTTTTTTATTCCTGCCAGGTGGAAGGGAACCAGAAACATCCCCTGGGCGACGGCCCAGTGCCACAGATCCTGGGCCTCCTTGGATAGGGCTGGGGATCTGGTGCCCCCCTGCTTCCGTATGTAGAACATCGTGGTGGCGTTGTCTGTGAAGATCCTCACCACTTTGTCCTTGAGGGACGGGAGGAACGACTTGAGCGCCCAGAACACTGCTCGGAGCTCCAAGATGTTGATGTGAAGAGACCTCTCCTCCGGGAGCCAAAGGCCTCTTGCGTGGAGATCTCCGGTGTGGGCCCCCCAACCCCTCAGAGAGGCGTCCGTAGTCACCGTCTCTTGAAACGCCGGGGTTTGAAAGTCCGTGCCCATCGTAAGGTGAGCCCGGGTGCCCCACCGTAGGATCGCCCGACGGAACTTCTCGTCGAGGGGGATCCTGTCCTCGAAGCAGCCCCTCGCCTGAAACCAGCGGGCGTCGAGGAACTCCTGTAGCGGACGCATCCGAAGTCTGCACAGGGGCACAAGTTAGATGCATGAGGACATCATCCCGAGAAGGGACTTGATGGACCTCACCCTGGCCACGTCCGTGGCTAACAGGTGCCGCACCTTGCCCAGGATGGTCTTGGTCCTCTCCTCTGAAGGGGAGGTCAATTGCTCCACTGTATCGAGCTTCGCCCCCAAAAACAGTGCTACTTGCGATGGAACCAAGTGGGATTTGGGGTAGTTGATGGCGAACCCCAGCTCCGTGAGCAACCGGACGGTCCTCACCGTATGATCGACGGCGAGTTCCCTTGATCTTGCCCGGATTAGCCAGTCGTCCAGGTAGGGGTAGACATGGATCCCCTGCAGGCGCAGCCGCGCCGCCACTGGTGCCAGGCACTTGGTGAAAACCTGGGTGCCGACTTTAATCCGAATGGTAGGGCTCTGAATTGGTAGTGGCGTCCCTGAACCACGAACCTGAGGAACTTCCTGTGCCTTTTTAGAATGGGGATGTGGAAGTAAGCATCCTCCAGGTCCAACGACGATAGGAAGTCGCCTTCCTCCAGCTGTCCCAGCACGTGCTGGAGGGTGACCATCCTGAATTTCTGCGCCTTGATGTATTTGTTTAACCGACGCAGGTCCAGGATGGGGCGCCAACCGCCAGTCTTCTTTCTGACGAGGAAGTACCTTGAGTACACTCCGGAGCCCCGGAGCCTCCTGGGGACGAGCTTGACGGCACCTTTCTTGAGCATCGCCTTTACTTCCAACAGCAGTTGAGGGACGTGATTCTCCTTCCTGGCCACGGGAGGAATGCGAGGGCACTTCTTTTGGAATTCCAGCGAGTGCCCGTTGGCCAGGGTGTCCAGCACCCAACGGTCGGTGGAGATGGACTCCCACACGCTGATGAACTTCGACAGCCGGCCTCCCACCGGGGTGCTTCGGTGGGGACCCGACGGTACGGCCGGGTCAGTCTTGTTTGGAGGAGGCCTTGCCACCTTGGCCTCCTTGACGACTATGGCGGGATCCCCCTTGCTTGCCACGACCTCTGTAGGCCTCCTGGGAAGAGGAGCGGGCCTCCCGGCCGTAAGCGGAGGAGCCACCGCTGGATCCTTTGGAGGCACCCTGTCTGCCCCCGGGGATCCGAAAGGGCCGTCGCTGCTGAAGCACCCCAAGGGCCCGGGCCGTCTCCGAGTCGGTCTTGATGGCCTGTAGAGACTCATCCACCGCCTTACCAAAGAGGTTGTTGCCGTCGAACGGCATGTCCAACACTCTGGTCTGGACGTCCTGGCGAAAGTCTGTCGCCTTGAGCCATCCCTGTCGTCTGAGGCAAACTCCGTTACCCAGTTGGTGAAATCCGGTATCAGCGATGTCCGTCGCCACCGTTATGGCGTGATCCGACGCCACCTCGCCCTCCTGCAGAATTTCTAGGGCCTCCGCCCTTTTGTCATCAGGCAGGAAATCTAGCAGGGGAGCTATCTTAAACCGGAGCTCCCTGTCGTAGCGGGCAACGATCGCCAAGGCATTGGCCGCCTTAATCGCCGTCGCCGCCGACGAGATGACTCGTCGTCCCATAGAGTCCAACTTCTTGCCCTCGCTGTCCGGCGGGGAAGTGGAAGTTGAAGCCGCCGTGCCCGCTGCCTTCTTCTTAGTCGCTGCCGAGACGACCGAGTCCGGCGTGGGCTGGGCCCTGAGGCACAAGGGAGAGGCATCAGGGACTCGATACTACTTCTCGTACCTGTCCCTCTTGGCGGGTGTCGGGGCAGGGTTCTTGAGGACAGCAAGCCCCTCGTCCCAGATGTCGTCGAGTAAAGGCACCGCGAGGACCGTCTTCCTCTTAGCCTCTCGTCGTTGGTACAGAAACCCCTCCTTTTTCTGTTCTTCAGGGCAGAGCTGGAAGCCCTGGTTATCATGGCATGGAAAGAGCCAACCTTGTTGGCTGGGGATGCCCGCGCGGGGGGGGGTGACGACGGGATGTCTGCTGTGTCATCGCCGCCGTCCTCGTCCGTCCCCGTCGCCGTATCTGTCGCCATATCCTCTCCCGGCGAGGGGGATGAGGGGTCCACAGGTCTCGCAGGCACGAAGGGCGGAGCGGGGTGGACTTTCCTCTGCTTGTTCGGAGGGCTTCCCGACGGGCCTGGTTCTGGCTCCTCCATCGGGGTGCGTGGTAATCTCGTCCTTATCTCGGTACATAAGGATTGGATTGCCAACAAAATGGCCGCCAAGCTATCCTGGGGCTCGGGCAAAGCTGCGACGGACGGGATGGCCGCTCCATTCGATCACGTCAGCAGGGACCGCCCCCTGGGATCGAACCTTCTCGAACCTGCCGTTGAGGTTTCTGAACCTCTCGTTGAGGCCTATGGACCTTTCGTTGAGGCCCTTCTCGGTCTCCACCAGTTCCTCCTCAGAAACTGATTCCGAGTCTGTAATGGCCACCGCCCCCCCCCCTCTTTTTCAGCCGGGGGCCTTCGTGATGGGCTGGAAAGAGGATTCCCTCCGCGGCGGCAGGGATACTCTGGGCCCAGAGGCCGTTTCCATTGGCGTAGTCTCAGCCGGCTCTGCCAGGGTCGCAGCGACCACTTCGGTAGAGGCCTTAGGCGGGTGGATCAGAGCCCTCACCACCTTAGGTGCGTCCTGGGCCTTCGCCTTGGGGGGAGGGTCAGCACCTCGCTCCCCCTTCGAGATCGGCCGGGTCCGCTCCAGTGGCCTACCCGGGTTCTCGGACTTCCTCTTCCCCGAACCAGAGCGCTGGCTCGTGGTCGAACGTGCCGGGGCAGTAGCGCCCTGCTTGGCAACCGATGAGCCCGACCTTTCGGCGCTCCCGGAGCCCACGGACTCGCAGTGCTTGGCCTTCTGTTGGGCCCCCGTCGCCAGGGTCGCCCTCAAAGGACTTAGAAGCCCGCTCAGACTTCTTCTTCGCCTTCTCCCTTGCTGTGCCCTTCTCCAGCCAGGTGGCGAGGCGGGAACGACAATCTTGTTTGGTCCGTTCCGAAAGGTTCTTGCAGAACGCACAGTCCTTCTCCACGTGCGTCTTGTCCCCATGGAGGCAGTAGAGGCATCGCAAATGCTCGTCCTCCTTGAAAACGTTATATAATCCGCATCCAGGGCAGTTCCTGAACAGCTTGGATCCGGGCGTCGAGCTCCCCTTGTCCTGGGCCATGTCCGTTGAGCTAGGCCGCAGATCTTCTGGAATCCTCCAAGAAGTGTAAACTCGACGAAAACTTCACCCTTGAGTGGCGTAGAAGAATTCCGAAACGGGTCCCCGTTATCGGAAGTAGAAACGGTGGAGCTTGAGGCTCGATTAAACTGAAAAAATGAGAAATTCTCCTGAAAAAGCGTGAAAACGAAGTAAAAAAAACTCGAGAGCTAAACACGAGGACTCCCAACACTTGAGCGTGCGGTAAAAATCTGAGGATGGCTGCCAGAGGCGGGGCTTAGGGAGAGGGCAGTCATTGGCTGGGGGCAGTATGGCCCAGAGATCAGTGATTGGTACTAAGAAAGACAGATCAGAAACGAAACTGATACTGATTTTTTCTTTACCGAGGATTCCCAGCTTGACAACGGGGAATATTCATGAGCATGTGAATCCATGCCAGACCCCATGCTGGAGAACTTTATGTTTAAATCAGTGTTAAGTTTATGTTTGACATCCCTACACATTGTTTTGTATTAGTTGTGACGGCAAGCATAGGTTTTGAACACAGACAAGACTTTTCAGTTGAACATTCCGACACAGACGTCCCTTAGTTGCTTTAGATTGGGAAATCCCACCTTAGCTTACCGCAAGATACGCCTTATTCCATCCTGACATTTTCTTAATAAAACATTGTTGTTAAACTTTGAATCAGTTGCCTTTGTCTCCATCCATGATGCCAACCTCACACATCCCTCTCATCACTTATCCCGCTGGGAGCGACTTCTCCAGGTGTCAGGAATCGAGGGTGGTCACGTCCCCATTAAAGAAAGAGTACCTGCAACAGACCTCAAACCAAGCCTGCAGGTCATTATGTTCACTCCCGGCTGCAGCAGCATTCTCCGTTCTTGGCCCGATACATGTTGCCATGGAGACGAGGAACGCATGCCGCGTCACACAGTGCACCCGGAACGTTGCCATGGAGACGAGAAACGCATGCCATGTCACACAGTACACCCGGAAGGCGTTCTCCAGTCATGGGTCGCGTTGTGCAGAGACGCGCACCCCTCGGCATATAAGCCGCCTCCTGAAATCATCTAGTGCTTCTGATTGAAGTTCTGGGATCTTGTTTTTCTACGTTCATGTTCCACGCCTGATATTTCCCTGACCTGATTCTGTTTTGTTACACTGTTTCTTTGTCCTTGTTCCTGCCCTTCTTTGCTTCCGCGAATTTCCTGCTTCCATTCTGCCGGATGTCCAGGTGTCGGCTTGGTCTCGCTGTATTGTTGGTTCGGTGACTAGCCCCTTCTTGTCCCTTCCTATTTCTTCCCCCTTGCTGATCCCTGCTCACCTGTTGATAGACCCGGAGTGTCTAACGGACTGCTGCCGCCTCACGCTTGGTACCTCCACCACTCGCCCATTGAAAGACCTGGCTAGCCTAACGGACTGCTTCTGCCTCATGCTTTGTACCTCTACTGCCCGCCTGTTATTGGACCCGGATTGCTACATTGGACGGCATTTATCTATTGATCTCCCATCATTGTGTTCACAAGGCACCAGGACTAGAGACGCTTGCAGAGGGTACCTTGTGCCGTTGGGGTAGGTTTCCTTGGAACTTGACTCTTCCTTCATCCTGGTGAACTGTTGGAACTATCATAACATTTTGGACACCATCTGCAATAGGAAACAGTAAGAGCCCTACTTTCTTTCTTTCTTTCTTTTTGTTTAGTTTACTCTTGTACAGATATTGATATTCTGGTATTCGTTTTAGAACCCAGTATTGGTTTAAGGAGACATTCCAGCAACACCCCTGACTGACCTGCACCTTCCTGATTCCTCCAAGGTGGGTCATCTACATTGAGGGTTTCACAAGTTCCCGAAGTAGTGTACCTCGTACTGACACTGTGCCTTATCTCCCTAAAGCTAGTGAGTTGTGGGTGGTCTCCTCTTCCAACTGCTCGATCTCCCTGCCTGTTTCTCTTTTGAACAGCAGTGAGGTATAACAGTAGGACAAATTCTTCAGCTACTGTTCGGCCTTCTGGCCTGCATCACGTCCTGTCGAGAACAATCTGGTGGTCTTGGGGTCTTGACACCAGGCTAGTGAGAGGGCTTGTGGCCCCTTCCTTTATCCTGGGATAATGCAGACAATGTCTTAGCTGCTGATATCAGAATCTATTTCGCTCTTTCAATCCAAAGCATTCGTTAAAATTTTCAAACAAGATTATTTCATCACCCAGCACTAGGTCTCCTGCCTTCCTATAGCCATACCCTTGCCACCGATCAAAACCACTAACTCTGAGAAATGGCGTGAATTCCTCATTCCCATGTATCTGTGTGAACGGTGATGGGGAAGTCAATAGATTGCTCTTACTGCTGTGATGAATCCCACGGACTCCTCACTAAACCTCTGCCTAAGGGTGGCTAGGGACGCTTTCTGATCCTGACCTTGGGGGTGGTGTTCTGCGGGAGGATCACCTGGGAGGAGAAAGGGCCCAGGGGAATGAGAGGGTTCTGTGGGATAAGACATTGTATTTATCTTCCTCTAAGGTAGACATGCCGTCCATAGCCAAGTCTGTAATATCTTGCTGTCATAATAATCTTTTTGCTCCACAAATGAAACATCTAAATGTGGATAAAAACAATCACAAATCGCTGGGCATTAGGAGAAATAAAACCCCTTCCAAAGCCCTGGAGATTTATAAAGCTAAAAACTTCCCCAACTCCCAAAGGTACAGTGAAAGGAAATCCATGAATGATAACAATTTAAACCCTAAAGAACTTTATTCTTCTTTTCAATTGAATCTGGTGACTGATCCTCATGATATTTCCTTAAAGAACATTAGGGGGGCAATAGATATCTGGAGTGTGCAGACGAGTGTAGTCTGCCGTGCTGACCTGTTACCTGCTGCAGGAGTAAAACGAAGTCTCTCTACCATTCCTACTACTTTTGTGAACAGCTGCTACAAATACACTTCTACCGTGCGGAGCGCACACAGAGAGTGCAGACGAGTGTGTCTGCTGTGGTCCGTGGTGGGACAAGTCACTGCCGGGCCTTAGTGGACTCATTAAGACTGCCACCAGACTGCTACTTTACGTATTCTGTGCTGGGCTGTGCCGTATAACAACAAGCCTGGGGTTTAATTGCCCCGTGGAAAATGACTATGGACACCGGATCAATCCCCTGCACTCGGTGTAAATTGAGCTTGTTGAGCGAATCAATGCTGCCGAAAAGAGCACTGTTAAATAACCGAGGAACAGCGAAAAATGCAGAAACTGCAGTTAGAGATGAAGACAAATGTGAAGGGGAATTTGAGTGCTGTGCTGAATGAGCTATTGTCAGAAGCTAAGTTGGATCAGCATCTGAGTACACCGAAAGACGTTAATGTAACAATCTGTGGCACACTGGGGAGGGATTTCTCTCCCCTTTTTGAGGACTTGCACGCTGGCCAAGTTATGGCAGTTAGCGGCCACACCACTGAACCAGAACCAGAAACAGGGTGGGGAGTAACGGATGCTAACATATGATAGAGAGACTGGAACTGAGCAAAGTTACCGCGCTCTGTACTGCCCTGAAGACCAGGTCGGACAAATTGCTGGGGCTGTCAATGTGGCCCCAGGTGAAATTAGAACTCAGCCCTTAGAGCTCAAGACCGAAAGTCTCGAGACAAGGAAAACACATGACCAGGCGGGGTCGACTTTCCACTGGCATCCCTCGCAGACTGTCAGCCGCGCAAACAAGGCAGTACCCCCAGATGGGAAAGTAATTTGCTTGATTTTGGGAATATCAAATGAGTGGACTACCAATTCTGGGCTGTAGCAACAAGCGTGCAAAGTTAAAATCAGGGCTTGTGGGGACGTCATGCTTCCAGCCGACCTAAAACTACAACCACAATCACGGGCTAGCATTGAAACAGATTCCATTACGGAGTGCTTCCTCAAAAAACGCTTCTTTTATAAAGGAGTGAGATCGGAGAAGAACAAGAAAAGCACTACTGATTTATTAAAGCAACGTTGCATGAGCCTAGGATGAGCTGGAGAAATAGTTGACTTGGAGCTGCTTGAATCAATTAAAGTGTTCGAGACAGCAAATGTGGCAGAATCAAACTTTAAAGGACTCAAAGTATGTTATCTACACCCTTGACAGCAGAAGTTCACTTAGGAAATGTATTAATTGTGGAAGATTGACAGAGAGCAGGGCCCTCAAATGTACATCTGGGAAAGGGCAGTTGTGCATTGGCCATCTCTCTAAAGAAGGAGATCGCAAAAATCTCCAAAGCAATGGAGGAAAGGTGCTTATTTCTGACAGAACCACGCACCTTTTAACTTTGAAGCAAAAGCGCCAGGCAGTAGTAAAACTGCAGTTGCGCTGTGTGAAACTAAGTCTACAAAGGGTATTTTAGAAACATTGACTGGTGCTCAACCGGGGACGTTTTCTAAATCTTTTTATACAAAATGTAATTGTGTGAGCCTTGAAAGATTGTTTAGCATGGGAGGTGGTTTAATATTGACCAGGTATAACGTGTTGAGGCTCTTTTGATGTATCCCTCAGTTGAGACCAATTAAAACTAGGGATATTGACCTTGTTGAATTCCCAAATGACAGCCAGCTGGATCGGGTCTTGTTATATTTATCCTGTAGCTTGGTGAAAGCAATGTTGTTAGAGGAAGCTGAGAGTTTGCTTTCTCTGGGTTTAAACTTAAGATAGATACCCCCGACATCAAGTAAAATCTGGGATTTACAGGGGCCCTGTGATGGAAATTGAAACATGTGCGATAGGCCACCCCGGCACGTGGCAAAAGAAGAAGTGTTTTCAAAGGCTCACATAGGCAATGTAGGGGAAAGTGAACACAGGAAACAAGAAGTTGTAAGCAAGCAGAGAATGCCTTACACAATAACTGTGGGTGGGCAGGAAGGTGCTCAGAGGAATGTGGTGTATGAGGAAGCAGAACAGTGACCACTGGAGGCAGAGGGCTCTTGGGCTTGGTTATCTGAAGCACTGGTTTTGAACAAAAGGGGAAATTAACTGCAGGGCTCAGCAGAGCTGGGGAGTGTTTAGGCTGGCATCTTGGACATTCAAACACCTCTTCGCCGAAGGTGAGCTACACTTTGAGTTCTTTAAGATTGTGTGCCTGCAAGAGACTTGGTTGTGTGAGGTGCCATCCCTTGATGGCTATTCAAATGCTTTAAATCCTGCCATCAAAGGCCCAAAGGGCAGACCATCCTCGGGCCTTCTCGTAGCCTTAAAGAGCGGGTCTAACATAGTTTTGGTAAAACATCCTTACCCTTATACACAAATACTGGTCATTCGAGGGAACCCTTTAACACGAAGTTTGTGTGCTTGGCATGTAATTTGTAATGTATATTGGAATCCCAATGGCATTGAGGACACAGAATTCATAGAAACTTTCATTGATACCTTAAATTAATGTTGTGAATCCCTGCAGGATCCTAATATCATAATTTGTGGGGACTTTAACATGCCTGACTTGGTGTTATGCTTGAGCTAAAACATGGCGCTGGTGCGCAGTGTATTCTGGGAGCACTCAGAGCCATGATGGATATTTACTTCATGCCGCAGTGAAAAGCTGTACTCATTTTGCTGAGAGCTAGATTCATGATGCTGAAGAAAACATGCTTTCCAAACCTGCTATGCAGTCAAGGACATTTCTGCTGGGAAAGCTAGCTTTGTTATGTCATGTTATGAGTTACGGGACTGTTTTCCGTGGTGCTTGATTTTAGAGGAGGGAAGCACTTTGCTCCTTGAGGTTACTGTCGGTTGACCCAGCTGGCACCCAACGGCTGCTCATCAATGCGCAAGTGCGTTGCCAGAAAGTTCGAGAAATTGCCACCCCTTTTTGAGGAGTGCATATATACGGAACCCCTTAGCGGTCAGGTGAGACCTCAGCCGGAGGGAGGACGCTTTCGTCCGGCATACCTGTGGGCTGTTGTGCTCTCGGCCTGGCTGTCATTGGGGTCTTCCAGCCGCTTCTGGCGAGATGAGGGATCCAGTTACGCCCACGGTGATGTATTTTCTTTTGAACTCTCTGTTTCTTCTGTGATTTATTTCTATGTTATCACTTGTTGCTTCCAAGCTTTGAATAAATAGCCGTATAAGTGCTCATTATTTTCTAAGAGTGTGTGTGGTTGCAAATTATTGTGTCTACCTGCGTTTAAAGTATTGGCTCCGTAATTGCACTGGTGATTAATGACTGTCCGTGCATTCTGGGCGAGCAATACATTTTGGCGCTGTGAGCAGGGTATTTGTGATGAATTGTTCCAAATACTAAAGAATCTGTTTGAACGTAGATAGGCTTTGTTTACCTTGCAAGTGAAAGTAATTTGGCAGTGAGTGTTGAACTGTGTTAAGCTGTTTTTTTTCCTTTGCTGATGCGTGCGTACTTGCGTGAGTGATTGCAGTGTGGAAAGAAAAAGAAATATAGATATAAAGAGGTTTTGTACCATTTTGCAGTAATGAATAGTTTGTTCAGGAAAAAGAGCGTTCCCGCTGGCGGTGAATGTTCTGATGTAATCATTCCAGGCTGGACTAAGAGCCCATATGATAAATTAGCCCAGGTGTGGGCATGGCGCGCGGGCTAAGTGAAACATGGGATCAGAGATTGGGAGATGCTGATCCGTCTGATGTAATGTTGTGCTTACAACAAGTTCCAGCGGAACGGGGCAGAGAATGCGCTGCACTAGGTAGGCGAGGTTGGGTCCTCTTGCATGCTTATAGGAAAATACATCAAAGGAATTTAAAAATGAAAAATGAGGTTTTGCGATTGGAAAGAGAGCTGGCTGCAGAAAGGCAGACTGCGTTGATGCAGCAGATTCAAATGAAACTTTTTAAAGAAAAGGCTGACACATACCAAGCTGTGGCCGAGAGGGCAGCAGTCAGAGTAGCCCGGTATAAGTATAGGAAAAGACGGGGAGGGGTCAACCAAAGAAAGGGGGCAGCTGTAATCGCTACTGCCGGTGTGGACTGGGCAAGGATAATTGGTATGGTGATATTTTTGACTCAACCAGTCCAGAGAGTAGTTCTGCAAATGAGTCAGACCCCAAAATGGAAATTAAGCAGAAGACAGTGGCTGCTAAGCCAGTTAGAAGACGGAGAGCCGGGCCCCACCCGCAGAATCCTGCAGGCAGGGTTGTGGATTTAACCACGCTGGGGGATTATACCCAGCAGGAGGTTGGGGAAATTATTTGAGGCAAAAATCAGAGGAACCTTTATTGACATGGATGGTGAGGTTGCCTGATGATAATAATAATAATAATTTGGCACTTATATAGCGCTACGAACCCTCAGGTATCTGAGCGCTTCTTATTATTACCCACGGTGTGTGGTGCTCATTTATCGACCTCGGAAGGATGAAAGGCTGAGTTTGGCCCCGCTGGGATTCGAACCTGCGTTAGCAGGCTCTGCACGGATGTCAAAGCGAGCGTTCTACTCGCTGTGCCACTTGACCGGCGCTTGGGGGCGCTGCGGTGTTGTTGGTAGATTCCACGGACTCACCGCGTTTTCTACCCTTGTCAACTGACACCAATGTACAGGAGGTTTTAAGGGCAGGGCCACCACTTGATGAGAATGGTCACGATTCACAGGTGTCTTTGTTGCACCTAGCAGCCCAAGCATGTAACCGTAAATACCTCATTACCACAGACTGGCCTAGTGAGGAAACAAAGTGGGATACTTTGAAAGAGGCAATTCAAAAGGTCAGAGAGCATGCTATGAAAGAGGCAATTCACGTAGATGCTCCAGGACACATGGGGGCCGTGCCGCTCTCAGTTTCAACTAGAAACATGGTGATCAGAACTGCACCACCCACATACAAAAGTGTCATTATGACTTTGCTCGTAGGTATGACGGGCAAACCCATTGATGAGGTAGTGGATGCCATTCGGCAACTGGCAGATTTAGGGGAGTGGGACAAGAGTGATGACAAGTCACGGGAGAGAGAGGGGCGTAGTGAGAGAAGAACTGAAGGCAGGAGGCAAGATAGTAGAGGCTCCCGAGTGTCCAGAAAGGACATGTTTCTGGCTTTGTTAAAAGATGGTGTGCCACGAGAAGAAATTGATGGCATTGAAACTAGGGTAATGTTTGAATTATACAAAAAAAGAGGACTTGCGGCCAAAGAGCGCTATAAACAGGTTAAGAAACAGGTAGTAACCAAGCCACAGGGGGACACCTCACCTTCCGCTCCTCCTGAGGAAGAACATGAAGAAGGGTCTATGGGGACACCTTCCCCGTACCAGCCAACATACGCCGATTTGAGGAAGGTGGTGAGTGCAATGCTAGAGGCAGAGTCAAGTCACAACCATTCGAAATTTGACTAGGGCTACGGCCAAGCTCCGGCAGCGCCTGCTCGCATAAAAGTTGATAGGCGGCCCCATGTTAATGTTAAGATTTTTTGGGGGCCAGGAAATACACAAGGGGTGCGAGCATTCATAGACACCGGAGCGGCGGCCTCTCTGATTCATGGCAATCCAGCACGATTCAAAGGCAGAAAATGTACTATTACAGGTCTCGGGGGGAAAGGAGACCCCCGCAGTACAAACGAAAGTGGAGATGAAAATAAGCAATTTGAATTGGCAGAAATACCAAGTGTTGATTGTCCCGATACCCGAGTATATGATTGGCTTTGACATTCTGGAAGGGTTGACTTTGGGACTTGGAGGTAAAACGTACCAGTTTGGGGTGAGTGCATTGACCTGCACACCCATTACCGTAGGAAAATTGAAGATGCCCCCAGTGCAAGTGCCTGTGGCAACCAAGCGGGTAGCAATGAAGCAATACCGCATTCCTGGGGGGCACAAGGAAATTTCAGACACCATCAAAGAGTATGTGGAGGCGGGTGTGTTACGCCCTATCACCACTGCATGAAACAATCCTCTCTGGCCTATTCAAAAGGGGGATGGCTCTTGGAGGATAACGGTGGATTACCGTGATTTGAATAAACACACTCCTCCCTTGGTGCCCGCGGTCCCAGATGCCATTACCTTGATTGAGAATGTCCAAAAGTATGAGGGGACTTGGTATGCAGTGGTAGATTTAGCCAATGCATTTTTATATGTGCCAATTGCTGAAGAGTGTCAAGAGCAGTTTGCATTTTCTTGGAGCGTGCGTCAGTACACCTTTACAAGCTTACCTATGGGGTACATACATAGCCCGACTATCTGTCACCGGCTGGTGGCAGAGCACTTAGACAAGATACCGTGTAAACCTGACATACAAATCTCTCACTACATTGATGATATTTTGATTCAGGGCAAGCATGAGCACAGTGTGCAAAACCAGTTAGATGTCATTATGGAAGGATTGAAGGAGGAAGGGTGGGAGATTGACCCAAATAAAATTCAAGGCCCAGCTGAAACAGTGATATTCCTAGGGATTCAGTGGCATAATGGGCATCGAGAAATGGTGCCGAAGGCCCGACAGAAAATACTTGAGTTCACCACTCCAATGAACAAAAAGCAAGCTCAGCAGTTTATAGGGCTGTTTGGGTTCTGGAGACAGCACATTCCCCATTTAGGGCAGATATTGGCCCCCCTCTACAAAGTGACATGAAAGAAATATGAGTTTCAGTGGGGGGAAGAGCAGCAGAAAGCATTTGAGTTGGCGAAAGACACCGTGCAGCAGGTGCTTGATTTATGGCCATTGAAGGAAGGCGAAGTGGAATTGAATGTGTCTGTACAAGACAATTATGCTAATCGGGGTGTGTGGCAGAAACAGGACAGGAAACGTGTGCCATTTGGGTTCTGGAGTCGTAAGTTACCCGATTCTGGTAACTCATACACTCCGTTTGAGAAGCAGTTGCTGGCATGTTATTGGGCCCTTGTTGATTCCGAGCAAATGACGGTGGGCCATGATGTATTGATGAGGCCAGAAATACAAATTATGCAATGGGTACTGAGCTCTCCTAAAACACATAGAATAGGGCATGCTCAAGAAGCCAGCATAATTAAATGGAAATGGTACATTCAAGACAGAGCCAAATCAGGGAAGGGTGGAGTTGCGAAATTACATGAGCAAGTAGCCAACATACCGCCCTCAGATTACATACCAACGGAAGTGCCTGAAAAACGCGAGTCTCCCGTGAAATGGGGAGTACCTTAAGGCAATTTGACCGTGGAGCAGACAGAGCATGCCTGGTTCACGGATGGCTCAGCCCGATATGTGGGAACTGAGCGATACTGGAAAGCAGTGTCGTACAATCCCAAGACTAAAAAGATTTTGACAACGTCAGGGAAAGGGAAGAGCAGTCAGTTTGCAGAGCTTTACGCAGTTTACCAGGCATTGAAACAAGAGACCCCTGGTCGATGTCATGTGCACACGGATTCATGGTCAGTGGCGAATGGGTTGGCGGTGTGGTTGCCAACCTGGTAAAAGAATGGGTGGAAGATTCATTCAAAAGAGTTGTGGGGAAAGGAACTGTGGCAAGATATTGCAGAAATGTTATCACAAAGTGAAGTCACTGTGTATCATGTGGACGCGCATTGTGCCACAGACTCATTAGAACGTTGGTTTAATTCTGTTGCAGATGAACACAGCAAGATTTCATCTGTGGATGCGGAGGCTCAGGAAGACGATTTGGAGGGTTTGGCCAAGTGGGCTCACCAGAAATGTGGGCGCCTTGGAGAAAAGGCTACTATCAGGTGGGCACAAGCTCTAGGAATCGGTATTCCTTTAGAGGTAGTGAAAACGATCATTTTGCAATGTCCAGTGTGCCAACACCAACATCATAGGCCTATCCCTCAGATTGTTCGGGGTACATTGCGAAGAGGAAAACTACCAGGTCAAATTTGGCAGATTGATTATATCGGTCCCCTGCCAATCAGTCAGTATGCATGCACTATTGTGGATACATACTCAGGATATATGATGGTTTTGCCGTGCAAGCGTGCCACACAACTGAACACCATTAGGTTGTTAGATCAGATCATATTGCATTACGGAGTGCCTTTGCAGATTCAAAGTGACAATGGGTCACAGTTCAAAGGCAAATTAATACAGGAATATTGTCAGGAAAAGAGCATTGAGTGACTCTACCATGTGCCTTATTACCCTGCCGCTTCAGGGCTGATTGAACGAATGAATGGGTTGTTGAAAGAACAGCTGCGCAAATATGGAGATGGCAATTTGGCAGGCTAGCGTGATCGTGTGTTTGATGCGGTGCTAGTGCTAAACAATAGGCCTGTGAATGAGCATGAAACTCCTTTGATGCGGCTAATGACTCCTGCTTTGCAGATTCAACCCAATTCAGTCAGAGAAACCCTAATGTACTGGGAAATTACCCCGGGTTGTTTAGCTCCCTATCGGGCGACTCCAGAGTCAGCAGGGGTAGACTTGCATTCCCATGAGGAAATCAGATTAGACCTAAGAGGAAGAGGGATTGTCGTAATTGAAACAGGGATTGGAGTACAAATTCCCTCAGAGCATATGGGATGGATTGCCCCTAGATCTGGCCTAGCATTGAAGGGAGTTCAAGTGTTGGGAGGGGTCATTGATGCCGATTACCAAGGTGAGATCAAAGTCATCCTGATGAATAGTGGGGACCAATTGTTACTGATCCACAAGGGTGATCGGGGGGCCCCAATTAATTATTATCCCCGTTAAGTTGTCCAAGATTAAGAAGGGGGAGCCTCCTACAGTGTTAACTACCCGTGGGGATCGTGGTTTTGGCTCTTCAGACAGTATGGTACCAGGTGCGAAGGTGTGGGTGGAAAGGCCAAGTGGCCCACCAGTGTCCGCAGATGTCATTGCATCAGGCAAAGACCAAGTAGTTTTAGTAATGGAGCCCGGTACAAAGAAATGGCAATATGTGCCCGGAGACAAATGTTACCTGAGAGAGTGATGTACAACACTGATATCTCTTTCCTGGGTTTGCCTTGTAGATCCTGTGTCTGGCTGGTGTAATTGTGGGACTAAATGGGCTACGTTTGGGAGAGTTAAACGGCATGCTGCTACCAAAGAAAAAATGTCACATCTGTGCCAGCGATCAAGGGGAAACTGATAATGATGTGTAATGATGTCCAAAAGCAGCCTTATACCGATGCCGAAAAGCCAGCCAGACTGAAGACATGGATTCGTGAAATGCGGCAAACACGTCAGGCGCAAGTGAAAACAACATTGATGCCAGTCATGCGAGAGGCATCTTCAGGACGGCGAAAACATTCTCCCATAATCACCCAAATGGAGAATATGTGGATATACCTGGCACAACAGGTGCTCAACATTACGCACTTTGCCTTACTGACGTGCCCAATGCTGAAGCCTTACTGACTATGTGCTTAGTAGCAGTGCCGACGCCAGTTCCGGTTCTAAAGCATATTTTCGGCGTCACGCACAATGATTCTTTGGTTCAAGATTCCGATATCAGGCAATCTTTTTCCGTCTATGAGTACTGCAGGTTTTGCCAGGAAACAGATCGCAAATGGAGAAATTTGACACATATTATAACCTATAATATAACCAAAGGCGATGTGTGCTACCTTATGACATGTAATGCAAAAGAAATTGGCAAATGCCAACAGCTCAATTTAACCAAACAGAAAAATCACACGGTGTTCGAGCAACAATTGTGTTAGCGAGTTCCACGCACATGTACCAGCGTGAATAACACTATGTCTTGTAATCATACAGTGATAGCTGCCAGTCATCTGAATCATGTGAAACTTCCAACAGGATGGCTCTTTTCATGTGGCAACATCACATACACTTATATTCCAGCTAACATTTCCGGAGGTCCATGTGCCTTAACTCGATTAGGACGAATGATGTTCCCTTTACACCCAGCGATATACCGAGGCAAAAGTTCAAGTTTTGAGTCTGTGGGTCTATCCCCCGATTGTGATTCACATGTGCATTTGCTATCAGAAGTTGAGGTTCTAGCATTAACCCTTTCATTAGTGGGAGTTTGGGGTTTAGCTGCTGGGGGTTACAAATCTTTGATCAAATTAGCATGTTTAGTAGTCAAAGGACTTAATCATACTTCTCAGGCATTAGAAGAGTTACTCCTTGATAGCAAAGTTATTAGAAAAGCAACTTTGCAAAACAGAGCTGCTGTTGATTATCTATTGCTAAAGCATAATTTAGGTTGTAACGCAGTTGAAGGTATGTGTTGTTTCAATCTAAGTGACCATTCACGATCCATTGAAAGTCATTCGAGGTTTGAGGGATCTCATTTCTCAAGTGTCCCAAGATCATACTGGGAATTGGTGGGATTGGTTATTTTCATGGATTCCTGATGTTGGGGGTACACTGCGTTACGTTTTTGCTTGCATTTGCATTATATTAGCTATCATAATAGCTTGTTGTTGTTGTATTCAATGCATTCCCAACTTAGTTTTAATATTTCGTCGGAGGACTTTCGTCCGGCATACCTGTGGGCTGTTGTGCTCTCGGCCTGGCTGTCATTGGGGTCTTCCAGCCGCTTCTGGTGAGATGAGGGATCCAGTTACGCCCACAGTGATGTATTTTCTTTTGAACTCTGTTTCTTCTGTGATTTATTTCTATGTTATCACTTGTTGCTTCCAAGCTTTGAATAAATAGCCGTATTAGTGCTCATTATTTTCTAAGAGTGTGTGTGGTTGCAAGTTATTGCGTCTACCTGCTTTTAAAGTATTGGCTCCGTAATTGCACTGGTGATTAATGACTGTCCGTGCACTCTGGGCGAGCAATACACTTGGGATGTGTGAATTGGAGCAAGGAGGGAAAAGGTGTTAAACTGAATCAGCCAGACAGAAGGAGAATCTTGTGGTGAGAAGCAGCAGCAAGTAGGAACCTGCACATGTTCAATGGACTGGTCGAGGGGGATATTCCAGGGTGCCCAACTTGGAAATGTGGCACTAAGAGCGAAGCAATTGATTATATTTGTATGAGTGGGAATGTTTTACCAGCCGTAACAAAATTTGAAGTCATGCCTACGAACCTAAGTGATCCTAGCATTCTGCAAAACACTTGGTCTACGATTATAATGGCTGTTAAAAGGACCTATGCGACAAAGCTCAAGGTTACTCAAGGTCGTAATCGCTTGAGAATGACCGCACAAGACATAGAGGAACTGCATCGTAGGTTATTGGGAAGTGGAATGGAACAAGAAACTATCAATAAACCTTCCACTATCGATTACCTGCGATTTTTAATGGACTTTGTATGTTCCGCGCGCTCAAATAGAAGGAAGGAAGGAATTTTCTCCCAAACATATTAACAACTCAGCTGTTTTACAAGAAAAAGGGCAACTCATAGCAGATTTAAAGCGAATAAGACTATGGACGGGTCTTAATACTTCGGTTCTTCTGAAAAAACTGTGTCAAGGGTACAGGAACTGGGTTAGAGCCTATAAGTGGAAAATAGAACAGGAAGATGCTGAGAGCATGTTGATAAAAATCTGCAACAAGAAGTTGAGTGAATTATGGCAATTAATCAATTCTGTGGGTTGACAAACCAAGCACTGCAATTGAATGTGGTCTAGGAAGCGGCATGAGTGAAGCACTATTCTAGTTAATTGACATGCCATGGGAGTGGCTGATTGGGATCTTTCATTCGACACAGATTATCTGTTTATTTTGATAAAAAGGGCTAGTAATTCCAGGGCACCACGGTGTAGTATCTATCATACGAATGGTGGCTGCCTGATCTCTATGAGACATGCCTGACCACATCATGGCATGGAGAGATCAGAACATTAAGAAATGAAGTCACCGGAGTTCCAGAATGAAGCACGGAATTGAATCACAACCGTCCGGCTCTTGATGCTGCAAGTTGTCTCCCTCCTTATCTCTACTTATAACTTAATGATTAATAATAAATAAAATATTTATTTATATTACACTGCCGTCCCCGTTTCACTTATTACCCTTATTACGGCCTACTTCACACGGCCTGATGGGTTAACTAATGTAATGCTTAAAAATAAGGCAAACGCCTCGGTGGATTTTCTGACAGCATTGTTTTCTGAGATCATCAGGCTGAGGACTAGCCCTGCCTCGTGGAAAACATCAATCGTAGTCCGAATTGTCAAGAAGGGGATTACAAGATATACACAGAATTACCGCCCAATCGCCCTTCTTGACATAGCTGGTAAACTATTTGCTTCTTTGCTGCTGGCAAAGTTATCTGATTGTTATCTAGCACTGGGCAGTTTGAACTTTACCAATCATGCTTTGTTAAAATGGTGGGAACTAGTCTGAATGTCTTCTTGTTAAATATTCTGAAGATGCATTCCATCATGGGTAAAGGGAAACCATACTTGACATTTGTTGATTTCGAACAGACTTTTGATTCTGTGGATAGACACCTCCTGTGGACCAAATTGGCTAAGGGGTGTTGTCCAGCAAGATTAATGCAATTGGGGGTCTGTGTTTAGATACCTCTTGAAAGGTAAATTTGGATGGCATGGGCCAACTCTCAAGATCGATATTAACTAGAGAAGGTTTAAAACAAGGGTGTCCTTTGGCCCCAGCCCTTTTTAATTTGTTTATATCTGACCTAGCTGATATCGTGGGTGTGTTCAGAACACTTCCTCAAGACTAAATGGGCACCTGGTGGGGCATTTGCTCTACATGGACGATTTGGTTCTTATCGACCAAACATCAATAGGTCTTCAGCGACAACTAGAAGCTCTGCAGCTTTATGTGGAGAATAATAAAGGATTAAAGTGGCAAAAACAAAAATTTTGATAGTACAATCAGCGGTGGGGAGGAGATGAAAAACGAGGACTTGAAGCCTAAAAAAGGAACAGATTGCTAACGTAAAATCGTTTACTTATTTAGGTAGATTGGGAAACATCTGTGTGAATGATGGGCCCAGGATAGCACAATTGAGGATTAAAGCAAAATATTTAATTGCTCAGGGCTCTATTCTACTTAAGAGGATTGGTCGATGTTGATTAATACCTGCTATAAGCTATTGACTTATGGTGCAGAAGGGTTGTTTTCAACTGTGCACTCACTGTGGGTGGTTCTGGAGGGTTTATTTTGGAGAAGGGTCTTGTGCCTTCCGTGAGGGACTCCAATGCAAGTTGTACGATATGAGCTGGGTCTTACATCGCTATGTGCAATGGTGGTATGGAAGTCCCTCTCGTATTGAAAATGTGCAATCAAATCAACCCTAAGAAGCTTTGGACTGCTGAAGCACGCCTTGGCCACTCACTGTGAGCCAATTTTAGAGGTGTGGAGACCAGCATGTTCTTTGATTTTAATTGAGTTACATACATCGGAGGAAATGCTACTCTCCAACCCAACTGCGGTAAGAAACAAATTATGGAGAAAGGACTGGGTGGAGGCAATGGATCAGAGGTCGCAATATAAGCTCTATTGAAACTTTAATGTGGAATATTTTTAGGGGAATTACAGTGGAGGATGAGTATAAAGATGACCATGGGCAGTGATGAGATATGTCAAGAATGTGGTTACTAATTTACAGAATGTTTTGATATTGAGATTTTAAAAATGGTTTTTAATTGTAATTTGTATTTATTTATTGTATATTTGTAAGGTGCATGTACAACAAATGGTGTTTCAAGGCACCACAAGACAAAACGGAGAGACAAAAGAGGGGTGGGGGAGGGGACAAGGGAGAAAGATAACAATAACAGTCCTACTAGGGCTTGTGATATTCAGATTGTGCAAATGCAGTAAAGAAGTGCGAGGGAGAGGGGTGGGGGCGAGTGCCAGGTTGCGCGAAAGCGAAGTGCTAGGGTGGGAAGGGAAATGCAGGGTAGAGAGGAGAGAGTGCAAGTGAGCGGGTGGTGTAAGTGGGGTGTAAAAGGGACTAGGCGAGGGCTAAGGGTAGGCCAGGAGGGTAAGTGCCAGGGAATTGCATGGTGTGCAGGAGGTGAGGGTCCAAATGCTAAAGAGCGAAGAGGCAGGGTGGACTGGGTGGGGGTGGAGGAGGCATGGTGCCCTGTAGAACTCATAGGGAACCAGGCAGTCAGTCACTGCGGCAGACGTGGGTGTTAGCAGGGGAGAGGGAAGGAAGAAGAGAAAATGAGGGTCTTGAGGAGCTTCCGGAACTTAAGGCGTTCCGGCTCAAGCCTGAGAGGGGTAGGGAGAGCATTCCAGAGGGAGGCTCCAGCGGAGGAGAGAGATCTAACCCCCACTCTCTGCTTAGAGAAGCGTCTGATATGCAGAGAGTTGGAGCTAGAAGACCAAAGGGCTCTATCAGGGAGGTATTGAGGGAGAGAGAGTTGGATGTAGCGGGGTCCAAGGCCCCAGAAAGTCTTGTGGATGGTGCAGGGGTTCTTGACTTTGATCCTAGAAGCAACTAGAAGCCACCAGAGAGATTTTAGGGCTGGAGAGATGCGGTCCCTGAGCTTCAGGCCAAGGATAATTCTCGCAGAACTATTCAGGATTAGTTGAAGGCGGTGAAGGGAGGATAAAGGAAGATTGAGGAAGAGGCTGTTGCAGTAGTCTAGCCTAGAGAGGACCAGAACTCTGGAGACGAACGAGTTACTTTCTTACCTGGTAAAGTTCTTTCGATTGGATGGTCCGACGACGTATTCCATATCTATGACAGGTAATGTCCACAGCTGTGCTGCTTCGGAAAATTTTCGGCGTCTGCGTCGATGCGCCATCCCCGAGGACCTCCTCCGACGGCCAACGTCACCTGATGTGATAAGTAGGACGCACGACGCCCGTAGCCTCAGTTCTAGTTTTTTCCCCCAGAACATGTGACACCAGTTTTCTGCCAGTCAGACACACAAGGCCTTGCGGAATGCAAGCTGCAATCGCAAAAGAAATTCTGCAGCGGGGAAGGTAGGGAGGGAGCGATATGGAATACGTTGTCGGACCATCCCATCGAAAGAACGTTACCAGATAAGAAAGTAACTTGTTCTTCGAGGGGATTGGGTCCTCCGACGTATTCCATATCTATGACAGACTCCCAAAGCAGTACCAAGCGAGGCGCTGGGAAAATAATTTAGAACACAAATTTAGCATGCCCAATCAAATTGGGGAATACAGGACTGCCTTGCCAAAGGCCAGATCCTGCCCTCAGATGGAATCGAGGGAGTAGTGACGTACAAAAGTATGTACTGAAGCCCAGGTGGCTGCATCACAGATGTGACGAATAGGAACACCCCTCTGCAGGGCAGTAGAAGCAGCCACTCCCCTGGTAGAATGGGGCCGTAGCCAGCCGGAGGGTCCTTACCCGCCAAGCGGTAACACTCGGAGATAGCTAAAATAATCCAACGAGACAAAGTCTGTTTCGTCACACTTTGTCCCAAACGCTTTCCAGCGTAACCAATGAAAAGTTTATCATCCACTCTGACCCGGGACATGCGCAAAATATAAAAGCTCAACGCTCTCCTAGGATCAAGCCTATGGAGCCTCTCCTCTTCCTTACCAGGATGTCTGGCTCAAATGAAATTCCGAAACCACCTTCAGAAGAAAGGAAGGGCAAACTCTTAGGACAACCCTGTCCTTATGAAACACAGTGAAGGGTGGCTTAACTGAAAGTGGCTGTAACTCACTCACTCTGCGAGCGGAAGTAACTGCAACCAAAAACACAGTTTTCACAGTTAGCAGTCTCAAAGGGCAAGAATGAAAAGGCTCAAACGGAGTACCCATAAGAAACTTAAGAACAAGGTTCAAATCCCAACCAGGCACAAGAAAAGGTGACGGAGGGAACACATTAGTGAGCCCTTTTAGAAACTGAGAACTTAAAGGAATCTTAAAATAGGAACATTCTTCAGACGAGCGCTTACATATAGACAGCGCCGCCAGGTAACCTTTAATGGTCCCCACTTGCAAGCCCCTGTGGGCCAAGGAAAGCAAAAAAGACAGAACCATGGGAATGTCACACTCAAAAGGATCCACATTCTTAACTCTGCACCAGTCGCAGAACTTTCTCCAATGGCAACGGTACAGAGACTTTGTTGCCGGCCACCTGGCCAAGAGCAACACCTCCATCACGTCTTCAGGGAGGTCCCAATCCTTATACCTCAACCTTTCAGAAGCCAAGCGTGAAGGTTGAGGGATCTGACCTCTGGATGGAGAACCTGACCCCCCTCCCGTGAGAGCAGATCGTCTCGGTAGGGAAGACGACGTGGAGGGCAGATGGACAAGTCGAGAAGGTCCGGGTACCACGTCCTCCGGGCCCACGCCAGAGCAATGAGGATCATCCGGGAACCGAACCTCCGTAACCTCCGCAGTACTTGCGGGATGACGGGGACTGGGGGAAACGCGTGCAGCAGTGGGAATGACCACTCCACCACGAACGCGTCTCCTAAGGCTCCTTTTGGAGGAAATTCCTACAAGCAGAACCTCTCTCACTTCCGGTTGACACTGGAGGCGAAGAGATCCACTTGAGGGGTCCCCCAAAGGGCGAAGATCTCCAGGAGAATCTCCTGAGCCAGCTCCCACTCGTGAGAGATCGTGCTCTGCCTGCTCAGAGCGTCCGCCGTCTCGTTGTCGTCTCCGGCCAGATGAACAGCCGAGATCGAAACTTCCTGCTGGATGGCCCAGAACTCGAGCTGCATTGCCTCCCTGCACAGAGGAAGTGACCCTGCCCCCCCCCCCCTTTTTGTTGAGGTAGTGCATGGCCACCGTGTTGTCCGTTAGAATCAGGACACTCTTTCCTCGCACAGTCGGCAGAAAAGCCTTCAGGGCAAGCCTGACGGCCCTCAGCTCAAACAGATTGATATGGAGTCTGGACTCCGACGGAGACCAACGACCGCTGACTGTCAACTCGTTGGCATGAGCTCCCCATCCCGTGAGGGATGCGTCCGTCACGATTGTCACCTCCGGCCAGGGCAACCAAAATGGGACCCCCTTCATCAGATTGCCTTCGACGGCCCACCTCAGAAGGTCCTGGGTGACCGAGGGCGGCACCGGAACAGGGTCCGACAGCCTGCCGGAGGACTGAGACAACTGGAGCTTGAGTGCCCACTGCAAAGATCTCATCCGCAGACGAGCCTTTGGCACCAGAAGAATGCAGGATGCCATGAGGCCGAGCAGTCTCAAGAACTCGGATGCTGGGAGATTCTGGGCAAGTTGAAACTTGTGCACCATCTACTGAATGTGAAGAGCCCTCACCTGGGGAGGAAAACACTGGGATGTGTTGAGCACTGCTCCGATGCACTGGAGCCGCTGTGTTGGCATCAAATGGGACTTCTTTAAATTGAGGGAGAAGCCCAACTTGTGAAGGGAGTGGCAGGTGACGGACAGATGATCCAGGACTTGCTCAGGAGAGCTCCCCCTGATCAACCAATCGTCCAGGCAGGGGTAGACGTGAACCCCCCCCTTTCCTGAGATGCGCTGCCACCACCACCATGAGCTTGGCGTGAAAACCCTCCGGGCGGAGGTCAATCCGAACAGCAGGACCCGAAATTGAAAGTGCGAGTCGCAAACCGCGAACCTCAGGTACTTCTTTTGCTTGGGATGGATCGGCACATGGAAGTAAGCGTCCTTGAGGTCGAGAGACACCAACCAGTCCTGAAGTTGAAGGGCCTGGAGGACTTGAGAGAGAGTAACCATCTTGAACTTGTCCTTCCTGAGGAGTTTGTTCAAACCGCGCAAGTCCATGATGGGTCTCAATCCCCCGTCTTTCTTCGAAATCAAAAAATAAGGGGAATACCATCCCTTGTTCCTCTCCGCTACAGGCACCAGTTCTATGGCCCCTTTCTCCAGCAGGGCTTGAATTTCCTGCGCAAGGAGCGGATCCGGACTCTTCAAAGAGAGGTTCCCAGGTGGATTGTCGTGAGGCCTCTGCCGAAAGGGAAGACAGTAGCCGTGGGTTATGATCTCCAGAACCCACACATCTGAAGTAATGGCACGCCACTCTACAAGATACTGCGCCAGCCTTCCCCCAACCATCGAACCATGGGACCTGGCCTCATGACTGAGTGGTAGCGGCTCCGGCATTGCCTGAGGGAAAAGAGGCAACTGCCCGAGCGGCCTTGGCACCTCGAGTACCCTGTTTTCCACCTCTGGCACTCTTACGGTGGCCTCTTTGACTGATCGCTCCTCTCGCTTTACTGAAGGACGAGTAAGAGCGAAAGGAACCTCCCCTCCATTGTTGTCCCCTAGGACAAAAAGGCGGAGGTTGTCGAACTGCAGCGCCCAACGACTTTGTTGCAGCTTTGGAGGTCTGCAACCTCTCAAGGCTCTCGTCAGCCTTGCTGCCAAAAAGATGTTCACCGTCAAAGGGCATGTTAAGGAGCCCGGGACTGCACATCAGGAGTGAACCCAGACTTCTGCAACCACGCAAACCTGCGTATTACGGTGCTCGCCGCCATGGACCGGCTGACACAATCTGCCATGTCCAAACCCGACTGAACGGCCTCACACATGGCATCCTTGCCATCCTGAACCATAACAAGGAAACCATCCCGTTCGTCCCCTTCGGGTATATGTTCAGCTGCTAAAGCAACACAGTCCCACAGAGTGTGTGTGAAACGAGACAAGGCACATACGGAGTTGGCCGCCTGAAGCGCCATACCCCCTGAAGAAAACACTTTCTTCGCCCAGCCGTCAAAACGTTTGTCGTCCCTATCCGGAGGGATGGTAGGGTACGACGCCTGCTTTGCCGGGGCCGTAGCCGCCTGCACCACCAAACTCTCCGGAGTGGGGTGGCTGGACAAGTAACAGGGGTCGCTACTGGCTGGACGGTATTTTCGCGACAAAGACTTGCCCACTGCTGGGAGACTCTCCGGAGCAGTCCAAGCCGCCGCCACCCTTCTCTGCAGAGCCATATGAAATGGCAGTACCGGGTCAGCGGGGGACCAAGATCAAGGATGTCTGTGAGATCATCCTGAACAAACTCCCCTGGGGGAGCCGACCATCCCAAGTACTCAGTGACCCGAGACATAAGGCGCCGGTACGAAGAATCGGCATGAGTGCCAGGCTCCGGCCTACAAAACTCCACCTCCACTGGAGGTGTCCAGTCCACTGGCATCATGCAGTGACTGCCTCAGGTCATCAAACTGGCTATGCCCGAGAGAAGCTCATCTGGCACCGTAACTGGAACCAAGCCTTCATCAGAGCATTCATCACCCTCTGAAAGGTACTCCAGGCGGTGAGAGGAAGACACCTGGGGACCAAAGCTATGCCTGACCTTAGCCAGAGCCTTTCTAGGGGCTAACCCCGTACCACAGGGCCCCTCCGACACCACCACCTCGAAAGGCGTCGAGGGCGCCGAACGAGTCAGCGCGGGCGTCGAGAGAATCGACATCGAGAGAATCGGCGTCGGCAGAATCGGCATCGAGAGAATCGGCGTCGGCAGAATCACCGTCGACGTCAGCTGCAGCGCCGCCAGCATCGACGGCGTTGACACAGGCCTCGAAGCTGGAGCTCCGAGCGTGTCTCTCGAAGACCTAGCGTCGACAACCCCCTCGGAGGCGGAGCCTCGAGAAAAATCATTGATGACCTCGGTGCCACAGGCGTTGACGTCTTCCCCGAAGACGGCACAGGATCACGCGGTCTCGAGCGCGTCGAGGAGCAGGACCTGGAACAGGCATGGCAAGAACGGCTACCCTTGTCCGAGCGGGACCGTTCCCGCGAGCCGTGCCGACCACCCGAGCCTGAAGGCATACGAGCGGTGTCTCTCGATCGATGCCGACCGACCCCACTCAGAGGCGCGGACGGACCGGTGCCCTGCGATTCAAGAATCGCTAACATCTGCTTCCCGAAGGAAGCCCATTCCTCCGGTGTCGCTTGCATGGTGGGATAAGCGACCCGCTGACGGGCGGAGTCCTCAGAAGAGGACGGGGAAGGCGACCGATGCCGGCGCTTCCGGGAATGCCTCGAAGAGGCGGAGGAGTGGCGAGACCGACTCCTGGAAGGAGACCCACTGGACTTCTGACGATGACGCGTAGAGTTACCTCTCGAGTCATCCATCGAAAGCCCCATAGACCTCGACTTCCGGGGCTTAGACACCCGACCTACCGACAGCTTCTTCTTGCGCTCCCGCAAGGCCTTGGCCGTGAGCGACTGGCAGTCGACACAGTCGTCCGTATCGTGGGCCTCTCCGTGGCACCATAGGCAGGCGTCGTGCGAGTCCGTGACCGACATCTTGGACCCACAGTCCCTGCATTTCTTGAAGCCCGGACGCGGGGTTGAAGACGAAGTAGACATCGTTACGAACAGGTTTTCACAAAAAACGAACAGGTTCAACGAACCGAGAAGAATACAGCAAAGTCGAGGCGTACGGAGATTCACGAAGCGAACACGTTCGCGGAAAAAACGGAACTGAGGATACGGGCGTCATGCGTCCTACTTATCACATCGGGTGACGTCGGCCGTCTGAGGAGGTCCTCGGGGACGGCGCATCAACGTCATCGACGCAGGACGCAGACACCGAAAATGTTCCAAAGCAGCACAGCTGTGGACATTACCTGTCATAGATATGGAATACGTCGGAGGACCCAATCCCCTCGAAATTAAGTTTTTGGGGGAAGGTGAGGAAAGCAAAAATACCTCTGAGGAGGTGCATCTGATAGTGGAACTTCTTGGCAAGGTTAGCAAAGTGAAGAGAGAAGAATCAAAGATGATCCCAAGGTTTTTTGCCTCTCAAGAGGGTGAGAGGAGGGGACCCATAGAGGGTGGCCAAAGGGTAGGAAGGAATAAGGGAGCAGAGGTCCCAATGAGAAGGATCTCAGTCTTACTGTCATTAAGGCAGAGATCACTGGCCGCACACCATGCCTGAATAGCAGTCAGACAGTCAGGGATGAGAGAGGAGGAAGAGGAGGCAGTAAAGGGAAGCTTTAAGGAGAGCTGCGTGTCGTCTGTATAACACTGGAAGTGAGGAGAGAAGGAGGAGATCAGGTGGGCCAGAGGGGCAAGGTAGATGTTGAAGAGCCACAGCGAGAGGATAGAGCCTTGGGGGATGCCGCAGGTGGAGCGTGTGATAGGGGAGAGAAAAGGGCCCAGTTGAACCTGGGAAGGGTGGTCGGAGAGGAAAAAGGTCAAGCAGTCAAGTGCCAGGTCCATGATGCCAAGGGTGTCACAGAGCCGATTTATCAGGGTGGAATAATGGACCATGTCAAAGACGTAGAAAAGATCCAGAAGGATAAGAACGGAAGGCGATTTGGAATCGAGATTTGAAAGCAAGTCTTCACAGGTGTTCAGTAGAGCAGTTTCCGTGCCTCTGGCTGCTCTGAAGCCAGACTGGTGGTCGTGGAGACAACCAACCGATTGGGTGTGTTAGATCAGTTGAGAGAGGAAGGGGGTAATGGAGATAGGGCGGGAGTTAGCAGGACAGGAGGGGTATACGAATCGCGGCTGCGAGAGGGGATCGGAACCCCAATGACTCAGGTAAGTGCTCATAGGGTACTAAGAACGCATTATACTAATTTGGGGACTAGAGGAGTTTCATTAACATAGAATGGAATAGAAGCTATGAGCACGCTTTTTCGAGAGGTGTGTTCACATTACACCGGCAGGAATTAGTTAAGACATGGGATCCAGTAGCGCTTTGCTATATTGAGGATGTAACATTTGCTAAATACATGGGAATGCACTTATATAATGACTAAGTGAAAAATGCTGATAGCGAGCTGAAAATTAATTTGTTACTAAACTTATGGATACAGGGACAAGATAACGGTGGGAAGTACTAGTGCTAATAAGAGTACATGTAATTGTGGCAACTACTGTTACCTGCTAATTTTTTTTGACAGGGATCGAGGGAATTTAACCTGGGACATTCGAGTGTGAGGAGCAACATATGCAAATGCAAGGGCAGTAATACACGCTGTGGGTGAGTTAAGTATTTGACACAGAGTAATAATAGTGTGAAACTGAATGGTCTTCATTTTTGTCTAAATATTTACATAGGTATTGAGAAGTAACCATCTCTGTGGAATGCAATTCAACTTAACTTTAAAATGCAATGAATGTGGTCTAGGTCATACCTAAAGGGAAGTGGATGCACTGTTTCTTTTGAGTGGTGTGGCTAATGGAGTATTTAATACATCCTTGTGATACGCTACAAACTTGAGATATAAGCAATAGGAATACAGGGGACATTACCATGCGCAATGACCAATTTGTGTATATTGAAAGTAATGTTATCTAAACCATTCTTTTCCGTTTTGTTTTCTTTGTTCTGTCCGTCTATGTTTTTGTTACATATTTTTTCAAACCTAATCAATCCTTCCCTAACCCAACCCCTCATTCGTGTCTGGGATATGGGGATTTCATGATATTGCACACGTATATGCTTGTAGCGCATGTCTGGTTTGGAAAAAGGCCCCAATGCCGAAACATGTGTTAACCTATGGACATGATTAATGACATTAAATGAGCATGTGAACCTATGGATATGATTAATGACATTAAATGAGCATGTGAACCTATGGACATGATTAATGACATTAAATGAGCATGTGGTGCATTCCTGAGAGTGTCTTTCTGTTCCATGGTTTGTTTGGAGCATGGGGGGAAACTCCTATGACACTTTGAATGCGACTTAGCTCAAGAGGGTTAATCGCTCATCGGCAATACAATACTGTCACAGGAAGGGCATCCCTGTAAACTCAGCTCTTATAATTCCCGAGGTATTAAATGTGATTTTGAAAACTGAACTACTAGAAAGCAGCAAAAACACTATGGGCATGACTCAAGGAATCTGGCGCAGGAATGGCGCAAGGGCGAAACGCCGAGAATGAACCTGCGCGAGCCGTGGCGCAGAAATAAAATTGTGCAGCACGAATATTCATGGATCTAAAGAGGCATCAGTAGCTGTCTCGCAAGAAAGCGCAAGCGGCGCGAGAGCGCTCCTAACACGCCTCTACGCACTCCAAAAAGTAAGTGAAAAGCCTAACCCTGCGCAAGCCACAGCGCCATGCCTGGCCCAGCATCCAGCACCCTACCGAAATCGCGCCTCAACACCTCGCAATCCCCGGTCGCACCCCAGTGTAATCGCGTGTCAGAACCTCTCTATTGCTGTCCGCACCCCAGACAAAACTCGTGCCCTGCCACGCAAGCCGAAGCCCCACACCAGCAAAATCATGTGACAACACCTTACAATCCCCAGCCGCACCCCAGAGTAATCGCGCATCAGAACCTCGCTATCCCCGGCCACACCCAGACAAAACATGGGCACTCCCACGCAAGTCAAAGCCAAACACCAGCGAAATCGCGCAACAACTCCTCTCAATCCCCAGCCACACCCCAGCACAATTGCGTGTCAGCACTTCGCTAACCCCGACCGCACCACACAAAAAATGCGTGCCCACCCAAGCAAGCCGAAGCCCTGCACCAGCGAAATTGCGCGCCCTCACATAAGTATAAGCTACACACGTTTCAAAAACATGAAACCCCACACACCCACTGAACCCATCCTGCCCACATAATTACCCACAGCACATTAACCACTGTACTACACACACCATCCCCGGGCACCATCACCTGCGACATCCCCCTGCAGGCATCCACTCCACAGGGACCCCCATCCCCCCTCACCTGTGACAACCCCCTGCAGGCAGACCCCTCCACAAGGGACCCCAATCCCCTCTCACCTGTGACATCCCTCCACAGGGGACCCCCAGGCCCCCTCACCTGAGACACCCCCCTGCAGGCAGCCCCCTCCACAAGGGACCCCATCGCTCTCACCTGTGACAACCACCTGCAGGAAGCCCCCTTCACAAGGGACCCCACTCCCCCTCACCCTTGACTCCCACCTGCAAAAAGCCCCCTCCACAAGGGACCCCACTCCCCCTCACCCTTGACTCCCACCTGCAAAAAGCCCCCTCCACAAGGGACCCCACTCCCCCTCACCTGTGACTCTCCCCTCCAGACAGCCCCCTCCACAAGGGACCCCATCCCCCCCTCACCTGTGACTCCCACCTGCAGGAAGCCCCCTTCACAAGGGGCCTCACTCCCCCTCACCTGTGACTCTCCCCTCCAGGCAGCCCCCTCCACAAGGGACCCCATCCCCCCTCACCTGTGACAACCCCCTGCAGGCAGACCCCTCCCAAAAGGGACCCAGCCACCCTCACCTGTGACACCCCTCTGCAGGCAGCCCCCCCCCCCACAAGGGACCACAGCCCCCTTCACCTGTGACACCCCCTTGCAGGCAGCCCCCTCCACAAGAGACACAGCCCTCTCCACAAGGGACCCCATCCCCCCTCACCTGTGACAACCCGCTGCAGGCAGCCCCCTCTGCAAGGAATCCCAGACCCCCTCACCTGCGACACCCCCCTGCAGGCAGCCCCCTCCACAAGGGACCACAGCCCCCTCCGCAACGGACCCCATCCCCCCACCTGTGACACCCACTTGCAGGCAGCCCCCTTACATTGTTATACATCATCATTGCAACAAATGTGTGTTGTGCACATGGACCGCCCTGTTGTGACATCATCTGGAATATCCCCAGAACATTTATCCTGCAAACCAAAATAAAAGCTTTCGCCTGAGCTACATACATGAGTGTGGCATCTGCTCACACACTTGCTGGCTGTAACCATCTCCCAACATACACAAGTGACAATTGAATGTGAAAGTGAGGCCCTGCTGGCAATGTGAAAATGTCATGTCATCAATCCCCATGGACCTAATATTTACCAATGACAGAAGCAAACATACCCCAAATGTGTGCCACATCAACCAACAATGGCCAGGTGTCCCACAGCCTGAGCCTCACTGAGCAGCAATTTTCAACAGACATTCCCTAACAAACACATCAGGCTTCTTGGCTTGTGTGAACGACGTGGCATTCGGAGAGTGCACGAATCACAGACCCAGCTAAGTTGCTCACCCAGTGTGGAATTAGAAGAAATGTGATCAGTGTATCCCAGTGTTCACCAACACCTAAGATAATGATTACTGTCAAACCACATGCTGGTGAAGTCGAATACACTACATGTGTGTTACACAGCATTAATGTGGTATTACCCTGAAAATGTAACACTCCCACAGTCACCCCACCCACCTCCCGCTAAAACACAGTGAATGCAGACACAGATTGATATAGCACATGTGAAAGGAAATAGCATTACACAGTAAACATTGATCATTCCAATTCGCACACCACCGGTCAGCCACATGTGTATAGAGTCCTTGAAAAGGAACACAACAGCCATGCATGTAAGCAACCAGACACACCACTACCAATGGATAGAATAAGGGCCACAAAATGGACTAACAAACATGCAAACTCCAAAAATAACTGCTCCAGACAATGAATGTGAACAAAAATAAAATTATATTGTACAGTTGGATTACAGACATATAGACTGTACATACAAAATTATGTGTGAAAGTAAATCTCCATAAAAATGATCATGCTCATGTTCAGAAATGTATGTGCAAAATCAAAACCAAAAAAATGATGTCCAGAAAGTCTTCTCAAGATAAAATACTAAAATAACCATGGAGGATTGTCTGAGTAGTGTACTCCAAATAAATAAATTTATCGAAGGAAGCTTACACCCACAGAACTATGTACAAAATAAATGGAGTAATGTCCAAAATGTCTGCTCCAAATAATAATTATAATCAAAAGGAAACTTACAACTACAAAACTATTTACAAAGGTAGCGGGCTAGTCCTCCTCCTCATTCTCATGCAATGTATGGACCAGGGGATCATCGAACACTGCGTCACTCATCCCCAGGTGGGCATCCGCTGATTCCTAGAGGGCTTGCAAGGCCTCTAGCATGTGCCGCTCCAACCCCTTGGCTTCCCTGCAAGTTGCCTCCAGTTTGTCTGCCTGCCTCCTTGCCCGATGCAGTGCAACCTCCGCCCTGGCCATCTCCACTCTCGCCTCCAGAGCCCGCTGCCTCTCGGGCCCGATATGCTGCACGTAGTGCACAAACACAGAAGACATCCTGTTCCTCAGGTCCACATTTGCATCCTGCCTGACGCTGCATACCTGCCCCCTTGTGATGGAACACCCTGATTACAATAGCCTACTCCTGACAGCCTGCTGTTGCCATAGTGCTTGGTGCCTGCTTCGTGTGGACACCCACCGGGATGATGACATTACCCGGGGATGTCTGGCCCGTGCTCTGCTCCTGGGTGCCTGCTCTCCCTCCGCTGCCGGAGCTCCCATCGTTGGCTGTATCTGCACGATGACCATCTCAGCTGATGCATCATCGACCCCTAGCTCAGGCAGGGATGTTGACTCCACCCGAAGGGCCAATCTGGGTGGGACTGGTGCACAGGGGGCCCTGGTGGTATCTGGGCCGGAAGGCGCCGCGGAGGACTGGAGCACAGAGGTGTAAGACGAGGAGGTGGTCGCATATGTGGACATCCCACACAGCACATTCGCAACCAGGTTTGTTGCTAGCCATGAGAGCATACGCAGGACATCAGCGTGATGCGGTACAAGCACTGAGCAGCAAGCACAGAGCTCATCAAGTATGACTCTGGTACGACGCACCACACTGCTCAGCAGGGGTACCACAAAGTGACATATGGCTACAGCCGCTGGCATTGTGGTGTCAGTCTGGATGGAAACATTCGACACCTGGGGCTGGGTCCTGGTTGAGGCATGCCAGCAGGTGCATACAGCTGCAGCCGCTAGCCCAGGGACAGGAATTTGTACAGGCACTGCAAGGTGGGCCTGCACATCCTCCGGCCGCAGGGGCAGGACTACAGCAGTCACAACCACCTCACCACCCCCGCCTGAGACCATGGGCTGGCATACAATGGCTGCCTCCTCCTCCTCCTCCTCCCCCCCATAGTGGATGACTCCCGAGCATCTTCCTCCTCGCTCCCTGATGATGTTGACTCCAGGGGGGTGTTGCTGCGCCTTGCGCCTCGGCCTGGTGGAGGCATCCCTGCTGCTTTGCTCCACAGCACTGTCTCTGCCCTCTTCTTCCAACACAACTGCGGATAAGGAGACATAGAAAACAAACATCCAAATACTGCACCAATGTGTGCATGGTAACAAAACACTTTCACATTAAGTACACTGGTAGAGGGTACAACCATAATCCCTCTCAACAACACACATGTACATGCAATGTACATCCATGCACATACATGTCTGTCCATCACAATAGACAATCACATCCATGGACATGGCACTGTCACAGCCTATCAATCATGCATGCTATACACACATGTATCATGTGCCCATACACATGTCATGCACACACATCACTTGACAGTCCTCAAGCAGTTCAATGAGCAATCAGGTCAGAGTACCCAAAACGGCAATCCAGCCACATGATCATGACACACATTGAAATGCACATGGTTCATCCATCCATCCATGAGTGATGGCCAGTCACAAATTCACTTCTTTGACACATACACATGAACACAATGCGTGCACATGAGGTTGCCAACACCACCTCATCTGTCGCACATGTCACACAGGCACGTCTCAGACACATGTCACAAACCACATGCACGTTGTGAAATGCAGCAGCACAACACACTATGCTAATGTAATACCATAGAAATTACACATGGTTCACTGCACACATGTCGAGCACTGTTTGGGTCATGCACGCAGACATCCGAACAGGAGGCATACTTGCTGTAAGCCCAAGGTGCACACTCCAAACATACAGGAACATGCACTGTGGAGCCCAGCAACACATGGACACTCACCTGACTCCTCCAGAAGGGCCTTCAAATCGCTGACCTGGGTGTGCAGCGCTTGGTAAAACTTCGAAAGCGCAGGGCCTTGGTGTGGGTCCTGCATTTCAGGTCCTCCCAGTGCTTGTGTATGTGTCGGAAGTCCTCCGCGTGGATGGCAACGATGCCGTCCCAGATCAGCTTCCGTCCTTCCTTACTGACTTGCGTTGGGGCATTGAAGAGGGCATCATAATGCCGCAGGACCAGAGGACCTGCTCCACCAGGATGTCAAGAAGTTGACAGCCCTTTGCTTTGCTGCCGTGGGGTTATCACTTGCCTCTGCTAATGTTGGTTGAGACATGGAAACCTCTGAGGCAAGTGTGGGTGGGCAAGGTGGTCTTGGGGCTGGGCTGTGGAGCGGTGGTGATGTTGTGGCAAGTTGGGAGTCTTCAGAATCAGATGAGGTGGTCACAGGGCCAAGGACAGGAGCACGGGCAATGGCTGGACAGCAGGCACTCAAACTGCAGGGCAGGTGGGAAGCAGGCACACACTTGGTAGGAGGCAGGTAAAAAGGCTGGTAGGCAGGGGCATGGGTCTTCCGTATCTATTGCGTAGGCAGCCGGAAACAGAGTGGCTGTTACTCCGCTGGGTCGAAATTAGCGTGTACACGTGAAATCAGAGGAAAGGCCCTCATCGCGTGAGTTACGTGACCCCGCGCTGGCCGTTGGCGTTCAGAATCAGGATTAAGAAGTGTGTAGCAGAAAATCCGACTGCACGTGCGATGTGAACGGATGAGTGCATTACAGAGAAATTTGGGGTGCCACGCATTTCGTTCACTATGACAGTG
Organism: Ambystoma mexicanum; assembly: GCF_040938575.1. NCBI lineage: Eukaryota > Metazoa > Chordata > Amphibia > Caudata > Ambystomatidae > Ambystoma > Ambystoma mexicanum. Next base: position 725,060,208 of record NC_090929.1, read on the forward strand.
CAAACTTCTTATTTTGGTGGGGGATTTGCCTCTGTGCACACACGCGTGTACTTTTCCTATGTTTCAGGCAAGCAGTGAGTCGCGTACGCATTATTCATACTCTGGGTGTCCCTGTGCATCACGTACCTCCATTATTACCATTACAGTAGCTTTCCTGGGCTTCGCGTATGCATTTTTTGTGTTGCTGGGTGCCACAGTGTATTGCGCAACGCTTTTCTTTTTTACGGGAGCTACCGAGGTGTCGCTTACACGCATTTTTGATATTTGGGGTGCCTATGCGTTATGCGTCCCGTATATTTTTACACCAGGGGTAATATAGAGCCTTGCTGGACCACACAAGTATGTTTTCCATCATTTACACTGCCCCCTCACTCCGATTGCCCAGCACAATTGCTTGGTGTGCCTCCAATTGTACAAGTCCATATGTACCAAGACTGGGAAGGCCACAAGAGGGAAAGTTGGCAGAGGTGGCCGGCCTCCGGGACATGGAGCAGAAGTTGCTGCCCCACCTCCAGGGGCAGGGGACGTGCAGCTCCTGTCCCCATCACCCAGGGTCATGGAGCTGCAGGGGACATGCAGCTCCTGTCGCCCTCACCCAGGGTCAGGGACCTGCAGGGGCAGCTGATGTCCCCACCACCCAGGGGCAGGGAGCTGCAGCAGTGTCTGTGGTCATCCCACCCCCCGTCCACGGACATGCAGGGGTAGCTGATGTCCGTGCCCCAAAAGGGAAGGGACGTTCACATAAAGCTCCTGTCACCAGCGCCCATGTTGAGGGACCTGCAGGGGCAGCTGCTGTCCCCACCACCTAGGGTCAGGGAGCTGCAGCAGTATCTGTTGTTGCCCCCCCAGTCCACGGACACACAGGGGCAGCTGTTGTCCGTGCCTCAAAGGGGAAGGGACATTCAGGTAAAGCTCCCGTCCACAGCGCACATGTTGAGGGACCTGCAGGGGCAGCTACTGACCCAACATCAGTGGGTGACGGCATGGCCCATGCCACTGGTGGTCCAGCATCTTGTGCCCTGAGTGGTCCCAGCCACACAGGGTCTGCACCACATGCCAAGAAGCAAAAGCGTGCACACCAGGAAGAGGCTCAATCCCAATGTATGGCACAGGATACCACCACGTCGAGGATGAGGAGCTTCAAAGATGCCGAACGCCAGATCCTTGCGGACTACGTGCACGAGCACCACAGTGGCATGTGCACACAGCCAGGGAGCACACATATGCCTGCTCAGCGACGGTGCACTGGCAGCAAGTCACGGATGACAGCAACGCCTTGGGGAATGAGAGGCGGACCGCTGCTCAGGTCATGAAGCGGTGGAATGACCTCCACCGTCGAGTCAAACACAAGCTGGGTGCAAACCTTGCTTCTGCTCTGGTGACTGGAGGGGGGTCGCCTCAGGAGCAGGAGCTCACACCACATGAAGAGGCTATGAGCGAGTTTATTCATGTGGATCAGCTGCAAGGCGTGGGAGGCCTGCCAAATTATGAGGACATGTCCAGTGAGTGATCAACTGTATGCATACGGAATACGTGTATGTAGATTAAAAAATACTAGTATGATTGTGTTGCACTTCTGCCTGCATTTGTATGACAGCCCTGGGTGAACCATGTCATTGTGTACTGCAGCGTTCATACAACCCATGTACTGTACATCAGTTGAACATTGCTTTGTGACCGAAGTCATCAACGACCGTCAGATCCAAACATACATTTCTGCCATGCCAACACAACATGACATCTTTTTATTTGGATCAGTGATGTTAGTGGCTCAGCTATGGCAGACAAGTGCTTGTGTCTGAAGCATGTGCTACACATCATGCACTGCATTTTGTCGCAAGTCCATCCACACTTGTCCGTAGGTAGTCCCATGCTACCGATGCCTTACATGAACACTGGCAGCGGTTGTGACATTGTGCCATGAGTGATATTGCATTTGACTACACTGTGCACATCCCCGCCGCAGCTATGGCACTGACCCCCTTGTCAGACATTTGTCTTGAGTCATCCCTGTTCACCTCCCACACTCAACACACACTACATGGGGCCATTGCCCTGTCCCACTAGTGTGTCTCTGTCCCCTCTTTCTATCTCCCAGGGCATGTCCTTACTCTCTGCACATCACACAACTGGGACTCCACACTGAGGCCATTTCCACATTGTGTGCACTGCCTGTGCCAGTGGTACACTGGTGTTTCATGTAAATGCATTGTACTTTGCTGTGATCATGTCGGCACATGTTCACATGTATTGTGATGGCATGTTGCATTTCCACATGACGAGTCACATTTAGCATGTTTTTGGCAACTGTTCACTGGGCCATGAGACAGAATGTGCTTCCAGACATTCATGTCTGTTGGCAATGTGCCAGTGCTAACATGGTCAGGGACATGGGATGTAGTGGACAGTCTGCATACGCCATGATCTCAAAGCTTTTTGTACATAGTGTGTGCATGCAATTAATGGCATGGTAACGTGCATGGCAATGTGTTGCAGGATTGCATAATGATGACAATGTTTGTTGTCAATGCAATTAACATGATTCTTCATGTCTTTATATGTCCATGTGCAGGTGATGATGCACTAGATACAGGGGAGGAGGAACGGGATCCTGAGCCTGAACCGACTACCAGTGGAGGACGTGGTGTGACAGCCCATGAAAATCCACTGGTGCTACAGTCCATCCGGGGTATGGCTCAGTATGAAACGGACTCGGATTAAACCAGTAGCTCTGGTGGTGAACAGTGGATCACGTCCTCTCAGAGGGCCATTCAGTGTTGTCACATTTGTGTGTGGTGGTTATGGCTACAAGGGCACGCTCCACACCATTGGTTCCTGGTCCTGGGCCAGATGGCCGAGGGAGGGATGCAGTTGAGCAGCCACAGACAGTGGCCTCAGATCCCTTGCTCCCTTGGGTCCAGCAGATGTAGGGCCCACACACGTGGTGGACGTGTGCCGGCTGGGGAGACAGTGTGGGAGCAGCCCATGTATACTGTTGTACAACGACAGGGTGCTGCCTATGAGTTGTTGGCTGAGGGCATGGATAGGGTGGCCAATTCCATGATCTCACCAGAGACACAGGTAGAGCACCAGCTGCAGGCATTGCGGACCACATGCCGCTCACACAGGCTGCACATGGAGGCCAACAGCAGGAGCCGATGGGCCGATCTGAGGGCTCTGCAGGCATCCCTGCAAGCAGAGGGTGTGGCCCACAGGGAAGCCCTGATGCGAGAGTTGTTGGGCCTCAGAGCTTCTATCGAAGTGCAAGAGGCAGCCCGCAGGACACAGTGCCAGCAGGAGATGCATCTGTTGAGGGAGACCATCTCGGAGGAAATACATGCATCCTGTGAGGAGTTGCAGGAGGACCTCCGAGGCATTATGTTGCAGATACACTCATCTCTGCCCCGCCTGGCCACTGCTAGTGAAGACCAGGCCAGGGCAGTACATGGTCTACCTCCCGTACCATGACCACCTTCTGATCCTACACAGGAAGTGGCCACAGCACAGACCTGCCTGCCAATCCAAGATAGCCGTGCAGTCCATGAGCCCATGGAGGGTATTTCTATCAACATCCACCCTTGTGGGAGTTGACGTGCACCCTGTCCCTCCCCCCATCTAGGTGCCCCTCCCCCCCTTTCCCAATCCAAGATGGACAATTTTATTTTTGTTTTTAATCTTATTTTTTGTTTACACCCCCTGTCCAGATGTTGGCATTGCATGTTTTGTTTTGCTCTTTCCTGGTTGTATTTTTTCTATTTGTTTTGGTGGCTTACCTTGAGGTGTGCCATTAACTCAAGAACTACCCGTGTGCTGTGGTGTACATGCAGGCATGCCTAGTGTAGTCAACTAGCATGTTTGCATGGGGGTGCACAGGATGGCATATGGTGGTAAATATTTGTTCTGTGTTCCGCTGCACGTGTGCTTTGTCAATGGTAATTCACAATGGCTGTTTTAATGTGTTCTCAAATGTTTTTTCAGTAATCTGTGATGTGGCGGTGACTGCTATCCCGGGGGAAGACACCCAGCACCATTTGAAGTCCATGCTCCCCTTGACCTCCATCTGACACTGTCCATCCTGTACTGAATTAGGAAACAGTTCCTGGTGATGGTGATGTGGGCTTAACACCATGCAGGCACAGACAGCGGGTAAGCTTTTACACTATCTTGCATGTTGAGCATGCGTCATTGGTGTGCATGTTTTCTTCATGTGTTGGTTCTCTTGTATGTCCTCTGCATGCTGCCATGCCGTTATGGTGAATCGAGTTGTGCCCATGTCACTGTGTAACCTACCAAGGTGTATACCTCTATGGATGTGCACACTGTGATGTGCAACATCTCATTGTACATCAGAAGACCAGGCCTAGGAGTCCGAGATCAATCTTTCATTGCGATTCCCTCTGTGTCACTCTCTCTCCCTTTCTCGGTTGTGGTACACTGTGCTCCTTGACGATTCATTATATATTCTCAGTCTCCCGGTGGCACACTGTGTTGCTCCTGCACTGTGTTGTATGCACATTTTCTTTCAGTGATGACCTACAATCATGGATGTGCAGGTTGTTTGTGCTGTTACTCAGCATTGTGTTTTATGTAGGTGAAGCATCTCCCAATGGTGTGCATCGTATGCAAGGCAGGTGAGTTACATGGACAGGTAACTGCATGGCAATTGCAGACACTTCTGCATTGTTTGCATGGGAGTGTGGCACTGTGTGCGCTCACTTTGGAATGACTTACATTGGGCCAATACAATATTGCTTGCAGGGTGCATGATTGACACGACAGTGCTTTTTATGTTGGACATGGTAATGTTGATCTGATAGATTTCTGGGGGCACTGTTCACTGATCATTGTGCTTTTGGAATGGGCCTAGTGAGTTGCATCTCTGTGCACTTCCCCCCCACCTCCACACACTGGATACACTTGGGGCACACCACTAACTTTTTTACACACTCCAACAGCCACTCTCCTGTAGGCGTCTGTGCACTTGCTGGTTCTGATTGCACCATGGATGTGGACCATCTGTCTGTTCCACCCTGTCCTCACTCCCTGCATGATGGCACATTGAAGCACTTTCTAATAATTGATGAGTCACTGTCCAACAGATTCCCTGTTACATCCACTGTTAACAGTATAGTATGTTATGCAATTACTGTTCCTGTCCAGAATATTATGGATATCGAAAATTGAGGAGTCGGAACAAGTGTTATTTTTGAATTTATAAAAAATTAGTTATGGGTGCCCCTCTATGAGAACGAACACGGCAAAAATGGCCTGTTCTATGGGATGGTACCCACTCTAGAGTCTGAAGCCTCATTTTAGCTCACTGTACCTTTCACAGATGGGAAATATCCATTTGCATATCAGTCTTTGTCCCACCCACATGGGCAGTCCAGCATTGAAATGCTATGGCAATTCCGTTCTGAACAAGAGTACCAACAGCAACCCCATACACGCGTTTCAACCATGTTGGGCCTCATCAGTGAGGTGAAGCTGTACCTCTCTGAGCACAATGAGCAAGGGGTCCACGTCTGGATGACCCTAGGACACCTGAGGTAACTAATCATACAGGGTCCTTCCTTTCCTGTATCTCACTCTCCACTTGTGGTGTTCCCCAGGAGTTTAACCTCTCTCCTTGACTCTTCAACCAATACTTGACATCCCTCGCCCACCGCATTGCTGCTCTCTGCTCCAACTTTCAGTGCTATGCAGATGACACTCAGCTCGTTATCAGGCTACCCTCTGCTACCTCTTCCCCCTCTCTCATCTCTGACTGTCTGTCCGCAATCCAGGAGTGGTTTGCCGCCAACAACCTCTGCCTTAATGCCAGTAAAACAGAGATCCTCCTCATCGGCACTCCTACACCTTCCTTTCCTGTCACTCTCTGGCCGGCCTCCCTTGGCCCTCTTCCTGCTCCCACCTGTGAAGCTAAGAACCTCATTTTCATCTACTATCCTTTGCATGAAGACCCGGTCCCCTCAGGCCCTCAGCCTATTTGCCAGAATCTTGTCCCCCTTCCCCCCCTTCTCATATAACCTTTGTTTGGCTCCCAATTGCACCCTCCCCGCTGCATCTACTCTAAGCGTGTTAAGTTCCCCCCTCTTTGCCATGAGTTTTCTATAAATTATCTTATTTTTCTCAATGTTGTACTGCAGTTCTAGTTCTTCAACCTCTGCTAAGAGGCCCATCTCTCGTTGCTTCCTAGTTGTACTAAGGGCCGCTATCAACGCTACTAGGCTCTCCTTCGCTGTAGCTTTTAGGGTGTTCCAGTGATTCCCCAATGAAGTATCGGTTGGGTTATTGAAGTCTAAGTACTACCGTAAATCCCTCTGTAGCTTGTCCCTCAACAGTGAGTCTTGCAGTATTATGGCATTCAGCCTCCACATGGGCCTAGCGGACTGCCTCCCTGTAACATGTGTCTAGCAATAGGGCTGACTGATCTGTCATTGTGCTAGTTCCTATGTTCACTTCTAGGACATGCAGAAGTGAGGATGCCAATAGGAATATATCGTATATGTGGGAGTTCGATTTGTGAACCACAGAATCATTATAATGATAATTAAAATAGTTTTTTTATAACACGCTTAATACGGAAGTAGGTTTCTAAGCGTGGACCCAGTAGTCAAACCTGTGTTGCTCTGCGTGGTCTTGCTTCCAAGACGAACGCGTTGCCACTGAGCTATACTACCCGGGAAAGGTAATTTATGTAGTCCCTTTCCTGTGGGTGCATATGACGCAATGCATTAACCAGAACCACTTCCTCTTTAACCTTGTGTGTAAACTCGCCAACCTATGGGAATTTAGTTGTGGGTGATCTATACCATTCGCTCCTCCATTAATGAATTCCAGTCACCTGCTATGAGGCACTCCCCTTCTCTCACCCTTTCTAGTGTTTGCAGGAAGTGGAGATGAAATGCTCTTGGCCCCAGTTCGGTGCGTATATTGAAGCAACTGTCACTATGCTGTCTCAGATTGTGACCTTCACAATCGCATATCTCCCCTCCTTACCCATAGTAGTGTTCAATACTGTGAGGTTGAGTCTCTTGCGTGTAAAAAGTGCCACCCCATCGCTTTTAGGTGGTGGGGTTCAGTGAACCTGTATGGGATAAGCTTTGCTGCGTAGTCTTGGTCGGTCTAGGAGGACTATGTGGGTCTCCTGTGGGGCAGCTACATCTATCCTTTCCCTTCTCAGTTCCCTCATCATTTGCACTCTCTTGTTTGGGGTGTTCAGCCCTCTTACATTCCCCTACCATAACCTGATCACGTCACCTAAATGGGCCAAGTGTGGAAGATTAACCTTTAGTTTCTCAATGCTTAAATGTTCCACCATCTGGTGGTGTGGTGCAACCGTAATTCCCTCCCCAACTCAAACTGACCCACCCCTCCCCCTTATTAGAGGGGACCAAGATATTTGCTGCTGATCCAGCGTTTCCTCTCCCACCTCGATACTCGTCACAGTTCTTCCAGACCGAAGACCCTGTCGTGATTTAGCAGGTGGAGGGTGTTATTAACTGCTCACCATTTTCTAGTCTATCTCTCCCGTCGCCTCTCAGCACTGCCCGCCTTTCGTTGTCCTCCTCCAATCACCATCTACTTGGTCCTGGTTAGGCCTTTTAGATCGTTCTTCACCGCGCTATCCTCCAACTCAAGTACTAGTAACATTGCTCACTCTTCCAACTTGAACAACGTGGCCACCTTCTCTTCCACGTAAACTGGAGGCCAAACTAGTATGTCCAACAATACCCGATATCTATCTCTGATGGCTTCCCCGTTATCGGTTTCATGCTCCTTCTCTTTGTCAGGGTGAGCTACGTGACAGCTTGAAAAACATTCACCATGGATCCTTTAAAGTCAATAAGCCCTTGTCTCCTAGCTTCCCTTAGTATGGCTTCTTTTGTCGTAAAGCCATGAAATCTGGCTGAAATATCTCAGGGAGTCTACTCTTGGCTCTTTCTCATGCCCGCTCTGAATTCTGTCAAGCCTTATCGGGGTGCCTGCAGATTCAATGGACAGCATGGCAAATAACAAGAATTCAGCCATTGATATCATTACCCAACGTTCCCTCCTTCAGGTATTTGATCCTCAGGTTATCTCCAGGTCGTCACATCTACTCTGCAAAATGGAACAAGTTTCTGAGAGGGACTGAAAGTCGGATATTTTTTCCGATTTGAGCAAGGAGGAGATATCCTCCTTGAGATCAGGAATGATCTATATCATTTCCTGTGTGAACGGGCTGTCTTCCATTCGTCCACAGTCGGTTGGTTTCCTTAGATCTTCTGCTCTGTCTGCCGATGGGCTACCTTAGAGAAATGCTTTGAGGGTCGCTGCCTTTATCTGCTTGTTTGATTTTGCCATGCTGGCCATCTCTCACCTCTGCAATTCTCTCTCTGCTTGCCTCTCAGCTCGTAACTTGATAGTTTCTGACACTGGGTGCCCAGTCTAATGTGCTGGTTTGTGTTATTGCCCGCCACCCTGGCTATCATGTCACACACCTTGTCCTCTCTTCATCTGCAGTAGGGTTGAGCCCCCAAGGAGCCACAGTGACTGCAGTAACCCTGTGGAGCTATCTGGGAAGCCGATCTCACCCTCTGGGTTGAATCTCATGTAAATTACTTGCGCTGTGGTGATGGGGAGAGTGTGGGCTGCACTCATCCATTTGTTCTGGTTCGCCTTGGGGTGCCACCAACCCGTGCCTCTGTCTGCTTCATCTTCCACGTGGTAGGAGGCTGTTCAGAGTGCCTCCATGGTCTGTTCCGTGCGAAAGCTCCTCTTGCGCCCGATTCCGCGCAACAGCAATCCCAGGTCTCTCTCTCTTACTGTATAATGTTCACGGAGAGTGGCCCGGCAATAATGTCAATTGCAGTCTGTTTCTGCTTGGGTCTTCGGTGTTATTATCCGGTGCACTGCTCACTCTCTCAACCATGCTGGCCTGGGGAGAGGCAGGGGGGGGGGTTATGTCGCTGAGCCCACGCCCGCCATCTTAAGTCCTGGTTCGGCTGGTTTCACCGTTGATCCCGAGCAATGGCGGCCCCAGCTCTCCCTCTATGTATATAGCGTTCACAGAGAGCGAGCGGCCATTGAAGTCAGGCGCAGTCTGTTCTCTGCGTTTGTCTATGGAGGTTCTCACCGGTTCACTACTCAATCTCTTCATCGGGCCGAAGCGGTATGCCGCCAAACCCGCATCTGCCATCTGAAGCCCTGGGTCTGGCCACAGCCAACATCTTGCTTGCTTGCGGGCTCCCTTCCTCTCAGCACTCCTCACGTGCTCATTCAGCAGGGACACCTTGATCCAGATAATTCACCCAAAGTGATTTTTACAGCCAGGGACAGGTGAAATGCCATCCCATTGATATAGTTTGGGAATGGTGGTGCGGAGCTCGACCCTCAATGTTGTGCTCCATCGGCCATCTTGCCACGCCTCCTACAATCTTTTTTAATATTTTCCATCCAGAACTGGATATAACTGTTCATCGAGATGGTGTTAACTCATAAGCAATTGCCTGCTCAAGTAGACACAGGGATGGCAGACTGCAGCTCTACAATAGCTTGGCCCAGTAAAGCACCAGCACTGTTACCACCAAACCACTACTCCTCGCGGCCCCCACCATGTGTGAAGAGTGCTACGGATCCCTCACTGAAACCCTGACTAAAGTCTCCTCTCATGTGTCCAGGGGAAGGTAGACACTTCCTGATCCCAACCCTGGGGGTGGTGTATTATGGGAGGATCACCTGGGAGGAGACAATGCCCAGGGTGGTAAGGAGATTCCGTAGGATAAGGCACAGAATGTTTCCTCTGATAGGAAAACTCTTACCAATGTACCTAAAGAGGTAATGGCTTGTTGTTGTTGCAATGTCCCTGGCTCCTATATTAAGACTGGAAATGTGGACACAAGTCTTATAAAACCGGCACAAGCCTTACCAAAGGAAAGATCTTTTTGGGTATCCCAAATCAAACACCCTCCGTACTCCCAAGGGTACAATGTACAGGAATATGGAAATATTGTCATTAATTAATTACCTTCCTCTATAACAACTAATTCTAATAGTCCTTCAGTTAATGAGTACAGGGAAACTAAATCTACCTGTAAAAAGAACTCAAATGTCAGAAGAACTAACTGTTGAAGGGGACTACAAGTCCCAGAATTCCACCAGAGGTACTGGGACGAAGAAGAGAGCTGAAGAAGTGAACATGTATTAGTCAGGCAATTAAGACTAGTGGCCATTTCAGTAGTCGGGCAATTGAGCTTAACAGCCAACACCTGAAAATGGTTATTGAACCGCCTGGGAGGCATAAAAGGCCCCCTCAGGAAAGTAGGAGGAGCAGAAGGAGCTAGAACAAGAGCTGGGAGGAAGATTGCAGTAGTAGGAGTAGAGAAGAAGCAAAAGGCTGGCCAATCACGAAGAAGCAGGATCACTTCTTTCAACGGTAAAAATACCATCATTCTCAGCCATAAATTGTGCATTGAGTACTCTACTAGTACTTAGGCAGGACCTTGATTCCGTAGGGTTATATTTATGACCCTGTCCAGAATTAATTAACAGTCCTCTCTAACCTAGCAGGGCCACTATTACCATGGCCCCTAGGTGTGGGTCTTTTATTTTCAAAAGAGACAGGCGAGGACAATGTTGGTTTTGCTCTCTCTTGCAGGATCTTAGGCAGTTTACCATTCAGGGCAGTGCCCATCGCCTTATGATCCTCTCTATCATTTGTTTTAGATGATAATGCAGCCACATTATCTTTTAGGGTTTTAATTTCACCTACCAATTCTCAAAGGCAACTGCCTAATTTATCAACAATTAGGGACTTAATTTCCAATAGCAGGCCTTTAACAGCTATACCTGACGGATCAGAAAGATCCGGATATGATGGGATCTCTTGTTCCAGACCGATTGTTACCAAATTCCCCATAGAAATTGGTGCAGATATTAAATTTAGTTTCCTCTCTCTTAAACCAATTTTCCTGGGAGCTGTTATCTTTGTGTACAATCTTTTTGGGGTCTTTTGCAACGTCTGTTCTGAATCATCTTTATCAGCTAAGACAGAACATGTTTTCCTGAGCACTATCAGAGGATTACCCTCAGTGATTTCTTCCAGGGGTATTTTACCTCCCACCTCCATACTAGACTCTTCAATCAGATTTACAATAGTGACCTCTGTTTTTGTGGTTTACTAAAATTTCCATACCCACCCCCATATTATCAATGGGAATTACATCATTTTTTTCCACACTCCTGACCAGGTCTTTTTCCAACTTCGAAGGGATCAAGCGTGTCCTTATCTGTTCTACATACTCATGGTATACTCTCAGATGGTTTAGCCAATGGGGCTTCATCAAAGGTAATTAACATAGGGCCAAAAGCCACATCATCAACCACACAATTAAAACCTGCTCCCTTCGGGAATATCCCCACTTTATCTTCGACAGTGTTTTTACCATTTGGACCTCCAATATCATTTAAAAAATCTTTCATCTCAGTTATAAGTGTATTAACCTCTGTGATCGGTTTAAACATCCAGGATATTTTCTTCTGCCTAACTTCCGGGGAGGAAGAGGTGGCAGCCTTTCTTTTAGACATAATTCCTCACTTATTTTGATAGTACAGGTGTAAAAAGCAATGTTTTGTCCACTTATACTGGAATATTGTGCACCTGTTCACAGAGTCGCTCAAAACCATTCACAATCGCTCATATAATAGATTCCTAACCTGTCAAGTACCAAAATAGCAAAAGCACTTGTAAAATAAAAGTGACGATTTTACTGTGCTTTGTGAGACAGATGCTTTATTCCTGTGTTTCACGCTAAACTTTTTTTGTAGATATTTTTAAAAGCAGGGGCAACCAGGGATTGTTAACCATTGAAATGCTCCTCGGTGCTGCAACATGTTAAGGAATGTTCAGGTCTGGGGCACAAACTCTTGGGGTCCCAGCTGAAACAAACAAATGAATGGGCCCAAGACTCTACAGACACCTTTTCAACAAGATCACAACCCAAGGATACGCTGCCCTGGAAGCAATTAACAAGTCCCCTAAGCCACCTTATCCTTGCTACTCTGTGTTCTAGCCGAGATACAGAGCACATTGTAATAATAGTAGACAAGAAGAAGCTATATGTGCTCTGCAAGAGACCGATCAGTAGCCGTATGAAAAAGGTACACATTGTCATCCATAGACACAGAATTCAATTTGGCAGCCTCACAGAATGCACAAGTCCTCAAAGACGGTTCATGAGACCGATAGGAAGCAACAAGCGAGGTACACATACCATGCCATTGATAGGATAGATAGGGGATAAGAAATGATGTAAACAGGAAAATGCCCATATTCGAACATACACTGAAATACATATTAGAAGAGGAGCAAGATTTTCGAGCTATTATGCCCTGAGTAGTTAAAGGAACAAATTACTTTGTGCAGTGCATCAATGGTCACTATTATCAACAAGGAGAAACACTACTCTGCTAAACTGAGGCTTTTTTGAAGAGCGCACCATAATAACTCACTCACTCTTAGGGTTAACAATTTTTAACTATTTAAGGAGAGGCAATTTTGACAGGTTAGGCACTATCAGCAATGGACCACATTGTTTTCAATTAATTTCGTAAAGCAAGGTGCAACGTTTTGCGAATGTTTGACTTTCATAACTAAAATATAGTTTTGTAGACTTGACTTGAAAAATACAGAAATCCCATGATAACCAAACAAGAGGCTTTACAAAAAAATCCTTACGGAAACGTGTTATGTAAAAGAAGAGTGACTTTACTGTAGTTTTATTTTCTCTATCATCAAGGGAACTAATTAGAGTACCAGAATTATAAGGGTGGTGTGCATCGAAAATCTCATCTGAATTTTACGATTGTATTTCAAAACTTTAATTACACACAACAAAATAAACTTGTGATAAGTTCAACTGAGTAAAATAATTTTTTGACAAACAATTGCACATTTCTGATGTGAAGAACATTATACATTTGAAATTTTACAAAAAAGCAACCTTTTTGTGTCAAATAAGCAGAGCTGAAAGTAAGCTCATCAGAGGCCTGTAACATTTCATCAGCTGTCTCCTGTCTAGGACCCCTTACACTCAAATGGCCAACAGCAAAAGAAATAGCAGGTAATCGGCTAATCAATAGCACCAGAATATGAGCGGGCTAACCTATTCACAGAAGACAGTACAGTGCTATGGAATGAGTGAAGATGATTTGTCCAGGATCACATTATTTCCATGGGCAAAGCCAGGATATAGGCCTCAAACACTTTGATTCCTAAGTCTCATATTTGGCTGCCTACCAACCTCTTCTAAATAATTATTTATGCTCTACAAAGTGTGTGGCTACCCAGTTTTTAAAGCTCTTGTTTGAGGGGACAGCGTTCCAAACCTGCATAAGGTTTGTTTTTTATAACCAGCACTTTCTGGTGCAGGTATGTTTTACCAGAGTAGGCGTTCCTATCACCAAAGATTTCACAACCACAGAGAGGAAAAGCTGATTCTGCCTTGCTCAAATGTAGCACTGTGATCAGGCATATGAAAAGAGGTCTCTGAAATAAGTACTTAACAAACTGAGCTATCTTCTGAACCATTATTGCACTCACAATGATATGCATTTTAACTTTGGTTGTTGCACGTGATCAATATATTCCACAAAGAAAAACAAAAATGTGAGACTAGTTGTGCTCTAGTTAATGCACACACGATATGTACTAGGGTGCAGGATTAATTTATCAGATCATGCCTTAATTGTTAACAGCCATGGAGCAGGTTGAGAATCTCAACAGTGCACTGGACGATATCATGGCATGTGTTATTTATGTTGCGAGGAGGTTCAGATGGGAACGATATTAGGCCTCAGATGTCTGCCCGTATTACACTGACTGCCCCTCATTAATAAGTTTATATGTTCCTAATTAATTTCATTTATTTCTTTTATTTTATTGATTTAAAGTGCAAATTGGTTAATTAAAACCTTGTACACTAAAAACAAATTCATAACAATTACAATATTTCTTCAACTCTATTAATCATTACTCATTAATCATCAGATCAAGTATCTCATAAATCATTTTCTATTAAAACATATTACAAATCCTCATTTCTTCATTAAAACTATATAACTATAAAGGACAAATTCCAATTAACCAAATGGTTACATTTCATTTAACCACTTTACATTAGAATCATCATTATTCATCCAAACCTTGTGACACATTGAGTGGTTTATCCACAAACCTCTTCCAGATATAAAATGCTGCTCCAATATACACCAACTGATCTGCCATATATATATGTGACCAAAATTGGTCAGTTCCAATCATATTTATGTCACATACAAGATAATTATGACCTTTGTAATAGTACTTATGCAGCTCTTGACACTCCGTTAATAGGTGTCTCGAGGTTTCAACCTCCCTGCGACAATGCGTGTACCATCTTTCCTCTTTTGGTATGCCTGACCATGCATCGATAGAATCATGGCAAGGTAGTATATTAAGTCGCAGCATAATAATAAATATCACAAATTCTTTATTTCTAACCTTCAATAGGTAATTGCGAGGGACAGAGGGTTGTTGCCCTTGCAGTGAATACATCTTATACCTTTGTTTTTTATTTAGGGTCGTCAAGCTATCACTAGCATCCCAAATGACGGCTTCCTTTTTTCTTTTTTTTAAAAGTTTTTATTTTTGTTCAGAGACAGTTAGATCGAGAATAAACTGCCCGGCAGTCGGCACAACACATCAATTGAAACAACATTAGGGAACGCACATTGTATAATGTGGAAAAACCTTTCCTGTGTCCACCTGGTCACGTCATGGGCGCAATGCATTTATGTGCGGGTGGTTCTGCTGGGACTGAGGGCCATTTAGCGGTGAAGGCGGCTTTCATCCTATGAAATTGGAATTGTTTGAGATAACCTCCACCCACCGCTCTGATAAAATCCTCCAGTTCACAGAACTTTCCTTCCGGCAACATATCCCGCATTCTGAATTGTTTCTTTGGATCCCACGCACCCTCTAATGCTTTATCAAATGTGGGCGTTATACCCGGAAAGTTCCATAGTGGTATCTCTGGATCGTATGGGGTTGTGAGGTCGATTCTCCTGTATATCATAAACCATGCTCGTGTGGTAGTGCTCACAAGGTCATATTCACATGTGTCTTTTCGTTTGGGGTTGAACATTACTGCTCGTAAGTCTGAGGGGGATGCTGCATATCTTTCCAGGGGGATATGTGCTGCTGTATCCTCCAGGTCGAACCAGTGTCTCGCAAAGTGTGCCTGCGATGCTAAATAATAGAGTTCAAAGTCTGGTGCCATGATCCCACCCTTTTCTAAAGGTTCCGTCATTTTGGACCATTTCAGCCTGGCCGTCTTCCCCTCCCATGCAAATGTAGTGGTCAACGTGTTTAGTTTGGTAAAGAATGTTCTGCCCGGCCATATCAGTATGTTACAGAAAAGATATAATAATTTGGGGAGTACCACCATTTTAAGTAGCGATATTCGACCGTAAAGAGACAAGGGGAGTTTGTTCCAGAGTTGTAATTTGACGGCGAGAGATTGTAATAGTTTTCCATGGTTATTTGCATACAGTGTACTTTTATCTCTCGATATCATAATCCCCAAATAGCGGATATGTATACGGGACCATTTAAATCCTTGTGTGTCAGACATGTCTCTAGTGTTGGGAGTGAGCGGGAATAGTTCCGACTTAGATATGTTGATTTTATACCCCGAGTACTCAGAGAATCTCTCGATCTCAGCCATGATTGGTGCTAAGTGTTCCTCGGGGTTCCGGACATATAGTAGAGTGTCATCTGCGTATAGGGAGATCATTTGTGGCTTCCCGGTCATTATGAGACCCCTGTGTGCATGGTTTTGACGCATGTATTCAGCCATAGGTTCTATTGTGAGCGCAAATAGAATAGGGTAGAAGGGGCAGTCCTGCCTGGTGCCTCTACCTAGTTGGAACAATGGAGACATAGTTTGATTGGAGAGTACTTTTGCACCCGGACACATGTACAGTAACCAGACGCAGTTTACAAAATATCGACCCAGCCCGAATCTTTCAAGAACCAAGAATAGATAGCCCCAGGAAACTGAGTCGAAAGCCTTCTCGGCATCTAGGGATGTTACAACCGCGTCCGCCTTTGGATTTATTTGTGCCATCACTCCGAAGAGTCTTCGCAGATTAAGGGCCGTGGACCTAGTCGGTATGAAGCCGGCTTGGTCAGGATGTACCATTATGGACATGTAGGGTAGTAGTCTGGTCGCCAGAATTTTTGCGAAGATCTTCGCATCTGTATTAATAAGTGAAAGGGGTCTATTTGAACCCATGTTTTGAGGGGGTCACCGGGGTTTTATGGAGGACCGTTATTACTGCCTCTCGCATAGTGTCCGGCAGTATGCCCCGTTCCATTGCCTCTTCCCAAACTTTCAACAAGGCTGGGGCTAACATTTAGTGAAATTCTCTATATATTTCGGCTCCCAGACCGTCAGAACCTGGGGTTAATGCCTTAATCGCCTCTGTTTTTTCCTCAAGCGATATGGGGGTGTCTAATAGCATTTGTGTTTCTGGGGTGAGAGTTGGGAGATCGAGTGTATGTAGTTACTCTGTTATTTCTTGCCTTGATTTGGTGTCCTGATTGGAGTATAGTGACTTGTAGAAAGCGGCAAACATGTCATTGATTTCCTGTTCGCTATTTACCATGTTCCCATTAGCCGTCTGAACAGCCGCAATGGGGGGATGGCAGCTCTCGGCCTTAAGCATCTGGGCTAGGAACTTCCCAGCCTTACTGCTTTCCCCGTATCTACGAGCCCGGGCCGGGGCAGCCATATACTGAACTTCCCTCTCAGCAAGTTTATTAAATTCTGCCAGTGTCGTGTGGATGTCTGAAGGGGTTTCTTTGCTATGTGTGGTGGTGTACTCAAACTCAAATAGTTTGAGTTTGCCCTCCATAGTGTCCAGTTCTCGCCTAACAGATTTCAGTAATCCAGTAGTCTTGGCCATAATTGCACCTTGCACCCATACTTTAAATGTTTCCCATACCGTGGCATAGCGGTCTACCGCACCCTTGTTCATTTGAAATAATTCCTCTATTTCAATGTGTAATGATTCACACACGTGTGGGTCTCTGAGCAGAGTGGGGGGCATTCTCCAGTGTCTGGCCCGCGGCGTAGTATCGCAGATATTTAGAGTGATTGATATTGGGGAGTGATCCGAGAGAGTATGGGGGTACATCTCGCAGTTCAGGACCATGTTTGCGGGTATTGAGCTAATAAGCCAGTAATCTATTCGGGACTCTGAGTCATGCACTGATGAATAGAAAGTGAAACGCTTTTCCTGGGGATGTAGTTCTCGCCAAATGTCAACCATGGACCCTTGTTGCATTATCTGCCGTTTAGCTAATGTAGTCTTAGTTGGGGGTATATTGGAGGTTGTGGACCTATCAAGGGCCGTGTCAAGGATCGTATTGAAATCCCCCCCCCAAAATCACTGCCGTTTCTTCAGCATCAGTTAACATATTATGTATGGTGTTGTAGAATTCAGGGTCCTCTATGTTTGGGCCATATGTATTAACTACAACCATCCCCCGTCCCGCCACCTCTCCCCAGACCAAAACATATCTCCCTTGCTCATCAATTTTGGTATCGCAGAGACGAAAGTCCATTTTCGGATGTATAAGAGTGAGAACCCGCCTGGATTGGGACGAATACTCGGTGTAATATCTGAGTGGACCCCATTTTGGCAGGAAGTTGGTGCAAACATGTCCAAGTGCATGTGTCTCTTGTAGTAGAATGATCTGGGGATTATGTCTGGTGATGTATGGTGCAGTTTTCCTGGCCTTAATTGGGTTATTTAGGCCCCGGATGTTCCATGAGAGGAGTTTGATAGTTATGCCCCTGTCACCCTGTGCCATAGTCTTCTTTTGGTGCTATTTTGTGTGTTGATTTGTGAATGCCGCTAGCCTTTGCAACTGTGCTTGATGAAACCAGACTCTCTGATTTTAAACTGTTACCATTTGTGGCAAAACTGTGTGCCCCCTCTCCACCTCCTCCCGCACCATCAACCCCAACCCGATGATGTGTCCCCTCCCCCATAACCTGTGGAACTTTCCTGAGGGTCACTCGATGCAGTTGCATGTCCTTTGTCAGTAGAGGCACCTGATCCCGGCTGTCACCATAGTTATTAGTTGGAGCCGTTGATCTCGACTAGGGTGGGCTTCACAGCCCGTGTAAGGATATCGCTGTAAACCTGTTTGTCAGCTGGGACTATTCTGTCATCGCCCGGTTACAGTGGCCTGTTCTGATCCCGTGCTTGATCTTTGGGAGGCATGGGAATGGATGCCTCTATATAGGATATGGCTTCCAAGGATTCTCAAAGAAATGCGATCTGCCTCCATGTTGGATACGTAACTTCGCCGGGAAGATGAGGGCGTATGGGATATGGCAAAGTCTTAGTAGTCTTTTGGCCTGTTCGTAGGATCTCCGTTGTGTTTGGATGCAGGTCGAGAAATCTGGATATATGTGCACTTTATTTTCCTCGTACTGTAGGGTACCTTTTTCTCTGGAAAGCCTCCGAATCGTGTCTCTGCAGTTGAGAAGCCGAACAATGATCTGCGCGGCGGTGCCCCAGGTTTGGGTGGTGGTGCCAGGATGCGGTGTGCCCTTTCAACGAGGAAGTGGTCAGAGAAGGATTGTATGCATAGAAGAGTTTTCAGCAGGCCTTCTACCTGTCGCTCCATCGGGCCCTTACAGAAGAATTCTGAGATGCCGACAATACGGACATTGTTCCTTCTAGATCTCGATTCAAGGTCCTCGCATTTTACTTCAGTATTGCGCAGTTCTCCTTTCAATTGTGCTATGTCCCGACTATGTTGGATCATTGCATCTTCGTTTGTGCTGATCCTGTTCTCGTCGTCTGTTATGCGAGAGCTTTCCTTGTCTACTCTAGTCTTAAGAGAGCTAATTGTTGCAACAATATTGTCCAGCTTGACATTCCCTGCTAGGAAGCCATTCTGACCATAGTCATTAGGCGATCTTCTCTGGCATCGGGCGGTATCTTGGCTGGACTGCCGTCTCCCATTGACGTGGTAGCAGGCATCCCATGAGGTTGGGAGCCAGCAAAGGAGTCCATTGGGCCGGTTTTCTTCCCGCCTGTGTTTTTCTTCTCGTGGCGGCCCATGTATCGCTGGCGTAGATCTGGGATGGGTAACGTGCTCCTGCGACTTGGATTGGATTGGACTGGTCGCTTATATTGGCCTAGTGTAGTCCATACAGACCTGTTTCCTTGTCTGTATGTTTCGACCTGTTGGGTTCCAGTGTAGCAGGTCCTTTGGTCAGTCGGCTTTGTTGTTGCCAAGATCTTTGGGTGTTCCGTAGCTGGGCCGTATCCCCCAAGGTTCCTCCTAATAGTGTATATCAGGTCCCTGCTGTGGGTTGAAGAGGATGGTGTTCTTTTTTTGGGGACAGGGCTTTGTTTAGTGGTGGTCCATATGGTATGGTAATTTGTTCTGTGATCCTTTAGCCTGCTATAGCTGACAGTGTACACACAGGGTCTTTGAATGCGTCACCCGCTGGGGTGTCCTGTGGTGTCTTAACTGTCCCGCAGTGAGCGCAGCCCCAGCACTTATTAATGAATTGTCAGACGACGTGTGGTTCTTTAAGGCCAGGTCTATTTATATTGGGCTGCAGGCCTTGGATGTGTGGCTGTTAGTGGCATTGAGATTCAGGATTGTTCCAGCTGCCAGCGTGCTCCACCTATATGTTGACCTGGAGTGGGGCTAAGTGCGGGCTCATGCGTGTGAGATTATAGTGCTCGCGCAGTGGTTGGTGTTGCTGGGCCTTCACCTCGTCTCCTGTATCCGACATACAGATCTCCCCAATGATCACAGCTCACTGACCCTCGCACGGAAAGCTTGTGTCTTCCCACGTATGATAGCGTGTGGGTCCTAGTCTATGCTTATAGTGCCTTTCCCCTTGTGATGCCGGGCGCGTAGCTCTTTGGTGCAAACGGGCCGTGCCTTGCTTCTCGCTTTAGCTTGTCTGGCTTACCTTCTGTCCGTCAGAAGGGGGTCGCTGCAGCACTCTCCCGTGGACTCAATCAGTGTCGAGAGTCAGCCGGGCCCAGCAGGGGTCTTCTAAGGCAAGTCCTGTTTATTTCTGGCTGGGGGTGTTAGAGTTGCCGCAATTGGGGATATTATGGAGCAGGATTGCACTCGTTGTCTGCGAGATCTGTCTGTCCACCGGTCCGGGCCGAAACTGAAAGATAGACCAATGCGTATGAGGTCATAGCGCTCTCGTAGTGGCAGGTATTATTGGGCCGTCACCATCAGATTTCCACATCCAAGGATTCCGAGTTAAATACAGTTAACAGGCCACTGCACGGGTGGATTGTATCCTTCCACGTATTGTAGAGCTCAGGAGTGTTGGCAAGTGTTTATAGTATTTTTCTTCCTCGTGGTGTTGGGAATGTACCTATTCAGCACAGGCGGGCCGTGTCCCGCTTCTCGGTACAGCCGTAGTTTGCCATGCACTACACTCTGTTCTCCTCTGTCCCGTCTGAGGGGCCGTGTACCATTTGCTCCTTCCGCAGGTCCCTGTGGCTCTAACCCATGGGCCCGGCCGGCGACGGACCGTCAGCTGGAGCCAGCTGAGGCCCTGCGCAGGAGATGGTTCGCCCTTCCTGCAGCAGGTCAGGGAGCGGGCGGGTATTTCAGCCAATCCTCCACTCGGCTCAGGATTCCAGTGCCAGCACACGCGAGCCGCCTCCAAATGCTGCCCCAAGCCATCACTGCAGAGCCCTCACGCAGGAGTCAGCGCTCC
Organism: Ambystoma mexicanum; assembly: GCF_040938575.1. NCBI lineage: Eukaryota > Metazoa > Chordata > Amphibia > Caudata > Ambystomatidae > Ambystoma > Ambystoma mexicanum. Next base: position 725,081,015 of record NC_090929.1, read on the forward strand.
TCCCCTGCGCAGCCCGATGCTGTTTTGGCAGCCGCGGTGTGGCGCAAATACTTTCCAGATCTCCGCAGCAGCCTGCTGTCAGCGGGTCAGCCCGTCAGTTCTAGATGTGTTGCGAACTCCTCAGCACTGTCGCATTTCTCAGTCAAATTTGCACAAAATGTGCCGCGTGTATTGAGGCACCAGAGGAGATGGGTGTTTCCTTCAGCTATGGCTCCAAAAAGGATTAATTGCAGTATAGGATGTTCGTGGGATCTGAGCTCTCCAATCAGGCAGCCATCTTGATTGCGTGCAACAGCACCCGCCCCCTGACGGCTTTCTTTAAAAGATCTTAATACATAAGCCAGATTTCGCTTGCTGCCATAGGGAGCTTCACATTAATAGCGTTTAGGAACCTTAAAGTAGTGTTCTTCAAACCTTGCATAAATCTAATTCCCTTTTCTTTCTTACTTATTACATCCCCTATTAAGCTCATCAGGGTTTTCTCTTAGCAATTCGCGACCACCATTTTAACATACAGTTTACTACAATTTCTTTTTCTTAGTGTTTCCGACGAGGTGATTCCTAATTCGCATCTAATCGCTTCAATTGGCGTTGCTCTAGGCAAACATAGTGCAGTTTCCACATTTTCCCTTCCATCTTTCCAAGACTTCCCAGACTTCTTTCTCCCACGGATTCCAAAGCATATAGAGCCCCAGGTATAATACAGCTGTTATAGATTTCTTAGAGTCCTTCAACCGAGTATCTCCCTTTCCTATTCATATATCTACGAAAAAGATTCAATATTTTAGTCACCTTCATTTTTACCATATCAAAGTAAAATCACAAGGAGGTTTGTTTATGATGGACATTCCTAAGTATGGGTAACTATCAACCACCTCAATTATTTTAGAATCAATTTTCCATATGCATGGGGGTTTTAGTCGCCTACTTTTCGTTCCCCCAAACACAATAATCTTAATTTTGCCGATATTAATGCTTAAATTATTTTCTGTTGAGTATAATTGTATCGCGTTCAACATCTGTTGCAATCCCACTGGTATCTTGTCTAATAAAACAGTGTCGTCCACGTACATTAACCAACTAATAAATATTTTTCCTATTTTTGGGGTGGAAATTATTTAAGTTCACAAATCTTTCCCACATGTCGGCAACGTAAATATTATAAAGCACTGGGGGCGTTACGCAACCTTGTTTTAATCCCATATTGGTTCTAATGGGTGGAGAATATTTGGTCCCTTTTTCCAAACAAATTACTACCGTAGTTTCTCTATACATCTTTTTTAAGTAATGTAATATCACTGGGCATATCAGAAATCTGGCTAATTTATCCCATACTTTTTTCCTATCCACACTATCAAAAGCCTTGGTGTAATCAATAAAACACACATACAGGTTGGTTCCTTTTTTATCCATAGTGTCAGATATGATATAATTTAGTGTAACCAGATGATCCAGGGTACTATTATCTTGCCTAAAACCAGTTTGTTGCATAGACAGTAGCGGATTCTCCTTGTTCCACCTATTAATGGTTCTTAATAACAGTGAGCAAAAGATTTTGCAGCTACTATCTGCCATGGCCAAGATACGGTAATTGTCCGGGGACATTCTGTCCCGTTTTTTATGTATCGGGACAAAAATGGCTTTTCGCCAACTATCTGGGATTTCACCACTTTTCCAAATGGAAGACAAAAGATGGAATAACAAAGCCCATTTATCGGGATTGCGTTTGATTACTATATTAGCAATCCCATCCGGCCCGGGTGCTTGTGAAGATTTCATTTTCTTGATTACTTGTAGTATATCTTGTTGGTCATGTGGAAAAGTTGGCCCATTTCTCTTCCAATTCTGTTCATAAGTGATTTTATTGCTATTTTTAATAAAGAATAGACGAGAAATATATTCTATCCACATTTCTTGACCAACACCATTTATATCGGAACCTCTCTCCTCTAAGAGATATTGCCGACACAAATGCCAAAACCTTTTTGAATCATGAGTCTTACAAAGTACAAATATAATGCGCCAATTTGCATTGTTAATGTTCTGTTTATATGATTTTAACCAATGTTTATATTTGGTCTTAAGTGACGTTATTTCCTGATTGTTCATTCTTTCGTCCATATACACTTTCTTCTTGAGTTTCCTTATCTTTTCTTCCAGGTCATTTTTTCGATTATTAATCCGACTATCAAAGACATTATCATGTTTTTTCCTGCCCTTTGTGTCACTTTCCAAGTTCTGTTATTTTTCTGTATCATACTCAACACATTACTTATTACTTTAAGACCATTTAAAGTGATCTCCTGACCATCAAGGTGCATTATATTAAACATATCAAATTTCTCTAGATTTCGTTGCAGCCACATTAACCTATTTCCATCTAGGGAGCTTTGCATATTCCGGTCATTCCCTCTTGCCAACCTATATATGGCTTACTAGATAATTTGCATTTCAGTGCTTTGTGATCACTCAAAAGAGTATCTTCTTGTATTCCTTTTTGTTGTTTTGTGTATTCTTCTTCCTTCTGTCTGCCCACTGCAGTTTTAAGCTTTCTTTTACTTCATTGAGTTCAACTGTGAAAAATGTTCTTTTTAAAACCAAAACAAATAAAAAATAATAAAAAAAAGAGTATCTATAAGTTCGAAGCAGGTTATATATTTCCTAAACCCTCTGCTCACAAACATATAATCCAAACGGTAGCTTACCTTCCCTTTAGACCAGGTGGTTTCTCTTTGTTTACTCCCGTCCGGCTCCAAGTATTCAATACCATAATTTTGAAAGAATGTTTTCCAGGAAATACCATCCACCACCTGTTTTGGTGTCCTATATTGTCTTCCTCCTATTATATTCCCTGCTGGTGTCATAGGGTCAAAGTCCCCCTCCAATGCATTCCATTTATCTATTTCTACTTTGGCCATATCACAGTAAGCATTCAAGTCACCAACAATCATCACCTCTGCCCTTGGGGTCTCTTGCATCCAGCCGTCAATTGTATTACCAATAACTAACTATTGCTGGTATATCTGATCCCCCCGGTCGTGAATAGACATTCATTAACAATAATTCTTCTGCTAGGCCAAGATTACCCAAAATGGCACTCTTGACAAATGGTGAACTACCCAAATTATTATATTCTCTTTTGCTCCTTGCAGAGTCCTCCCAGCGGTCTCCCTTTTCCCGCCCTGTGTCGCACATTTATACATGACACTAAAACCATCTACTAATAGATCTTCACTTATCCATGTTTCCTGCAAAGCGAATATTTTGCATTTTCCTAACATTTCAAATCCCCCTTTGTGTAGAATGGAATGAAATACTCTACTATTCCAGGAAGAAACCTCTACTTTTCCGCCTTCCCTCTCATTTCATTGTCCTTCTAGCTAATCCCCATCTGGTACCCATTTCTCAAAATTATCATCTCTCTTGTGTCCTTGTTTTATAGGCACTTTTTGGGGTTGTATATACATTTTCTATGTTGTTACATATCACTATTTAATTTCACATTGGACACTGAGGAAAAGGGGTGGTTACATTTGCCGGTGCATGGTCTGAAATTGTGAATTCTGCACTATAGGATTTCTCTTCTAAAACCATCTGACATGCCCCCAGCAAAGGGAATAAGTGAAGTTCTTTATTGTCTTGTTAAACAGATGAAATTGTATAGTACTTTCTTGGTAAGTGCAGGAAACAAGAGAGGCGCAGAGAAGAAAGCATACTGGAGCAGCTAGAGAGTAGAAAGAGGGGAGAGGAGGAGATGCAAAGGAAAGAGGTAAGAACGGAGAAGGTGGTAGAGAAAGAGGAGTGGTGAAGGACAAGACTAGAGATGGAGGCAAAGCATGGCAGGCAGGGAAGCATGGCAGGGAAACAAAGAGGTGGAGAAAGGACAAGCAGTGCACAGAGGTGAGGAAGCAAAAGGGAAAAAGAGCCAAGAAAAAGGGGAGAGGAGGAAGAGTGAAGAAAGGAGGGCAGGGCCTAAGAAGCAAAGCAGCGTACACAGGAGAGGAAAGGAGGTGAAAGACCAAGTAAGGTGGATGAAAGAGCAAGAATGGAGTGAGAAAGCATCTTCAGTACCTCATTAGTGGGCTGGATCAGACAAAGGTAGAATAAACTCTGGCTAACCCAAAATAGTTGGAAAGTTGGCCCATTAAGGGGTCAGTAGGGGAAGAGCGATAACTTCTGGGGTCGAACACTGCTACAAAACTCTGACACCTGACCGCCATCAAGACGACCGAAGAAACTAGAGGGAGCCGTGCCAGGTAAAACTGCAGTCCTAGCCCAGAAGCCAAGAAATAACCGCAGGATACTATAAATTCCAGAGACTGAGTGACATTACAGCCAGGAAGTCGGCTCAGAGATACTGTAGGACTGATTAACACCAGAAAGGTAGGCCAGCTTTAAGGAGGGAGAAAAAGGGCTGAGGACCACAGTCCTGAAGAAAGGTGGACTGAATTACGAGGGGGGGGAAACAGTTAGCACTCAATTTCCTATGCTTGTCTAATATTACATAAAGAGAAAGTGGAATCATATTTGGGCTTTGGGGCGTCTATGGATCCTCAGCAGTACCAAGGGGCCCTTCATTAAAGGTGTGATTATGGAATGAGGAGAGACTGGGCCCACTTTTCTAACGTCTTTTTTTAACTAGTTTGCTTGAATACATACAAATGTATTATACTGTTTCATGTCCCTAACAGAAACCACTCTTGTGTGAGCCTTCCATCTGCCTTTCACTGATTTCACCAGTTATATTTTACTGGAATTTGATTCGCTCTGAGATCCACTACTGTTAAGATTCTAAGCAGGTAGCCTTTGTTTGTCTGTGCTTAAATCTACAGTAACACCATTTTAAATGGATCTATGTTGGATCCAAAAAATGCATTACTACCTTTAATTTTCAGGAAAAATACCACATTACCTTAAAATAATCATTTTTCTGCAAGCTGCTTAGAAAACCACTCCACTGTGGACTGTCGGATGCACCTCTCCTATGAACGGACGAGGGAGCGCTGCATTTGGAGCACATCATTTCAAAGCCATGGGCCTGAAACAGACAAAGAAGACTGATGAGTATGGAACTGCAAGGCTTATTAGACAGTGACTAAGCTTTTATGTTAACAATGCATAGCAATAATTCTGAGGGTACACCTACATCTCCATTCCAGAACCAACTGCACCTATATATCAGTAGTACAGTATTTCTCATTCCAACTCATCAGTATGTTCCAGAAATGATATCAGATCTATTTCAATCATGTTGCCCTTTTACTTCTGGGCTTTTGGACACCACTTCAGTAGAGAAAAACAGGAACACACCATATCCCCTTTTATCCCCCATGACCCCAATGAGGCAAATCAACATTATCCACAGACCATAGTAGTGTAAGAACTACATATTTGCTAAAAACGTTCACACTGCACAAAACATTTTCTCAACTACCTAAAGCAATGCCAGTACCAACCTTTTTTATTTTTGTTTTATTTTGTTATTACTGAGGTGGTTTATTCAATGCAAACCTTTTCACTATATATAATAATGAATCGTATACATACAAATATAAAATAACATGTAGTATGTGTGTGTGTATATATATATATATATATATATATATATATATATATATATATATATATATATATGACACATTACTCACCGTAATCGTATTTCTGATGCTTGTATCTGCTTAGATTCACATGCTGTGCATAGGCCGACATCTAGTGGAAGCTGCGGAGTATTACAGTTTGTTTTTCGAAACTCGAAAATGGGCGTCGACACAGGCGTGCCAGTAATACTATCCCTAGTGTGACGTCCACTGTACCCAAGATCCCTCACGCGTCTAGGATCCTCAGATTGTATTTTTTCTGGCATGAGGAGTAGCGGGAGTACAGATAATCCAAGCAGATAGACAGAAAGGTAAGACTACAAGCAATCATGCGCCTTCTCTCGGAGGGGAGGAAGGGTGGGTCGCATGTGAATCTAAGCAGATACAAGCATCAGAAATACGATTACGGTGAGTAATGTATCCCTTCTGAGGCTTGTGGAATCTGCTTAGATCACATGCTGTGCATAGATTAGCGAGCAGTACCCGAAGAAGGAGGTGGGATGTGAGAAGGGTCATGAGCAAACCGGTGTCTTAGAACCGCTTGTCCCACTTGTGTATCTGTCTTGGAATGAGTGTCAATGCAGTAATGCTGAGTAAAAGTGTGAATAGAGCTCCAAGTAGCTGCTTTGCAAATGGTGTCGAGGGGAACATTTGCAATGAAAGCCAGAGTGGCCCCAATGCCTCTAGTAGAGTGGGCCCTTGGCGTAAAAGGCAGAGTCTTTTCAGAAAGAGAGTAACACAGCTGTATACAGTTGATAATCCACTTCGAGATAGCGCCTTTAGAGACGCGATCTCCCTCTCTGCCTGTAGCTACGGAGACAAACAGTTGATCTGTTTTCCTTAGCGGTCTGGTTTTATTTACATAGTAGAGGACCGCCCTACGCACATCTAGGGTGTGTAGTTTCACCTCAGCCAAGCTTTGCGGGTCCTGGAAGAAAGCCGGAAGCTCGATGGACTGGTTTACATGGAACTTTGATATAAATTTAGGTGAGAACCTTGGGTGTGTGCGCAAAACCAGTTTGTCCTTGTGAATAGTAAAGAAAGGATCCTGCACTGACAGAGCCTGAATTTCACTGACCCTTCTTATAGAGGTAATGGCTACTAAGAAGGCCGTTTTATAAGTCAGGTGTTTGAGACTACTCTTATGCATGGGTTCGAAGGGGGGGCCCATGAGCTTAGCTAGCACCGCATTAAGGTCCCACCCTGGCGGTGGGTTTGAAATAGGAGGGTGAAGTCTCTTTACTCCTTCCATGAAGGCTTTAACTACTGGTACCTTCCACCACGACACCTTGTTATGGGATGTGGTGTAAGCCGAGAGGGCTGCCAGGTGTACTTTCAGAGAGTTAAAAACCAATCCTGCATCCAGCAGGTGGAGCATGTATGTCACGACGTTGGAAGGAGTGCAATCAACAGGGTTGATTTGTTTATTCTGGCACCAAATAACAAATCTTTTCCACTTGTCAAAGTAACAGTGCCTTGTGTTTGGTTTCCTGGATTCTTTTAGGATGTCCATACACCTGTGTGGTAGATTGAGATGTCCAAACTCTATGACTTCAGGAGCCATGCTGCCAGGTTCATTGAGTTGGGTTGTTGGTGCACTGTTTGACCTTGTTGCTGGGACAGAAGGTTGTACCAGGCTGGAAGTTTGATGGGCTCGCACACCGCCATTCTGCGTAGGTGTGGAAACCATGGTTGTCTCGCCCACATGGGAGCAACTAGGATGAGCGTCATCGATTCCTTGTTCATCTTGTACACCACCTTCCTGATGAGAGGAGTTGGTGGAAAAGCGTACGCAAACATCCCTGACCAGTTCATCCACAGGGCGTTCCCTTGGGAGTCTGGCTGGGGGAACCTGGATGCAAATCCTGGGCATTGTTTGTTTTCGCTTGTGGCGAATAAGTCTATAGTGGGGAAACCCCACTGAGAGAAGAGATCTTCTACGATCTCTCTGTGAAGGACCCATTCGTGTTCTTCTGGGAGGGAGTCTCTGCTTAGAGCATCCGCTAGGGAATTGAGCTCCCCTGGAACATGTTGCGATGACAGGAAGATGTTCCGTCTGAGTGCCCATATCCAGATTTTCTGGGCAAGCTTGGACAGATTTGGCGAACGAGTCCCTCCTTGCTTGTTCAAATAGAACATGGCTGTCGTGCTGTCCGTCCGGATCTGCACCGACAAGTTTAGTAGATGGGGCTCGAACGCCCGAAGCGCTCGGAATACTGCCAGAAGCTCTAGGAGGTTGATGTGGTTCTTGGCTACTGAGTGAGACCAGAGACCCTGAGCTATGTGGTGGAGATGGTGAGCTCCCCACCCAGTCAGGCATGCATCTGTAGTCACCACTGCCTGTACTTTGGGATCGTAAAAGGGTTTTCCCCTTGCGAGATTCTCTCTTGTCCACCAGTGTAGGCTCTGTACAAGTGTTGGCGAAACGACCACTAGATCGTCCCACTGACCACTTGCCTGAGACCACTGTTTCGCCAACCATTCCTGCATGGGACGCATGCGCAGACGCGCGTGGGGGACCAGGTAAATGCATGACGCCTTCATGCCCAGTAACCGCATTGCTTTACGTACCGTTATTTGTTGACCGGACTGATAATGTGGAATTTGCAGTAGTATATTCCGAATTCTCTCTTCCGAAGGGAAGGTCAACCCTTCCTGAGTATCTAGGATTGCTCCTAGGAACTGTTTTGAGGTGCTTGGCATCAGGCTTGACTTCTTCTCGTTGATTGAGAAGCCTAATTCGTGGAGAAGGTCGATAGTCCTTTGAATGTTTGTCCTGCAAATTCCTGGGGTTTCCCCCGTTATGAGCCAGTCGTCCAGATAAGGGTACACTGGGATTGCCTCCCTGCGTAGGTGTGCCGCTGCCACCGCCAGTACCTTGGTAAATACCCTTGGTGCTGAAGCTATCCCGAAGGGCAGTACCTTGAATTGGTAGTGGCGACTGTCCACCTTGAAGCGCAAGTACTTTCTGTGCGCCGGGAGCATGGAAATATGAAAATAAGCATCTTTCATATCCAAGGTTGCCATGTAATCCCCCTTTTTTAGGAGGGGGATTACCTCTTGTAGCGTGGTCATACGGAATTTTTGGGGCTTGACATACTTGTTGGCAGGCCGTAGGTCCAATACTGGGCGCATTGTCAAATCTTTCTTTGGAACAAGGAAGTAGGTTGAATAGATACCCTTGTTTACCTGGTGTCCTGGGACGAGTTCTATCGCGTCCTTTTCTAGCAGAATGGCGATCTCCTCGAGAAGGATCTTCTGATGTTCTAGGGAGTGTACTTTTTGTCGTGGAGGATGGTTCCGGGGACGCTGCAGTAATTCTATACAATATCCTGTGGACACTGTTGACAGCACCCATCTGTCGGAGGTGATCCCTTCCCAAGCCTGGGTGAAGTTGGAAATGCGTCCCCCTACTGGGGTTGCATGAGAAGGGACCCTGAACTGAGCGTCACTGCTTTGGTGGAGGCGTCCCACCTCCCTTGTTGGGGCTGCCTCTGCCTTTCCCACGACCTCTTTTGTTACCCCTGCCGTAACCTTGGGTAGACTGTTGGCTGTTGTTCCACTGTGTACCCTGTCCCTGGGCATAGTTGCCTCTTTGTGAATTTTGGCCGCGTGGGCGACGAAAATTACTGTTCCCCCTCTGGTTAGGGGGTTTGTTGGTTAGTTGGCCAAGGGATTTAAGTGTTTCGTATTCGTCCTTGGCGTTTTTCAGTGCGTCTTCGACCGCTTTCCCAAACAATAGATCAGGTTCCACCGGCTTATCTATTAAAGAAGCCTGAGTTTCTGTTTTGAACCCCGACTGCCGTAACCACGCATGTCTCTTGATAACAGTACCCTCTGCTATCAATCTCCCTGCGTTGTCCGCGGCGTCGAAAGTTGCTTTCAAAATGCAACCAGACACGGCTCTCCCCTCTGCCGAGATCCGAGCCAATTGGCCCTTTAAGGGTTCCGGAGCAGAGGCTATGAGTGCCGCGACCTCTTCCCATTGATGGCAGTTGTAGCTGGCCAACAGGGTGGTGGAGTTAGCAATCCTTGCTTGGTAGGCGGACGTTGAGGCTACCTTTCTGCCAAAGCCGTAAAGTTTCTTGCTCTCCTTGTCGGGAGGAGCTTCTGATGAAGATAGGGGTGTTCCAGCCCTCTTTCGAGTGTTGGTAACCACTAGGGAGTCTGGTTTAAGATGTCCTCTTATATAGAGAGGGTCAGATTGGGCTGCCCGGAAAAGTTTTTCGACCCTGGGGTTAACTGCTCTGGTGAGGTTTGGGTTCACCAGGGACGGATCTATTCTTCGTTGGATGGATTTAAGGATAGGGATGGTCTGAGCGACCGGCCTCCTCTCTCCTACCAACTCTTCTGCGAAGTCCCTTTCCTCCTGTACACCGTGGGTGTCGATGTGAAAATGTTCTGCCGCGCGAGCGAGAACCTCATTAAGGAGGGGCTGGTTATCGACTGGCGAGTCGGTAACTGGGGCTTCATTCTCTACCGGGGAATCTACTCTGTAAATTTCCTGCTCATCTTCTCCCTCCTCCTGGTCCTCATCATCCGCATAGTATTCCGTCCCGGTTTGTTCCTCCATAATTTCAAACTCCTGGTCCCCCTCAGGGAAAGGCTCTCCTTGGTACCTGGGGTGTGGAGTAGAGTATGGAGTAGAGTAAGGCTGTACCTCGAAGGGTTCAGGTCTTTCGAACCGGGCCCTTTTACTTAGGGGGATGGGATCAGTGGAACCTGAGGGTGTGGCTCCCTGAGGGTCATACGAGAGGAAATGCTCTGGATTTTTGTCGTAAAAATCAGCCAAGGAAGACATCCTTGACATGACCCTGTCTATGTCTTCGCTGGACCATTCTTTGGAACAGGGGATGACTTTAGTAGGCAGTTTAGGGGACTTATGAAGGGTACCCTTGCTGGATGTTGATTCCTCAGTAGACTTGTATTTGTTTGTCTGCTTAGGGGGGAAGGATGTTTTTACAGGAGTGGAAGAATGTGCTTTCCGCTGTTTCCCCCCCTCCCCGTGCGTGGAAAAAATTTTTCCCTGTCCCTTGGAGGCCCCGGAGACTTTCGACGCCTGGCGTCGAGGATCGGGAGAGGTATCTGTGTCTTTCGAGCGTGGGGCCTCGCTGGTGTTAACTTCGGGCTCCGTCTCTTGGAGCGCGGCCTGGGGGTGGAAGTCGTCTTCGTCCTCCGACGATCGAACTTCCATTAGTCTAGGGAGCGAGGCACTCTTGGCAAGAGTGGATGATTGCCTTGCGTCATGAGGCGATCTCGATCGAGAGCGCCCAGAGGACACCGAGTCGGACCGTTCTTTTTGTGCCTCTTACCGAGAAGTCGACGTCGTCGAGGTTCGGTTGGACTTAGTGTGCTTAGTGTGTGTAGGGTGTGTAGCGCTTGCGTCGCCGGGGGTCTTCCCCATAGCCGCCCTGCCGGACGACCTTCCGAGGTCGGGGACCTGCGCTCGGCTGTCCTTCGACGCCGTAATGCCCTCGCCGTCCGAAAGTACGGCGTCGCTGCCATCGCTGAAGGCGCCCTCCGCTGCCATGGCCGCCTGCCTGGCGTGGTGGGCCCAACGCTTTGTCGAACGGTCCTCGAGTGTCTTAGGTTTAAACCTACTACAAGCTCTGCAGTTCGCTTCGGGGTGGTCCCTCGGCAAGCAGAGATTGCACGTAGCGTGCCTGTCGACCCAAGGGTATTTGCGATTGCACTTGGGGCAGAATTGGAAAGGGGTACCCTCCATACGCACCTTGAGGCAGCGGGCTGATAAGTGTAGGAATTATATAAGTGTATCTATATACCAAGAGTGAAGAGTATGTACCACCCCCCACTCTCCCTACTTGCAGGGCCGATGCCAGCGGCCTACTAGGCCCGGGCCGAGGCCAGCGGCCTTCCGAGGCCCAGATCCGTCGTGCAGCAGCCGACGGTCGATATCTTCTCCAGCCGTCGGTGAGTGTCGAGGGTCGATGTTGGGGTGGGGAAGGATGTCAATAAAGAATATTAAATTTCAATTATTAGTAAAAGTATGGCTAAGGCCAGGGGACTCCGCAAGATGCTTCTGACCAGTATGGCGGAAAAAAACAATCTGAGGATCCTAGACGCGTGAGGGATCTTGGGTACAGTGGACGTCACACTAGGGATAGTATTACTGGCACGCCTGTGTCGACGCCCATTTTCGAGTTTCGAAAAACAAACTGTAATACTCCGCAGCTTCCACTAGATGTCGGCCTATGCACAGCATGTGATCTAAGCAGATTCCACAAGCCTCAGAAATATATATATATATAGAGAGAGAGAGAGAGAGAGAAGATACAATAATAAAACACAATACAAAATATAATATATATAGAAATGAATTAATGACACATAGCAATAAATGGAGTTTAAAATAATGTAAAAAAAAGTTAATAGGGGTGGAAATTACATCATATCATGTTCATACATGGATTACTAGCATTTCAAAGACTTCTAACAGCAACCAATATAGATTCAACAGGTTGTTTATACTATTTCCCACCATCAACTCAGACCATAGTATATCATCTCCATCAATGGAATAAGAGTTGGTAAAATGTCTGAAACGCTTGTTCTTAAAAGGTCTTGTGGACTCACACGAGAGTACACAATGTTTAATGGTTTCAGGACATTCCAGGCTCTTACACACATGCCAATCTGTTCAACCTCTCAGTAGTGAAGCTCTCTGAACCATGCATTCTATGGTGGGGAGTAGATTTAACTTAAATCCTATTTATGAATCACAGGCTTTTTGGCATGGAAAAATTGAAATATATCTTGAGAAAGCCAGTCTTTTCTTTGGGAAACAGCTATATTCCCTGTAAAGTGAATAAGTGCTCAAATTATCAACTGTCTCACACACGTCATAGTCAAACTAGAGAAGGATTTGCAATAAGAGTCTCTTGGTCTATGCCATGCAAATGTAGTGTCTGTATCATATAAGTTCAAAAATGGTTCAATGAAGGGACACTACTTCCTTTGGACCAGAAATACGGCGTCTTATGCATGGATGAAGTTGGAGGAACAAGCATATTAGCAAATATTCTCATTTTTTCCCACAATAGTTGTGTGGCCACAGAGATTAATGCATATTCATGCCGAATGACACAATTTGGGACTGCCATTGGAAGACCCACTCCTTGTTTCCAAATAATTCCCTCAAGGGACATTAGAAATGGGCCTGTATCCAACAAAGAAAATTCCAGGATATACATTAAAACTGGAACTATTGTTGCGAGATAGAATTTACGAAATGGAATCAAAGAAAAATTACGGAGCCTTCGATGTTGTCTCTTTAGCTGGGTAATCAGGGGTTGTGTTTTAGCTCTCAACTGTTCCTGCATCACACCTTTAGCCATCACCTCTTTGTTTTTGCTTCGTCATCCCAAGTGGGACGGGTATGTCGTGCCTGCTGGGCCTAGAGACCCAAGCTACTCCTCACTGATGAGGCCCAACAAGGCCGAAACATGTTTGGGGATGCTTGCGGTCTCGTGCAGAAGGGATGTGACCTAGCAGTTCGGGCTGGACTGCCCCTTTTGGGGTGCGACCAAGCCTGATTTGCATATGGTCTTTCCCCTTCTGTAATGGCTTGGTAGGCGAAGAACGATGGTCTGGAGGGTTGCCCAGAGCAATGCCAGTGGTTAAGATTAATTCTAAACCTTCCAGCCATCACCTCTTTGTTTTTGCTTTGTCACCCCGAGTGCGACGGGTATGCCCAGACTTGGGTCCCGTGCCTGCTGGGCCTAGAGACCCAAGCTACTCCTCACTGATGAGGTCCAACAAGGCCAAAACATGTTTGGGGATGCTTGTGGTCTCGTGCAGAAGGGATGTGACCTAGCAGTTCGGGCTGGACTGTCCCTTTTGGTCTTTCCCCTTCTGTAATGGCTTGGCAGGCGAAGAACGATGCTGTCATTTTCATTGAAGAGTAATTGTTTGTTCGCTGCACCTTTTCAGTCAGAAGTTTAAACTCGCAGCCGCACGTATAGTCTCAATTTTAGTAGTAAAGTATTGTGCCAGTGAGTCGCAGAGACCTTGTGCAGGGCTAACAGAGGGCGCAAGTTTAGCATCAGTGGAGAGAGATCTCACCGCCGAGAAGAGGGTCTTAGTCTGACCAAGCGCACATTCAATTTTCTGGGCATAAAAAGCCCTCTTAGTTGCCACAATAGCAGCAGCATAAGAGGTTGCACAGTTTTTTTTAGAGAAGCCTAAGATTAGGGTCATACGCTATTCGCCACTTTCGTTCAGCCTGGCGCAGCGAAAGACAATGCGCCTTGAGAGTCTCAGAGAACCAAGGTTCCATGGGCAGTCTCTGTGGTTGAATAAGCCTAAGAGGAGCCACATTGTCGGCTGCCTCAAGCAAAAACAGAGAGCTCAGATAGGGTGGTTTCATTACTACATTTGTCTTTAACCAGTGAGAGGACAGCCAAAAGATCAACCGAGCGCCAACACCTTTGCCATCTTTTTCAAGGAGGCGCACTTTGCTGCATTTTGATCTTTTTAAGCACACATGGCACTAGCTAGTGGTCTGACCAGAATGCAGGTTCTGCTGGAAATGTGGTCACAAGAGCTGCATTTGCTAAAACCAGATCCAGAGTGTTGCCCAGTTTACGGGGTGGTCCAGAAACTATTTCGATAAGTCCTTAATCGCCTAAGCTCTCAAAAAAGACATTGAGAGCGAGAGGACGATGTCACGACCCTCATCCCAGACCCCCACTGGCAAGCCCATTGGCCAGGTGGGATCAGGGCTCGGGTCTCTAATAAGGCCTTGAAGGCCTGGCATCCACTTTCAAGGCTCTCTTGGGGCCAGTCCTGGCGCCTATGGCACCAGGCTCATACGCCTTGAAGGGCATGTGTACAGGGGACTACTTTTTTCATTTGGGGCTTTCAGCAAACATGGAGGCATCCACATAGCTTGGCTCCTAGAAACCAAGCTATGCGGTATAGTGTTTTGGGTGTGGTGGCATAGGGACTACTTTACCTGGACTACTTTGTGTTTTTTTATCAAAATGTTTTTATTGTTTTTTAAAGAAATTAACACACATATTACAAACATCTCTCTTCATTACAGGGGGGGAAAGTGGGACATTACTCAAATCAACATGTCCAGGGAGAGGGGGGGGAAAGGGGGGAGGGAGAGAGACAAACAAAACCCAAAAAAACCTTCTAAGAACTCGATATTAGGGACCCCAGTCCAACGGACCGTCAATCAGCATTCGGAAAAACATATAATGTAGTCTTACAGATCAGGCTCGATCTGCCATGTGTTACAGGGCCTCACCCCGTCCCCATCTCTGTAGCGACGCTTCTGGTAGTTAGTCGGCCTCCTCCCACCGATTCCATATCTTGTTCGCCTTTTGCGGGCAGCCTCTCGCCTTGTACACCCGGTGTTCCGTTGCAGCGCAAATGTCCACATCCGTGACCCATTGATCGTAGCTAGGAGTTCGTTCGGAGCCCCACAGTTGCACAATGTTCCGTCTAAGTATCGCTGTTGCAGTCGACCAGAGCAATTTCTCATAGCGGGAGAGGTCAGTTGCACTGGAGATCCCTAGAAGCAGTTGTTTCGGGCACCTTTGTATCGTCTTACCTATGACACCAGACAGTTTATCGCAGAATCTCCGCCAGAGCTGCTGAATGTTTCTGCATTCCCATATGATGTGGAAGAAGGTGCCCTCCTCCCGCATGCAGACAAGGCAACACGCGTACGACGACCTGCCCCAGCGGAAGAGGGACACTCTCGGATAGTAGGTGCGGTGGAGGATTTCAATTGGACTAGTCTGAGTCTTGAGGAGATGGCTACCTCGCGTGGGTACATCAGGGCCTCCACCCAATCTTCTGGTTGAAGCGGTCCAACATCTCGTTCCCATTTGGTTTTCAGGCTGGTTAGTTCTGGTGTCGCAAAGGAAGTTATCACGTTGTACATTGTCGAGGTGACTTTTCGTTCCACTCGGTCAGTCACTATGTTCCGCTCTAGAGGGGAGCTTTCTGGCATGTCTCGTATGTCCTGTTGGAGGGCACCCCAGGCATGTTTCAGTTGAATGTAGTGGTACCTTTCTGTGGCAGGGAGGAAAAACTCTGCCTGTAGTGTCGCGAAAGATGGACTACTTTGTTGAGACTATTTAAACCACACCCGAACAAGAAAGGACACTTCGCGTTACTTTGCAATCTGCAACGTGATGCTCACCGTGTCCAGCGATACCCACGAACCTCGGAGAAGCAAACCTGCTGGTCGCCTTTTGGCTGGTATCGCTCCGGAGTTTCACCCACGCTGGGGAAACACTGCGACCTGCAAGAAAAGAAGAAAACAGGTTAGCAAAGGCAAGACAATGCAGTGCTGCGCATAGCGCTTACTTACCGCATCGTAGCGCACATCACGCGCCTTCATTTACTGGCAAGGCCCAACTCAGCCAGTTCGCCACGCTGAAGCTCCGCACACCTAAGGGAGAAAAGAGACATAAGTAAACAGAGAAAGGCTTGCAAGAATATACAACACAATACAAACAACCTGCAATAAGACCTACCTGAAAGACACACAAACGGGCCCGCGCAATTGAAGTAACTTGGCCGCACACGCCCACGAAAGACAATGCGCCCCTGCCAAGAAGGCAGGACGGAGAGCACGCCCAATTCCACAACAAGGTGAGGAGAGGGCCCAGAGGGGCTGAAGTCACACGGGGTGGTGGGAGGATATTACCTCAGTCGGCCAGCTTTGAACACAGCCGTCCTGTATTTTCAGGCTCAACCTTCCCCGCAGACCATATCTGGACAACACTGGAAAGAAGATACCAGCAACCAACCCAACTGAGTGGCGTCCCCGTGGATACCAGGTGAGCGTAACAGTCGAGGCATAGTCTCCTTGAATAGTGTAGGTTGCCCATTCCAGTGAAGTGTAGTGCCATATTTTAGCAATCCATTCCTGTCCGTTGGAGATTGTGGCTTGCTTCCACTTTTGCGTGATTAGGGAGAGCCGCCATACTTAGGACCATATATGCATACTTAGGACCATATATACTATGCCCATATATATTGCGTGATTAGGGAGACCATATATGCACTACTGACCATCTGTGGCTTGGTCAGTAGTGTGTCCAGTACATCACTCAGACCCAGCATAGCTTCTCCATATTTTCTCCGTATTTGGGGACCAAAGATGTCTTTCATTTCTTTATTAACGACTTCCCAGAATGGCTTTAGAATTGGACAGGACCACCATATGTGGAGTCATGTGCCCTGTTAGACAGAAACCTGTGCAGTTCCCTCTGGGACCACTGCAAAAGATTTAAGGCTACAGGTGTAGTCTTTACCACACAGATTCACTTGGTAGCTGTGGCTGAGCAGTCAGACTTCCCTCAAGAAGAGTTAGGCAGCATACAGAGTATTCACAATAGGTCAAAAGAACACAGTAGAACAAGTAAACACTGACCAGAGCTTGGTGTAAAAGAGATATAATTATTTATTTAACACCACATCTAATAAAACACACAGGCACTAAGATTAAGCAGTTCAAGAACACGGTCACTAAAAGATATACACTCCCTTAAAAGAATATTAGACAAGTCTTAAGTAGAGCCCCACTTATTTTCAGACAGCGGTGAGCGCTTAACGCAGATGGCACTCTAATAATTCGGTTTAAAAGGGAGAGAAAGGCAGAGCATAAATTGAAACAGATCCCAACACTTTCAAAAGAACACAGCAAGAGAGGAAGGCACAGTCAAATTGTGAAGTTAGAGTTTAGAAAGCCGGATCCACTTTAAGAGGATCAGAACAAAATGTGTCCACGGTCACACGGTTGAAAAGTGCACAAGAGTCTCGAAAAGGTTCAGAAAGAGTTGGACCAAAAGAAAGGGACCAGTTAGATGGTCAAGGTGGCCAGCCCAGTCCAGAAGGTTAAGGGAGTATTACTACCTTGTAGCAATCTTTAGAAAGGGAGGCCTGGCGGACACGGTACCTTAAAGCCGTGAGAATACTCCAGCGGGGGCAGTTGTTCCTGGCAGCAGATGCAAGTCGGTGCTTCGTCCGGGGGAAGAGAGGATCTCGTTTGGGAGGAAGACAGGAGTCCGTTGCACTGCCAGGGAAGAAACCAGCCATGGAGTTCTCAGTAAAAAAAAGAGCGGTCCTTTTATTCGCGGTCCAGTGGTGAGTGGCTATCTGATTGCTGGGGTGCTTGGCACGGGCAATTCGACCACAAGCCGCCCTGGGATACAAGGAAAAGAAGGTAAACTGGTTGTGCCCACCAGTCAGGGGAAGAAGACTCTCCAGTCGGGGGATCTTCTCTGTCGTCGGAAAGTGGTGAGTCGGTTCCGCAGGGCTCCATCAGTGGTGTCGTCGTAGCAGGTCGGCTCAGCTTCTCCCTCGCCGGATTCTCAGGTCCTGAGGCGACTTCTGAAGTTCCAGTCCCAAAAGCTCTGCTTTTATGCAGCACACCCCCATTCACTCAGCCTAGCTGTCAATCAAACATGCTAAGTGGTGAGCCGGCCAGCTCACCACTTGGGCCAATCACACAAGAGTGCGACTTGAGTTACCAAGGTAACTCAGTCCAGGGTGCCTAAACCCCCTCCGACACCCCCTGTGGTACGCAGACAGAGTGGCACCACTTTTGGAGGCTTCTGTGGAGAAGCCCACCAAAAAGTAGAACAAAGGGCTCGACTTGGGTTGGAGTCACAGAAGAGAACACAAACGCCATTTTAGAATCGAGTCCTGGCAAAAAATACCAACCAACGAATTAATATTAAATAAATAAACCGGGGGTATTACCGAGGCTATGAGAATTAAATAATTAAAGTTGGTAGCCTCGAACAATGGGAAAATCCCATAGAGATATATTTGCGGTCGAATATAAAAAGTAGTATCCACTGCCACCAACCAAAACTCGATCAGGGGGGACGGAGACGTGCCCCCTCGACTAACAGACCCCGGGGCAATCGAATTGCCCCGACCAGTACGTCCACAATATGATGGTTTGTACTGGTTTCTGTTAATAATTTGGGACTAGTAAAGCCAATGGTGGCTTTACATGCCCTGGGAGACAGTAGTCAGTCCCAGGGTATGGAGTCTATGGTGGGGTGTCACTATGACACCCCTGTGTCACTGCACGGAGGGTGCTGTGTAACACACATAGTAAAAACACAAGAGAACCTATGGAGTAAAGGACCCCATAGCCCATAAAACACATTAACAGTCAAAGGAACACCATAAATCATGTCCAAGAGTGGGAGAAAAAGAATCTCACTCTTGGCAGGAGAAAAAAACAAACTCCAGAAATCCAGCAAAGCTGCTGGGGGACTCACTAGGTTAGGAAATTCAGCCTAAACAGAGAATTCTCCCTAACATGTCCACCTCTTTGCATCCCCGCCAGCAAGTTGAGAAGTTGAGGGGTATATTTTGTGTAGCTTCTCGGGGGTTAAGTGCCACTGCACCAATATCCTGGTCCACATTCCCTGATCTGCATCCCTCACATTCATTTGGGGATTCACTGCCACACTTCCCACCATTGTTCTTCGGAGATCGTGAGGGGTAGCATGTCAGCCCATTGTCTCATATATGGCCACTGCCGCTGAGTCGTTGGTGTGGTGAATAACCTGTACAATCTGCTGATCACTTGCCTGTCACCGGAGTTCGTTAGCAGATACCTTTCTAGCAGGGTAAAGTCTCTGGCAGCTGGATTTTTCATGTCTTGAGAAGAGAGCCAGTGCCTCAGTTGAGCGTAATGGAACCGGTCTTCCTCCCTCGGCTCCATGGTTTGTTTTCATAGTTGAAATGATTTAACCTCTTGCCCCTCTAGCATGTGTTGGGTTTTACCTATTCTGGTTATTTCCTTATGTGTGTGTCTGAGCCTGGAATGTCGAGTATGGAGTGTTGGCTGATTAGAATGTTATGATGTAAGTGCTGTGTTCCAGAAAAGTCGGTTGGGAAATTATGATTGGCACAGGGGGACCAGTGGATGTTTCTCTCCCATGAACGTGTCTTATGTTTGCCCTACTTACCCCTGTGTACTTTCCTCTAACTAAAAGAACCTAGTAACGACCACTTACGTCAACTGAGACTCCCAAGTAATCTGTACTACCCCAAATCCACATATTAACACTGGCAACGAGGAATCTGAAGACTGAGGGGTACCAGGAACTGAAAAGGAGCAAGGACCAAGCAAGTACATGAAAAGGTAGCTAACCAGTACCAGGTGACAGGCGGTGCAAAGAAAGTTGCCCACCAAGAAGCAGTGAGGAACTAGAAACGTCCACCGCCCCCTATCCGGCCCCAAGTTGAGCGCGCCCCGTACCCTGCATCATTGTTTTTAGCAAGGATCCCTGGAGTGTGTTTGGGGGGCAGCGCTGCGCGAATATCGGTGAAACCAAGGTTGGCGTTTTGGAACGTAACAGTGGCCAGTAATGACAACGTGTAAGGGGCTGGGGGAACATTTAGTGGCTACGCTGACCAGCATTGAGGTTGGGCGATATGGAGGAGTGCCTGCAGCTAATTCAGGCAAAAGTGATTCTGAAGGCGGTAACTGTTGACCAGTTTTAAACGTGTTGTGGTCATTTTGGTCAACGTTGCCACCGTCTAAGCACCGGTGACGGTTGGTGAAGGGAGCTCAGAAAAGGTCTGTGCTCTGTGCAATTAAGGTGACGTCAGCAGGCTCTGGGGAGTATTGGCAATGGTCCGCTGTATGAGAACGTTGACACAAACGTTCTGGGAGCCGGCAGCAGTCAGGACTACTTCACTTCTGTGTATGTGTTTATTAGAAAAAAGGACCTTCCTAACAGTCCCAAACTGCTCTAAATGTCCTCTCTACCAAGTAACGGTGCGTAACAGCGCATTAAGAGGAAGCAAAGAATGAACGTTTTGAAGCAAACGTAGTGAAGTTTACAAGATGCAGTTCACCTTATCGTATGTTCATGGTTGTGCGAAGGGTCCTGGAACGTGATAAGTGCTGAATTATATGCTTTTTTACAGCGACGCTCTCCGCAAATTTCTACAACGATTCGATGAACGCTGGAGTAGAACTGTAATGATCACAACAACCAATGTTTTTCGTTTTCTGGAACAATGAGGGGGACGCGTTGCTGTGTCAGAAGGACGGTGCCGTTTCAAAAGGAGCTTCAACGACACGTTTGGAGTTTAGTGAAAGGGAGCCTGCCACATCTTCGAGAGTATCTACAATGTGATCTCAAGTACTGGGAGACATTTTTTATTGATGTCGCTGGGTGCAGTGGTGACTGAACGTTTGCTACAAAGTGTTCAGTAAAATTGTATGGTGATGCCGCTAACTTGAAATTTTGTAATGCATTAGGTGATATGGGCATTACTTTTGGCAATGTTGTTGTGGGGGGTCACATATTTTGTTTGGCAGTCATCAGGTGGTGATGCTTAGTGCTGCATTACAATATTTGTGTGGGTACTATCACAGAGGGTGCTTTGTGTGTGAAAACATGATTTTGGCAATGTTTTTGCAGTTTTACTTTAGGTTGTGGGAAGTAGTTCCCTGTCTAGGTAGTGCCTTAATATCTGGCATGTGATGGCTCTATTGTGGGCAAGTTTTGTGTTGGAGCCATATGGTGGTATGGTGCCATGTGAAGTGGTGTTTGGTTGTGCCAAAATACATGTTTGGTGTTTCTTAGAGAGGCACAGATCCACCCTACTGATGAGGTCCAACCAGACCGAAACACGTGTCTGGGGTTTCTGTTGGTACTCTTGTTCAGAGGAGAATTGCCTCGCATTTCGGTGCTGGACTGCCCCAGGGCAGGACAAAGACTGATATGTTTGGGATATTTCTTCTCTGTGAAAGATAGTGAGCTAAAGACTCTGGGTAAGTCCCTCGTAACCAGGACTAATGTCTGGCAGAGGGACTCCCAGGACCCCCCTTGTTAAATCTGCATATTTAAGTAACTTTGGGTCTCACCTTAAGTTACTAGGGGAATCCAGACGTGGACCCCTTGCTCACTATTCTTAGAGAGGCACAGATCCACCCTACTGATGAGGTCCAACCAGACCGAAACACGTGTCTGGGGTTTCTGTTGGTACTCTTGTTCAGAGGAGAATTGCCTCGCATTTCGGTGCTGGACTGCCCCAGGGCAGGACAAAGACTGATATGTTTGGGATATTTCTTCTCTGTGAAAGATAGTGAGCTAAAGACTCTGGGTAAGTCCCTCGTAACCAGGACTAATGTCTGGCAGAGGGACTCCCAGGACCCCCCTTGTTAAATCTGCATATTTAAGTAACTTTGGGTCTCACCTTAAGTTACTAGGGGAATCCAGACGTGGACCCCTTGCTCACTATTCTTAGAGGCACAGATCCACCCTACTGATGAGGTCCAACCAGACCGAAACACGTGTCTGGGGTTTCTGTTGGTACTCTTGTTCAGAGGAGAATTGCCTCGCATTTCGGTGCTGGACTGCCCCAGGGCAGGACAAAGACTGATATGTTTGGGATATTTCTTCTCTGTGAAAGATAGTGAGCTAAAGACTCTGGGTAAGTCCCTCGTAACCAGGACTAATGTCTGGCAGAGGGACTCCCAGGACCCCCCTTGTTAAATCTGCATATTTAAGTAACTTTGGGTCTCACCTTAAGTTACTAGGGGAATCCAGACGTGGACCCCTTGCTCACTATTCTTAGAGAGGCACAGATCCACCCTACTGATGAGGTCCAACCAGACCGAAACACGTGTCTGGGGTTTCTGTTGGTACTCTTGTTCAGAGGAGAATTGCCTCGCATTTCGGTGCTGGACTGCCCCAGGGCAGGACAAAGACTGATATGTTTGGGATATTTCTTCTCTGTGAAAGATAGTGAGCTAAAGACTCTGGGTAAGTCCCTCGTAACCAGGACTAATGTCTGGCAGAGGGACTCCCAGGACCCCCCTTGTTAAATCTGCATATTTAAGTAACTTTGGGTCTCACCTTAAGTTACTAGGGGAATCCAGACGTGGACCCCTTGCTCACTATTCTTAGAGGCACAGATCCACCCTACTGATGAGGTCCAACCAGACCGAAACACGTGTCTGGGGTTTCTGTTGGTACTCTTGTTCAGAGGAGAATTGCCTCGCATTTCGGTGCTGGACTGCCCCAGGGCAGGACAAAGACTGATATGTTTGGGATATTTCTTCTCTGTGAAAGATAGTGAGCTAAAGACTCTGGGTAAGTCCCTCGTAACCAGGACTAATGTCTGGCAGAGGGACTCCCAGGACCCCCCTTGTTAAATCTGCATATTTAAGTAACTTTGGGTCTCACCTTAAGTTACTAGGGGAATCCAGACGTGGACCCCTTGCTCACTATTCTTAGAGAGGCACAGATCCACCCTACTGATGAGGTCCAACCAGACCGAAACACGTGTCTGGGGTTTCTGTTGGTACTCTTGTTCAGAGGAGAATTGCCTCGCATTTCGGTGCTGGACTGCCCCAGGGCAGGACAAAGACTGATATGTTTGGGATATTTCTTCTCTGTGAAAGATAGTGAGCTAAAGACTCTGGGTAAGTCCCTCGTAACCAGGACTAATGTCTGGCAGAGGGACTCCCAGGACCCCCCTTGTTAAATCTGCATATTTAAGTAACTTTGGGTCTCACCTTAAGTTACTAGGGGAATCCAGACGTGGACCCCTTGCTCACTATTCTTAGAGAGGCACAGATCCACCCTACTGATGAGGTCCAACCAGACCGAAACACGTGTCTGGGGTTTCTGTTGGTACTCTTGTTCAGAGGAGAATTGCCTCGCATTTCGGTGCTGGACTGCCCCAGGGCAGGACAAAGACTGATATGTTTGGGATATTTCTTCTCTGTGAAAGATAGTGAGCTAAAGACTCTGGGTAAGTCCCTCGTAACCAGGACTAATGTCTGGCAGAGGGACTCCCAGGACCCCCCTTGTTAAATCTGCATATTTAAGTAACTTTGGGTCTCACCTTAAGTTACTAGGGGAATCCAGACGTGGACCCCTTGCTCACTATTCTTAGAGGCACAGATCCACCCTACTGATGAGGTCCAACCAGACCGAAACACGTGTCTGGGGTTTCTGTTGGTACTCTTGTTCAGAGGAGAATTGCCTCGCATTTCGGTGCTGGACTGCCCCAGGGCAGGACAAAGACTGATATGTTTGGGATATTTCTTCTCTGTGAAAGATAGTGAGCTAAAGACTCTGGGTAAGTCCCTCGTAACCAGGACTAATGTCTGGCAGAGGGACTCCCAGGACCCCCCTTGTTAAATCTGCATATTTAAGTAACTTTGGGTCTCACCTTAAGTTACTAGGGGAATCCAGACGTGGACCCCTTGCTCACTATTCTTAGAGAGGCACAGATCCACCCTACTGATGAGGTCCAACCAGACCGAAACACGTGTCTGGGGTTTCTGTTGGTACTCTTGTTCAGAGGAGAATTGCCTCGCATTTCGGTGCTGGACTGCCCCAGGGCAGGACAAAGACTGATATGTTTGGGATATTTCTTCTCTGTGAAAGATAGTGAGCTAAAGACTCTGGGTAAGTCCCTCGTAACCAGGACTAATGTCTGGCAGAGGGACTCCCAGGACCCCCCTTGTTAAATCTGCATATTTAAGTAACTTTGGGTCTCACCTTAAGTTACTAGGGGAATCCAGACGTGGACCCCTTGCTCACTATTCTTAGAGAGGCACAGATCCACCCTACTGATGAGGTCCAACCAGACCGAAACACGTGTCTGGGGTTTCTGTTGGTACTCTTGTTCAGAGGAGAATTGCCTCGCATTTCGGTGCTGGACTGCCCCAGGGCAGGACAAAGACTGATATGTTTGGGATATTTCTTCTCTGTGAAAGATAGTGAGCTGAAGACTCTGGGTAAGTCCCTCGTAACCAGGACTAATGTCTGGCAGAGGGACTCCCAGGACCCCCCTTGTTAAATCTGGTGTTTCATGGTGCCAGAATGTGTTTTTGGCAAGTTTCTGAGGATTTAGTGGACCTACTGCATTTAAAAAAATAAAATGTTCAGTAATGGAATGTTCAGTAATGTTCTAATTTGCACTAACCTGACGATTCTTCCACAGGTACTTTCCAACATGGCCTCTGCAAGCATAAAATTGTGGGACTTTTGTGTGGTGCAACTCAAAACCCATTTACCATATTTTTATTTTTGCTGAATTCGTCCATTTGGTTTGGGTGGAGAATGTGTGTGGGTGATGGTGTAAGTGAGAGTGAGAACGCTGGTAATTTTCTGATGTTTTTGGGGATTTCCTGCATTCAGAGTGAATGTTCAGTCATGTTATACCTTGTGTTAATCTAACAATTCCCCCACAGGTACATTCCAAGTTGGACTCTGCAAGCATGAAATTATGGGACTCTTGTGTGGTGTAACTCAAATTCCGTTTACCCTATTTTATTGCTGAATTCGTCCATTTGATTTGGGTGGGGAATGTCTGTGGGGTGTTGATGTAAGTGTGTTGTGAGCATGTGGTTGCTTAGTATTGAGGATTGGTTGCTCAATTGGAAGCATGTGATTGCTCAGTTTTTTAGGTCAGTTTATGGAGCATATGGTGGCTCATGTCTGGCGCCAATTGAGGTTCGGGTTTGGCTACCCGGGATTTTGTTGAGACAATTGGTCTGTGGGATTCAGATGCCTGCATTTGTGGATGCCGACTAGTAGTTGGTGCCATGCTGTGTAATTAATTTGTTGCTTTAGGCGGTCAGTGGGGTTAGTACCCTGTTTTTGTGTTTAGCACAACTGTAGTTGGTGGATGATAAATGTAGGGTTAGGTGTGATGTTCAGTAGGTAATGGTTGTGTGTTGGATTGTGGGCTCGTTCGATTGAGTGAGTTCCATAATAAGGCCTGTTATGGTGCTGGTGATTGTTCTGGAAATGGTACAGCTTTTTGGTAGCTACTCCAAGGATCTGTAGGGGAATAGCTTTATGCTTGGAGCGGTTTACTGGATGGGTATTTAGAAGGATAGTTGTCTGTGGTCTATAAATTGTTCAGTAGCGACTGTTCCTTCTGTCTCTTCCTTATACTGTATTGTTATGTAAGGGGGGGGAGATGTGTTGGGTTTGACCTATTCTGGTTATTTCCTTATGTGTGTCTGAGCCTGGAATGTTGAGTATGAAGTGTTGGCTGATTAGAATGTTATGATGTAAGTGCTGTGTTCCAGAACAGTCAGTTGGGAACTTATGCTTTGCACAGGGGGGCCAGTGGATGTTTCTCTCCCATGAACTTGTCTTATGTTTGCCCCACTCACCCCTTTGTTCTTTCATGTAACTGAAAGAACCCAGTAAAGACCACTTACGTCAACTGAGACTCCAGAGTAATTTGTACTACCCCAAATCCACATATTAACACATGTCCCTTGCGCAGGTGTGTCCTGTCTCTTCCCACCTGGCAAATGCTCCTTTCTCCAACCCTGGGGTGAACTGTGGATTTTGAAAGAGGGGGTGAACAGTGATGGATAGGACGTGACCTGTGCCTCTTTAACCATAGCATTGTGTTCCTCACAAGAGCCATTATCCTGCTTCTGTACATGTTAGGGGGCCTATTTGCTCTGGGATACCACAGACCTCGTCCAGGGGCCTACCCACAACTGCCCTGTCCATCCTACGCCAGATAAACCAGTCTCGAATTACCCTCAGTTGGGCTGCCCGGTAGTACATCATGAAGTTCGGGACACCCATTCCCCCTATCCCCGTGGGGGTGGTCATGATTTTCCATGCCACGCTTGTTTTTTTTTTCCTTGCCAGATGTAGTTCCGAACCAGTTTGTTCAGAGCTTTGAAGACAGTTTTAGGAACCGCCAGAGGGAGAGCCTGGAAATAGGAAAGTGCTATGGGGGAGAATTATCATTTTAATGACACTAATGCGGCCCATCCAAGATATGTTAAAGAGCCTCCTTTCGCCCAGCCACATCTTGATTGTTTCCAGCAGCTGGGGATAATTCGCTTGATACATATCCTCTAGGGAGGGGGTTATTGTCACCCCCAGGTAGCGGAGAGATCCCTCCGCTAGTGGAAACTGCCCTGTGTCTAGTTGTTCTTGGGACTTGTCTCCGTGCAGCATAATTATTTCTGATTTTTGGGTATTGGTCTTCAAACCCCACAACTCTGCCAAACTCCGTCAGGAGTGCTGTTAGCTTCGGGATGGAGGTGTCCATGTCCGTAAGTACGACCAGCAAGTCGTCGGCAAACGCCATTGCCTTGTGGCCCCACCCTCCAAAATCAATCCTTTTTATTACACTCTCCTGCCTGATTCTAGCCAAGAATGGCCCGAGGAAGATCGCCTACAGGACTGGTGACATGGGGCACCCCTGTTTAGTTCCCCTAGAGATCCCTATCACTCGAGAAAGGTACCCATTGATAGCTAACCTGATCTGCGATGTTCTGTAGTTGGCTTGGACCAGGCGAAGGAAGGCTGGGCCAAACCCCATAGTTTCCATAGTAGCAAACAAGAATGACCATTCGACCCAGTCGAAGGCCTTCTTGGCGTCCAGTGCTAAGACCCCCGCCCTCAGACCCGCCCAGTTTGATTTCTCTATTAGGTGGGATATTCGCCTGATGTTGTCAAACCTTTGTCTCCCCTTGACAAAGCCAGCCTGGTCCGGGTTGATCAGGTCCGGGATTACAATCTAGTTGTTAATATTTTTGTAAAGATTTTGGCATCAAAGTTTATTAGGGTGATAGGAGCTGCAGAGGGTTGCTTTCTTATTGGGTTTAGGGAGGGGACTACCTTGGCTTGTTCCATGGACTGGGAGATGCGGCCCATGTCAGAAAAAGGAGTTGAACATGGATGTCATTAATGGGACCAGTGTCGTATGGAATGCCTTGTAGAACATGGCAGGGTATTCATCCGGGCCAGGGGCTTTATTTGGTGGAGGGGAACACACAGGTTTGGTAGAACAAGTCAAAGTCCACAGCGCTTGTAGACTGAAGAAATTAGTGAAGCACTAAAGCTGCAGGTGGCTGAGGGGTGTGGGAGCACTGCCAGATGCCACCCACAGTTAAGAACCTAAATGAACACAGACAGTTCTCAGTCTCACTGCGCTGAACAGTGCAGTAGTGATAGGTGTTCCAAGTAATTCAAAGAAGGAGGGATTTCTCATGAGTCCAATGAGTTTAATAACGAAGTAGCCTGACACATGTTTCGAGTCATCACCGACTCTTCATCTGAGGCTGAAAGTTTCAAGAGCTAACCTAACCAATTACGTTTATCATGGCCTGTGCCAGATGCACTCTCTCACTGCTTCACAATTGCGGAACTCTGTGCAATGCTGCTGAACTGAATGTTCAGCAGCATTGCACAGAGTTCCGCAATGACACGTGTTAGGCTACTTTATTAAACTCATTAGACTCATGAGAAATCCCTCCTTCTTTGAATTACTTGGAACACCTATCACTATTGCACTGTTCAGCGCAGTGAGACTGAGAACTGTCTGTGTTCATTTAGGCTTTATTTGGTGGGAGTGATCCGATCGCTGCCCGAACCTCGTCTTCTGTGATCGCCCCCTCCGGGGCTTCTCGATGGCTCTGACCCAGTCTTATTAGCTGGCAAGAACCTAGAAAGGCCTTTTGGAGGTCACTGTCAGGCAATTCGGTGGTGTATACAGGGGTGTAGAACTGGGTGAACGCCTACAGATCTCCTGTGTTTGTGTATCTCCCCCGCCGTTTGAATGCAGCAAATCACACCCGCTGCTTCCCTTTTTTTGACCTGCCTGGCCAAGAGCTGGCCCTGTTAGCATGGAGGTAGAATTTCTGCCTCAAATATAGAAGTGATTTTTCTATCTGCTTCGTTAGCAAGGTGTTGATTTGCCTTTTAAGGTGCCTATACTCTTTCCTGATCGCTGCCCCTTTGTCAGTTTCCATTCTCTCCATTAGCCCTTTTAAGTGCCGTCCTTAATCTGTCTGGAGGGCCCTTCCTGCTTGGCCGTATTGCCTGTTTTGCTATGAGCAACCCCTGCATGGTTGCCTTAATGCCATCCCACACCACTGATTCCTGCACCTGCGGTGTCTTATTTTCTGCGTAAAAGTCGCAGATAGCTTCGCGTAGCTCACTACATATTACCGTGTCTCTGAGCAAGTGGCAGGGGAACTGCCATTTCCAGAGCCTCGACCCCCACCCCTTTTCCCAATTGATTTCTAGCTGCAGTGCGGCATGGTCGGATAGTGCGATAGGCTCCACCTCTATGTTACGTATTTGGCCGAGCAGTGTCACACAGACCCAAATGTAGTCAATTCTTGAGAACGATCTGTGCACGTGGGAGAAGTAAGTGTACCCCTTGGAGCCTCCTTTTAGTTCATGTCCCTGTCCATACTAGCCTGCAGCTTATGCCAATCTAGCAATATTTAAGTCCTAGGAGTATGGTAATATTTTTTATTTGTTTATTTTTATTTATTTAGCTGAATTGAATCAACCTTTCAACAGTATGGTGATATTGATTGATTGATTGATATTTTATTTCTATCGCGCTCGTGTTTCAGAGCGCGACAAGACAAGGGAGGCCGAAACAAAAATATGGTCAATACATGATTGAATACTTTCTCTTGACCATGTATAAATATTTGAAACATTCTCACATATCTCATGCAGAAAAAGACCCAGACTCCAGGTTTAAAAAAAGTCACACCATGTGCTACCCCAAAACCTAGACAAGGAATTCATGGTTTTTGGACATCAATTTAGGAATATTCAAGACTTTAGCAGCACATATCGACTTGAAGTTACCCCAAACTAAAATATTGGCCTTGTGTCCATTCCCTAACCAAGTCTCCATAACATTGCTCAATATACATTAAAATTCACTGAGTTGGCCTTTTACAATTCCAGTAAACGTTTATTAATAATAACTCTAGTTTGGTCTCTTGTAACTGTAATCCCAAAGTAAGAATTCAAGGGGTAAGATTGTCTATAATTCTGACACGAGCATTGATCCTAAGATCAACAGCTATTGCCAGGCTTCCACTGGGTCTCCCCTAACAACCCTAAACTGCATTTTGAGAAAACACCTTGTATACATTCAAGGATAACTCAGAAGAAAGCATGGTCTCTTGGAGCATATAGATATCATAGTCCCACACAGAAGAACTGTAATTAGCCAACTCCGAAAGATTTTTCTATACACAACAGTTCCAAGATATAAATCTTAAGAGGGAAATGTTAAAGACTAGGCTGGCGCTCTTTGGGCAAAAAGTTCTTACAGATCACCTCTAGGAGCCAAGACCAGTCAGTCGATGTATTATTCATTTGTGAAGGACTGCCAATAGGAGTTACAATCGAAGTAACCAGCAAATCGTTACAAATATGTGTTCATTCCTTCAGAGATACGAATTTGGTTCGTTCATCTTCATCATCCAAGAATTTGTTGAATTTCTTTACTATTTTTTAAATGAACTATATCAAATCCCATAGATCTAATGGTGTCCAATTGGTCCCATACCAGTTTAGCATCTAAATGAGAATAAAAATATGCTACTAATCTGTTGTGTCCTGAGCCGGGGATTGACATAATCAATATCTGCCGAGAGTAAAGCTTGCAACGCTGGAATCTCAGCAAATATTGTGAGTAACTTGCAACGATTCAGTGGCAGACTGCCATTGATTTGGATTATATTTTCAAGGCCTACAATACAAGAGTCAAAATCTATTGTTTCTCTAGCTTGTAAAGATGTTGTTTTCCCTGAGTGGATCACATCTTGAGTCGAATTTACAATTGAAGAATTATTGGACGGATTCTCCAAAATTCCGATTACAAATGTCAAAAGCAGTCAAAGTCACATTTCAAGAAAGATTTATTTCATTCTCCTCAGACTGAACTACACTAGTTGAAGAAATTTCTGGTGATAGGTTAGCTGAAATAGTTACCAGAGTAGCCTTATTTGTAGTAATAAATCTTGTTATTTTAAATTGCAAAGATTTGCCAGACTTTTTGTTTTGGGATTTCTTAGCCCTAGTAACAGGAGCAGCGGGAGGTGTAGGAGGGTCTTCTTCCATATTAGTTCTTGAACTGGAAATGTTTAGGTCAATTATTTCTGGATTTGTAAGAAGCAACCTTAATCATTTTCTAGAAGATTTCCTTCTGGTATCCCTTTCTATTTGGGAGATTCTTGGTTTTTGGTTGCTTTATGTCTAGAGATCTATTCTTTTTCTCCTGCAATTTCAGTTGTATAATATCACTGTCAAGGGTGTCTATATGACTTGCTTGTAAAATTGGGATATTATCTTGTAACTCATCACCCTGTGTCACAAACAGTACACGTGAGGCACTCATTCGTGTTGCATCTAAATTAGTTTGTGAATTTGTATAACTTATGACTTGGTTCATAGCATCATCGGCTGTGGTATACAATACCAAGACCTTAGATGGTTTTTCACAAATATGTTTAGTAGTAGTAGAAATATTCTCCTTCTCGAGTCTTTCAATTATTGTGTTTAAAAGCCTGGTCTTAACATTGTAATATAATCTTAAAACAGATTCAAGTACTAAGTGGAGTGCAGCTACTGAAGGAGGACCAAGGATATTCACATTAGAAAGAGAATCCATCCTCATATTTGGAAATCCATTCGTGGTTGTAGTAAATTCCATGTGAGAATTGGACTGAGGTTGTACAGATTGATTCAACTGCAAGCAGGTTTTCACACATTTCTTGCCATATACGAATAACGGATGCATCGAACACTGTAGGGCCCGATAAATGCACATATAGAGCATTAGAAACAGTTTCTGCAGTCTCTATAGCAGTCAGCTGGATGTTTCCCCCCGATAGTCAGAAGGGGCCTTGCGGGAGCCAATTGAAACCTGTTTATGACTTTGCTTGTCAGCTGGTGGTGCTTCATTAGAAGCAGTGATGGAAATGGCAACCCCAGGATTTTCCATACAGAGAAAATCCTCCACAGCACCCATTAGAGGAGCATATGCGGAAGCTTAGTCAGTCGGCATTGGCCAGAGAGGAGGCACTTCATAGGTTATATTTTGATTACGTTGTGGTGAGCATAAGGGAGGCCAATGATTTGTGCTAACAGCAACAAAGCAGAATTTTAAAAAACAAATGTGAGAGCATAGAATTAAGCTCTCTAATCAAAACCTGTAATGGGGGCGTGGCCTGCAGTGCCACCGATGAGGCTGCTCCACTGATGTCCTCCGTGCAAAGCCCGCTCTAATAACAGTTATACTATTATCGCGCGCACCGAGAAGTGCCCGGAAGTGCTTGTTCGCCTGGGGAGAATACCACTGCAGCGGCAGCTCCAGACTGTTGGACTTTCATGAACCTTTTTTTTGTATTTAAGGATCAAGCCCCGCCCACCCGCTCCCAGAATTCTTGAAGAAGGCAGGGCTGCGCGCAGCGCACCGAGAAGTGCCCGAAAGTGCCTGTTGGGATGGGGAGAATACCACTGCAGCGGCAGCTTCAGACTGTTGGACTTTCATGAACCTTTTTCTTTTTTGTATTTAAGGGTGAGCCTTTATAGATATATTGACATAAACCAAGCTCATAGTATCTTCAGAAGTATATACAAACCTTATAAACTACATATCAGTATCTATAACCCTTATTTTTGTACCGTAGATCAAGCCCCGCCCACCCGCTCCCAGAATTCTTTAAGAAGGCAGGGCTGTAGGCACCTGCGCGTGCGCACCGAGAAGTGCGCACCGAGAAGTGCCCGGAAGTGCCTGTTCACCTGTTAGCCGGGAGCAGGGGGCAAGGGAGGCAGGAATCCCTCAACCGATAGATCTCTGTCACGGAGAGGGGAAGGAACCTCTTATAAGTAATGTGACACTGAATAGAGGTAGAGCCTTGATCTGCCGTATTCAGTGTGTGAGCAATGTGAGAAATAAGAGGGAAAGTGAAAACCGTGAATAAGGTAGGCGGCCAAGAAACAACTGTGAGTACTCCGTGTTACACTGTACGTGCACCCTGTAGTTTAATTATCTTTCCAGCGCGGTGTGTATAAAGGGCAGCAGCACATTGATGATGTTAATTACAACACAAGGGCAAGATACAAGACTTCTTATATGAGGGTCGTAAAAGCAGAAACAGCGATATCTGGGAAAAACGAAGTGTGATTTAGGCGTACACCCAGGGGGGAGGTGGCGCAATCCTTACAAATGAATAGCAAACTTGTGATTCACAGACAAGGAGAAAGGGGTAAGGGCAATTAACAAAGGTGCTGATACTGAGCGACTGTCACGTTTCCACTAAATGAGTAAAGAAATCAAAAGAAAAAAGTGGAGTAAGGAAATAGCTGTGCATAAAGGTAAAGGGAACACCGTACTAAGAGTATGGTGGGAACCTTAAGGAGAGGTAAGAGACCAACGCATGATGACAAAAAAAAACCTGAGAAACGGAATACACTAATTGCAAGTGGTAGCTTTGTATTTGCACACAGAAACTTCTCCCAAGAGGTAAATCGACACTCTACTGAAATGAACACAGGAGACACTAAGGGTCCGTCGGGGGCGGTGGGGCTAGATAAATGGGAATTGAGTGGACTAGAATTCCCTCCTCTCCCAAATGCATCAGGAAATAGGGTAAAGGACCCCACAGAACCACTTAATCTAGAGCACACTGAAGAACACCCGCAGAAAAGTATTTTCTCAGTATGCAAGAAATACCAGTGCGGCCATCAGCCCTAAACATGGAGGATACTATTCCCACCATACCTCAGTCTGACAATTCCCTATTGGCCCCGGTAGTGTCAGCTGAGCTGGATAAAAGGGTTAGGCTTTCAAGGTGCCCCTCAACCCCAGTAAGAGCAAGGGGAGGGGGACTCGAAAATGTATATTTACACAAACCAATTACCTCTGAGGTGTAACGCTCACCTGACTCCCACGGAGGCGCTGATCTGGTCTGGGTTGCTGTGGCCTCTTCTAGGGTGATGCGCAGAACTCGGAAGACCGACTGGACAGGACCCCCGAATCTTGCTTGTCTAATCCGCAGGAGAATCCTTCTGCAGATGGAGAAAGGGGTTAGCTATCTACGGAGTGACGCTTTGGCTTCCCACCTCCCAGTTCACTCTCCGTTGGCCACCTCCTAAAATTCCCCCCGCTAAGTCTCACCGTAGGTTTTGAAAGGATGAACTCTCCATCCTGCTTCTGGTGCAGGGGTGCGTGTATATCCAGTTACTTCACTGGTTAGCTGGAAACGTGAGGTTCAAGTTCACTTGACTTTCCAGGCAAGCGCCGTGAGTATGTAGTTCGTAAAAGTTCAAGAAAATGATCTCCCTTTCATCTGTCTTCGAAATCTGAAGTCCGTTCCTTATTACAGAAACTGCGGGAGTTTTAGGAGTGAAGAATGGAATCGCCGGAAATAACTCTGGTGGATAAGAGGTAAGATGATTCCTTGAAAATGTCTTTTAAATACATCCAGTAATGCTTTGTCTTTTTTCCCCTTAGGGGCCGGGATACGGTAACTGCCCAAGAAGCAGCGCCGACCCGAGATGCTGACAGGACCCGCCTAGTACAGACAGGTAAGTATTAAAGATGGAACCCAGGTTTCATCATAACGATCCTGCTGCTCACCTTTTGTCTTTCTTCTTCCCCTAGGTGCAGGTATGCGGTGGACCATGCATAGGGTCGCGATGAAGAATGAAGATGTTTCGTGGACAGGTGAGTGAGCGCGGCGCTGCAACGAGCGACGCGAAGCGTTTAAAATAAACTCTTCTTCTTCAGGTAGCCGGCGTGACGACTCCGGACACAGGTAAGCAACTGGCAATGTTCTTGTTCTCACCTTCTCTCTTCTCTCCTCTCCTTCTAGGTGTTCCAGGATCTAATCGGGTGTGGCTGGAGCCGGGATGCAGGAGCTGACACGGTGAGCGTCCAGCTGCTAGGAGCAGAACAACGCGAAGCGTGAGCTGCTGTCTGGGCGTGGCTTAAATAGCCTCCAAAGAAGTCCCAGGTATGTATCCTTCCCTGACCACGCCCGAGTGGCAAAATAGTCCCAAAGGTAAAGTAGTCCCATTCAGGCCTCAAGGAGGCCTGGATGTTGCAGCATGGTCTGCATCAGGTAAGTTTACACAAAATCACTCTTTACATAAGTTCACTTGTTATGAGCCTGGCGCCTATGGCGCCAGGACTTATGTCCAATATGAGCCTGGCGCCCCCCCGAGAACATGATGTCTGCTTCCGGGGACGCTGGATCCGATCTGGCTCCTTGGGGGTAGGCATCATGACATGAGGAGAGATCAGGAAGTAATGAGGTGCGTGATATACCTCAAGAACTCTTCCCTTATGAGAACAATATGGGGAAAATGAAAGGTCTGTTTGGGGTGGAGGTAATGGGAGACATAAAGACAGATCCACACAAATGCTCCAGTCCCTCCACCCCCGACTTACCTCCGAGTCATGAACATGAGGCATCCAAGATAAATCACCCTAGTGAGGAACTTAATGCTGAAGAAATTGTGTCTTCCCTGAGTCCTTTCCGGTCCTAACCAGGATTTTGAACCTTCTGGACAAGGGCCATGAAAGGACTCATGGGGAGATACAGGAACTAAGATTTATGATTCTAGAAAGTACAAAAAAACTAAGTAGACTGGAAGGGTTCATACATGCATTAGATATGTGTAAAAAAGATACAATGACAAAACTACATAAGGAAATTAAGACGATGTATACTAAAGGCACTCAAACAGCGACCGAACAAATAGAGCAAAAGGACGCTGTAGTAAACAGAAACAGAAATTTCTCGCCTTCAAAAGGACAGTCCTACGGGGATATTTTACCACGTGGGACAGAAAGGAAGGAAAAGATAGACTGGGAGGAGGCGAAGGAATTAAAGAAACTGATAATAATAAATTCAGAGAAGATCAAAAGTGTGGAAATTCAAAGGGCAAGGGAGACTACAAAAATAAATAGTAAGTCAGCAAACACCTCAGAACAGAGTACAGGGAGTAAGTCGGATAGTCCATCAGCATTACTGGAGGTGATTGAGGAGGAGGCTATCCAAAAGCAGGTACAGAAGCAGGAACAGGGGGGAGGCCCTATTCAGGAAGAAGAGGCTCCTTTCGAATATTATATAACGCACAGAGAAAAGAAAATGCGAGCAAGGGCCTTTAAAAGAAGAGCTAAGAGCGAGAAGGTGGGAAATACAGTGTTGAACAAAAAAAAAATAATCGAAAAATCAGCCCTCTCCTAAAATGAAAAACACCAACATAAACATCAAAGATATCTGTAGCTTATCAGGGGAGGGAGGAATACTGGATTTCACTCAGCTAAATGAAGAAAGTAAGGAAGCTCTGGAGCAGAAGGATGTTCCGAGTTGCCAGGAACAGGGGAGGGAGGGGAACACAGACCCAATAGTAGAGAAAGTAAATGATGTATATGATAAGGAATACGAAGAAGCTAAGAACACCCTCCCCGAAGCTATGAATCATAAGGGCGGGAAAGCCAACATATCTAAAAAAAAAAAAAAAAAAAAAAGATCTTAATAAACAGAACGTAAATAAATTAGAAGGATCCAAGGAGGTAAGGAGTATTCAACAGTTTTTCAGCTTCAAACCCAAAGAAAAGACAATAATAGATAGGGTCATTGAATTGGGGGACTCAAATGAAGACAATAAGACCCCCCAAAAGGCTGGAGACAGCACCAATGTTCCAGCCACACCCACACTTCAAGAGGGGAGGGAACCAGCGGGTGGGAAAGGTACAGGGGACAGGGAATTCAGTGAGCCAAATGTGATTCCCAGTGAAGACATAAAAAAACTGGTCCAAGAAGCGCTCCTTAAACTCCTTCAACACTCCTCAAAGCATGGACCCCCATTACCGTTGTTCGATTGTAAAGTGTATGAGGGAGCTCAGAAGGCGGCTTCCCATAATGAGGCAGTGGATACAACTAAAGAGCAAATTCCACAGAGAGTGAATCATCAAATGAATGAAGACTGTATCAATACACAGGTGATAAAACTAAAACATGGGCCTGATCCAGCTAATTTACAGGTTAATATGATGGATAGGAGAGAGGAAGGAAACGGAGGTGGACCTGAGGTAAATCAAACCTACAATGAGGCTAAGGGATTTGAAGAGAGGATGAGAGAGAAGTACGAACTGTGAAACACAGATAAGGTATATGAACAAGGTAGAGGCCACACACGAGAGAAGGAGGGGAAGAGCGACTCCATGGGAGTAGATAGTAGGGAGAGGGGTAATGGTGGTAACTCTAACGTGGAGGGGCAAGATCAAATGTTCTATAAAGCATGGATGGAAGATAGAAGGGAATGGATGGAGCCGAAACTAGTGTCATACTGAACTTCATGTTAACAATAGGAAGTCCCCCGGCTTTAAATCGAGGGCGGATCCACTCTTTGTTTAACGAGATACCTCACCTTTCACCTAATCTCCTCAAGCAACATCAAGCTTATTGATTATATAAATCCGACAAGGTATGATTGTGTAAGGATAGTGTTCCACTCCAGAGCAACATATGAACTTGTTCTTGCGGAAGGAGTAGCACTGCAAAGATTCGGATACAAGATTGAAAACTACAGTTAGGGTCTGGTGAAACAACAGAGAGGTGATCGAGTTGGGAACCACAGAGACACATATGGGAGTAATTACATGCAAGGTGGGGGAAGTACAAATAAACAGATACATACAAACGAGGCGGAGCTCAGATGGCTGACATTGACTCTAAGAGAATCAATCTATAAGATCCAGTGCATGAAAGACATCCCTTAGAGCACTCCAAAGCCCACCTTTTTATCATGGAACGCTAGGGGATCACAAGCCCTAATGTACTCACTTACCACTTGCTCAATGCTTGCGCGATTTTCGTTTCTGTGCATCCAAGAAACGTGGGCCGTGACTTTGATATCATTGGATGTCTTCACAGTTTTTCAGGAACCTGCAATAAAAACATCTAAGGGGAGACCGTCGGGGGGCCTTCTTATTGCAATTAAGAACAATATGCAGTTCACAACTTTAAAGAATGTTCCTATCAATAACGGGTGCATAGCTGTTCTTGTAAAATTAGGACAGAAGGAACCATTGATGCACTTGTTAATTATAAACATATACTGGTGGCCGGATTGGGTTTTTAAGGAAAATATTGAGTCGATAGTCATCCAGGAATGCCAGTATATGAGTAATGAACTGTACGTTATTATGTGTGGTGACTAACTCCAAAATCTGTTTGGAAGAAGGTGTTAGTGAATGCAGGGCAGGCCGACTGCCTAACGAAAGGGGTGATAGCCGGAAATGTTATCAAGGGGACATATGGGCGCAATTCCTTGGCGGCTGGGGGATGCAATGTGTAAATGATTTAGTGGAAGATTCCATGGAAAAATCAACTTGGTAGAATGGAAAGTGGCACTCTAATATTGATTACATTTTTGTGTGTGCCAAGACCTTCAATCTCGTACAAGAGTTTAGCCTGATATACACTCAGGAGAGCGATCATAAAATATTAAAGATTATATTATTGGTAGACCTGGATCGGGGCGAGGAGCAAAACTATAGACCGATGCTATCAGTAAATTCCTCACTAAATAGAATCTCTTGGCATAGCACGAACATTGAGAAAGTCAATGTGCTTTTCCAGGCGGATTTCCAAAAGAATGATTACGACAAAAAAAAAGATGTATGCACACGATTCTTTTGTGAACTACATAGAGTCAGTAATTAGAGGAATACCCGCAATAAAGAAAAACCCTTTAAGCAGAGAGATGCATAAGCATGTATTCTGTGAAGAAATGAAAACTCTTAAGAAGGATAGGAACCAAGAAATTCGAGCCCTTCACAAACATTGTAAACATTCTGCTATAGAGTCAGAATTACGTGAAATTAATATGACAAAGAATAAATGGAAGAGAAAAGCAAGATGTCTACGTGCAAAGCTCTATCAGGGGGATGCAGAGAATATGTTATTATCTTTGCGAGATGCTAATACACAAAGATTTTGGGCTTTGGTTAATAAGGGGGGGGGCACGAGCAAACTAAAGCCCAAACAGTATGCATCAAGTCTGAAACATGGGAAGGTCATTTTGGTAAACTATATAGCCCCTCGATCTTGAACTGGAGTCCTCCGACAGATATTATAAATGCTGCATGGAATATCCCAATTTGTGTAAAAGATATCGAAAGTATTACTGAGAAAAGCCCCCCTTCTAGAGCTCCAGGTCCCAATCTGCTCTGCAACAGGGTTATGAAGGGGAATGCAAATCTATGGGCCAAGGTTTTATTTCTTTTATTTAAAGACATTCTTAACACGAAAATTATCGCCACGAGTTGGAGAATTTCATACGTCGTACCGATTTACAAGAAAGGGGACAGGTCATTTCCAAGTGGTTACAGACCAATAGCCCTTCTGGACGTTGAGTCCAAACTTTTTGCAGGTCTTGTTTTAGAGCACATTCGGAGCTGGATGGACATATTTAACATCTTGTCACCCAACCAGTTTGGGTTTAGAAAGAATGTGGGTACAGATGCAGGAGGTCTACTAATTAACATTCTGCAACAATGTGCGTGGACTCCAGGAAATCTTCCTATTTACGTGGCGTCAATTGACATAACGTCTGCTTTTGTTTTAGTGGACAGATCAATTTTGTGGACTAAATTGGCTAATTTAGGAATGCCATCGTCCCTGCTGTCAATTGTATATAATATGCATGAAGACTCAAGAATAAAAGTACGACTCAGTGCAGAGGGGATATTATCACAAGAAATTAGGGTAAAAAATGGCTTACGGCAAGGTTGTATATACGCAACGACCATATTCAATTTATAGTTTTCGTATGTTGGAGGGAGCCTAAAAAACCTTATTGTAAATTCACCAAAAGTTGAAGGCACAAAGATACACTGGACAGCATATGCAGACGATGGGACTTTATATGACCATACACCTATAGGCCTTCAGCGGCTTCTAACTGCTTTTAAAGAATACATCCACACAAATGCTTTAAAAATTAATTACAGTAAAACAGTGATTTTATGCCTGACTCACAAGAAAAAGCTAAAAAAAATGCTACTGGTTCCTGAATCATGAGAAACTGCCCACATGTATGGCTATAAGATACTTAGGATATCCTGTGTTTGGAGACAGAAAAAAAGCAAATTTTCGCCTGATGATAGCACAACTACGTAAAATTGATTAAAAATATGGCAAATTCTCATTACTTCCATGTATACGTTTGTATAAAAACAGAATAGTGGCTCAACTATGTTACGGTTTAGAATTAGCGCCACTGTGGTGCCGGGAGGAAGCAACCATACATGAGTCTAAAGTGGTAAAATCGACTGTGAGATGTCTGCCCAAATGTGTGCCTCTGGCGACGATTCGTTATGAGCTTGGACTGCATTCAATTAGAAGTGTTATAGAATGGCAGAGAATATCACTATATAGGAAACGGTTAACCAGCAATGAAACAACATTATATGACATCATGGGTAAGGGGGTCAGGAGTGGCTCTCCGACATCAAAATATCTTAGGGACATGATGGAGGAAGCAAATGCAGCCTTGGATAAATTGGGGGTTCCACAAGATTTGCTCTTTACGAATCCAATGAAAGTTAAAAAACTATTGCTCCATTTTGATTGGAATCTTACTGTCTACGAGGTTACGAAGTCTAAATTATATAACCACATTGTATTCGACTGTAAAAAGATGGGGGAGCCTGAATCATATTTTATTAAATTCCCTGATAGGGAATGGAGACAGGAATTCATGAGATTTACTTGCTATAAGTACTAGTACTGTGTGATATTTCAAGGAATTGGGAGTATTGTTGATGCTTCTTGAGGTGATGAAATCATATGTGGGATAACGCAATTTTATATGTATATATGTATTTTGGAATTTCTGCCATTTTTATGGTATATTTGAAAGAAAATGTGTTTTTTTGTAAAAGTTACTATGTAACTATAAACAAATAAAAAGAATGTAAAAAATAAGTTATAATACGGTTCCAGCTTGTGAAACCTCCCAGATGAGGGACTGCTGAGGTCCGGAATGCCTGGGGCGCAGATGGAAGCAGTTTGATCCATCAGCAAGCTCCTGCTCGCCTGTCCGCAGCAGACTTTCACTGCGCCCAGCCTCGGCAAGCCCCAAGATGGCAGACTCACGTACTAAGAAGGGAGAAGGAACAGACCTGAGCCCGGTCGCCACAGCCTAGCCTGGAGGGGCCCCCGTTTCCAGCAATCGAGCCGCCTGTCACTGAGGCTGCTCCGGAACGCTCACCACATCAGCTGCTGTCCCCCGAAGGGGGGCGGGAGGCTCTGTGGCTCCGGCTCTGGAGCAGAGGCTCTGCGAGTGTGGGGACTGTTGGCCTGCCTTGGCGCACGGCCCACCACCAGCCACACACCTCCCACTCAGCGCCACCAACACTGTGGGGCCTCGGCGCAGGCTTTTGGGTGGTTGCCGGAGTCCAGGCAAGCCCAAAGGTGTTGCGAGCACGGAGAGAGCCTCCCTCCCCCCTGCGACTCACGGCACATAGACACAGAGAGGTTGGCTTTGAAACGTCCAGGAGCCTGCTGCCCGGAACTTGCTTCAAGGCCCTGGCGTTGGAACTATCGCTTTGCCAGATGACCACTTCCTCCTCAGACATCCTGCATCAGCTTGCAGTCAACGTGAAACCCACACTGCCTTATTAACTGGAGCCATTTCGTCGCAAGATCCTCACACGCCACAACTGATCGAGGGGGAACGGGAGGCACTTAATGCCTACACAGAGGTATGGACCTGGCAACACAAGCACTCTAAACATTAAAGGCTTACTGGGGCACTTAACTAGTTTCTCCTGATCACCCAGCTCTTCGCTCATTCAGCACTTGTGAACGCAAAGGAGGTGTCTGTCCCCTTTAAAATCCCCTGCCCAGCTTGCTCTGCTGTCACCAGCAAGCAAGTCCGCTCCTGCCCAAGCCACCCGCCAGGCCAACACAGCGGCTGCCCCTGTGGGCCTAAATCCGGACGCGGGGACCCACTTAGGGGGTTCTCTGTGCCTAGAACAGAGGGGGATCACGACTGGCCTGGGTCCAGTGCTCTTACAAAGACTAAGGGACACGTTCCCACATTTCCTTCCAGCTATCAAACAACAGTCCTCCCTCTACCTTAAAGGGCCAGCAGCCCTACCACGACCAATAAGACACTACATCCCTTGAGTGGCAGTGAATTGGAGCAAAGACATCAGCACTTGCCCCAACTTTGCCCTAAGCTGATTGCAGGGGACCCAGTCTGAGAGGCGACCCGACCTTGCACACAGAGACATCCTCACCTGCTCCCTCTTACCACTTCTCAAGGAACGCAAGGAAGGGCATCCCAAGCTCCAGTAGCGATGGCCAAACACCTTAAGCCCGCGAAAAGTGCGGACATCACCCCCATGCTGCTCCCGTCCGACAGGGGGGAAAAGACAAACGCCGAAATCGCTGCCACAATCCTCCTCGGAAGGGGCTGGTCAGCTGGCAACTAAAGGCGACATACAAGCCTTTATCCTAGACATCAAAAATGAATTCTGATCATGCATGACAGAACTTACCACCAAACTGGAACAGACCGAGCAGAGAGTCGTGGAGGTGGAACAAAGGATAGGGGAAGTGGAAGACTTGAAGAGCATTCGGCAACCCTCCTGCAAATACAACACACAATCCAGTCCCTACTAAATAAAAACGAGATCCTGGAACACAAGCAAGAAGATCTTGAAAATAGAGCCCGACTGTCATTCCCCCACCTTCATCCACACGTTCCATGGACACATCTCATAATCCAGCCCCCACTATCACCACCAAAATACATGCCAGGACATACTCTCCCCTGCAGGCCTACCGGCAAGGAATGGGACAAGGTCAGCAACGCCGGTTCTTGCCATCTCAGCGTTGGTTTCCATTCCGGCGTTGGCAGTTGCCATGGAGACGCGCCACGGGCATTCTACAACGTCTCCGTTGCCGGCACCTGAGAGCTCCTCCTTCAGCACGTTCGATCACGTGACGGATGATGAGTCACGTGATCATTAGTCAGCGTTCAAAAGGGACGCGCTGACTGCCCTTCAGCGCTTCACAGCTGATCCTGTTGGGCGCATTACGGATTACAGACTACTACCACTGACCTCGGATTGATCTTGGACTCTGATTTGGCTTCTTCCTTCACGGTACCTTTGTTTGGAACTATTTTCTCCTGGATTCGACCACATTTCCGTCCCTGGATTGCTATTGGATTGCCCTTTTGTTATGAACTTTGTTCTTGGATTACGCACTTTTCAACTGATTGACTTACGTTTTCTGGCTTCTACATAAGGTGGTGATTTCATTCCTACTAAGTGCTTTACCAAACTGTCATCTGGTCGTCACCCTTGCCGGCTGCCTCCGACAAACATCCTTACACTATTATTAAGTCCCGACCAACTCCTAAGGGTAAGCCCTCTTGTAGACATATTACATATTCATATACAAGTCTGGGGTTCTGTGTTTATGACCTAACTTCGTGTTTGCCTTACAGTGGTCATAGGGGGCATCTTCCGGCATTCCTGTTTCTGGCTGACGAAAATCCACCACCTGTGGCCTCAAGGACCGCCCGGGCAGTAATTTCTTGTTTGCTCGAGTGGTACTTGGGGCCGGAGGTTTCATCGGCTACACGACCATCAAGTCTTGACACAGACGGAACAATGTACGTATTTGGGGGATCTCCTCCTCGGCCCTGGACCGTAACCTGGCGGAGTATGTAGGAGACCTCTTTCAATCCCTTCTGCCGCAGCTGGATATATCCCAACTCATTCTGGATCGTACCCACAGATTCTAACCCCGACAGGGAGTGGATTCCTACCCCCCCCTCAGATGTCATAACCCAGGTTCACTTTTACACGACCGAAGAAGCAATTATGGCGATAAGTCGCTCCCAAGATGACCTAACTTTTCAAGGGGGCCCCCCCCCTTCAAATTTTCCAGGATTTAGCAATGGCAACGATTCAGAGACAGAGAGCGCTGAGGCCCTTAACCCTTTTTCTTCGAGACCAACACGTCCGATATCAGTGGTTATTCCCTACCGCTCTCCAGTTCTCCTACAAAGGGGTTTCCCGGACGATCGTGCACCTGGAGGATGCAGACTCAATCCTGCGCCCCAATTATCCTGGCAAGCAAGATGGGGCCTCGCCTGATCTGCGCCAACAGATGGTTCAGTGGAACTCCCCCGAAACCGAGGCGCACGGCCTGGACTAAGGTCCAGAAAGGGTGGAATGCGAGGTGAGCCCCTGCTACATGCCAACGGACTAAAGAACAAAAGGCAACCACTGCCCTTACCACCGGCGCTCCCGGACCGGTGCGCCTCATTTGGCCAGAGGGGTAATCATCAACTCGCTAGGGGACACATAAGAATTGCCTACATGATGCGGGCTTCGCACGGCTAATGCCAGACTCCGAGGTGGATGTCACCTGAATTTCCTTGGAATGAATTACAGACAGTTCTAGCCCAATTGGCTAAGGTATATGCCGACGAAGAAAACTCGGCTTCCCACAAATGTATTGTTAAGGCTCCCCGTTGGAGGCTTATGCTAAAACCCTGGTTGAACTTCGAAGACAGGATAACAAAACTCCTGAATGGTGACTGAATCACATCCAGTCCAGACCCCGCATCCCGCCAATACTGACATCCCGGGGACACCCCCGCCACATCAGAAACGAACACTCTTTTTGCTGAATATCAAAGGTCTGAACTCCCCCTCCAAACGGAAATCAGCGCTGAAACGACTTCAAGACATGGAAAGCTCGCTGTCTTCCTCCAGGAAACCCACCTGTTGCTCGCAGACTTTACTCGGTTTCACAATACAAATTTCCCACTCCAATACATCGACTCTAATGGAACCAAAAAAGGGGGCACTGTCATCCTCTTCGCCAGACATGTGCGGCCGCAAATATCGGAGACCTTACTGTGCCCGTAGGGGCGCTAATCAGCAATCAAGGGCCTCATATTTGGACAACTTTACTCCCTAGTATTGGTTTACGCCCCCCACAAAGGTCAGGAAGCATTCTACGAAGCTCTGGGCGAAACCCTCCTCCCTTTTGTC
The DNA here is from genome assembly GCF_040938575.1 of Ambystoma mexicanum. Taxonomy (NCBI): domain Eukaryota; kingdom Metazoa; phylum Chordata; class Amphibia; order Caudata; family Ambystomatidae; genus Ambystoma; species Ambystoma mexicanum. The sequence continues at coordinate 725,125,498 of NC_090929.1, forward strand.
AAAGGCCAAACCATCATAGTAGGGGACTTCAATGGGGTCCCAGACCCTACTCAGGACAGGTTGCATGCCCCAGCCCCACGAGACTTTAAGCTTGCCACAAGCCTCCTTCAACTGTTTCGAACCCTTGGTGTGGTGGACACATGGAGAGTGCTTCAGCCTAGCGAAAGGGACTTCTCTTTCTTGTCTCACGCGCAAAGGACCTTCTCCCGAATCGATCTTTTGCTGGCCTCCGCGCAAATCCTAGCTGTTGTTGACAATATGACCATAGGAACGAAAGACGCACCAAGCCCACGACCCTGATCCAACTTCCCAATGCCGTTGGAACCTACATGACCCCATGTTGAATGAAATGCTGTTAAGGGACTCCGTAACCACAGTGATCAAAAACATTTTCCAAGAGAATCTGCCCGAAGACACCTCCCCGGGCAGCACATCGGACGCTATGAAAGCGGTGGTAAGGGGGGGAGCTAATTGCACATGGGGCGGCATACCATAGAGCCAAACGAATCACCCAAATTAATCTTGAAGAAGAGGTGCAGAAAGCGGAAGATAATCATAAACGCAAAGGCTGGTCACAACCACAGGTGAGGAGGTCGAAACAGCCATTAAGTCCCTCAAACCTAGAGCTCCAGGCCCGGACGGGTTTACAGCGAGATTTTATAAGGTATTCCGCCCCGAAATGATAGCCCTGTTAATAGCTCTCTTCAACTCGTTTAGTATTTCAGGATCAATCACTCCATCAATGCAAGAATCTATAGCCATCCTCTTGCTTAAACCTGGCAAAGACCCCAGAGAAAATGGTTCATACCGGCCCATCTCTTTGCTAAAAATACACACCAACATCTGCCCGAAAGTTTTAGCAAATAGCCTAGCAAAGGTCCTACCCACCTTAATAGATCCAGATCAAACGGGCTTTATAATGCATAGGTCTACTGGGGACAACATGCGTAGAGCCCTAAATCTTGTGGGCATTGCAACACAAGACTCTCATAAATTGGCACTATTGACTCTGGACGCTTCCAAAGTTTTGACAAAGTGGACTGAGCCTTCCTACAACTTACTCCGGAAGCCTTTTGCTTTGGCCCATGCTTTCAGAAACTCATCCTGGCAAATTACCAATCCCCCAAAACTCTTATTCGGGTCAACTGCAATCTCTCTGATCCAATCTCTTTAACCTGTGGAACCAGACAGGGTTGTCCCCTGCCCCCCCTCCAATTTGCTCTGGTAATGGAACCCTTTGCCCAGCAAGTTCGACTGGACCCAAACATTAAAGGCCTGCCTGTCAGCGCCTCTCAGCATAAAATTTCTCTCTATGCTGATGACATGCTGTTACCCATAACAGACATCCGCCCTTCACTAACGTCAGCCCTTAAAGAGCCCAGCAGATTTGGGTGGGTGGCAGGGTTTTCCATCAATTTTGAGAAATCTGCAGCCTTGGGGATAGGTCTGGAACGGGAGAACTTAGAGCCCCTATGCCCGATTAATGGAATGAGAAATCTATTCCCTACCTGCGGGTCCATATTCCAGCTCGCTCTAGAGACGTATACCTATTGAATTTCCCCCTGATCTTTAAGGAGCTAGAGAGGAATCCCGAGCGATGGACTCACAAGTGATCTCACTCATTGGGCGAATCACCGCCTGTAAAATGAACCTTCTTCTAGGATTCCTATATGCCTGCTCCTCCCTTCCCACCACGAACCCATTGACCCCCAACTCCTCCGCATACAGATGAAAATGCTTTGGTTTATCTGGAAGCGTAGGAAAGCAAGAATCCCTCAAAAAGCTATGACGGGCAACTCTAGACTGGGAGGTTTGGGGGTCCCCGACCTACCTAAATACCAGGTGGCATCACAACTGGCACATGTACAAGCGTGGGTCATGACCTCTAGACGCCCGAAATGGGGAGACCTAGAGCAATCCCGCTTCGCTTCCTCTCATACGTCCCGGCTACACTACACCGAACCTGGGTTGGGACCTTGGCCTCCACTAGTCACACTCAAAGCATGGGACTGGGCACTAAAACATGAGGGCATTCCACGCGGTCTGGGTCCTTCCTCTCCTATCTTCCATAACGCAGTCTTCTCTCCTGGCCACCAACCGCTGAACCTCAAAAACTGGATTGCGGGAGGACTAAAATCCCTGGGACACCTCTTCGAGAATAACCAACCCAGCTCCTTTGAACAATGCAAAGTGGCCTTCTGTCTAACGGAAAATGACCGGTTCTCGTATGCGCAACTCCGACACTGGTGCTCTCACCCCCAAAACCTCCAAGCAGCGACACAATCCCCATGCCCTCTTGAACTCACCCTGAAACATCTCCCGCCTCGGGGGAAAATCTCCACGCTTTACAAATTGTTGCAGGAGGACACGCTCACTACAAGAGCCTCATACATGGCGCAGCAGGAAACAAACCTAGGGCATCCTCTGGAAGACCAAACGTGGACGGACATATGGTCTAGAACCCACTCTTCCTCCTTTTGTGTCACTAATCAGGAATGTGCCTATAAACTGCTTCTGTGATGGTACTACCCCCCACTGCGCCTCCATCACTTTAACCGGTCCTTTGACCCACAATGCTGGTGCCTATGTGGCTAGCCAAGGACATACCTTCATATTTGGTTGTCGTGCCTGACAGTAAAAGCTTTCTGGGCCCAATGCATTTCTATCATAAAAGAGATCACCCAGGTGATAATCACCAGAGAATCAGAAGTCATCCTGCTAGGCGCTTCCGCACCAGGGGCATACCCGAGATCCAGGAAAATGGGCAAACGTCTTACACAACTCCATCCTATTGACTGGTAAAATTACTATAGCCCGCACCTGGAAGACTGACGAGGGCCCCTCGACGACTCTTTGGTGGATCAAACTTTGGGACATTCTGGTCGCAGAAAATGTTACGGCAGATAAGGTGGGCCTTTTACATCGATTTACAGATATCTGGCCCCCACTCTTAGACTATGATCAGAACTTCTCGGCGAGGACCCATAAACCCCCAGCGGCCAGACATACCTTACACTCGTACAATGAGCTACTGATGGACGTACCCGCTCTGCCGAGCCTGGAGGCAGACTGATCTGGAAGGAAGAGTGGGGGGTGGGAGAGGGGATAAAGCTTTGGGGTCCCCAGCTTATGCTCACTCACTCGGATTGGGGGTTATTATATGCTTTACGTACACCTGTATTGTCTTCATCTTTGCAGTCGGTTTAAAATAAACATGTTAAAAAAAAAACCTGTAATAGTGGTTAATGGTACTCAAACATTAAATGGTTGCTGACTTTCCTTGGCTGCCCGTGGTCCACCCGCGGACCACTACAGACCACGTAAACCCACTTCCGAGTGGCGCTCCGTACCGTAAAATGTTTTTAAAAAGAAAACCCTGTTCTTCCTCGCGTCTCATGACAGTTGCTCAGAGCCTTAATGAAATATCCGCATTCAGCGTCACTTGGCAATGAAGATGAAATGAAGCACTCGGACACACTCGAAATTAGATCAAACACTGCGTGAGCTGTATACTCTCCTGCAGCCACCGCAGACTACATATACCCACTTCCGCCTGCTGAATTATAAATATATATGTGCAAACATACAAAAAAGAATGTGCATATATGTATATAATGGTTTGAAAAGAATGAAAGTCCCAAGTTGCGCTGTAACCTTAATAATTCAATAGTAGTCTAAATGATAAACACAACTGAATATTTTAATGCATCAGTTAAATTCCCTGACAGTTCAAATTAATCCAAAGGTGATATTCTCCTTACTAGGTGTAACATAGGTGTGTTCAAATATATGAAACTCTGAACCCTGACACGTGTTTCCCTGCCTGCAATCTTCAGCGGTTCTTCAGGAGGTACAGTTCTCGATGTCACATAATTGATTCATTATATGTTCAACTCAATTGTCTGTTCAACTCAATTGATAAGATTCAAATGGATACAGAATATTTTGAGAACCTAGAAGTCAAGACAAAACAATATTGTAGGGCCACAATTTTTCTGTGTATTGTGCAAAACGATTATTCATGAAAAAGGTTATACTTACAAAATGTCACATGAATAATAGATGTTGATGTAACAGTGAATTCGCAAACAACTGCCCTGCAATATACCATAAAACAAGGCTCATGGTTATAGTGGTCTAATGGAGATAATGCTAGTAAATGAAAAAAGTTGTTCTAGCTCAGAATCATGTATATGAAAAGTGAAGAGCCCTCATAATGCACTTATCTTGATAATAAGGATATGGTGATGCGAAATGGTACGATTGCCATATTGAATTCATGGCGTTCAGCCGTTGTTTATATAACGCAATGACGTCATAGTGTAGACATGCGCGATGACGTCGTATGCATGCGTTTGGAAGCCATTTTCGAAATGGGACAGCGTCCTAGCCGATATAACTATAGTAAAAATATGTTATGCCCAATTGTATTTGAAATTACGAATTATGATGTTTACGCCCCTAGAAATAGTTTTGTTTTGAAAAATACATACATTATGTAAAACATTGTGGAAATGCAAATATAATACAAAACAAACCATAACTTCACCAAAATGACGAGGAACGCTGAACTTATAATAATTTAGATAATGTTTCAAGACTATCCTTGGTGAAAGGTACAATAACAAAAGGGGGTAAAGTTTCTGGTCGGAATTGAGGCCAGAATGGCACGTGTCCATGGTGCATATCAGTTTAGCTTCCTCTTTCCGCAAGATTTATTCCAAATTCTCCCCTCTTGCCGGAGGGCTGATTTTTAGAATTCCCAAAAATTGCAATGAATCCAGATTGTCTGCTTGGTGCTTAGCCTGGAAGTGGACAGCTAGCGGTGATCTTATATCGTGGTTGTTGATGGCTCTTATGTGCTCTCCAAGCCTTATTTTTAAATTTTCTTATGGTACTACCAATGTATAGTAGGTTGCAAACACATTTGATGCCGTACACTACATGTGTGCTATTGCAATTGATGAACTGCTTTATGTCAACTTTCTTTCCATTGGGTAGCATGATGGTCTTTTTCCCATGGTCAGAATATTTGCAAATCTGGCAGTGGCCACATTTGTGATTGCCTCGTAAAGGTGGTTTCGACCACATGGATTCTGGTACTTCATATTGATATTTGCGGTGTTGATAATAGGATGAACTGAGTTGATCCTTAAGACTACGAGTTTTGCGAAAGGTAATGGTTGGATGATCATCCAAAATAGAATTTAAATCTTGATCCACTTGTAGAATGTTCCAATAAGCAGATAGGATTTTTTTTTATCACATGGTTGTACTATATGCAGTTATGAATCTTGTTGTTTGTTGTTTATCAATTTCTGATTTAGGTGTTTTGTCTTGCAAAAGTTGTGCTCGTGTTCTGGTGAATGTTTTTCGATAGCTTTTATCAATAAGAGTCTGATTGTATCCTCGTGCTTTGAAGTTTTGAATGGTATGAGCCACATGTTTTTCAAATTCCTGTTAGGTTGTGCAATTGCGTTCAACTCTGAGCATTTCTCCAAATGGTATACTGTTAATTACATGGATGGGATGATTACTGGTCGCATGCAAAATACTGTTAGCTGCAGTCGGCTTGATGTACGGAGTAGTTTGTATCATGTTATAATCTATGTAAAGGTTGATGTCCAGAAAGTTAATCAATGCTTGACTGAATTGCATAGTTAATTTGAGATTGTAGGTGTCGTCGTTAAGATATGCAAAGTAGTTTTCAAGTTGAGTTGTACTGCCTTTCCAAATCATGACAATATCGTCAATATATCGTGCCCAGAAGATGATATCGTTGTTGACTGTAAAGGAGAGATGCCGCCATGCGTGCTCAAGTTCATAGTGCCCCATGTAAAGGCTGGCATACGATGGGGCGACCTTGGCACCTATGGCGGTTCCTTGAGTCTGTTTGTACAATTGTTTGTTGAAAACAAATGTTATTGCTCAGAGTGAAGTGAAGCATTTCGAGAATCATGCTGTTCTGTTCGTGATAGGAAAAATATCTCATTTTCAAAAAGTAATCAATTGTTTGTAAACCTTTGGTGTGAAGGATACTTGTATAAAGTGCAGAGACATCCATGGTGACAAGCCAATAATCTGATTCCCAGTGTATGGTATCCAGTTGTTGGATAATATGTTTATTATCTCTGATGTAGGAAGATAATGAAACTGCAAGTGGTTAAAGTTGATGATCTATGTATTACGATATGTGTTCTGTGAAGAATCCAATGCTGTTGATGATAGGTCGACAAGAAGGTAAATCAGTGAATGGTTTGTGAATTTTAGGCAGAAAATAAATTTTAGAAATCATAGCACACATTGGATAGCGCCTAACAAGACTGGAAATTTCAAATTTGCAATGTATATAATTGTGTATTTTCATTTAAAAAAAAGGTTTCTCAACTACTACTAAGTGTGATGTAACCATTCACAAAATAGTATCTCATCCTGTAAATCCTGTAACCATTGGTATTGAAGTATTTATGGATATGTGTCTACTTTTATCTGCAGGCTAACAGAACAGCAGCATCTTCGGAATTCCGAGCACCTACAAAGCTATGGAATGCAATCTATCCATAGCAAAGGAAGTAATGAACGTTTGTAACGAAAGGTTCGATGAGCCACATGTCAGTCAGAGGAAGTTTGGCATTCTTCATTCCTCCGGGCAATTGTTGAAGGAACATGGATGATTGCCAACTCCACACAGACGATAGATAATGTGTTAGATTGATGGGTCCCAGGCATGTCACTCACTGTGAGGGGCTTTCATAACATTCAGTGAGAAGGAGCACAATCCATCCCAGTTATAGTTGCCAACACAGACTTAGAGAAACAGTTATGCATTGTGCCATACAAGGTACACCGTTGGTCAAAGAGGCAAATAGTAAAACATGACTGCCTCCACATTTTTCTTCAAGCATTATTTTTTTTTTGGAACAACTTTTCATTACGTTTTTAAACACTGGTGGGTTCAACAAAAACATCAACAGACAGAATATCAATCCAGTGTCTGCATATAGGGCCTTTGCCCCCTCATTCCCCCATCCCTCACCCCCCCACTCCCAGTCCCCCTTGTTCAGTCTGCCATTACCATAGCTCAGGGTCCATATAGTCTCCCCCCTCGTCCTACACCCACTCCCCTCACCCTCAATCCCAATATCCCCAGATTATTTCGTACTTCTATAAACAGCCTCTTTTTGTATAAACCACCTGATCCCACCTTTTTACCACATCCACCCCAAGCCTCAATTGTCAGGGAAAAGCCACTTTTGCATGATGTCCCTCTTGGCCACAATGCATGCAATATTGAGGAAGCTCCTATCATATCGGTTGAGGTGTTCATCTACCGATATCCCCAGTAGTGATCCCCTCGGTTCCAGGCATACTGACCTATTCCATGCCTCCCTAACCTCCCGCTGCACCTTCCCCCAGTATCTTTGCAACTTCGGCAATGCCATATCATGTGAATAAAGGTCCCCTTGGATTTGTACATTTAGGGCAAGTATCAGCCTCCCCCCTGCCCATCTTCTTTAGCCTCTCCCTTGAGTAGTGTATACTGTGTAATTACTTCAACTGTACCTACCTAAACCAAGCCCCCATGCCCACTTCAATGGGACATTGTAGTGCCTTCCTCCAGTCTTCCTCCTCTATATCCCCTATGGCCCTGACCCACTTCTCCCTCAAATCATGCAGTGGCGCTGCTGCATGATTACTTAACGCACTGTAGAGGGAGGAAATCTGTTTCCCCTCGATCTCTCCATCTAACACATTCCACTCGACCGGGGAGGCTGTCTAAATGTGCTTGTAATGCACAGTTCCATGTCTTAATACCGAATCAATAAATAACAAATTAATTAATAATAATGAAAAAAAGAACAAATAATTTTTTTCGTAGGGGTGATCCCCCAAATCCCTGTTTCCCTTTGCTAAAACCTACCTCAAACCCCTCCCCACAAGATTTAACCCTTTATCCTATCTCCATGTATATTTTGTAAACATTTTTTTAGTTATTTTTAATTAGTTAAAAGTCAAATTTGTTATTTAATTTTTATTATATTCACTGTATACCATAATGCGTGCCTAAACTGCAAGTACTTATAATGATCTCATTGGTTCAGCCCCCAGGCGTCCTGCATCTCCTGAAATGACCTGATCCTCCCCATTGAGACTACGACCCCCACCGTTCCGATTCCCTTTTTCCTTCCACTCCCCTCCCGATCTCAGATTTTGCATTGACTTAATAAGTCTGGTTCCCCAAAGTTTTGCCGCAAGCGTGATCTTTGCCCCCCCCCTCCCCCACCCTGGATATTTGTGGGCCTGCGTCCAGGCCCCTCCCATATCGCTGTTGTGAGGGGTATACCCCTTCTGATCCTGGTTGACCCATATAGGAGACCCTCCCACCCATCCCTACACATCAACCCCAACTCTGTGTCAACAAGGGTGTCCCTCCCTCCACGGTAAGCCCAACTGTTCACTATGGCCAGCTGTATCGACCAGTGATAGAGGTTCAAGTTTGGCAGGCTGTAAGAAACCTGAGAGTATTCTCACTCCTACTCCCCCGGGATCCTCTTCTCAGGTGGCCAGGGAAAGACCATTGCTTTTGGATCCTGACCCTGGGCTGGAGAAGCGAGGGAGGATCACTTGGGTGGATTGTCCTTGAGAATTGAAAGTGGGGTGCCCAGAAGCAAGACATGGAATCCCTCTTTCCCTATGGAAGACCAACTTAACCCTCCCCCGACCTTTGTGGGCTATTGTAGAATCTCTCCCCTCATTTCCCCACGTTCAACTTTTGACAGTACTGGGAATTTTCCCACTCTAGTACTGCGACGAAGAAGATGCCTGCAGAGTACTTGCAAGGTCAGGCATGTCCCTTTAATCACAGTCTGGCAGATACAATTAGTAATCCACACCTGTAACCTGTCAAGGGGTTGCAGTTGTATAAAGGAAGACCAGTGCAACAAACAAAGAGAGAAACAGAGAGACCAGAAGGGGACTCATGTCGTGAGGAGGCAGCCATGGTGGGATGTGTGAAGGATCCAGGACGCCAGCCGACATCCCAGAGTGCTTGTGGAGCCCAAGGCAAGTGGGCCCTGCAGTTGCCACATGTGTGGGAGCCTCCGGATTAGAAAGTGAGCAGCCAGAGCTTTGAGCACGAGTAAGAAGAGAGAGGACACCGCCAAAGTCCGTGCAGGAACACTGGAATTGCATGCAGAAGACATCACCCAGCATTCGAGCGGGGCTCCCGGAGATGCAGAAAGCAGCGAGAGCCGCCGGAAAGGAACGCTGAGGACCGCCGGGTTTCAGAGGAAGACACTCACAAGCCCCAGTGCTCCTAGCAGACCGCATGTAGGTAAAGTTATACCGAACCAAATACAAACTTGAATTTAAGATGAACATGCATATTCAATATCGACCCGAATACAAACTTGAAACTAAGTAGAATTATACATATTGCGAAGAAGCTGAATACTTTGTGCTGATCACTATTTCTTTGGTTATTGACATCCCTACACATTGTTCACCTTTCGTTGTAAGGGTAAGGATAGGTTCTGGACACAGACATACTTTTAAGTTGAGCTCTTTGACTCAGAATTTCCTTAGTTTTGTTCAGGTAGGGAAAATCTCACCTTAGCATAGGGCAAGTTAGGCCTTCTACCACCCTGACATTTATTTCAATAAATCAGATAGTTTTGAACTTTGAATCCGTTGTCTGTGTCTTGCTTCATGATACCAAAATTGTAGTTCGTATACATTTCATCACTGTAGACCGCGCCGCGTTGTCTGCAATGCGACGCGTCTACGTGCAGCAAAGTGGCTCCGTTGCCATGCCAACGGACAAACAGCATAGTTACGAGCTCTTCCGGATTGCTAGCTGCCGAACAGGAACAGAAGCTATTCCCTCCGGCAGGTGGGTTTAACACAAAGCGCTGAACATTTTTCCACATTGCAGTTAATACGACCACGTAGTATTGACACGCGATTCTTTCAATCCATAGAATACATTAAGTAGGGGCGCTTCCTGCCGCCTGCATTAATATCACAAGGCAGCAACGCTGATTCCAAGGAGTCCTCACAGCATTTATCAGGATCTCATCCTGGTTTTCACACGGTCAACTATCACAAAAGGTAATTTATTTTTAGAATATTATTCTATTTATCCTGAACTATTCACACTTTATTCATTTTGCTTTTGTCATTATTTTTTCTTTTCAGCACGGGTGCTTTGACGACATTCGACAAAACTTGAACATGGGATGTGGTACTATTTTAGATTTTAATTATTTGTTTATGTTTTTCTTACCCTGATGATTTAACTACACCATGTAAGACTCGCCCTGACGAAGGAGGAAACTCCGAAATGCATTGGCAATTAAGTCTAACTGTATGGATATGTTGACTGCTTCCTCACTAAGACATCATTAGTGACATCATGGTTAAAACATTTTTTTGAAGAATCAAAGCATAGACTGATTTATTTTTGAATTTGAGTTTAATTTTTTCAAGATAAGAAGAGTTATACTTGTGATCTATAAACTGTAAACCTCCATATACCAAGCTGGGACTAACAGAGAGCGACAGTGTGGCTTGGTATTATCACCCAGCCTTCTGCTACACATGAATTTTTTGAGCCAGGGTGTCTCCAGACTCTTCACTGTCAGCTCCTGAACTTCTGGAATTATTTTTTCTGACTGAACTTTCGAAATATTTTTGAAACTTTAATACAAAGTGACTAACACAGTGGTGCCCACTAATTTTTGGTTTTGCTTCATGATGCCTTCACAAGGCCCGCCCCCGTTCCCAGCATGAATAATACAATTTCTCCAGTTTCACCATAGGTGTCTTTCGTTCGTTCCCATAAGAGCTCCCTCAGTATCCCATTAATCCTATCAGAGTCTTTCGCCTGCAAGCTACAAGGAGCATGTTGAATAATGTATAGGAATCTAGGTAAGGTAACCATTTGGTTCCATGTTCTTTCATCGACAGGCTTTCTAACGCATGCTGTTTCAACGTGGAAAGAATAATGAAAATGTTCATCACTTTCTTTTTTTTAGGGGAGTTCAACCCCCTGCAACCTGCCCACCCACCCCTTTTTAACTATTCACGACCCACACAATCCCTTATCTATGCTTTCCCACACCCCCAAAAATAAAAAATAAATAAAAAATTAAAATAAATTGATGAAACCTTTTCGTTATTCCTTCCACATTGAAACAGCAGGCGTTAGAAAGCCTGGCAATAAAAGAACATTGTACCAACCGTTTTGTGAAACGCCACTCTGCCCATTAGGGAGATCGGCAGAGTCATCCAGTGGTTCGCATTCTGCTTGAACCTCTTAACCTCGACAAAGGACGACACATCTCTGTGAATATGTATCCCTAAATACATAAAGCTCCTTGCTTCAGCGCTTAACGGTGGACACCGCCTCTGGACTTCCTCCTCCCATGCCACCGGGAAATGGATGCATTTATCCCAGTTGTTATCCGCTCCTCCCTGCCCTCTAAATACGGACACCTCTGATCCAGTCTGCCAGGGAATTCAATGCCATGGCAAACAACATGGGCAAGAGCGGACACCCCTGCCTGGTGCCGCAGCCCAATGCAAACTTCTCAGAGACCACATCATTGACCCGTACCCTAGTTGTCAGCCCATTGTACAACACGTGGACCTACCCAATAAACCCCTCACCATAGCCAATCCATCTCAGGAGCGCTATTAGCTACGCCCATTCAATGGAATCGAAAAGCTTTTTGAGTGTCCAGTGCCAGGACATCCAACTGGCACAGCATCACTATTGCTCCCCCAGGATCAAATGAAGGCACCTGATGTTTTACCTTGTCGACCTGGATGGGATGAAACTACATTGGTCTTCCTTTACCACATCCTGAATTATTTTACTCAACCGGTTGGCTAGTGCTCCTGCCAGAATCTTGGTTTCTTTGTAAATTTGGGATATCAGTTGGTATGAGCTGCATTGCTCCCGTGGCTTCCCCTCCTTCGGTAGTACCACTATTGTGGCTTCTATTAGATCCGGCAGGAGCCTGCCCCTCTCTCTACTCTCCTGGAACATTTCCCACATCGGCCCTTTCAGCTTCAATGAAAGATCCAGTGGGAATCCCTTAGGCCCTGCGACTTTTCCCCCTCCACAGCAGGGCCATGGCCCCCTGCACTTCCTCTAGCCATAACTCCCCCTCGAGGGTGTTTCTCTGTTCCACTGACAGACATGTCGCCGTCAATTCATCAGATCCACCTCCCCATTTTTCAACTGTGTTGTGTACAACGTCTGATAATACGCTGCGAAAGCCTGCACTATCTCCTAGGGGGTTCTGGTTATTCCACTTCCTGTCCCCCCCCTTCTATCTCATACCCCACCCTATTAACTTCCTCCCTTCTTGCCAGCCAAGCCAGCATCCTCCCTGGCTTATCCTCCATTCATAGATACAGGTCCCTCTATGCCACCAACCCATCCTTGCCCCCTCCATGGCCCGAAGTCTAATCTCCTACGTTGTTTTTGAAGTTCCCTGGCCAGCTCGGCAAACAAAGCCTGTCTCTACCTTTCTTCCAACCGATGGTGGGTGCTCAGCATCCAGCCCCCCCCCCCAGGCTATTGCACCCCACTCTAATTGTCCACCGTAAAGGTGCATGGTCCGAGATACCCCATTGTAAGTAACCCACTCCCTCAATCTTATTAGCCTGAGTGCCCGACAAAGACATCCTTGAGAAGGATTTGTGGGCGGCCGAGTAAAAGGAGAACTCCCTGGCATCCTGATGTTCCACCCTCCAAAGATCATCCGACCCCATGGCATCTAGGAAGGTCCTCAATTTCATATCATTACACCCCCGCCCCCCGTACCGAGCTCCCCAGGCGGTCCAACTACGGTCTGTCTACATCATTGAAATCTCCCGCCAGTACAGCCAAACCCGGCTGTACCTCTAGCAGCCTCCTCTTCACCTCCTCCAGTGTGTTCTGTAACAGTGCAGGAGGTGCATAAGCATTGATGAGGGGAAACAGCCTCCCCTCCCAGTCAACCTTCTACTCCCACTATTCGTCCCCCTCGATCTTTGAACGTCCTCACAATTTGGAAAGGGAGGGGATTCCAAGATGGCCGCCAACCTGTGAAGTCGCACAACCTCTGCGTTCCCCTCTGGCGGGAAAACCTAAAGGTGGCAATTAGTGTCTTTCCGTTACATTGGACCCCCATACTGCCCTAGAAGAGGAAAGGAGCAACAATGCAAACGGTGAAAGTATGTCAGAGCTGTCATCAGCACTCTTCCGACACCCAAACACAGTAGGCAAAGCGAGGGAGCGAGGAGCAGCCTGGGAGAGCCCGGAATGACACACTGCTCAGAAGCAGCGAACTGAAAAAGCACCACCCGCCATCTCGGTGGGTGGCAACAGAGCACGAGCGGACCCCACTGCGCACCAAGAACCCAGAGTGGGAAAGGATCCAGCGACAAACCCAACACCTGGATGCTGGACACCGGGAGGAAGCCGGAGGAGTTTTCGATGCGGAACGGGTTAAAAGCAGCAGCACCGCGTATGTAGGAAGTGGCCCCCTGGCAGAAGAGACCGCTGCTTCCGGACACAGAACAGGGGTGCTCCACGAGCCCGGCCCCCCGTCCCCTCCGACAGAACAAACGGTGCAGTTATGACAGGTTTCTCCCTGCTCACCTGAAGCGGAGCACTCGCAGGGGACCCGAGGAAAGCTTGATAACCCTCGGCCTTTTCTCAACACTCACGGCCCCAGAGGCAAAGAACGTAGCGAAACGAGCCCCGGAACGGCTCTCCCGCCCTAACGTCCAACAAAGGTACGAGCTAAATAAAGGCAAAACACACGCCCCGGCCCTGAGACCTACGCTGCAGCCAACAGAGTATGTGCTGGGAGACCCACACACCCCTCCTCAGTCACACATACCACTGATGAGCCCAACTACGTACGAGGCCACGGATAAACTGGAAGCGGGCTGGAATCATTTGGAGGAACAGGCGTGAATAAGAACAGTGAAGAAGCCAGAGAACATTTCAGGAAATAGGGGGGGCTGTGATCAACGCAACGGCACGGGGAAGAGGGACAGCCTGCCCGTAGGATAGCCCATCACCCCCAAATACTTGTGAAGCTATTGGGGAAATAAAAAGCAAATGTGGCCCCCATAACACACTACCTGCCCACTGAACACATTTTAAGGAGCATGCACCCGGTGCCAGTCTGACTCACGCCGGGCCCAGAGTCTCATGCTACATACACACGCAAGGAAGCCCCCCAAACAGCATCGGGCTCCCACGACCCAGGTCTGCACCCTACTAAACTTCAGAAGGCAGGAGCCACAAGCAATACCCCTTAAGGCCAACCAGGACCACCCACCAACCGAACGGGCTGAATTAAGGACACAGATGCCAGGGAACAAACTTAAGAACACCCCGCTGAGACTTGTGTCCATAACTAAAGCACTTGCAGGCCAATTGGAGCACTGCTGGAGACAGCTCCGATAGGAATCACACCAGAGTGAAGAAACTATAGGGCAAGAAGAAAGCAGGGAAAACGCAGCAGTAGTCACAAATATGGCCCTTAATAAAGAAGAACTGCAAGAATGCCTGAAAAGCAGGATGATGGACACCCTCCAAACACAACTGAGCACTATAAGAGAAGATCTAAGGTCCTCCTTGCAAGAGGTGAGGAAAGACATTACAGAATGGGAAACAGAGTAGATACCACAGAGGCGGGTCTCTTGCAGAAGATGCAAAACAAAACAGCGTCCTCCTAGAACAGATTGCCAGAGTGACCCACAACTTAGAACTTCAGCAGAAGACCTGGAATACAGGTCCCGCAGATCGAACATTAGGGTCAAAGGACTGGGGGAAACGATTGAAGATAAGGACCTGAGAGGCACAATGCAGCACTGCTTCAGCAGTATCCTCCCAGACATACAACCGGAAGAAGTACTCATCAACAGGGTGCACAGAGCATGACCAAGGAAAAGAGACCCCGGAGCAAAACCAAGAGACGTCCTACTAGCAATGACCTCCTACGTAATGAAAGAGGAGATTCTACACGCAGCTAGGAAGCAGCAGATAGTCACCATCAACGAAACACAAGTCCAACTATTCCAGGACCTAGCTCTCTACTCTCCACAAGAGAAGATTGATGCAGCCAGTAACAAAGGCGCTGATAGCCAACAAAACAACTTACAGATGGGTGTACCCCTTCGGACTGTCATTTATGTGAGAAGGCAAAGAGCGAATCTCCACATGCAAGGAGTGCATGGACCTGTTACAGATAGAGGAGGAAGAACAGACCCGCTCGGACAGGGGAAGAGACCCTCGACCAGAAAGGGGAAAGATCGAAACAATGGGAATGGTCGGCCATTCCGAAAAGAAGGCGAGGCAGACAAAACCCCCTGAAAGGACACAGACCGAAATGAGGACCAGATATGAATCGCCACGTAAGACCATAACTGATTGGGGTTAAAGAAAGATCTTATAGGAAAGATGTAGAAATAAATATGGCAACCCTGAGCGGGTTATGGGTGAGACGGACACATTGGAATTGATCTTCAGGACACATACATGTCCTGGCAGGAAAGAATTAGGGACACACTTGGGACCCAACGCCCACAGTATGATCTGCGTGGTGAGAGGAAATATAACATGCACGTTGAAAGGAGTCACAGCGAATGCTTAGGGGAATTGGAGCATGAGAGGGAGGGATGGCTGACTTGAATGTTATAACCCTGAACTCCCCGGTGAAGAGACGCTCCATCCTCACGAGACTAATAGAACTCCAAGCGTCAATAGCCTTCTTACAGGAAACTCATTTACTCATGATAGATGAAAAAAGGATGGCTCACAAAGCCTTCCCTTAACAATACTATGCCTCTGGGGGGAAGAAAACCAAAAGGAGTAGCCATCCTATTAGGGGCCAATGTGCCATTCAAGAGATGGGCCATACATAGAGACGAGGGGGGCAGGCACCTGCTCCTCAAGGGCACACTAGACAAACAAACATATACCATCATTGCGATTTATGCCCCAAATGAGTTACAAAACCTATATTTGGGGGGAGACTTGCATACACTAGGAGAATGGTGCGAGGGCCAAATAGTGATCAGAGCAGACTAACTCTGTGATGGACCTGGCCATTGACAATACTCTCCCACCCACTACTGCAGACAGTAGGAATAGACAGGCACTGTGTAAACTATTTAGGGAACTGGGGGTGATAGAAACCTGGAGATTTTTCCACGAGCAGAACAGGGAATTTACCCACTACTCAGCAGCTCACAGGGGATACTCGAGTATCAACATGATTTTAGTCTCGGCCACATGAATTCCTCAAATAGACAAAGTACAAATTGAGCCCATATATCTCTCTGATAAGGTGGTGGTCTTGATGCAAATAGTGCTGGGGAAACATACAACCTCAACCCGTAAACACTGGAAACTGAATGAGATGATATTAAAAGACATCGGACTCAGGGCGCACATGGAGGAAACACTAAATAACTATTTAAAAAAAAAAACGACAATGGGGAAACAGACTGGGGGTGAGCTGGGATGAGGGGAAAGCGGTTATCAGGGGGGAGTTCATATCACAAGTGTCGGCACATATGCGAGAAAGAGGGCTCATAAGGAAGAAACTTGAAGCATAAGTGCAGGAGGCCGAAACACGACATAAGGCTAGGCAATCAATGAAAGCATTGAGAACGCTCTGTAACGTAAGAGCCCAACTGGAAGCCCACGTAGCAGACGGCACGGCACACTCCTTGCTACGCACTAAACAGACCTATATGCCCCCAAGGGGGAAAGGCCAACAGATTTCTGGCAGCTAAACTGTGTAAACAAAGGGCCCGCAATCACATAGTTTGGCTCAGAAATAAAAAAGAGGAAATATGCACCTCAGAGGAAGATAAACTAGACATAATGGAAAAATACCATCAAGACCTCCTGCAAAGGGAGGACCTCCACTGCAAACAGAAATACACTACATGTCGACATTCACGCTGCCCAGATGTCTGAGGAAGACAATCTTAACCTGCAAGCCCCTATAACAGCCCAAGAAATAAATGACGCCATAACACACCTACCCCCAAACAAGACCCCGGGACCGGTCGGGCTGAGGAACGGCTACTACAAGATGTTCCGGAACCAGCTCCTGGGTCCACTGACCAAACTCTTTAACCACATTAGGGAAAACGGGACAGTCACACCGGATATGGGGAGATCGATCATGGTCCTAATACTAAAACCAAGTAAGGACCCCACAGATTGCTCCAGTTATCAGCCGATATCACTACTGAATAGCGATGCCAAACTATATGCCAAAATTCTGGCAAATAAACCTATAAAAGTGCTGCCCAAAATAATCCATGATGATCAGGCGGGCTTCATAATGGTCCGACACACGCAAGACAATGTCAGGCGAGCGGTAGACGTTGATCTAGGAATTAGGATGGGGCAAAGATTCTCCATAGCAGCCCTAGACACACGCCGCACCTTTGATAGTTTAGATTGGACATACCTGAAATTCGTGTTGAAGAAATTTGGCTGCGACCCCAACTTTTTTCAGGATGGTCCTTGCAAATTTCCAACTCCCTTCCACAACCTTTACGGTCAATAGGGAAACCACAGCGAAAATAAAAATACGGAGAGGCACACGACAGGGATGTCCGCTGTCCCCCCTGATATTTGCAATGGCGATGGAGCCGATAGCAGAAATTATTAGGCAAGACCCGGAAGTGATAGGGGTGACTGGGGGAGGAATGACACATAAAAGAGCACTATATGCTGATGACATCCTATTGTTCCTTAGAGATAGTACTACCTCACTCCCCAAAGCGATGGGAGCGCTGCAAACCTTTGCTGGAGTCTCAGGCTTTACAATAAACTTCACCAAATCCAAGGCCCTGAACATCACGGGAGAAGCAGGGGAGAATGAATCACTGAGGGCACTGTACCCCCTAGTCTGGGAACCCGAAACAATGAAATACCTGGGAATACAATTAAAAGACTACAAGAGCCTTTATGGAGCAAACATAATCCCCTTTTGAAAACAACTAAAGGAAGACTTGCACAGTTGGGACGCACAGGAACTATCCTGGTTTGCGCGCATCTCTGCATTTAAGATGACTTTACTACCCCGCCTCCTATACGTGGTGAGCTCCCTTACAGGAGATATCCCCCGCAAGATGATCAAGGCATTACAAAGGAGATAATCATCTTCGTGTGGCATGGGAAAAAACCCAAGCCACAAAAGAATATTCTGACTAGACCACCCCATCCAGGGAGGATTGGGGTCCCTGATATTGGTAGATATATATTAGCTGCGCAAGTGGCACCCATGATGAAGCGTATGGGAGGAGACAGGCTGAAAGTTTGGGTGGGAATCGAGCAAAGAGTAACTACTATCCCCTGGGAACCCAGCATGCACTACGTGCACGGGTCAGGGGAGCAGAAGGGCACCTACTGGAAGCCACCCGGGTATCACTGAGGTGCTGGGACAAAGCGCTCCAAAGGCGTCACAATTCACCGTGCCTGGGACCATTTAGCCAAATGGCACATAACCAAGATTTTGCCCCCGGGAGGAAAAGTACGTTTTGGGATAGTTGGGATCAAGCATGGACACTCCACCTTAGAGAATTCTACCGGGTAGGAAACCCTCTCACATTTCAGGAATGCAAACAGACATTCAAAGTTGGAGAGAAAGACTGATACGCATACATAAAAGTTAGACATTGGATATCTCAGAAAGAGGTCAAGAAAGCGGCCTCTAGAACCCTGATAGGACTGCAACTGACCCTTCAGGAGGGAGGGACGAGAAGAGCACTATCCAGAATATTTAAATTATTAGAAAAAGCACAAATGGGGGAATCAACTCTCATACAAAAGACAATTGGGAGAGGGATCTGGGCACACCTGTTACGGAGAAGAGTCGGGACAAATTTGGAGGAGGGCCCAAAAAACATCCATATGCACTGCAGTTAAAGAAACTGCCTGCAAATTATGCTATAGGTGGTATCTGACTCCACACAGGTTGCATAAAATGAACCCCTCCTACCTGCTGGAGACAATGCGGGTACAGAGGGGATTTATACCATATGTGTTGGGATTGCCCCAAAGCAAAGATATATTGGAAAGAGGTCCTGGGGCACACAAAAGAAATAACAGGGAAACAACTCCCTCTCACACCGAAAGTGGTATTGTTGGGGACGGTGGTAGAGCGAATTTATGCAGGAACAGGGAATACAGCTTCTCTCATCACCCATCTACTAATGGCGGCATGGATGACGCTAGCCCAAGGGTATAGAAACACGCTTGGCCCCATAATAGCGTGCTGGTGGGTCAAGATTTGGAACGTATTGGCCATGGAAAAAGTGGGAGCACTAAGGCAAGGCAAATACCAGAAATTCCTGGAGACATGGGACCCATTCTCAGAGTTTGTTAATGTTAAGAAGGATTTCTGAACTCTGACCAGGAGGGGCAGAAGTTCAGAAGGCCAACCTAGTTTCTAGAAACAGGGTAACCTCTGGACAAGCCAGACCAATCAAGGTAGCTATGGCAGGCGGTCAAGACTAAGTCTCAGGAGGGGTGAGGGTGACTGAAAAACCTCAATGAGCACACAAAGCAAGGACACTTACAAATTACTCCAGACAGGTGTTATATTAAAAATATAGACACATTTATTACAAGGCCTTTGTAACATAGACCATAGCAAAGAATCACAGTAATACTAAAGTAAACCAATACATCACAATCAACACAATATATGTACAAGACTAATGGGGTCTACAGGGTTAAAAGCATGAAATACGTACACCACCTAGATGGGGAGGAAAACAGGCAGTGCAAGTAATCTTTAGACCCAGTTCAACATCAAGAATGCACCTAAGAGGCAGTCCAAGCCCTACGAAGAGAGGAGCCTTATGCTCAATAGTACATGCACGCACTTGTGCCAATGGACAAAATAGGGTCTCTTCAAGGGTCTCTAGCAGCTCAGGAAGGTGGATAATGCGATGAAGAACAAGTTCCCACTATTCAAATAGGACCTCCACTTGAGGGCAGAGGCAGTTTGAGAGTGTGGGATGGAGTCGCTATTTTGCAATAGCTGTGGAAAGGGAAGGGGCCCTCAGGGGCCACTTTGTGTGTGAAAATGGGCTCCTGTGCTGGGGGCCACCGGTTGGGGTAAGGACTACTCACCGGTCCCCGACACAGGCAGACCCAAACTTCGCCAGTTCAGTCCACTTCGTTGGCAGGTTGGAATGCGACAATCAGGACGTCTCGACACCGTGTAGGCTCCGAGATACAGCGGGGATTCCCAAATGGGACAGGGGCGATTTCTCCGCTCTGGGTGGAGGAATCGGCCCAATTCCACTGCAGCAGGCTTCAGGGGCAGGGGGGTCACAAATGCAGCGAACTTGCATAGGTTGTTGCCACAGCAGGGCAACACGGTAACCGCGTTTACTCCGGTCCGGGCGCACTCGTCTCACTTCAGACCTGGGAATGCCAAGTGTACGAAATTCGGTGTGAGGGTGCCGTGGACACAGAGCAAGCAGTATACCAAGTTTCGAGGGCCTCCTCGAAACAACGGCAGTAACGGGGCAAACGTCCTGTGTAAGCTGGTCAGCCCACTAGTTGGCCCAGGGATACTTCCGAAGAGGCTTACTTACAGGGTTTGTTGAAGGTGCCGAGAATAGTTGATCCCACTATTCCAATGGGTCGAAGCGTCTTCGCAGACCTTCTAGGACGATCAGAGGCAGAGGGGTCCCACGGGACGACAACGGGCTCAGGGTGCCAAACCTTCCAGCAGGTCACCAGCGGTTCCTCGACTCAGCTTCTTGTTGCAGGATACATGACTCCTTATCCTTTGTTCGTGTGAACTCAGGAGATCGACATGGTAGTGGTGTTTTCAGCCTCCTCTTATCCAAAGTTCCCTTTGCGCCAAAACAGAGAGGACCCAATGGGAGATCTGCTCACAAACACACACTCCATACGCGGACCAATCATGGACCACGGTGGTCCCAGGCATTCAGGACACTCCAGACTCTCTGGCACCCAGGATGTGTATTGGGAACAGACATCCCAGCCCACATCCTGGAGGCACACACACAAGGCATGCAGGGCCCGCAAAAGCATTGGGTTTCGCGGGAAAGTGCATGACCAAATAAGGATTGACCCGGGTCGACTCAACCTAGGGAAGGTGAAGGGGCAAGATGGCCAAAGGACAGGACAAAGAACCTCGTTGCATGATATTGATTTGGTGAGCTTACAGAGGTCGATGCGCCGTGAAATGAAGAGATGAAACCTCTTGGGTATGGTTTTTTCCTTATTTAATAGAACGTTTTTGTAAATTTTGCAATTGATAGCCTTTGTGGATGCCACGGGTTTCGGCAGGTGTACATTGCCTTTTTCAAATCCAGGCTAGATATGCATAAAGACATGAACAACATATAGAAAAAATATAAAGACAAAAAATAGCATGAGCAAAAATCCCATACTAATCATTTGTATACAGTATACATACTTCATTAGCATAACATACATTGATACAGAAAAGAGTGCTCTGGTCATTTGCAAATAGTGTGATTTTTGGGCTTCTCACATTCAAAGAGAGGCATGTCACCTGATCTCTGCCATCAATAATCGCCTTCTCCGTTCCTGTATCCCTGCCAGCCTCTGTCTCAGAACCCACCGTAATAACATCAACCTTACAACCACCCCTGACTCCACGCCCAACCCCCAACATTCATCCCTCCCCGAACTTTGTTGCCCTCCCAACACCCCCATACTTCTACCCCAACAGTGAAGTATCTATCACCCTATGAACCCAAACAACATACCCCTGCTCAAACCAACTCAAATGGTAACCTGACTGTAACCTTCCAATGCATCAAACCACCTCCTCCACCTTAACCCCGCTGCTTCCCCCCACCCTCATTCCCCCACCCTCCGGAGCCCTATCGATTCAGCGCACAGGGCTGCAGGTCAATGAGTCATGGCTTGTGCCCCGACCCAGAGATCAACTGTTCCATAACCGTCCTAGGAGGTCCACCCCACTCTCTCAATCCATGGACCTCCACGTCCACTCCAATTCTGTACTCATCACTACTCTTTGTTGACCATTCAGGTCCACCTTGGAGGGCACTTCCCCCCTGCCACAATCGTGGTGCCACTCTGTTTTCATCCCGGAGGGTGGGGGGCATCTGTGCAGCCGTCATTATTCTATCCAGTCCCACGCCTCCCCTGGGTCCTGGAATCACCCGTGACCTCTCTCCTTCCATGACTCTCAGCTTTGCTGGGAATACAAGCATGTACTTCACTTGATTGTGACGTAATATTTGTTTGGCCTCCTCGAACAATGTTCTCGTCCGTTGCACCTGCAGGGTGTAGTTGTCACGATTAGTCTCTGCCTTCTCAAACTCCTCCTCACCTGTCTGTTCCAGTACTTCTTCCGTCTTTATTACAGCTTTCTTCTTCTTAATCTTTTCTCCTTCGGCGGGTTTCTTCTCTTTTTTTTGTCGAAGGTAGGGACGCGCTCCCTCGGTAGCCTCCGTGATCTAGCTGATAACAGACCTAGGGAATACCTGAGGAGCGCGCCCTAAAGAATGGGGAAAAAGCCTCCTGGCAAAAAACCCCTATCAGTATTCAGGTGTCCGTGGAATACCAATGTCCGAAAATAACTTGGAGATCTTGATAACTGTTAGTAGCCGAGCTCCGGATACATAGTATGAATATCCACACCTTGCTCAACTATCGTGCCGGCTGAGCTGTGGTTGAGAGAGGACTCGAACTCGGTCCGTCGGAACACCGGAGAGGCGTTACGAACGGAACAACAAAAGAAAGAAAGAGGAAAAGAAATAGGTAAGTAAAAGGACAGAAAAGTAAGCACAGTCGAATACGCTCACAGCGAAGAAACACTAACGCTGAAGCGCCGGCTGAGAGAGAAAGACGGGAAAAAATACTTACACGGAAGACGCCGAATAGAGCGCGTCGTGTAAGAAAGGACAGAGGACAAAGACCCTAATCACCTTACCTGAAAACCTGAAATCACCTCCAGTGTAGGGAAAGAATAGAAGGTAAGTAAGCATAGGAGGGTAAGTAACGGACTTGAAAGCAAAGGTAAGTTGAATAGCTAGATGCTGAGAGCGACTTGCTGGGCACGTAACGGGAACGATACAACGCGCAGAGCGTTGCTATGGCCGCTAGTTATAGAGTACGTCGGCCATCTTGGAATAGACTAGACCAACAGAATGGAACAGGCCGCCATCTTAGTAGTACTTCCAACGACTAGCGATTCTCCAGGGCTGGTGCATGACAGTATGCCCCCTTCGATACCTGCCTCCTCCAGGCTTCCCTGGGTACAGCCTATGAAATCGCTGTACAAGTTTGGGAGCGTGCATATGGGATCTTGGTTCCCAAGATCTTTCGGCCATGGGAAATCCCTTCCAATGGATCAAATATTGAAGGGTTCCTCTTCTGTAGCGGGAATCTACAATTCTGGCTACCTCATATTCCTCAGGTTCTTCGGGTGGAGTGATCACCGTCCTTCTCAAAGGTCTCTTGTATAGATCTCTTTGATGGGTCTTGAGTAAAGAGGAGTGAAAGACCGGGTGTACTCTCCGCAGAGAGTGAGGTAATTTTAGTTTGAAGGCTACGGGATTGATCTGGGCCAGGATTGGGTAGGGCCCTATGTATCGTGCTGCGAATTTCCCCTTATGAATCCAACGCGGTAAATATCGCGTAGATAACCAAACCAAATCACCGGTCTTCCAGAGAGGACCCGGAGTACGTTTGGTGTCAGCATAGGTCTTATACTTCTTGCGGCTTTCCTCTAAGGTTTGTAGAGCTTCCTTGTGTGTACGCTTGAGATCCATCAGCATCCTTTCCAAGGCGGGAGTTGGAGTCTGGCTACTGAAAGATAAGGCTCCTAGATGATGTGGGTCATAACCATAGGTACACCTGAAAGGACTCATCTTAATTGCCGTATGAAAAGTGTTGTTGTAAGCGAACTCTGCCATTGGTAACAGAGCTGCCCAATTGTCTTGTTCCCTGTTACAGTAACAGCGAAGGTATTGTTCTAGACTAGCGTTTAGTCTTTCGGTCTGTCCATTGGACTGGGGGTGATATCCCGAGGATAACGCTTTTTGTATAGCCAACTGGTTACATAGTGAGTTCCAAAATTTTGAAGTAAATTGCGTTCCTCTGTCTGAAACTATGGACCGTGGTAAACCGTGTAACCTTACAATCTCGCGAAGGAAGACTGTAGCGGTCTCTGAGGCTGAAGGAACTCCTGCGAGAGCTACGAAATGCGCTAACTTGGTGAAAGAATCAATTGTCACTAGGATCACCTTCTTTTCCTGGGAAACTGGGAGTTCTACTATGAAGTCCATTGAGAGGTCTTCCCAGGGGCGTGTGGGAGTCTTGGCTTGATGTAGGAGTCCGAGTGGTCTGTGGCGAGGGGTCTTATTGATGGCACAGATGGGACAAGTTGACACGTAAGAGGTGATGTCTCTTCGCATCGACGGCCACCAGAAACTCCGGGACACCAACTCGAACGTAGCCTTCTCCCCTTTATGTCCTGCCAATGGTAGATCGTGGCAAAAGCTGATGGCCTGTCTGCGAAGATCAGTGGTGGGTAGGAATAATGCTGAATGATGAAACCACAATCCTTCGCGTTCCTGTAGTTTGCCTGACTGTTTCTCTTCCAGAGCATAATCCTTGAGTTCACCTTGAACCTTCTCAAGGAATAGGTTAGCAATTGTAGAAAAGTGGTTCTCAAGTAGAATCTTTTCCTTTTTAACCTCCGATAGATCTTCCTCCAACCAACTTCGGGATAACGCGTCTGCCACACTGTTCTGGGATCCTGGTATATAGGTGATCAGGAAATCAAAGCTTGAAAAGTAATAGGCCCAACGGGCATGTCTGGAATTCCTGCATTCCATTTGTTGGAGAACCTTGAGATTCCTATGATCCGTACGAATAACAAATTGATGAGAGGCTCCCTGTAACAAATGTCTCCATTCTTGACAAGCTGCCCGCATTGCTAATAATTCCCTTTCCAGAACTGAATAGTTCCTTTCGCTTCCGGTTAGGGTGCGAGAGTAGTAGGCAATAGGGTGTTCTTCTCCATTGCTTCCTTCTTGTAACAAGACAGCTCCTAAGGCACCCCCCGAGGCATCGGTCTCCAAAATGAATGGTTTATTCTGCTCGGGCTGAACCAAAACCGGGGCAGTGATGAATCGTCTTTTTAGTGTCTCGAATGCTGTTTGTGCTGCCGAGCCCCACTGAAAAACTGTACCCTTTTTGAGGAGTGCTGTGATGGGTAATACCAGATCAGAGAAGTTGGGTATAAACCGGCGGTAAAAGTTCGCCAGGCCTAGGAACCGTTGAATCTCCTTGACTGACGAGGGCTCTGGCCATCTATCTATGGCCAACACCTTCTTGGGGTCCATACGAATACCTCCTTCCGATAATATAAATCCCAGGTAAGGTACTTCTGTGGTCTCAAAGAGACACTTCTCGGGCTTGGCGAAAAGTTGATTTTCCAATAACCTACGGAGTACTTCGCACACATGTAGCCGGTGTTCTTCCAAGGATGGAGAGAAAATTAGAATGTCATCAAGGTAAACGACTACCGATATGTATAACATATCGGCAAAGATCTTGTCAACAAATCTCTGAAATACCGCTGGGGCGTTTACCAGTCCGAATGGCATAACACAGTACTCAAACAACCCCAGCGGCGTCCTGAAAGCGGTCTTCCACTCGTCTCCTTTCTTTATTCTCAACAGATGATATGCCCCACGGAGATCGAGCTTGGTGAATACCCTTGAATCCCTGACCGCCTCCAGTATGTCTCTGATAAGTGGCATTGGGTACCTGTCTCGGATGGTTATGCTGTTCAAGCCCCTGTAATCGATACAGGGACGTAATTCCTTGGAGTCCTTTTTTGATATGAAGAACAATGATGCCCCTCCTGATGACTTTGATGATCGAATAAGCCCATTCATCAAGTTGGAGTTGAGGTATTCCTTCAAAGCTTCCTTTTCAGATAAGGATAATGGATACATCCGGCCGAAAGGTAAGGAGGTCTCTTCCTTTAGATCGATGTTGCAGTCTTCTTGGCGGTGAGGTGGGAGGAGTCTGGGGTTAATGTCTTCAAACACCTTAGCGAAAGTCAGATACTGCCTAGGTATAGAGGATATCGAGAGATTGCAATGAGTAGTAGGGAGACTGGAATGTATCTCCTTTGGAAATTCCATAGCCTTCATGCAGTGTTCCCGGCAATACTCGGCGTCGAAGCTTAACTTGTTATCAGTCCAGTCAATCTTGGGGTTGTGTCTTCTTAGCCATGAAATACCCAATATCAACGGAAAATGAGCTGCTCTGATAACATCAAACGTGAGGGTTTCAACATGATGATCCATCTTTACAGTTATAGGTTCCGTTTCCATGGTAATGAGCCCAGATGAGAGTGGACGGCCGTCTACTCCCTCAACCGGTATCGGTCTGTCCTTCTTTCTTAGTGGAATCTGGTTTTCCTGAGCCCATGCTACGTCTATGAAATTTCCGGCTGCTCCGCAGTCAAGCATTGTCAAGACCGAAAGGTTCTGTCTCAGACTGTAGGAAATTGACAGCTGGAATACCATCAGACGATTGTCTTCTATTCCTTCATTAATGGGTCTTGTGAGGTTGCAAGGGTTTGTACGGTGGTCCCCATGGCTTCCCTTGCAAGAACCTGGGGTCTGGCGTTTCCCTGTCTCTTGGCAGGGATATCAGGGCAAACCTTAAGCATGTGAGTCGATGAACCACAATACATGCAAAGGTTGAGCTCCTGCCTTCTTCTCCTTTCCATCTTGGTTAGCGGTCCCCTAGTGGCCCCTATCTGCATTGGCTCTTCCAACATAGGTCTTTCCCTCCTTCCTGAAGGTGGGCTGTAGCGTGGCGCTGATCCTCTTCCTCGTCTCTTCTCTGCCCGTCTTTCCTGTAGACGATAGTCAATCTGTAGGACTAGCGTAACCAGCTCTTGAAAGGTGTTGGGACGTACTGCTCTAGCCAGTTCGTCCTTCAGTTCCTCATTTAACCCTCTCCGGAAGATGGTTTGTTGTGCCGTATCCGGCCATCCAGCTGATGCCGCCAGTGTTTGGAATTGTGCAACATAACTCTGTAAATCTTGGTTACCTTGTCTGACATCAAGATAGGCATCGTACTTAGAATACTGTACTTCAGAACGCTCAAACCGGTTCTTGAAGCCTTGTATAAACAGGGTGTAATCGTTAACTAAAGGGTCTTGATTGGTTACCAAAGGGGTAGCCCAGGCTAGGGCGCTTCCTGTCAAGTTGGCTATGAGGAACCCAACTCTGGCCCTTCCAGACTCGAATGCCCGAGGTCGGAAGGAAAAGTAGACGGTACAGGCATCGAGGAATTCTTTAATATACCTCGGGTTTCCATCATATTTACCAAATGTGAATGGCATTGGAGGTAAATCATCTCTACCCACCTCCCTAGAGGCTGCTTGCTGTCGTAGAAGAAGGTTCTCTGCATGCAGTGATTGCATGTCAACTCTGAGGCTCTGAATGGCATTACACATGTCTTGAATTTGTTCTGGTGACGCCATCGTGTCTTCTAGGCGTTGTATACTGTCACGATTAGTCTCTGCCTTCTCAAACTCCTCCTCACCTGTCTGTTCCAGTACTTCTTCCGTCTTTATTACAGCTTTCTTCTTCTTAATCTTTTCTCCTTCGGCGGGTTTCTTCTCTTTTTTTTGTCGAAGGTAGGGACGCGCTCCCTCGGTAGCCTCCGTGATCTAGCTGATAACAGACCTAGGGAATACCTGAGGAGCGCGCCCTAAAGAATGGGGAAAAAGCCTCCTGGCAAAAAACCCCTATCAGTATTCAGGTGTCCGTGGAATACCAATGTCCGAAAATAACTTGGAGATCTTGATAACTGTTAGTAGCCGAGCTCCGGATACATAGTATGAATATCCACACCTTGCTCAACTATCGTGCCGGCTGAGCTGTGGTTGAGAGAGGACTCGAACTCGGTCCGTCGGAACACCGGAGAGGCGTTACGAACGGAACAACAAAAGAAAGAAAGAGGAAAAGAAATAGGTAAGTAAAAGGACAGAAAAGTAAGCACAGTCGAATACGCTCACAGCGAAGAAACACTAACGCTGAAGCGCCGGCTGAGAGAGAAAGACGGGAAAAAATACTTACACGGAAGACGCCGAATAGAGCGCGTCGTGTAAGAAAGGACAGAGGACAAAGACCCTAATCACCTTACCTGAAAACCTGAAATCACCTCCAGTGTAGGGAAAGAATAGAAGGTAAGTAAGCATAGGAGGGTAAGTAACGGACTTGAAAGCAAAGGTAAGTTGAATAGCTAGATGCTGAGAGCGACTTGCTGGGCACGTAACGGGAACGATACAACGCGCAGAGCGTTGCTATGGCCGCTAGTTATAGAGTACGTCGGCCATCTTGGAATAGACTAGACCAACAGAATGGAACAGGCCGCCATCTTAGTAGTACTTCCAACGACTAGCGATTCTCCAGGGCTGGTGCATGACAGTAGTTCAGAAAGATCATTACATTTGCATTCTCTGTCTTTATCACCCCCTTCCTTCTGGCAGCCTGGAGGATGATATATATGATATGATATGATACGGCATTTATAACGCGCCTATACACAAGTGTTGGAAGGCACGACGAGGCAAGGGAGGGGAACAAAGGGAGGACAGACAACGATCCTACTAGGCCAGGTGTCATTCAGATCGCGCAAGTGTGTGGGAATGGGGCAGGGACAGTGCAGTAAATGGGAATAGATAATAATAATAAGTAAAGTAACGGCCAGCATGTGGCAAGTGCATGGGTAAGTGCCGAACATCAGGCGTCAAGGGCCGGAAGGGGGACTGTAGGGATACAGAAACAGTCCCCAGTGCGGGGGTTGCCAGGCGGGCAGTGCAAGAGGGTGGCGCTGGCGGGGAAGGGATCTGCGCCGAGATCAGAGGGTGTCCAGGTAGCCAGTGCAGTTCCGGTTACAGCAAGGAGGTTAGCAGAGGAGAGGAGGAGAAAAAGCAGAAGCAAAGTGAAAGGTTTTGCGGTGCTTCCGGAACCGGAGATGGTTCTCCTCAAGTTTAAGGGAGGCTGTTCCAGAGGGAGGCACCAGTTGAGGAAAGGGATCTACCACCAACTCGTTGCTTGAAG
Organism: Ambystoma mexicanum; assembly: GCF_040938575.1. Classification (NCBI taxonomy): domain Eukaryota; kingdom Metazoa; phylum Chordata; class Amphibia; order Caudata; family Ambystomatidae; genus Ambystoma; species Ambystoma mexicanum. Next base: position 725,154,673 of record NC_090929.1, read on the forward strand.
AAGTGAATGAGCGAAGGACTCGAGAAGGAAGATATTTAGGAAGAGAGAGTTGAAGGTAATGAGGCCCCAAGCCCCAGAAGGCCTTGTGGACGATGCAGAGGGTTTTGAACTTAATCCTCGCAGCCACTAGGAGCCAGTGCAGAGATTTCAATCCTGGAGAGATACAATCCCTGAGCTTGAGGCCAAGGACAAGTCTCGCAGTCCTGTTCTGGATGAGTTGCAGAGGGCGGAGAGTAGAAGCAGGCAGATTTACAAAGAGGCTGTTGCAATAGTCCAGCCTGGAGAGAACCAGAGCTCTGGAGACAGCGAGCTTCTGGGGGGGGGAAGGAGAGGAAAGGAAGAATACCTCTGAGGAGGTGCAGCTGGTAGTGTGACTTCTTAGAGACATCAGAGATGGGAAGAGAGAAGGAGAGTGTGGAGTCGAAGATGACCCCTAGGTTTTTAGCCTTGCAGGTGGGAGCAGGAAGAGGGCCAAGAAAGGCAGGCCAGAGAGCTACAGGAAAGGAGGGAGAAGGTGTGCCGATGAGGAGAATCTCAGTCTTACTGGCATTAAGGCAGAGGTCATTGGCGGCACACCACTCCTGGATAGCAGACAGACAGACAGAGATGAGGGAAGAAGAGGAGGAGGCCGAGGGTAGCCTGAAAATGAGCTGGGTGTCATCCGCATAGCACTGAAAGTTGGGGCACAAACTTCCTCCTCTTTGTATGGCCCTACACATCCACAGGCTCTCCTCCTGGGCTGTGCAATGTTCCAGCAACACTGCATGCGGGCCAAGACACTCTGCTGGATAGGGGGCCCCCTCATTCAGCTCCCTCACCGGAGGGTCTGGGCTCCTTCCTCTGGCCGGTGTGTGTGTGGTCCATCCGCAACAAGAGCTCTGTGCCCACTGCACTGCCTTGTCAGTGCTCCAGACACGGTCCAGGATACCCTTGGTGTATTTGTTTATTTTTCAGCTGTCAATGAGATTATTGCGTGCTCTCCAGTTGTCACTCACAGTAGTATCCTATATGAAAAACATCTGTTCTGTATTCGCAATCTATTTCCTACAGTGAATATGAGGTTTATTTTTGTACGTTTACCTTCTCCGTGAACAATAACGTACAAAACTGTATTCTCCTCCCACGGGCCCCCTTCCTTTTCGGGGATGGCACTTATGGAACATCTATCAGCTTTGCTATGTCTGTACCTGGAGTCCTGCCAAAGTCAGCTGTTGGCTCTCCATCTGCCCTCCAAGGGGGATGAAGATCCTCTTTCCTCCACCTGTCGAGGTGCTCCACTGCAGTCCTCCCCTCTGCCACTGCCCTGACAGCTCTCGAGCACAGTTATCACCGCCACTTCGGCCAGGGCCAGCTATGCCCCTCCCGCCGACCTCTTCACCGGCACAGGCCTACCCAGAGGAGCCGGGTCGGCCCTCCTCCATGTTGTTGCCACACGCACCACTTATCCTACCCTTCCTCGGGTCGGCCTCCTGCGCACGTTAGTGGATTCTCCTTCCTTCGTCTCCAGGCCACCATGTTTCCCGACACCTCTGTCTGGGTTCATTGCTCATTACTCCAGGACTCCCGCCTCAGTCCTCCGACACGGTGGGCTGCCTACACGTGTGGGCTGCAGTCCCCCAGTGTCTGCCACCAAGTGCAGTGATTGGCCTCCCTCCTTCCCCGGTAGGGAAGCCCTTCTGTTATGGGCGGCCTGGTGATGGGGGACTCATGCCGGATCGCCTTTTAGCCACCACATGGAGGACCTCCCAGGTCGCTACCGTGCCCCCCGTGGGTCGGATGCCTCCTCCTCCAATGCCAATCAAATTCTTGCCTGTGCGGCCCACGGCCGCCGCCTTCGACTTAATTTCAGGCGGATTGCACGGCCCTTGCTTCCGTGAATGCCTCCACTCACTCAGGCTGACCCACCTCCCCTCAGGCACCAAGAGCACGGGGGGAAATTCATATTTTACCGGATTTATTGTTTGCTTGCTAGGCGCTTATACAGGATGATTGCTGGGGGGCAACGAAAGCTATGGCGTAAGCGGCCATCTTGCTCCGTGCCCCCTGGTGGGCTCTTGAAGCATAATTGTTGACACATTGCATGGAATCCCATATACATGAAATACTCTCTTCTTATCACGGAAAGACACATACATGGAAATAACCTAAGAATGAAGCACATAAAAAAAGGTGTTCAATTGTCTACACCCTCAACCACAAAAATGAGAGTTCAGCATCAAAGCAGGCAATGTGAGCGGATCATGGATGTGGTTGGTAGAGTTGCATGTGAACTCTAAGCTAAATACTCTTTACCTCTCCTACACACCACAACGAACAGTGGAAAGCAGAGGATATTTGCAATGGGGACAATCAGCAGAACAGAATAAATTTAATTTCACATTGAGAGGAATCTGTCCCTAATCCACTTTCTAGTACTGTTCTAATAGACAGGGCCGGTATCTAATCCACAGGGATCCTCTAAATTGCGAGAATTCCTACGAATTAGAGGCAAGCCCTGTCTATTACAACAGTGCTAGAGAGTGGATTAGGGACAGATTCCTCTCACTTACTTAGCTTTAGATAGGCGGTCCGTCACTGCAAACTAGGGAAAGGTTGCACAAAATAGGGACAGTGGAGTTCTTTTTTCAGGGTGATATGGTGACTAGTTCTTGTGAAAAGCCAGGAATGAGACACTGATAAAAGGAGGAGACCATTTTGTGGCAATACACTTTTATGTAAATGAAAAGGGGTTTGGAAAATGTGTCACTATCCCTAGTCTGATCGGAATTTCCCTACCTCAGCCAAAAGCTAGGGAGTCTGTCAATGTCAAGATTTCCAAATAAAAGTAGTTACTGTGTCTGTAATCCTATTCTGGCCCTCACACTCTAAAATAACTCTAAGGTGTAAAGGGTTATGTTTCTTGCCTTTTTGAAGTGTTCAAAATGTTCAAAGTTAAACAGAAGAAAAATCCAACAAAAAGGATTTTCCTTGCAGACAAAGTTGACGGTTCTAGTAAGAGCCTCCATCTCTGAGCTCTTTTCCTTTAACAAACAGTTCCAAAAAGAATTACCAAGTTTCCAAGACGATATCTATCTCCTGTGACGAATCCGATGGAGTCATCACTGATCTCCCGGCAGTGACATCCTCCCATGTGGCCAGGGGTCGGCAACCGCTACCTGATCCTCACCCTGGATCACATGGGAGGAGACAGCCTCTGTGGAGGATGGGAGATATGATTGAGAATCAGCCCCCCTCTAACATTCAATAACAACATTTGCTCATTTAATTTGTTCCCAGAACAACTGGACACATGGAAAAAATATATGCACCACTCAACCACATTAAAAACAATGTTAAGGGAAATTCATCAGGCAAGAGCAGACTCTCACCAACCTTAATTATTCTTAATTATATAGTTTTTGTTCCACTTGCAAAGCTGGGTATTCCCAATTCTTTTTGTCTTTTTTTCTGCTGTGTGTTCCTCTACTGGACACAAACGCAACTAATTTGGATAATTCCTGATAATATGCACCACTCGAACAAACTTGATAATGGAAGCCCGAGGGCAATCCACACAAGGCACACTAGCCAGAGTTATACCGGAAAACAACCTTGCCTTCAATCACTTTCATATGCAATGGATCTTGGACAGAGCTTCAAGAAATCATAGCAGTGCCTAAGTGCTGCTCCCTTCACAGGGTTGCCAATGTGTCAAATCAGCTTATTGTCGCTTGACGTATTGCCGTCTCATACTGTTCCCTTGTGGCACAATTCTGCAAATTCAACTAAGGGTTCTCTGTCCCTCGCATTCAAAGTCTGCACTGTCAGACATGTGAAAACATCTGTGTCGGCACCAGAAATTACCTTTTTCCACTTCTGTCGCCCGAGACGCAGATTCTCGCTAGCACCTCCTCGGACCCTGCGTATCAACAATCTGAGCAAAACCTCTTTTCCATCCACACTTACTCTGCTACATAGCTACAATGATTTCACTCCGGCTTTACTTTCGCCTAATTTCGTAAATGGGGAAATAAGAGGCTATAGAAAACTTGGGGACCTCTTCAAAAAAAGGAAAATAAAATCCTTCGATAATTGTGTTAAGATGCTTTCCAAAATCAACCCTGGGGATGGATTTTCGGAGGCCAATCTATTATGGTGAACAGGGAGACACAGACGTCTAGCCAAACCAAATCAAGGTAAAGTAGCAGAGAGGAAAGGCTTAGACTCAGAAAGGGATTTGAGAGTGGCCTAGGGCTACAGTGAGTCCACAGAGAACAACAGCAGTAATGAAGATTACCCCTGCATACTGCGCAGGGAGTCTTGATTCCATTAAAGACAGAGAGGCGAGCATTATGCTTAAACTTATTTAATCTTACTCTTCAGCAGTTTCAACATATAACTGAAAATGAACCTTGAACTTCTCGTTTTCTTTTTTTTTCTTTTCTGAACTACATTTCCCTCTAAACACTGTCTCTTCTGTAGTTCACTGTCCTTCCAGACTCTCTCTGAGTCACTTCCTGCTCTCAACTCCTCTTCTCTTCCTGCTCTTCAGCTAGATAAATTCACTTTCTCACTGTAGAGCATTTCGTAATTATAAACGTATATAGAAAATGTATATATAAGCGTATATTTAGAGCGCAGTATAGAAGGGATCATACCTTCATACAGGGGTAGGGAAATATCCCTCCAGATTCCGTGAGATTAAGTGTATTGGTATACATCCCTTGGAATTCCGTCAGATTACGAGTATTGGCATACGTACAGCGTCCTTTCGGGAGAGGATTTGCAATAGGTTGACCAGTCCTCGGTTGCCGCCCGAGCCCGTGCTTCATGGAAAGCACGCCCTGGGCTTCCCGCTATGCAGAGGAGGAGAGTAGCAGCCAGCACAGAGCAGACCCAAACAGAGTCAGAGTAGTGAAGGCCAGCAGGAAGGAGCATTGAGATCCCAGAGGGCCCCCAGCCTCGCCGGTGGCCGGGCCTCCGCCTGGCAGCACGGCCTACGGGTTCAGCAGATGCTATTGAGGGAGCTACCCCCACCTTTGGGTACGGCTGTCGCACAAATTTAAGATTGAAACGAAGATTACGAAGAACTACATTTCCCCATAAACACTGTCTCTTCTGTAGTTCATTGTCCTTCCAGACTCTCTATGAGTCACTTCCTGCTCTCAACTCCTCCTCTTCTTTGGATTCTCGGAACTGCATCCCGAACTTTGCTCGGATAAACTGTCCAAACTTTGAACTGATAAACTGTCCATCCAGAATAAGACGAGTACTTCTCCTTTCTTAATGTCCAGCTCCTATCGAGTCCTACTGGGTCGCCCATCCAACCTCCCTGGAGACCCCTGGCTCTATACTCTGCTCAGCCGCACTTCTCCCCTGTCAAGATAGAAAGACGTCATTAGGGAGGAGAGTACACTGCCCTTTGTAGCAAATCAACTGGGTTATGCATATTAACACAGACAGTGTACGCCTTGGGTGGGAGAGTAATGCTCGCCTCTGTGTCTTTCATAGAATCAAGTCTCCCTATGTCAAGACAGCAGGCGAGCATCATGCTTGTTGAAAGCTCCCTACTACTGCTTGCGCTACTAATGGCACTGGCTTGAAATAAAATGTCTTAAACGTGCTATCGCTAGCCCAGCCTGCTGCCTTAATGTTGCTCAATGCTGCGCCTGATGCATATGCCTTGGATACCACTGCCCCTCTCACAGAGTGTGCCCCAAACCATGCTAGATCAATCCCTGCTAGCTTCAAAATCTCTCTGACCCACCTAGCGATTGTAGCTGTGGCAACTGCCTTGTGTGGCTTCCTGCGTGCAATTAGCATCTGCTGTCTGAGCTCGTATTCGCAAATACATTTTGCTACGCACAAGCAGGGCTGTCCCGGTAGGTACGGATATGAAATGGAAGACGAGTTAGTTTTCGTCCTTCTCACTAGAGTGAATGTAACACTATCTGGTCCATAACATTTCCAATCCACGTTCAGTGCTTTTACGTCTGACACTCTCTTGCATGACACTAGGCACAACAGCATAGTTAGCCTGCCAGATATGTGAGCTAGCGACAGATATTTGTTTGCTGGCCAGCTTGCTAGGAATCTCAGCACTATAATCACGTCCCACAAGGATGAGTATTAGGGTTCCGGAGGGGTCTTCAATCGGACCCCTCTCATAAGCATAATCACTGCAGTGTGTTTCCCTACGGGTGTCCCGTCCACCTGCCTGTGACCCACAGAGATGGTGGATCTGTACACTTCCATTGTTCTGAAGGCTCTGCCGTCCCCGAGTAGGTCTGCAAGAAAGTTCAGGACCTCTACAATAGGGGCAGAAAAAGGAGATAAACTTCTCCTCTTGCACCAGGCTGTCCATTTGCTCCAAGCCGCGTCATAGCTCCTTTTGGTGGACGGGGCTGAGGAGTCTGTGATGAGTGCCGCAGCCTGCTTCGAAATGCCTGGCAGGGTCCATCTGTGCCTGATATCCTGCATGCCATCAGGGGATGTATCTCTCCTTGTGGGAGCTGAGCCTCGAGGCGAACAGATCTGTGTGGAAAGGTCCCACAGTTGCTCCACTCGCTCTAGCATCTTCGTGTCTAACCTCCAGTCGCAGGAATCGGTTAGATACTGAGAGTTCCAGTCTACAATCACGTTGAGCGCCCCAGAAGATATTCTGCTGTGTCTGAGATCCCCGACTCCGGGCAGTAGTGCCAGAAGTCTTCCGCTAATTCCACCAGCGGCCTCAACCTCGTACCCCCCAGGTGGTTTATATACCTGACCACTGAGATGTTCAGGAGAATGCAGCAATTTGCTCTCCCTCTGGAAAACGCTTTCACTGCGAAGGACTAGAAGCTCTAAACAGTTTATATGAAGCCGTAGTTCTTGTGACCTCCAATTTCCTCCTGTTTCTAAGGAGCCACATCTCGCTCCCCATTGGCTCTGCTGGCCTCCGATTCCTCTACCAGGTCTGGGGTGTCTCCTAATATGGCCCTGCCGTTCCGGGCCTCCATATTCTGCAGCCACCACTCCAGCTCAGTTTTTGATTCCTGGTCCAGGGGTATTGACTGATAGCTCAGACCCTGTTGCAGATGTCTGATCTTCAGTCTCTGCAGGGCTCTGTAATGCAGGGGCCCTGGGAAGATGGCCTGTATGGATGCTGCTAACAGACCTACTATTCTCGCTAGTTCCCCGAGGGATATTGTTTGCCTGGTGAGGCATAGTCTGATCTCTTTCTTTATGTCTTGCATCTTCCTCCCTGGCAACTCCAGTGTTGCTTTCTTGGTGTCTACTACAAAACCTACAAAGTCTAGCCTTCTTATTGGGGTCACATTCGATTTCTCCTGGTTGATGAGAAATCCTAAACACTGCAAGGTGTATCACCATCTCGTCTGATACTTCAGGGTTTCCCTGTCGTCCGCTAGCAACAGGATATCGTCCAGATAGACAATCATCTGGAACCCTTTTTCTATGATGGCTGCTGCTACAGGTCTCATGAGTTTGGTAAAGGCCCAGGGAGCCGACGCCAAAGAAAGGCATGGTCTTCAACTGCCATAGCCGCGTTTCCCTCCAGAATGCTAGATACGGGTGGAAGCACACTTCTACTTGTATGGCGAGAAATGCATCTTTTAGGTCCACTCTTGCTAACCGGTCCCCTTCTCTTAGTATATCTCTCAACTGGCGAATGCCCTCCATTTTGAAGTGTCTGTACACTAACCAGCCGTTCAGCTCTTTCAGGTTTATGACCGGCCTAGTCATGTCTTTCCCCTTCACCAGGAACATATTGCTGATAAAGCAGGGGGTAGGCGGCATAATTCTATAGCCTCCTTGTTCTCTAGCTGCACTAACTCCTGGTGAAGGATGTGGCGCTCTGCGCTGGCCATCTGCATCGGTCGTGGGAGCATGTCCTGCGCTGGCTGTTCGATAAATTGCAACTGCAGTCCCTGCGCGGTTTGAAGTACCCAGGCATCGCTTGAAAGTGCTTGCCAGCTGCGCCAAAATAGGTCCGTCCTGCCCCCCACTGGTGGATAAGTGGTTGTGCTCACCTGAGCTTGACTTGTGTGCTCTGTTGGCTCCTCTTCCTCTGCACCCTCTGGGGAATCTTCCCCTACTCAGGAAGAATGTGTATTGCTGTCTCCCTCCACAGTACTGGGCTCTGCCGCCCTGAGGTCTTCTTGAGGAGTAAAATCGACCGGTCGGGTGACCTCTATAGTGACCGGTCCCTGCAAAAACTCTGTTCGGAAATATCTTCCTAATGGAGGCCTGTGCTTTATCCAACGAAGTGTAGGTACCGACAAACCTCCCCATCTCTTTCACAAAGGCCTCTCTGAAGAGATGTCCTTGAGCTGCTACGCCTGCCTCGGAATTAGCAAGATCACCCAGCTTGGCATCCATATTCAGAAGCACTCCTCTCCCTCTCTCCGAGGAGATGGTGCAGTTGGCGTTACATAGGAGCCAAACCGATCTCTGGGCCCAGTTGGCCAGGATATCCGTTTCAATCTCCTCCCCGGTATCCCCAAAGTGTTCCGCCAGGTCTATTATTTTAGCTAATGGTCCTGTCAAGTTGAGGACTTTCTCCTGAGAACCTTTCCATGACCTATCCATCCCTTTTCTCAGGTCTTTAGAGGCGTTGGTCATGAAGGCTAGCATCTTGGGGTCCAATTCCGGGGCCTTGGCCACTCTGCCCACTAGCTCTGATCGTATCCTTGTCTATAGGCTTCCTTACTCTCTGCGCCATGTTTTTGGCTAGCCTTGGCGAGGGCTGCCAGTCCAAAGACCTGGGGTTTCTTATGAGGTCAGGGTTGAACATGTCGGACATCTTGGGGTCCTCTGCCTCTATGTGTTTCTCTTTTCTCTGTCTCTTACCGCTGGAGGGCTTTGCACCACTCTTCCTGCGCCTTATTATCTTCTTCTTGTGAGGAAGTTACAGCATCAGGTGAATCTTCCTCCGAGTCTACTTCCAGCTCTCCCATATTCTATTTCCACTGCCGATCATTGAAGGAATGCATTCCTCAGTTTGCTGAAAGCATCGGCTGCTTCTGAAGCCTCTGTGTCCGCCCCGTAAATATGACCCGGCGGGGGGTAAGAAGAGTCTGGAGCATTGATTTTCGTGCTTATCTACGCATGTTGTAATCTTTGTGTGATGGCCGTAGCTGGAGTTGGCCCCACCTACTCAAAGGTGGGGGCCAGCTCCCTCCATAGCATCTGCTGAGCCCGTAGGCTGTGCTGCCAGGCGGAGGCCCGGCCAACCGTGAGGCTGGGGGCCCTCTGGGATCTCAATGCTCCTTCGTGCTGGCCTACGCTCCGCCGACTCTGTTTGGGAATGCTCTGTGCTGGCTGATACGCTCTTCCTCAGCAAAGCGGGGAGCCCTGGGTGTGTTTGCCCTGAAGCACGGGCTCCGCCGGCGACCGAGGACCTGTCAACCTATTGCTAATCCTCTCCGGCAAAGACGCCGTACGTATGCCAATACTCTTAATCTCACGGAATCCCAAGGGATGTATACCAACACACTTACTCTCACGGAATCCGGAGGGATATTGCCCTATGCCTATATGAAGGTATGATCCCTTCTACACTGCGCTCTAAATATACGCTTCTATATACATTTTATATATGTTTATGATTACGAAATACTCTACAGTGCGAAAGTGAACTTATCTTGCTGAAGAGCAGGAAAAGAAGAGGAGGAGTTGAGAGCAGGAAGTGACTCAGAGAGTCTGGAAAGACAGTGAACTACAGAAGAGAGTGTTTAGAGGGAAATGTAGTTCAGAAAAGAAAAAAAAAGAAAATGAGAAGTTGAAGGTTAATTTTCAGTTATTTGTTGAAACTGCTGAAAAGTAAGATTAAAGAAGTTGAAGCATAATGTGTCATGACTACATATCAGCGCTGGGCTTGGTTGCGCCGTCGGAGTCTGCGCCGTGTGTTTCATGTACAACATTACCCTACCAAGATGGCTGCCCAGTCTGTACACTCATTCAGGTCAATGCACGCGCTAGGCAAGGTCATTTCCACAACCAGGCTGAAATCGAGTGCGGAAAATCAACATTGGAAGCCTGCAAATCTACGCTTTGCTACTCTTGTAACAGACGCTCCCAAGTTCGTACCCAGGTACTATCTGTCCTTTTCATGTTCCATCTGATCGCTATTCAGTGCTACGTGACTTACCCGACATTTCTCTTACGATTCCCCCCTTTCAGAGTTATCTTTCCGCCCAACATTACAGACCCGACATCTCGCTACCAGAAAACTACCTTCCTCCAATTCGGGTTCCCAGATCTTCTCGGAAGGCTTACCCTCACCGGCGGATCGGTTGCTACACCGCTCCGCGATTCAGACCTTCACTCATTGTAATCTTCTCCTACAGTCTCTACCTCAAATCTGTGTGAACACTCTCCAGCCCAATACCCTCGGCTCAGAGAATATTCAACAAAGCCTTAACGTGAAGGCAGTTAGCCAAACCTCACCAGGTTAGGACCCTACAATCTCATTACCTCTCATTCATTCTATCTCCTTTACTACATTAACCACCTTTTGTTTCCGCCTCAGAGTCTTCCGACCCACCTGTTCCGATACCTGTCTAGTAACATTATCCTGTATTCAAGATGCAGAAGACACCCCAGACTACATTCAACTTCCCTGAAGAGCTACAGAACACTTCGCTCTCTAATCCAGACATCAGGGTTTTTTAACCCAGAGGTTTTCCTGGTACCCCAGCTTCCCTCTGATCCTGTTTATCGGTTAGAGGGGTTCTGAGTTTCTGGGGAGACTTGGTATACACTGCTGCTGCATTTGACCAGGTTAGCGGCATGTTCCATGTCAGTGAATTCTTAGCACATTCATTATTCCACATGATAGATAGCAACGCCCAAGAAACTGACAACATGGATCAAATGCAGCAGCTAATGCAGGCCATGCAATCACTTACTCATGAGGTTCAAAACTTGAAACAAGAAAACAATTATCTCAGGCAACAAGTAGCCTAACTCACTTTGGGACCTGAACTCCCTCCAACCTCACTACCAGGGGGAACATTTGATGGAGACCCTCAAACTACGAGAATTCCTAGATAGTTGTACCATTCAATTTACTTTCAAGGCCACATATTTCCCTACGGACTGTGACAAAGTGGGGTTCCTCATTTCCCATCTCTCCGGAGCAGCTCTTGCTTGGGCTATTCCCCTTGTAACCTCCAACAACCCCTTACTTGATGCCTACCCTGCTTTTGTGAACAGTTTAAGAAACATGTTCAGTCACCAAGAAATTTCAGTTTCCTCTCAAGAGAAGCTCTTAGATTTCCGCCAAGGTGCACAGAACCTGTTAATTACATCACTGTATTTAAACAGCTATCATCAGAGACTGCCTGGCCCGACAACGCCTTGTTAACTTTATTCAGACGCAGTCTTACAGAAGACCTAAAAGATGAATTAACCTGAGTGCCTCGGCCTGCCAATCTGGCAGATATGATAACACTTACTATGCAAATTCATTATCGACTTCAAGAGCGACAGCATGAGAAAAGAATGGGGAGACACTCCAGACCTCGATTAGTAGTTCAATCTATCCCAACACGATCAGTACCCAATGCAATTAGGAACTACAAGAGGACCTCTATCACAAGAAGAGAGAGAACATCGCTGATCCAAAGGTTTATGCATGTATTGTGGATCTTCAGAACATTTAGTTTGAGATTGTCCAGTGATATGAATCTAGGAAATCGGGTAACTCCCAAACCCAGTTGTAAGAGGAACCGCGACTCGGGTGCAATTGCCAGGTTCCTCTACTCCAACCATGCTCTCACAGAACACTGAAACAGTAGAAAACCCTTTAGTCGATTGCGGTGCAGCCGGCAATTTTATCGATGACCAATGGGCCAGCCAGAAAGGCCTGGGTAGAATTATGAAATCTGTGTCTATCCCAGTCCAGGGAGTGGATGGGAGTCCTTTCGTGTCAGGGCCTATAAAGGAACAGACACCTGTAATATCCTGCAAAATTTCATCACACACAGAACAAATCAGTTTTGATCTAATTAGAGCGGCCTATTTCCATTGTTGTATTGAATTGGTACCTGATCAACCTATTCCATTCCGACGTATGTACATGCTTTCACAAAAGGAGAAACATATCTTTATCAGGGACTCAATAAAATAACAGTACCAGACCGTTACCCTATGCCCCTCATCCCAGATATTCTGGAGGCCATAAACGGAGCCAATATCTACACCAAGCTAGATCTACAGGGAGCGTATAACTTGATTAGAATTGCAGACGGGGACGAATGGAAGACCGCTTTCCGAACACCTTTTGGGCATTATGAGTACCATGTTATGCCCTTTGGCCTTTCTAACGCACCAGCAATATTCCAAAGATTCATGGACCACTTATTTGCTGATGTATTACTACATTTCGTAGTCATATATTTAGACGATATTTTAGTCTTCTCGTCCACAGAGAAAGAACACATTAAACATGTACAGTTAGTACTGGAGCGACTTCAAACAAATCACCTCTACTGCAAGATGGAAAAGTGTGAATTTCATAGATCCCCGGCATTTTATCTGGGATATATTCTGTCAGCTAAAGATATTGCCATGGATCCGTCCAAAGTCTCAGCAGTATTAGACTGGCCGCAACCTAACTCCTTCAAAGAAATACGACGCTTCGTGGGATTCGCCAACTTTTATAGAAAGTTTATTCCGGATTTTTCAGACATCATCCTGCCTCTCACCAGACTGTTAAAGAAAGACGTTCTTTTCTGATGGGATTCAAAAGTACAAGCTTCTTTTGAGCGTCTTAAAAGCGCATTTTCTATGGAACCCATACTGATCACACCCGATCAGAATAAGAAATTAATCCTGGAGACAGATGCATCCCATGATGCCATAGGCGCAGTCTTACTGCAAGAAAACTCCAATGGAATGGAAGCACTAGTAGCCTATTTGTCAAAAACTTTGAACCCTTTGGAACTTAACTATTCAGTCCTTGAGAAGGAACTGCTGGCTATAAAGAAGGCTTCCGAGGAATGGAGACATCTACTGTTGGGATCCCAATACCCCATTGACCACCAAAATCAGAAGGTGTTACAGTATGCTCAAACTGCCAATAGTAGACAAGCCAGATGGGCACATTTTTTCTCACCTTACAACATCCTATTTACCTTTCTCCCAGGTAGACAGAATTTAAGAGCCGATGCATTGTCTCAAAAGGATCACCCTGCAGTCAAGTTCCAATCCGAGAAAATCTTCCCTAAAGCCCTGTTTTTTCACGCCATTACAGATTTTATGCAATCCGTCAAACAAGACACCCTCATGCATGTGTCTGAGTGTCAGGCCATGACACAGAAACATGACTTGACCACAGAGAGAGGGTACTATTTCCACGGTCAGCAATTACTGATTCCTGCCCATACCCCTCAAGTGGAAATCATGCGGATGTGCCATGATTCTCTGGCAGCCGGGCAATGAGGAATATCCAATACTTTGGCCGTAGTAAGGCGTCATTTTTAGTGACCTAATGTACTCACTGATGTACAAGATTATGTCTCCTTGTGCTCCATTTGCTTACAGACCAAATCACCTCACAGTCACTCCTCCGCTCTCTTATCCAGAATGCCCATTCCTGACAAACCCTGGCAGATTATATCTACGGATTTTATTGTGGACTTCTCTCCTTCAGAACATCAGACCACCATTATGGATGTTATAGATTACTTCACTAAACTAGCACATTTCATCACTTTACCAGGGGTTCCTACTGCTGCACATATAGCAAGAATCTTTGTCGATACCATTTTCACTAGACATGGATTACCTGACACCATCATCTAGGATCGTGGCCCTCAATTCACTTCCCAATACTAGCACAAGGTCTGTTCCCTTCTCAATATCCGTTGTGCCCTTAGTTCAGGTTATCACCCACATACTAATGGGCAGACTGAGCGTCTGAATCAGACCCTTGAAGGCTACCTACATTGTTTTATCTCTGCTGCACAAGACAACTGGGTTGACCTTCTTCCATTGGCCGAATTTGTGTATAATAATTCTCCTCATACTTCCCTGAAGTCTAGCACTTTCTTCTGCACTTATGTGTTTCACACTGCCTGCTTCCCTGCCACTACCCCTGCCTCTTCACACTTACCTGATGTGGATGCTCTTGTAATGGATATTCAAAGCGGTCATCAGTCAGCGCACAAAGCCCTTCGGGAGTCACAGGATCGTATGAAACACTTTGCTGACCATAAAAGATCTCCTGCTCCGGCGTACTCTGTCAGAGATTCTGTTTGGTTGGCTTCCAGTTTCTTGCCTCGTCACCTGGTTGCGTCTAAGTTATCTTGTTATTTTGGCCCATTCCGTATTCTGCAGTTGGTTGGACATGCGGCCGTGTGCCTTCAACTTCCCCCATCCTGGTGTTGCATTCACCCTGTTTTCATCTACCCCAAATCAAGCCTGCTCCTGCAGATAGTTTTCTACGAGGTGCCACTTCTCGTCCTCCTGTGTCCACTGAAACTGGCCCCGAGTTCGAGGTTTCCTGCATCTGCGACTATCATTATTACCAGGGTCGGTTGAAATACTTTCTGGATTGGAAGGGGTATACTCCAGCAGACAGGTCATGGGAACCAGCGGCGGGGGTTCATGCACCCCGTTTGATCTGCCGTTTTCATAAGCTTCATCCGGGGAAACCCAGGGGGTCCCCTCTGAAAAGGGGGCATACTGTCATGACTCCATATCAGCACTGGTCTTGGTTGCGCCATAGGGGTCTGCGCCGTGTGTTTCATATACAACATTACCCTACCAAGATGGCTGCCCGTTCTGTACACTCCTTCAGGTCAATGCACGCACTATGTAATGTCATTTCCACACCCATGCTGAATTTGAGTGCGGTATGTCAACAGTGGAAGTCTGCAGATCTACGCGTTGCTACTCTTGTAACAGACTCTCCTAAGTTCGTACCCAGGTACTACCCGTCCTTTTCATGTTCCTTCTGATCGCTATTCTGTGCTACGCGACTTACCCGACAATTCTCTTACGCTTCCTCCATCTTCAGAGTTATCTTTACGCCCGACATTACGGACCAGACATCTCGCTACCAGAAAACTACCTTCCTCCAATTCTGGTTCCCAGATCTTCTCGGAAGGCTTACCCCTCACCGGCGGATCGGTAAGCGAACTCCCCATAAAATGTCTACACCGCAGACCTTCACTCACTGTAATCTTCTCTTACAGTCTCTACCTCAATTCTATGTGAACTCTCTCCAGCCTAATACCCTCGGCTCAGAGAATATTCAACAAACCCTTACCGTGAAGGCAGTAGGACCCTACTTCTGAAGAGCTGCAGAACACTTCACTCTCTAATCCAGACATCAGGGTCTTTACCCCAGAGAGGTTCCCTGGGACCTCAGCTTCTCTCTGATACTGTTTATCGGGCGGAGGGGTTCTAGAGAGACTTGTCATACACTGCTGCCGCATTTGACTAGGTTAGTGGTATGTTCCATATGTCAGTGAATGTCACGATGCCTGCCCCCAGACATCCGGAACAGATCCATCTATCCAGGGAACAGGCATCCACGAAGACCCAGGAATTCCCAAAACCCCGTCTAGGGGCAATATGGGTTCAGTCCTGGCGCCGTAGGCAGCAGGCTCATATTACCATCTTAAAACTGTGCAGGTCATCCTGCAAAGAACTCACATACAGGCCATCATGAGGCCATGAAGGGACTACTTTCCTTTAAGAACTATTTTACTACTTGGGTGTGGTACTGGAACTCTTTACCTAGGAACTACTTTTTTGATGCTATTTAAACCACGCCCGAAGAGCAGCACACGCGTAACGCTCACCGTGTCTGCAGTCCAGTATTCAGTCTACAGCTACACCCGTTTGTGTCCGGAGCCGATCCTAGAGAAAAGGAAAGAAGAAGAGAAGGTTAGAACAGGAAGATTCCCATTTGGTCATCATCTTCTCCTGGAGCAGCCGCACCTTGGAGAAAGGGAAAAAACATTTAAAACAACCGCGTCGCATTGCCAGCTGCAGCGCCGCGCCATACTCACCTATCATTAGAGCATCTTCACGCACCCAGCGCGGTGCCCGTTGAATCGCTGCTCGCAACATCAGCATCTGAAAAAACAAGAACAAACAAAAGGTGAACGGAGTGCCGCTAAGGGCATTCACTTACTTACCGCAAGATACTTACTTGGCATATTACCGCTCGAGGCAGCGCTGGTCACCATTCTTCGCTCGACATTTTCCCAAAGGCGCCGCACCTGCAACGAAGATAGAGAACTATTGGTTAATCGCACTTGGAACAATATTACTTGCTAAACAGTGCTTGTTGCAAACTGACTCTTACCAAGGCGCTACCTTCATCCATCGAGGCAAACTCACTCCTCGGACCACGCTGGATGGGGAAACGTATGAAAGGAGCATGAGTGAATAAACAGACATTTGAACTCTAAAAAGAACTATACATTTGGTTTACACGCAACTTACCTCAGAGTCATTATTTGTCTGGAACTCTGTCAAATACCTTCGGATCAGTGAAGTAACTGAAGTTCTACACGCCCCTGCACTCCAAACGCAGGATGGAGAGTTCATCTTTCCTAACTATAAGGTGAGACTTTATGAAGGGGAATGCTAGAAGTTTCCGGGAAGATAGTGTTAGCGTCAACCCCTCTACCACGGGTGGGTAATTCCCTTTACTGCTTCTAGGAAAATCCTCTTGCGGGCCAGGCAGACGAAACTGAGTGGGCAAGTGCAGTCGATCATCACTTCGCTATGAGTCACACTGGTGGAGACAGCAGCTGTCCAGCTTCGGTCGGCGCCCCCGTGAAATCCAGGTGAGCGTGACAGTGAATTCTTAGCGCATTCATTATTCCACATGACATAATGCTCGCCTCCGGTCTCGACATAGAATTGCAGTTAGACAGCTAAGCACACAAATACACAATGGTTTATTAGGCCCTTAAAATACATAATGAAATACACAATTATGAAACCTCTAGGCAAATAATGAAATACACAATAATGAAACCTCTAGGCAAATATTGTCACACACTTACTATAAAACATATATATATATTCACCCTTAGGAGAGATAGAAAGCATTTGATTGAAAAAACAGTACAACACAGGTAATTACTCAGATGCATAAAGTTCAGTAGAAACACTTTAGGGTCACCATTTATTTATTTAATGTATGCATTGGTCATTTGTTAGGCGCTTATACAATTAGCAAAAACTGTTTCTAAGCGCCCACAGGGCAACAGGGTGAGGACAGGGGAAAATAGACCATGAATTACAACAAAGATAAATAATTTAATTAAAAGTACAAACAAATAATGAGAATAACAGGGAGGGAAGACAAAGCTACTATGCCTTGTGAGTGTTCAGAACGTGCAAGTGAAGAAGGGGGGGGATAGGTGCTGTGGTGCTCATGGAGAAGTGCTCGGGTGAAGTGCTTAAGAAGAGAAGAACGTAAGTGCAACCTCCCTTGGGAGACTAAGTAAGTGCAGTAAAATAGACAGCGGCTGGGATGAGAGATGTGGGGGGTCAGTGCCCCGAGGATGCATAAGGGCCCTGCACATGAGTCATGCTACTGTATGATTAGCAAGGAAGAGAGGAGAAGGAAGAGGTAAAGAGAAAGGTCTTGAGGCTTTTTCAGAACTTAAGATTAAGGAGGTCCTGCTCAAGTCGCAGAGGGAGAGCGAGGGTATTCCACAGAAGGGAGCCCGCCGAAGAAAGGGATCGACAACCAGCTCTCTGTTTAGTAAACCGCTTCACATGCAGGGAGTTGGTGCCAGAGGAACACAGGGGTCTAGAAGTGGAGTATTTGGTCAGGAAGCGTTGAAGATAGAGTGGTCCCTGACCCCAGATAGCTTTGTGGTCGATGGAGGGATTTGAATTTAATCCGTGCTGAGACCGGGAGCCATTGAAGTCTTTGTAGGGCAGGAGAGATGCAGTCCCTAGGCTTGAGGCCAAGGATAAATCTTGCTGCCCTATTCTGGGGGACGCCACAGGTGGAGGTGGAAGTAGGGGTGAGAAAGAACCCAGAATGATTTTGGAGGGACGGTCAGTTAGGAAGGAGGTAAGCCAGTCCAGTGCCCGCTCTGAGATACCAAGGGTATCATGGTGCCTTTTTATGAGGATGGAATGGTTCACTGTGTCAAATGCAGAAGAGAGATCAAGGAGGATGAAGACAGCGGGGTAGTTGGAATCCAGGGACGCGAGTAGTTCTTCACAGGTGTTCAGAAGAGCAGTTTCCGTGCCTCTGGATGTTCAGAATCCAGACTGGTGGTCGTGTAGACCTCCAACAAGTTCGGTATAAGGGTTGAGTTGGGGGAGGGCCAACTTCTCAAGCAGTTTCCCCAGGAAGGGGGTGTTGGAAATGGGGCGGTAGTTGGCTGGGCATAAAAACAGTTTCCTAACAGTTAGTAATGGCAGCCCCAAGAGGGTTTGGGGCCTTGTGCCCTAAAGCCAGCAGTTCCAAAGCTATACTTTTCAGGAAGGTTTCAAATGTGATTGGAAGATGCCAGTGGTTATGATCCAACGTTCACAAAAGGCAAGTAAAGTTCAGGTTAAGTAACACACTCAACCCCTAGACAGTATGACAGACCTAGAAAGAGATCTTTGATCAGGCCTCCACCGACCAAAGTCAGGAAATAGTGATTTAGGAACAGGATTTTAAACCCATGTAACCTTATGGAGAACTGGGGGGAGGAACAGGTGTGATAACTTACTCTCCCTGACTGCGATTTCTCCAGAGACCACTGCTGAGATTCCAGTATCCGTTGGGGGAACAGTCTTCTGTGCTTGGTCTGATCGAGGACGGTCCAGGGGCTGCAGGTGCACAGGTCACTTTCGGACACAGGATTTAGTTTTCGGTTGCCTGGCGATAAGGACGCAGCTGCGTGGCAAGCAGCAGGCTGGAGAGGGGCAGGTGAAGAGGTTGCCATGTATTGCAGTGGGGTGAGAGAGGCACTGTGATCCATCAGGCCCTAAGAAGATCGGAACGCCAGCCATCCCATATGCCACGTGTTCCCGGCTGGAGTTGGGGAACACAGAAGACTCAGAAGAGCCGTGGGCAGCTGCAGCAAGGTTCACAGGTGGCGAGCGCTGCTCGCTGGAATTACCGATGCGTAGCCGGGAAGCAAGGGGAAGCCGGAGAACAGAAGAAAGACGCCTAGAGGAGCTGCCGAGAACCAGTGAGTGTGAGAAAGGGAACACTCGTACCGAGGCACTCCAGGGGCGGCAATTGGATATTTGCGATTGGTGATCGAATTTAAACTTTTAAAAAAGGAGTCTGGGGACCGAATGAAAGAATATTGAATAACAAATAAAAGTATCTTGTGAAATGCAACAACATATATTGAAAACCAAACTAAAGAGAAGATATGGAAATTATATGAAAATACAGCACGAGTGAAAAGCGAATGACGTGCAATTATCAACACAGAGAAAACCATTAAGAAGCATTTATGAACAAAGGGAAAGAAAGCCTGTGATGAACACTTATGAATTAGCAAAGTGGTGGAAATGGATGAACACCACAGAATGAATGGAATACAAGTTGTGGCAAAGCCAAAAGACTGCCAAGGAGAAAACAAAAGCAAAGGTTTATTACTGGCACAGGCAAGGGAGAAAACCTGTGTTAAACAAGGGAAATCAAGTGCATCACAAAGTGCCAACAATTATTGGTTGCGTGACCTGTAATGGGTGGACTGTGTGGTCCGACAACTGCGGCTAGACCGAGTAGCCCCTATGTGGGAAAGAATCAAGGAAAACAAAGGTACAAGGCTGTGTGATATAATAGGTGCTCAAGTAAAATAACTGATCTGTGTTAACTATTAAAGGGCTTGAAAAACTTACCAAGGGACACTGGAAGTATCATTGAAAGTCAAGAGACCCAAACTGACTGTAGTTCTGTGGGAGGTGCTACCTTCGCCAGAGCTGAAAGAACCTCAGAACTTTATTTTGAACACTGTTTCTTTTGGTGCGGTCATCCCTACACATTGTATATCTTTAGTTGTGAGGGCAAGTATTTCGGACACAGACAGATTATTTAGTTGAAGTTAACGACACAGACTATCCTTAGTTTCTTTAGGTAGGAAAATCCCAACTTAGTTTAGGGCAAGTTAGGCCTTAAGCCATTGTTAAGAAAAGTGAATCTGTTGTATGTGTCTTGCTTCATGAGGCCTTCACAGATGCCAAAAAGATGGTTTGAAATGGGAGTCACCACGTTCAGACGGCGACCAGTGTTAAAGAAGCAGGCCTTGTGCTCTTTCTGTTGATGTAAAAAGGCTAAATATGCAGGAGCAAGCATTTTACGGTACACGCTGAAGATCCTCCATGGATGAACTCAGAATGGCGACTGCTGCAGGGAGGTAGCCCAGGAGAAAGCTGGTCCATCCATCAGTTCGTCCAGGAAAACTTCCGAAGGCTCAGAGGGCATGGCTCATGCAGGGATTGAGACCGGTTGTTCCCACTGGTCCAGGGGTTGGAGAACTGATGAGGGTCTTCTTGAGATAAGGCAGAGGAGGTGTTCACCGGGACTTCACTGGAGTTGGTGCTAGTCTGCTGCAGCAATCGTCCTTCGGTGATCAGCGGGCTATACTTCTTTATAGTGGTCTTAGCTCCTAGGATGATCTGTGGAATGGCTGTAAGAGTCCTCTTTTTAGCCAAGATCTGGATTGGAAGCTCGCCCAGGTCCACCAACGGACCACTCAAACTGTCAGTGCCTATTTAATCATGGGTAGCAACTTGCCACAACAACCGCCAAGCAACAGACATTCAGGTACCAGGATGTGTACTGGAACCAGACGGTCCCAGCCCCCACATCCAGGCTTAAACATAAACTGCCTTTTTGTCACCAGGAAACGCTTTTTCTATATATGGCAATTCCGGACCAGAAAGGGCAGACCGAAGGCCAAAGAACAATATGACAAAAGGACAGGCAAAAAACCTTGTGACATTACCATTTTAGGGTGTTAGCCAACTTTGTTAACTATTTGCGGTAAATGCAAAGGGGCATGAGTATAGAGTAAAAAACATGGTAGAAAGATTTCTGCTGCCTCCAGCCCTTTCTAGGCACATTCTAAATGTATCCAAAAAGCAGCTACAGAAAAAGTTAGAAGGATACAAAGTCTCCTAACCGCACTTCACTTTAGGGTAATAAGTGCAATTGTAATAACACAAGAAATCCACTAAGAGAGACATAGGGGCTCATTATAAGTCCCTCGGTATCTCACTGGTGATTCAGGCAGGATACCTCAGGGTTCGGTGTGCTTTACAAGTGCCTAAATAAATGAATACTCGGGGACTACCATACCATCTCCACCACCTGATAACCCGGTATTACCGGGATATTAGGGCTGGCGGAGACACCGGTTAAAACCCATTCCCATGGAGTCCCTGGGTTGGGAATGCCGCAATCACAGGCACCGATAATGCTGCTGCCGGTGATTGTGGCCATTGTCTGTCGGTAGGGGCCTGCCAGTAGATCACAGCCCCCAACGGTAGACTTGTAGTTTGCCGGTCCGGAAAGGTGCCGGTAAACATTATTACTGGCACCTTATTTCCAGACTGGCAAATCTATAATGAGCCTCATAGTCTTACAGACTAATTAGTTTCCAACAAGAATAGGCCAAAACACAATGGAAGTAAAGCAGAAGGCTCTACTTGCCTCCAAAAAGAAAGGTCAGGAGTCAAAACAAAAAGAAAGGGTGCCCCATTGAGGTTTTTGGGAGGAAGGCATCAAAAAGAAAATCTTTCCTAACAGAATGCATGCAAGATTTCCAGTTAACTATGATAGTTTTCCATATTGCCAGTTACACCACTAGGTACTTCATCCAGTGACAAAATTGAAATTGGGCAGACTGAAAAGCCTACAGAGATGGAAACATGTTTGCAACAAGATGAATCTAGTAAAGGGATAATTTCTTTGCTTTATAGGATCCTAATGGGAAACAGTGGGGTAGTAGGCATAAGTCATAAGATAGCCTGGTAAAGGGAAGTGAATAAACCAAAAGGGGACAGATTGTCTACCAACATCGATTTGTTCATTACATGTTTACAGTTAAATCAAGATAATTTAAAAGGTGGAACTGAACTCCTTTGAAGAAGTACAAATACTCAGCCACATACTTAGACAAATGTCAGAGGAAACGTGGAGAAAGGATCTTGTTACATCTTATTACATATATTGTAGAACTCCCCCCAACTACATCATTTTACATCAAGGTACGCTCAGCCATAGTGGTGTCAAGATATCCTAAATTATCTCATATATATTCCGACCATTATCCTGTACATTCTCCCATATGTAAGCTTATCACTCACCTCTTCCTGGCAGCAACGCGAACAATAACTTCTCTTCAGCACTGCGGTGCCAACCTTCAATTTGTGATAACAAAACTATGGGCTATTTTTGTGATGGAGAAACGTACTACTGAATTACAAGGCAATACAGGAAGGTTCCAGTCAGCATGGATCCGCTTTTTAACATACATGAGAAATGACTATAGAAAAACACAAGGCTGAGGTCTTGGAGTCTCCTGGAGGTTGACATATCATAGTGGTGGGGACTGTTTGACAAATCGCTATGGGTATTCATGGCTTAAACTGTTGAAAACATTGTATGAATACTAATACTTGTCTCGTCAAGGGAGGAGGGCAGAAAGGGGTGGCAGAAGGGGGGAAAAGATGAGAAAGCATTTGAAATTTGTTTTGCAATATGCAATTGTTAATATTCGAAAACATTTCTATTTAAAAAAATAAAAAAAACAGATGCACAAGAACTAGTACCAGTTTCATTCCCAGCTCAGCGGCTTTGAATCGAGGGTCCGAGCAAGAGGGTAGTGTGTACCCGCTACGTCTGTCGGGAATGAATGGCTGTTGAGTCAACTGTGCATATAAGCACCGCGTGAAGGTGACCTGTAGATATAAAAAAAAGAAACATTTAATAGTTACCTTCTACACACAAAATATTTGGTTTAATCTTAAAATAACCTCATGGAATTGGCTCTAGTTCAAATGTGAATTTTGAGGTACCTTAAAAACATTCAAAATGTACACGATTAGGGCACATTTTTCTGAATAATACTAATCTGATTATGGGTATTGTTGTTTTAAAGTAGCCAATAGGTACGTTATAGTAAGCAATGCAGTATTCAGAAGGGCTGTCCTGCTTCTTCATATTGTTTTCATTTACTTAGGTACATTCCACTTGTGTATGAACGAATGTTCTCCCATTTTATTTTGTTGAAATGTTTGTCACTGTGTATAATGTATTAATTTCTTCTCGGATTGTACTTTCTAAATGTGGGCAAATTAAGCGCGCTTCTCTTTATATTTCACGTTTTTGGGCATTAATATTTTTAATAACAATTAAGGTACATTGATATGTTCCAGGTCATTTGCTGCTCACAACTAAAAAGTGTTCGATTCTTAATTTAGATTAAATAATATGAAAGGTCTTTCCGGAAATAGGCATCTATAATTAATTCCATGAGGAATCATCTGTTTGTAATAACCAAGCACTGGCCCATTAGGTATATTTATCCCTTTTTAAGAGATCAGCTGTCTGCATATTGGGAAACGTGGGTTTAGAGTGTGGGTCGGACAGGTGAGGTCAACGGGCGAGGAGGCGCTCAAGAGATCAGGTGCTGGAAAGACAATAGAGCAGATAAAGGAGGAACTTAGAAGAGAGTTCACTGAAAGTTGGTCGTTGGTTGGTGAGAGTATGTCTATTGTGACTAAGGTGAATGAGACAAATTGAGAGAATAGGGGAGTGAGACTGAGTGAAAAAGGTGCCCATGAGAGTGAAAGGAGGGTGAGTGTGAGAGGAAGAGGGGCGTGTAGTAAAGAGTGGAGAGTAGTTGGCAGTGGGAGTGGGGAGGAGTGGGGATTAGTGGGAGTAGGAAGTAGTGGAGCATAGAGTTGAAGGTACAAGTAAGGAGTAGATGTAAGGCAATATAAAATTGGAGGTACAGGCGGGGGAGGGAGAGAAAATAGAGAGGAGGAGAAGGGGGGTGCGGAAAGAAGGAAAAGGCAGGAAAGAACATCAGGGCGATGAATATGAGCATGTGATAGGGGTAAGACCAAGTGAGAACTGGGCAGTTGGAAAACACCAACTTTTGTTTGGAAGTCTATTGAAAATCTTGTGGTACACCAGCTAGGTTTCACCTGGAAGACCCTGGAAACAGTAAGATAGATAAGGCAGTTGCCTTTAGGTGCACTGCCACCCAGTAAGATTGTAGATAGTAGGTATTATTGATCTTCAGCGACCATTTTAGGGGTTAGGGAAGTCTGGGCTAGGGTGGAGAAAGCCCATGGCAAGACGAGAGAGAAAGGGATGGGCCTTGGTTGGACCCCATTGAAATTATCATTAAAACCCTTGAATCGTTTTTTAGAGTTAGTGCGTTCTTGAGGCCATCTGACAATAGCAAGAGACACATTATGAATACAAAAGATTTAGACAGTGATGAAGACTAAAACAGGAGCAGTAACATTCAAAGCATTATTTTTCTCTGAGCAACAGACCCAGTTGTATGTGATTATCCCTGATAGTGCTGCAATGACCTGATCTGCAGGGTGCACAGGAACAGATGAAGCAGCAGAACTGGGACAGAATCTTCAATGAGGAAGGTTGGACCTACGAGATGCTGTAGCAGATCCAAGGAAGAACAAAAGTAAGAGCACAAACCTTCCAGAACCACAAGCAGAGAATTCCACTAGAAGGTATGAAGATACACTACTGATCGCTATTTATAATGTGTAGAGGAACTAAGAAGCAGGTGTGTGGGGAGGCAACATCTCTACAGGAGGGCTGAGCAGCAAAAGGAAGAACAAAAAAGCAAAGGAACGTACAAGCTAGGCATAGACACTACTCCCTATATTGGTACTGCATTGAGTAGTGCCTACGGAGACACAGGGAAAGGGAGGGTACCAGTAACAGCAATGAGAAAGGGTCTGCCTGGTCATTGAGTGGCAAAGGGAAGGTAGGAGGCTGGTCAGCGGTAGGCACTACACAGGGAAGCCACACATGAGGCTGATGGGAACAGAGATTGTATCGGACCACACCACAGTCAGTGAGCATGATGCACAGGGGAGGTATGGCAGTCTCATGAGGACCTTAACACCACCCATGCTGCAACGAACACCCCTTAAAATGGGTCCAGGTTTGGAAGGGGAGCAGGCATGGAATCATGAAATGAGGTTGTTGGCATTTATATTGGACGACAAGGGTTCTCAAGTATGTTCCTCCGGGCTGTACCCTTTCCAGTCCCTCAAGTTCTGTACAGAACACCCCAAAAGCCGGGAAACACACATTCTATGAACCTCTTATTCATCATGAACACCACAGACAAAGGAGGAGTTCGAGTAGAGGACAGACAGGTCCGGTGTGAACAGGTTGTATAGGAGACAAGTGAAAGACAGGATGCACCTTCCTGGCACCTTCCTAGAAGACATAGAATGCTATCACTGATGGGAGCATACAAAAGGTGTAGTTGCAAAGTACCTTATTGTAACACAACTGACCCTGGAGGAGACGAGCTGAGAGCCAAATCCTATCACCAGGGGAAAAGATATGGATATCAAATCCCTTATCTTATCTGGTTTGTAGAGTTCTTTAGCTTTCAGAAGGAAAGTGCAGGCCTGTTGCTGAACACAGTGTATTTGAGATACCTTATCCAGAGGTGGTATGGTATTGGAAATAGACACGGCTAATGTAATTAGGCACACATTGCTAGCATAGGAACAAAAGAAAGGTCTGGTACCTAAAGCAGCACTGTGTGAGTGGTTATAAGAGAACTTGGCAGTAGAAAGAGGTTGAGTCCATTTGGACAGATAATTACTTGGAAAGCAACACAGATATTCTTCCAAAATGGCATTTAGGTGTTTTGTTTGCCCATCTGTCAGGAGTGATATGCAGTGGAAACAGCCGGGAATATTGTTAATTGTTTACAGAGAGCTGTCCAAAGATGCACTAAGAATTGTGAACCATGACATGTTACTATCTTGTCAAGATGGGCATGCAGCAGGTACACACAATAATAAAATGACCGCCAGTTTGGGGAGCGGATGGGAGATTTGCAAATCAAGTGGCCCTTCTTGGTGGTATAGACTATGACCTTGAAAATACCTGTGTGGCTATTGGAAGAGGATTGGTCCACGATGAAGTCCATTGAAAAGATGGACTTGGGTTAAACTGTTGTCTCTAACTGGTTCAGCTTCCTGAAGGTTTTCTTTCCCAAGATTTTGTTCTGGGAAAAGGTAGCAATGAACTGGTGTACACTCGTTGGGATGTTAGGCCACCAGAAATATAGCTTTGCAGAAGGTAGGTGGTCTCTTGGGCAGCCATGTGGCCAGTCTCAGGGAAGCTATGGAACCAAGTTAGTACAGTATCACATGCAAAACTTTGACAAATTACAAGGCATCAATGGTAAACAAGGTTGTCGGGTTCCAAGATCAAATGAGTAGGGTACCTGTGTTGGAAAGCTTTGATTTGAGGAAACTCAATTAAGAGCCCCCAAACTGACCCAGTGCTGTAAGGCGATCAAGATGGGGAAGTTTAACATCAAGCAAAGTTAACCCTGTTCCATGGAAGATGCTAGTTCATGTGATCAGGCATCTACACAGATGGTGTGTTTGTCTGGACGATCAATAACAGGAAAGAAATTGAAGTGAGAAAAGAAAAGAATCAATTGAGAAAGTTTCTGGTTGTTACATCGAAATGTGCAGAGGTTCCAAAGATGATTATGATCTGTGTAAACCACTATGGATTGCTGAGTGCCCTCCAGTACATTTAAATGCAGTTTTGATGGCAATCCATTTTTTTTTTAACTCCGGAGTCAGGCACTTTGAGACATATGCAACAGCATGTTCTGAATGCATTAATGGGTCTCTTTGTGTTAAGAGGGATTTCCACAATGAACCCTGTGGGTGGATTTTGGAAGGCCAACCTATTATGCTGAACAGGAAAGCAACTGAAGTGTAGTCAAAACCAATAAAGGTAGGTAGCAGAGTGGAAAGGCATAGTCTCAGGAGGGGTGTTCGAGTGGTCTTGTGCTACAATGAAACACACAGAGCACTCAAATACTTCCAATTAGTCAGAGAAGTACAAAAATATACAATGATGTATTAAGCCTTTAAAATACACACTAAGCAATGAAACCTCTAGGTAAGTATTACCACACAACTACTGCAAAATACATATACACGTTCACTCTTGTGAGAAGATACATTCATTGAATGGGACGCTGCACGTCAGGAATTTAAGCCCATGTAACCCTATGGAGTATGGGAGCTGCTGGGGGAGGAGGGGGGTCAAACAGGTGCCTTAACTTGACCCCTCTTACACAGATCTTACCAGAGACCATTTCAGAGGTTCTGGATTTTGCTGTGGACCCATCCTTCTGTGCTTGGTCCCGTCGAGGGAGTCCCAGGTGTCACGTATGCAGAGGTCAGTGTTTTGGATGCAGGATTTAGTTTCGGTCAGTCGCCGTACCTGTATTACAGTTCCAGAGACTGGTCAGCTGGTCATCCTTGCCATGAAAATCTAAGAATTCTGAAGAGCAGGCAACCTCAGGAGACCTCAAGGGAGCAAAGAAGACTGATTGCAACTGGAGTCACCATGGTCAGGCTGCAACATGTCATCTTCGGCAGGCGAACAAAGGCGCAACCTCTGCGCGGCTTCCGCTGGAACTAAAGGCTAAAAATACGGACACAAGCATCTTGTAGCACAAGTTGAAGATCCACCAAGTTCCACAGAAAAACATGGAAATGGCAACGCTAGCAGAGAGATAGCCCAGGAGAGACGTGGTCAGTCCAACAGGTGGTCCAGGGACATTAAGAAGGCTCAGCAGACATGCATCCTCCATCAGGGCTTCACCAAGACATGGCTGGAGGCAATGCTGGTCAGCTACAACGGCCGTCCTCAGGTCATCACAGATTGCACCTCTGCATAGTGATTTCGGCTTCAATGATGATCTGCCGAATGCCTGTAAGAGTCCTCCTTTCATTCAAGATTTGGACTAGAAGCTCGCCCAGGTCCACCAATTTGTAAAGAGCTGCACCATTGTACCAAAGTGGCAATGGCTATCCAATCACAGATGGCCACTGGCCAAACATTCTGCCCAGCAACAGACATTCAGGCACTTGGATGTGGACTGGGACCAGAGAGTCCCAGCCCCGACAGACAGACACACAGACACACACACACTTTGTCCTGGAAAGCTGAAGCTTTCCCTAGGAAAGGGCATTCCTTATATGGCAATTTCGCACCACATAGGATAGGAAGAGGGCCAAATTACAACAAGACCAAATAGCACAGACATTTTAGAAGAACAAGTTACTCTCTTACCTGGTAACGTTCTTTCGATGGGATGGTCCGACGACGTATTCCATATCTATGACAGTAATCACCACAGCTGTGCTGCTTCGGAAAATCTTTCGGCGTCTGCGTCCTGCGTCGATGACATCGATACGCCGCCCTCGAGGACCTCCTCCGACGGCCGACATCACTGGATGTTATAAGTAGGACACACGACGCCCCTAGCCTCAGTTGTAGTTTTTTCCCAGAATGTGTGGCACCAGTCTTCTGCCAGTCTGACCACACAAAGCCTTGCAGAAACTTAAGCTGCAATCGCATAAGAAATTCTGTAGCGGGGAAGGCAGGGAGGGAGCGATATGGAATACGTAGTCGTACCATCCCATCGAAAGAACGTTACCAGGAAAGAGAGTAACTTGTTCTTCGAGGGGATTGTGTCCTCCGACGTATTCCATATCTATGACAGACTCCCAAAGCAGTACCAATGCAAGGAGGTGGGAAAAGAATTCAGCAAAAGAAATTTAGAATGCCCAATCAAATTGCGGAGCAAAAGACCGCCTTGCCAAAGGCCACATCCTGCCCACAGTTAGAATCGAGGGAGTAGTGACGTACAAAAGTATGGACCGAAGCCCAGGTGGCTGCGTCACAGATGTTACAAATAGGAACACCCGTCTGTAGGGCAGGAGAAGCAGCCATACCCCTGGTAGAATGGGCCCGCAAGCCGACCGGTGGGTCCTTACCCGCCAAGCGGTAACACTCAGAAATAGCCAGAATAATCCAGCGAGACAAAGTGTGCTTAGTCACAGCTTGTCCCAAATGCTTACCAGCGTAACCAATGAAGAGTTGATCGTCCACTCTGACCCGGGACACGCGTGAAATATAAAAGCTTAAAGCTCTCCTAGGATCGAGCCTATGGAGCCTCTCCTCTTCCTTACCAGGATGTGGAGGAGGATGAAATGCCGGATGTTAGGGAGAACTCTCTTATAAGGCTAATTTCCCAAACCTAGTGAGTCCCCCAGCAGCTTTGCTGGATTTTTGGGGTTTGTTTTTTTCTCCTGCTAAGAGTGAGACTCTTTTACTCCCACTCTTAGGCATGATTTGAGGTATGTATTTGACTTGTTATGTGATTATGGGCTATGGGGTTTCTTTTTACTCCATAGGGGATCATCTGTTTTTCTGTATGTGTGGTACACAGCACCCTCAGTGCAGTAACACAGGGGTGTCACAGTGACCCCCAAACATAGACTCCATACCCTGGGACTGACTACTGTCTCCCAGGGCATGTAAAGCCACCATTGGCTTTACTAGTCCAAAATTTTGAACAGAACCAGTACAAACCATCATATTATGGAAGTACTGGTAAGGGGTAATTCGATTGCCCCCGCGTCTGTTTTCGAGGGGGCACTGTCCCATCCCCCCTCATCGAGTTTCTGGCTGGTGGCAGTCGTTACCACGTGAAATATTCCACCGGAATATTCTCTATGGGATGCTCCCATTCATTTTAAACGCACCACTTTTTGGTGCAATGTTAAAGATACCACCGGTTTATTTATTTAATATTAAATCACTGGTTGGGTCTTTTTGCCAGAACCCGATTCTAAAATGGCGTTTGTGTCAGTCTCTGTAACTCTGACCAAGGTCGAGCCCTTTGTTCCACTATTTTGGCGGGCTTCTACACAGAAGCCCTCCAAGTGGTGCCACTCTGTCTGGGTTCCACAGGGAGGGTGGAGGGGGGAATCGGCACCCTGGACTGCGTTGCCTTAGCAACCCAAGTCGCACTCTACTCTGACTGGCCCAGTGGTGAGCCGCCCGGCTCACCACTTAGTATGTGTGATTGACAGCTAGGCTGATGAATGGGGGTTTTTCTGCATAAAAGCAGGGCCTTTGGGACTGGAACTTCAGAAGTCGCCACAGGACCTAAGAATCCGACGAGGAAGAAGCTGAGCCACCTGCAACCCAACGACACCACCGGTGAAGCCCTACTGCAACGAACTCACCACTTTTCCGACGACAGGGAAGATCTTCTGCTGGAGAGTCTTCTCTCCTTTGAGCTGGTGGGACCAACCAGTTCGCCCTCTTTCGCTCCCAGAAGCGTTACTTGGTCGAATCGCCCGTGCCAAGCACCCCGGTGGCCGGATAGCCAAGCTCACCACTTTTGACTGCGAATAAAAGGACCGAACCTTTTAAATCGGGAACTCCGCGGCTGGTTTCAACCCTGGGCAGTGCAACCACTCCAAACTTCCTCCACGACGAGATCCTCTCTTCCTCTGGCTGAAACAACGAACTGCAACCACTGCCAGGAACAACTGCCCCCTCTGGAGCCTCCTTCCCATTTAAGGTACTGTGTCCTTCCTGGCATCCCTTTCTACAGAGTGCTTAAGGTGTCCCCTAAATCCTTGACTTCCATACTGGGTTGGCCCCAGACCTGCTAAACTTCGTTTCTTGAACTATTCCAACTCCTTTTTGACACTCTGCAAAGACTTTTAGTGCACTTTAAATCGTGTGATCCTGGGCGCATTTTCGCTTGCTCCACTTAACGTCGGCCTGGCCTTTAAACTTTGGCTCTACAGTATAACTTGCCTTTCTTCCCTTTGCTCTGCCTCTTAAAAAGTGTTGGAAACAGTTTTATTTCATGCTATGCCTTTTCTCTCCCTTACTAACCTAAACTATTGGAGTGCCATCTAGGTTAAGCGCTCCCTTCTGTCTTAACAAATAGTGTGCTTTAACCCTGACTTGTCTGATAGCTATTAAGGGAGGTGTGTATACTTTAC
Source organism: Ambystoma mexicanum (assembly GCF_040938575.1). Classification (NCBI taxonomy): domain Eukaryota; kingdom Metazoa; phylum Chordata; class Amphibia; order Caudata; family Ambystomatidae; genus Ambystoma; species Ambystoma mexicanum. The sequence continues at coordinate 725,185,723 of NC_090929.1, forward strand.
CTGATTGTGTTTTAACTTGCTTTTACTGATGAGTGCTGGTATATTACTTCAAGTGTGTTTTTAAATAAATAACTATATACTTTTTATACAAAGCTCTGGTCAGTGTTTGTTTGCTCTACTGTGTTTGGCCCTATTGTGTATACTCTACATACTGCCCTACTCTTCTTGAGAGAAGTCTGACTGCTCAGCCACAGCTACCAGGTAAATCTGGGTGGTACAGACTGCTACCAATTGGGTTTACTGCTGCTCCTGGAGTCTTAATATTTTTGCAGTGTTCCCCAAGGGAACTGCACAGGATTCTGCCTAACACCGGAAGAACAACCTTCTGGCCTAAAAGAAATTCCGACACCACCTTCGGAAGAAAGGAAGGAGGAACTCGAAGGACAACCCTGTCCTTATAAAATACAGTGAAGGGTGGCCTAACTGAAAGTGCCTGTAACTCACTCACTCTGCGAGCGGAAGTGACCGCAACAAAAATATAGTTTTAAGAGTTAACAGTCTCAAAGGGCAAGAATGCAAAGGCTCAAACGGAGCACCCATCAGAAACTTGAGGACAAGGTTCAAATCCCAACCGGACACCTGGAAAGGTGACGGAGGGAACACATTAGTGAGCCCTTTTAGAAACTGAGAAATTAAAGGAATTTTAAAATAAGAACACTCTTCAGACAAGCGCTTAAATATGGTCAGCGCCGCCAGGTAACCTTTAACCGTACCCACTTGCAAGCCCCTGTGGGCTAAAGAAAGCAAAAAAAAGACAGAACCACAGGAATGTCACATGCAAAAGGATCCACATTCTTAACCCTGCACCAGTCGCAGAACTTTCGCCAACGGCAACGGTACAGGGACTTAGTTGCGGGCCTTCTGGCCGAAAGCAACACCTCCATCACGTCTTTAGGGAGGTCCCAATCCTTATACCTCAACCGTTCAGAAACCAAGCGTGAGGTTGAGGGATCTGACATCTGGATGGAGAACCTGACACCCCCCTCCCATGAGAGCAGATCGTCTCGATAGGGAAGACGATGTGGAGGGCATATGGATAAGTCGAGAAGGTCTGGGTACCACGTCCTCCGGGCCCACGCCGGAGCAATGAGGATCATCCGGGAACCGAACATTCGTAAACTCCGCAGCACTTGCGGGATGACGGGGACTGGAGGAAACACGTACAGCAGTGGGAAAGACCACTCCACCACAAACGCGTCTCCTAAGGCTCCTTTTGGAGGAAATTCCTGCAAGCAGAACCTTTGCACTTCCGGTTGACACTGGAGGCGAAGAGATCCACTTGAGGGGTCCCCCAAAGGGCGAAGATCTCCAGGAGAATCTCCTGAGCCAACTCCCACTCGTGAGAGATTGTGCTCTGCCTGCTCAGAGAGTCCGCTGTCTCGTTTTCGTCTCCGGCCAGATGAACTGCCGAGATCGAAACTTCCTGCTGGATTGCCCAGAACCAGAGCTGCATCGCCTCCCTGCACAGAGGAAGTGACCCTGCCCCCCACCCCGTTTTTGTTGAGGTAGTGCATGTCCACTGTGTTATCCGTCAGGATCAGGACATTCTTTCCTCGCACAGTCGGCAGAAAAGCCTTCAGGGCAAGCCTGACGGCCCTCAGCTCGAACAGATTGATATGGAGTCTGGACTCCGACAGAGACCAACGACCGCTGACAGTCAACTCGTTGGCATGAGCTCCCCATCCCGTGAGGGATGCGTCTGTCACGATCGTCACCTCCGGCCAGGGTAGCCAAAAAGGAGCCCTCTTCATCAGATTGCCTTCGACGGCCCACCACAGAAGGTCCTGGGCGACCAAGGTCGGCACCTGAACAGGGTCCGACATCCTGCCGGAGGACTGAGACCACTGGAGCTTGAGTGCCCATTGCAAAGATCTCATCCGCAAACCTGGCTTCTGGCACCAGAAGAATGCAGGATGCCATGAGGCCGAGCAATCTCAAGAACTCGAACGCTGGGAGACTCTGGGCAAGTTGAAACTTGTGCACCATCTGCTGAATGTGATGAGCCCTCACCTGGGGAGGAAAACACTGCCCCAGGGACGTGTCGAGCACTGCTCCGATGTACTGGAGCCTCTGAGTTGGCGTCAAATGGGACTTCTTTAAGTTGAGGGAGAAGCCCAGCCTGTGGAGGGAGTGGCAGGTGACGGACAGATGATCCAGGACTTGCTCGGGAGAGCGCGCCCTGATCACCCAATCGTCCAGGTAGGGGTAGACGTGAATCCCCCCTTTCCTGAGATGCGCTGCCACCACTACCATGAGCTTGGTGAAGACCCTCGGGGCGGAGGTCAATCCGAACGGCAAGACCCGAAACTGAAAGTGCGAGTCGCCAACCTCGAACCTCAGGTACTTCTTGTGCTTTGAATGGATCGGCACATGAAAATAAGCGTCCTTGAGGTCAAGAGACACCAACCAGTCCTGAAGTTGAAGGGCCTGGAGGACTTGAGAGAGAGTAACCATCTTGAACTTGTCCTTCCTGAGGAGTTTGTTCAAACCGCGCAAGTCCATGATGGGTCTCAATCCCCCGTCATTCTTGGAAATCAAAAAATAAGGGGAATACCATCCCTTGTTCCTCTCCGCTACAGGCACCAGTTCTATGGCACCTTTCTCCAGCAGGGATTGAATTTCCTGCGCAAGGAGCGGATCCAGACTCTTCAAAGAGAGATTCCCTGGTGGATTGTCGTGAGGCCTCTGCCGAAAAGGAAGACAGTAGCCGTGGGCTATGATCTCCAGAACCCACACATCTGAAGTAATGACACACCACTCTACAAGATGCTGCGCCAGCCTTCCCCCAACCGGCGAACCATGGGGCATGGCCTCATTACTGAGCTGAAGCGGCTGCGGCGTTGCCTGAGGGCAAAGAGGCAACTTGCCGAGCGGCCTTGGCAACTTGAGTACCTTGCTTTCCACCTCTGGCACTCCTACTACGGTGGCCTCTTTGACTGGCAGCTCCTCTCGCTTTACCAAAGGATGAGTAATAATGAAAGGAACCTCCCCTCCATTGCTGTCCCCTAGGACGAAAAGGCGGAGGTTGTCGAACTGCAGCGCCCAACGACTTTGCTGCAGCTTTGGAGGTCTGCAACCTCTCAAGGCTCTCGTCAGCCTTGCTGCCAAAAAGATGTTCCCCGTCAAAGGGCATGTTGAGGAGACGGACCTGCACATCAGGAGCAAACCGCAACCACGCAAACCTGCGTATTACGGTGCTCGCCGCCATGGACCGGCTGACCAATCTGCCATGTCCAAACCCGACTGAACGGCCTCACACATGGCATCCGTGCCATCCTGGACCATAGCAAGGAAACCATCCTGTTCGTCCCCTTCGGGAATATGTTCAGCCGCTAAGGATATACAGTTCCACAGAGTGTGCGTGAAACGTGACGAGGCACACACGGAGTTGGCCGCCTGAAGCGCCATACCCCCTGAAGAAAACATTTTCTTCGCCCAACCATCAAAACACTTGTCATCCCTATCAGGAGGGATGGAACAAGTTACTTACCTGTAACTGTTGTTCTCCAGCATGGGTCTGGCATGGATTCACATGCTCATGAATATTCCCCGTCGTCAGGCTGGGAATCCTCGGTAAAGAAAAAACCAGTATCAGTTTCGTTTCTGATCTGTCTTTCGTAGTAATAACCAATCACTGGTCTCTGCGTCATACTGACCACAGCCAATGACTGCCCTCTACCTAAGCACCGCCTCTGGCAGCCATCTTCAGATTTGGAAGCACGTGAAGTGGCAGTATGACCAAGTGAAGAGCCGCAGAGGGGTAGGCGGGAGGGTTCGCATGTGAATCCATGCCAGACCCATGCTGGAGAACAACAGTTACAGGTAAGTAACTTGTTCCTTCTCCAGCATGGGGTCTGGCATGGATTCACATGCTCATGAATAAAGAATACATAGCAGTATACACATGCACAACCACGGGAGGTGGCAAAGGCTCAACATTAAGCATAGCATCAAACTCAACATTAAGCATCTTACCTCCTCACCAGGCTCACCTCAGGCGAACAGGTTGCGCAGCACTGCTTGGCCGACCCTGGACTCCTCCCTGGAATCCCGATCGACGCAGTAGAACTTCGTGAAGGTGTGCGTCGACCTCCACGTAGCAGCCCTGCATATGTCCAGCAGGGGCACACCAGAAAGGAACGCCATGGTAGCTGCGATCGCTCTGGTGGAATGGGCTCTCGGACGGCCGGGCAGAGGTCGGTTTGCCAACCGATGACAGTACATGATACAGCCGGAGAGCCATCTGGAAATGGAAGCCTTCGAGAGAGCCTTCCCCTGATTGACAGGTCCAAAGTTCACAAAGAGTTGTGACGTCTTCCGAAAACACTTCGTGCGGTCCACGTAGAACTTCAGCGCTCTAGCTACATCCAGCGAGTGCAAAGTCCTCTCAGCCGGCGACGAAGGCGACGGGAAGAATACAGGCAACACCAAGGGTTCGTTGAGATGGAAGTCCGACGGTACCTTGGGCATGAAGGAGGGGTGCGTCCTGAGCACTACCCTCGTGTCGTGGAAAGTCAAGTACGGGGCCTTGCAGGAAAGGGCCTGGATCTCTCCCACTCGTCGTGCGGAGGTGATGGCCACAAGAAAAGCAGTTTTCCACGATAGAAACTTCAACGGAGCCGAGTGCAGAGGCTCGAACGGAGGTCCCATGAGCTTGGTCAGCACCACGTTGAGCTCCCACGCCGGGGCCGGAGCCTTCACCGGCGGGAACGATCTGAACAGTCCCTTCATGAACTCTTTCACCAGGCGATGAGACCACAAGGACGTCCGCCCCGTGGTTCTGGTGTATCGGGAGATCGCAGCAAGATGAATCTTGATGGACGCGTGTGCCAGGCCAGCTTTGGCCAGCGTCAGCAGGTACGGCAGTACTTGGGGAGCCGTAATCCGTAGAGGGTTAATCTTCTGTGCGTGGCACCAGACAGAGAACCTCTTCCATTTGTGTCCGTAGCATTTAAGAGTCGAGGACGCCCTGGCCTTTGCAAGAACCTCTCTGCAGTCGGCCGGTATGTCGTATCCTCCAAACTCTAGCGCTGCAGGAGCCAGGCCTGCAAGTTCAGCGACTTCGGGTCGTGGTGGAGGATGGCGCCTCCTTCCCTGGAGAGTAGATCCGCGTCCGCCGGCAGCTTGATCGGCGGGGACGCTGACAAGTCCAGAAGGTCCGGGAACCATATCTGCCTCGGCCACGAGGGTGCGACGAGGATCATCCTGCACCGTGACCTCTTGAGCAGGTTGACTAGCCGGATTAGCAGAGGCAAGGGAGGGAACGCGTAGAGGAACAGGCCCTCCCAGGGGAACGAGAAAGCATCGCCCATGCTCCTCGTCTGGGGAAACCTGCTGGCGAACCTCCGGCACTTGGTGTTCGTCGCCGTCGCGAACAGGTCGATCTGGGGTGTGCCCCACAGTCGGAAGAGTCGATCCACCAGATCCTGCCGTAGTTCCCACTCGTGGCACGAGCGCAGCTCCCTGCTGAGTGAGTCGGCGATGGTGTTTTTTATCCCTGCCAGATGAAACGGCACCAGAAAAATCCTTTGGGCGACGGCCCAATGCCACAGGTCCTGCGCCTCCTTGGACAGCGCTGGGGACCTGGTTCCGCCCTGTTTCCTGATGTAAAACATGGTGGTGGTGTTGTCGGTGAAGATCCTCACCACCTTGCCCTTGAGGGACGGAAGGAAGGACCTGAGGGCCCAAAACACTGCACGGAGCTCCAGGACGTTGATATGCAGGGACTTCTCCGTCGGGAGCCAGAGTCCCTTTGCGTGCAGATTTTCGGTGTGCGCTCCCCACCCTTCCAGGGAGGCATCCGTAGTCACAGTCTCCTGGTGGGCTGGGGTCTGGAAGTCCATGCCCGCCGTCAGATGCGCGCGGGTGCCCCACCACCGTATCGCTCGTCGGAAGTTCTCGTCGAGCTTGATCCTTTCCTCGAAGCTGCCCGTCGTCTGGATCCAGCGCGCATCCAGGAATTCTTGCAACGGGCGCATCCGGAGCCTGCACATGGGAATGAGGTAGATGCAGGAAGACATCATCCCGAGGAGGGACTTGATGGACCTCACTTTGGCCGCGTCGGCCACCAACATCCGTTGCACCTTGCCCAAGATGGTCCTGGTCCTCTCCTCCGACGGGGAGGCCAGAAGGGACACTGTGTCGAGCCTCGCTCCCAGAAACAGTGCGACTTGCGCGGGCACCAGGTGGGATTTGGCGTAGTTCACGGAGAATCCCAGGTCCGTGAGGAGTTGGACGGTCCTTGCCGTGTGAACCACGGCGAGCTCCCTCGTCTTGGCGCGGATGAGCCAGTCGTCCAGGTAGGGGTAGACGTGGATCCCCTCGCGGCGCAGCTGCGCCGCCACCGGTGCGAGGCACTTGGTGAATACCCTGGGTGCCGACCGTAGTCCGAAGGGGAGGGCTCTGAACTGGTAATGACGCCCTTGGACCACGAACCTGAGGAATTTTCGGTGCCCCTTTAGGATGGGAATGTGGAAGTAGGCATCCTCCAAATCCAACGACGATAGGAAATCCCCTTCCTCCAGCTGGCCCAGGACGTGCTGGAGGGTGACCATCCGGAACTTCTGCGCCTTGATGAACTTGTTCAGACGTCGGAGGTCTAGGATGGGGCGCCATCCTCCCGTCTTCTTCTTCACGAGGAAGTATCTCGAGTAAACTCCGGAGCCCCGAAGCCTCTTTGGGACGATTTCGATGGCGCCCTTCCTGAGCATCGCCTTTACCTCCAGGAGAAGTTGAGGGACGTGAAGTTCTTTCCTGGCCACGGGGGTGACGCGCGGGCACCTTCTTTGAAACTCGAGCGCGTGGCCCCGGGCCAGGGCGTCCAGCACCCAACGGTCGGTGGAGATGGACTCCCACACGCTGACGAAGCCCGCCAGCCGGCCTCCCACCGGGGTGCTCCGGTGGGGGCCCGACCCCACAGCCGGTTCAATCCTGCTTGGACGCGGCCTTGCCCTCCTGGGCGACGACGGCGGGGTCCGCTAGACTTGCCTCGTCCTCTGTAGGCCTCTTGCGACGACGAGCGGGCCGCTTGACGGTAGGAAGCGGAACCGCCGCCGGAACCTCTGGAGGCGCCCTTGCCTCCGCTGCTCCGAAAGGGCGTCCGACGTTGCTGCAGAACTCCGAGGGCCCGGGCCGTCTCAGTATCCGCCTTGATGGCCTGAAGGGAATCGTCCACTGTCTTCCCAAACAGGTTGTTCCCGTCGAAGGGCATGTCCAGGACTCTGGTCTGGACGTCCTGCCGGAAGTCCGTAGCTTTGAGCCATCCACGACGTCGAAGGCAAACGCCGTTGCCCAGCTGGCGGAACCCAGTGTCGGCGATGTCCGTCGCCACGGTGATGGCGTGGTCCGAGGCCACCTCACCTTCCTGCAGGATCTCCAGGGCCTCCGCCCTCTTGTCGTCCGGCAGAAAATCCAGCAGGGGAGCTATCTTGTACCAGAGCTCCCTGTCGTAGCGAGCCACGATAGCCAAGGCGTTGGCCGCTTTAATCGTCGTCGCTGCCGACGAGATGACTCTACGTCCCATAGCATCCAATTTCTTTCCCTCGCCGTCCGGCGGGGAAGTCGATGTGGAGGCCGCACCCCCCCCCCGCTTTCTTCCTGGCTGCCGCGGAGACGACGGAATCCGGGGTAGGCTGCGCCCGGAGGCACAGGGGGGCCGTGTCCGGGACCCGGTACTTTTTCTCGTACCGGTCTCTTCTAGCTGGCGTCGTGGAAGGGTTCTTGAGGAGGGAAAGGCCCTCATCCCAAATGTCGTCCAACAGAGGCACTGCGAGGACCGTCTTCCTCTTGGCCTCGCGCCGCTGATAAAGGAAGCCTTCCTTTTTCTTCTCCTCAGGGCAGAGTTGGAAAAGCTCGGAAGCCCTGGAGATCATGGAGTGGAAAGATCCGATCTCGTCGGGCGGAGAAGCCCTGGCGGGAGGCGACGACGGAATATCCTCGTCGTATGCCTCGTCGTCCGTACCCGTCGCTGCCGTGTCAGTCCCCGTATCATCCCCTCGGGTGGACGGGGAGGAGGGCTGGACGGGGCGCGACGGTTGAAAAGGAGGTGGTGGATGGATCCTTCTTTTCTTGGTAGGGGGAACACCAGAAGGTCCCGGTTCTGGATCCCCCGACGGGAGAGGTTCCTCCGTCGGTAACGGTAGTCTCGTCCTTATCTCGGAGCATAAGGACTGTATGGCCAACAAAATGGCCGCCGAGTTGTCTTGCGGCGCTGGCAGAGGGGAATCCGACGGGCGAGCAGGGGCCCCGTCGGTATCCTCGACGATGTCGTCGTCGTCGTCACCTGCGTCGGGGTCCATTCCGACGGGCTGGCCTTCTTCCACGCCTAGGCCGTGGCTTAAGACCTCGATCAGCTCCTCTTCTGAGGTTGAGGCCGAATCTACGACGACGCCCTGCCCCCCCTTCTTCTTCCCCACGGAGGGTTTCACGGGGGTCCTATCGATGGGCACAAAAGAAGACTCCCTCCGAGGAGGCAGGGAGATTCTGGGCCCCGAGGTCGCCACCACTGGCGCAGCCTCCACAGGCTGAGCCAGGGCCGCCGCGACCGTTTCGATAGGGGGCTTGGTCGGATGGATCAAGGCCTTCACCACCTTAGGTGCGCTCACCGCCTTATCCTTGAGGGAGGGGGCACTGCCACGCTCCTCCTCTGTCTTAGAGCTCGACCGGGGCCTCTCCAGGAGTTTCGCCGGGTGCTCGGCCTTCCTCTTACCCGACCCAGAGCGTTGGCTCGTGGTTGATGGTGCCGGGGAGGGTGCGCCCTGCCTGGCGCCCGTAGAGCCCGACCGTTCGGCGCTCCCGGTGCCAGCGGACTCGCGGTGCTTAGCCTTATGTTGGGCCCCCGTCGCCGGGGCGCCCTCAAAGGTCTTAGAAGACCGCTCGGATTTCTTCTTCTTCTCGCCAGACGGGCTCTTACCCTCCAGCCAGTTGGCGAGACGTTGATGGCGGTCCTTCATGGTCCGTTCCGACATGTTGCCGCAAAACGCACAGTCCTTCTCCACGTGCGTCTTGTCCTCATGAAGGCAGTAAAGGCAGAAAGAGTGTTCGTCCTCCTTAAAGACGTTCTGCAGCTGGCATCCAGGGCAGACCCTGAACAGCTTTCCGGGCGTCGAGCTTCCCTTCTCCTGGGCCATCTCCGAGACCGGGCCTGAGAAGCTTCTGGAGTCCTCCGAAGTGTAGCTCGACGAAATCTTCACCCTTGAGGGGCGCAGACGAATCCGACACGGGTCCCCGTTGATCGGATGTAGGATCGGTGGAGCTTGAGGCTCTTTTGACCGAAAAAATCGAAGTTTTTGTGAAAAAAGCGCGAAAAATAGCACTAACGCTCGAGAGCAATAGCACGAGGATCCCAACACATGAACGTGCGGTAAAAATCTGAAGATGGCTGCCAGAGGCGGTGCTTAGGTAGAGGGCAGTCATTGGCTGTGGTCAGTATGACGCAGAGACCAGTGATTGGTTATTACTACGAAAGACAGATCAGAAACGAAACTGATACTGGTTTTTTCTTTACCGAGGATTCCCAGCCTGACGACGGGGAATATTCATGAGCATGTGAATCCATGCCAGACCCCATGCTGGAGAAGGTAGGATACAACGCCTGCTTTGCTGGGGCCGTAGCCGCCTGCACCACCAAACTCTCCGGAGTCGGGTGCTTCGTCAAGTAGCAGGGGTCGCTACTGGCTGGGTGGTATTTTCGTGGCAAAGACTTGCCCACTGCCGGGAGACTCTCCGGAGCAGTCCAAGCCGCCGCCACCCTCCTCTGTAGAGCAATATGGAACGGCAGTACCGGGTCAGTTGGTGGAACTTGGTCGAGGATATCCGTAAGGTCATCCTGAAGAAAATCCCATGGGGGAGCAGACCACCCCAAGTACTCGGTGACCCTAGACATAACGCACCGGTACGAGGAGTCTGCATGAGTGCCAGGCTCAGGCCTAAAAAACTCCACCTCCGGAGAGGTATCCAGACCACTGGCGTCGTGCAGGGACTGACGCAGGTCCTCAATTTGGCTATGACCTGAGAGAATCTCATCTGGCACCGTATCAGGAACCATGCCATCATCAGAGCCCTCATCCACCTCTAAAATGTACTCAAGATGGCGGTAAGAGGGCACAGAATGGGGAACAAAGCCATGCTTGACCTTGGCCAGAGCCTTTCTAGGGGGTTCCCCCGTGCCACCGGGTACCTCCGACACCACAGCCTCGAAAGGCGACGAGGGCGTCGAGCGAAACGGTGTCGATGTCGAGTGAATCGACGTCAATGTCGAGCGCGGCGCCGACAACATCGACAGCTTCGACACAGGCCTCGAGGGCGGAGCCCCGAGTATGTCCTTCGACAGCCTGGGCGCCGATGGCGTCAACGACTTCCTCGGAGGCGGAGCTTCGAGGGAGTCCGTCGACGACCTCAGCGCCACCGGCGTCGATGTCTTCTTCGAAGACTTCACAGGTGCACACGGGCTCGAGCGCGTCAAGGACCGGGACCTGGAACGGGCATGACGAGAACGATTCCCCTTGTCTGAGTGGGACCGTTCCCGCGAATCGTGCACAACCACCCGAGCCCGAAGGCGTACGAGCGGTGTCTCTCGACCGATCACGACCGACCCCACTCGGAGGCGCTGACAGACCAGTGCCCTGCGATTCGAGAATCGCTAGCATTTTCTTACCGAAGGAAGCCCATTCCTCCGGCGTTGCATGCTTGGTGGGGCAGACTCCTTGGATGAGGACGGGGAAGGCGACCGATGACAGCGCTTCCGGGAGTGCCTCGAAGAGGCAGAGGAGTGGCGGGACCCACTCTGGGACCGAGACCCACTGGACTTCCGACGACGATGCAGAGAGTCACCCCTCGAATCGTCTTTCGAAAGCCCTGCGGACCTCGACTTCCGGGGCTTGGACACCTTACCGACCGATAGTTTCTTCTTGCGCTCCCGCAAGGCTTTGGACGTAAGCGACTGGCAGTCGACACAATCATCTGTGTCATGGGCCTCCCCGAGGCACCAGAAGCAGGCGTCGTGCGAGTCCGTCACCGACATCTTGGACCCGCAGTCCCCGCACTTCTTGAAGCCGGGACGCGGGGTGGAAGAAGAGTAAGACATCACGATAGGACTTTAATCTCCACAACGAACAAGTTCGAAGAACCGAAAGAACAGAAACTCCAAAGAGTCGAGGCGCGCCGAGATCTCCGAAGCGAACAAGTTCGCGGAAAAAACGGAACTGAGGCTATGGGCGTCATGCATCCTACTTATAACATCCAGTGACGTTGGCCGTCGGAGAAGGTCCTCGAGGGCATTGTATCGACGTCATCGACGTAGGACGCAGATGGCGAAAGATTTTCTGAAGCAGCACAGCTGTGGGGATTACTGTCATAGATATGGAATACGTCGGAGGACCCAATCCCCTCGAATATATGGTACTCGTTATGGCATTAAAAAGTCATGAACATGGTACAATAACTGCTGTCACCAGCCCATCCTGGACACATTAATGCAAAGTATCCTAATCGCACTTCACTGTAAGGTGATGTGTGCAGCTTTAAAAATACAAGAAACCCACTAAGGGAGGTTGCCCCATAAAAATGAGCACAAACCAAAGGAAGTAAAGCAAAAGGCTTTATTGTCCTCCAAAAAGTCAGGTCAGAAGTTAAAAAAAAGCCAAAAGAAAGGAAGGAAATCAGCAAAAATAAATCTTTCCTAACTCTTTGCAAAAGAAGAGTGCCCATTGCACTCTCCGAGATATTGGTCTCAGGGATACATCTCGATCATATGTCAGGGAGCACTAACGAGTGTACCGTAGTGAAGACCTACTTGAGGATGATGAAAGCAACTTCTGTTTCGGGAGTCTAAGAGGAAACAAAGACTAAGATAAGCATAGGAGAACAACTTTGATGCATGCTAAAATAGGTTTCTCCTTAAAAAACAGAATTGAGGCAAATTGAAAAATTGGTATGGCCCAACAAGTAAAGAGTTGGCACTTGTTTTCAGTTCTTGACAATGCTGCTTGACTATATAAAATGTATCCTGGGAGTTCAAGACTGAGTTCTAAGTTCCTCAGTTTTGTGTGATGTCTAAGATGAAGTGCAAGACATTTTTATCAAAGCACTATAACGGGAGATCATGTGGAGAAGTGATGAATGAATCGCAGGTACAGGTTCAAAAAGCCAGGTTCAAAAAGCCAGATCGCTATAATTCTTTAAGAGACATCGGAGTGGATCAATCCAAAGCCACCTTTGTCAGGGACATTGCAGTGCCTCTATGGGATATTTGCTATATCTACATTCGATTTTGGTTAGAAGCAAAGCACACTTTTTAAGCTGAGCACCAACATTATGATCCTTGAGGATACTTAGAAATGACCACATATGTTCTATGTGATCTGAAAGTGTCCAGGAGTAGATGAGGATGTTAGAAAGCTAGGCTATGACATAGATGTTCATGAAAAACTATAGTGCTTTCTTGACGAATCTCTGAAAGGTGGCAAGGACATTGCGTAGTCCAAAGGGCATCACATGATATTCGCAATATCCAAACTATGGAAAGAATGCAATGTTCCACTGATCTCTTCCCTGGACATGAGGCACATTATATGTTGCCCTGAGATTTCATTTCATAAAGACATGAGAGCCATGCAGTTCAAATTCAAGCATGATTTCAGATAAAAATCCATAAAAGCAAATACACATCGTTGATCAAATAAAATACAGTAACATTATTATATATTATGAAGAAGGAACAAGTTACTTACCTGTAACTGTTGTTCTCCAGCATGGGTCTGGCATGGATTCACATGCTCATGAATATTCCCCGTCGTCAGGCTGGGAATCCTCGGTAAAGAAAAAAACAGTATCAGTTTCGTTTCTGATCTGTCTTTCGTAGTAGTAACCAATCACTGATCTCTGCGTCATACTGACCACAGCCAATGACTGCCCTCTACCTAAGCCCCGCCTCTGGCAGCCATCTTCAGATTTGGTAGCACGTGAAGTGGCAGTATGACCAAGTGAAGAGCTGCAGAGGGGTAGGCGGGAGGGTTCGCATGTGAATCCATGCCAGACCCATGCTGGAGAACAACAGTTACAGGTAAGTAACTTGTTCCTTCCCCAGCATGGGGTCTGGCATGGATTCACATGCTCATGAATAAAGAATACATAGCAGTACACACATGCACAACCACGGGAGGTGGCAAAGGCTCAATATTAAGCATTACATCAAACTCAACATTAAGCAAATCTCACCTCCTCACCAGGCTCACCTTAGGCGAACAGGTTGCGCAGCACTGCTTGGCCGACCCTGGACTCCTCCCTGGAATCCCGATCGACGCAGTAGAATTTCGTGAAGGTGTGCGTCGACCTCCACGTAGCAGCCCTGCAGATGTCCAGCAAGGGCACACCAGATAGGAACGCCGTGGTAGCTGCGATCGCTCTGGTGGAATGGGCTCTCGGACGGCCAGGCAGCGGTCGGTTTGCCAACCGATGACAGTACATGATACAGCCGGAGAGCCATCTGGAAATGGAAGCCTTCGAGAGAGCCTTCCCCTGATTGACAGGTCCAAAGTTCACAAAGAGTTGTGACGCCTTCCGAAAACACTTTGTGCGGTCCACGTAGAACTTCAGCGCTCTAGCCACATCCAGCGAGTGCAAAGTCCTTTCAGCCAGCGACGAAGGCGACGGGAAGAAAACAGGCAACACCAAGGGTTCGTTGAGGTGGAAGTCCGACGGCACCTTGGGCATGAAGGAGGGGTGTGTCCTGAGCACTACCCTCGTGTCGTGAAAAGTCAAGTACGGAGCCTTGCAGGAAAGGGCCTGGATCTCTCCCACCCGTCGTGCGGAGGTGATGGCCACAAGAAACGCTGTTTTCCACGACAAGAACTTCAACAGAGCCGAGTGCAGAGGCTCGAACGGAGGTCCCATGAGCTTGGTCAGCACCACGTTGAGCTCCCACGCCGGGGCCGGAGCCTTCACCGGCGGGAACGATCTGAACAGTCCCTTCATGAACTCTTTCACCAGACGATGAGACCACAAAGACGTCCGCCCCATGGTTCTGGTGTATCGGGAGATCGCAGCAAGATGAATCTTGATGGACGCGTGCGCCAGTCCAGCTTTGGCCAGCGTCAGTAGGTACGGCAGTACTTGGGGAGCCGTAATCCGCAGAGGGTTAATCTTCTGTGCGTGGCACCAGACAGAGAACCTCTTCCATTTGTGTCCGTAGCATTTAAGAGTTGAGGACGCCCTGGCCTTTGCAAGAACCTCTCTGCAGTCGGCCGGTATGTCGTATCCTCCAAACTCTAACGCTGCAGGAGCCAGGCCTGCAAGTTCAGCGACTTCGGGTCGTGGTGGAGGATGGCGCCTCCTTCCCTGGAGAGCAGATCCGCGTCCACTGGCAGCTTGATCATCCTGCACCGTGACCTCTTGAGCTGGTTGATGAGCCGGATCAGCAATGGCAATGGAGGGAACGCGTATAGAAACAGGCCCTCCCAGGGGAACGAGAAAGCATCGCCCATGCTCCTCGGCTGGGGAAACCTGCTGGCGAACCTCCGGCACTTGGAGTTTGTCGCCGTCGCGAACAGATCGATCTGGGGTGTACCCCACCGTCGGAAGAGGCGGTCCACTAGATCCTGTCGTAGTTCCCACTCGTGGCACGAGCGCAGCTCCCTGCTGAGTGAGTCGGCGATGGTGTTTTTTATCCCTGCCAGATGAAACGGCACCAGAAACATCCTTTGGGCGACGGCCCAATGCCACAGATCCTGCGCCTCCCTGGACAGGGCTGGGGACCTGGTTCCGCCCTGTTTCCTGATGTAAAACATGGTGGTGGTGTTGTCGGTGAAGATCCTCACCACCTTGCCCTTGAGGGACGGAAGGAAGGACCTGAGGGCCCAAAACACTACACGGAGCTCCAGGACGTTGATATGGAGGGACTTCTCCGTCGGGAGCCAAAGGCCTCTCGCGTGCAGATTTTCGGTGTGCGCTCCCCACCCTTCCAGGGAGGCATCCGTGGTCACTGTCTCCTGGTGGCCGGGGGTATGGAAGTCCATGCCCGCCGTCAGATGTGCGCGGGTGCCCCACCACCGGATCGCTCATCGGAAACTCTCGTCGAGTGTGATCCTCTCCTCGAAGCTGCCCGTCGTCTGGATCCAGCGCGCGTCCAGGAACTCCTGCAACGGGCGCATCCGGAGCCTGCACAGGGGGATGAGGTAAATGCAAGAAGACATCATTCCGAGGAGGGACTTGATGGACCTCACTCTGGCCGTGTCCGCAACCAGCATCCGCTGCACCTTGCCCAGAATGGCCCTCGTCCTTTCCTCCGACGGAGAGGCCAGAAGCGACACTGTGTCGAGCTTCGCTCCCAGAAACAGTGCTTCTTGCGCGGGCACCAGGTGGGACTTGGCGTAGTTTATGGAGAATCCCAGGTCCGTGAGAAGTTGGACGGTCCTTGCCGTGTGCTCCACGCCGAGCTCCCTCGTCTTGGCTCGGATAAGCCAGTCGTCCAGGTAGGGGTAGACGTGGATCCCCTCTCGGCGCAGCTGCGCCGCCACCGGTGTGAGGCACTTGGTGAACACCCTGGGTGCTGACCTTAGTCCGAAGGGAAGGGCTCTGAACTGATAGTGACGCCCTTGGACCACGAACCTGAGAAACTTTCAGTGTCCCTTTAGGATGGGAATATGGAAGTAGGCATCCTCCAAATCCAAAGACGACAGGAAATCGCCCTCCTCCAGCTGACCCAGGACGTGTTGGAGGGTGACCATCCGGAACTTCAGTGCCTTGATGAATTTGTTCAGTCGTCGTAGGTCCAGGATGGGACGCCATCCTCCCGTCTTCTTCTTCACGAGGAAGTATCTTGAGTAAACTCCGGAGCCCCGAAGCCTCTTTGGGACGAGCTCGATGGCGCCCTTCCTGAGCATCGCCTTTACCTCCAAGAGAAGTTGAGGGACGTGATGTTCTTTCCTGGCCACGGGGGGACGCGCGGGCACCTTTTTGAAACTCGAGCGCGTGACCCTGGGCTAGGGCGTCCAGCACCCAACGGTCGGTGGAGATGGACTCCCACACGCTGACGAAGCTCGCCAGCCGGCCTCCCACCGGGGTGCTTCGGTGGGGGCCCGACCCCACGGCCGGTTCAGTCCTGCTTCGACGAGGCTTTGCCGCCTTGACCTCCTTGGCGACGACGGTGGGATCCGCCTGACTTGCCTCGTCCCCTGTAAGCTTCCTGCGACGACGAACGGGCCGCTTGACGGTAGGTGGAAAACCCGCCGCCGGAACCTTTGGAGGCACCCTGTTTGCCTCCGCCGCTCCGAAAGGGCGGCCGCCGTTGCTGGAGAACCCCAAGAGCCCGGGCCGTCTCCGTGTCTGCTTTGATGGCTTGAAGGGAATCGTCCACTGTTTTCCCAAACAGGTTGTTTCCATCGAACGGCATGTCCAAGACTCTGGTCTGCACGTCTTGACGGAAGTCAGTAGCCTTGAGCCATCCACGCCGCCTAAGGCACACGCCGTTGCCCAACTGGCGAAATCCAGTGTCAGCGATGTCCGTCGCAATCGTAATAGCGTGGTCCGACACCACCTCTCCTTCCTGCAAGATCTCTAGGGCATCCGCCCTCTTGTCGTCCGGTAGGAAGTCCAGCAGGGGGGCCAGTTTGTACCACAGCTCCCTGTCGTAGCGGGCTACGATAGCCAAGGCGTTGGCCGCCTTAATCGTTGTCGCTGCAGACGAGATGACCCTGCGTCCCATCGTATCCAATTTCTTTCCCTCGCCGTCCGGCGGGGAAGTCGACGTCGAGGCCGCACCCCCCCCGCTTTCTTCCTGGCCGCCGCGGAGACAACGGAGTCGGTTGTGCCCGGAGGCACAAGGGGGCCGCGTCCGGGACCCGGTACTTCTTCTCGTACCGATCCCTTCTAGCCGGCGTCGTGGATGGGTTCTTGAGGAGGGCGAGGCCCTCATCCCAAATATCGTCCAGTAGAGGCACGGAGAGGACCGTCTTCCTCTTGGCCACGCGCCGTTGATAAAGGAAACCTTCCTTCTTCTCTTCCGGGCAGAGCTGGAAGAGCTCGGATGCCCTGGCGATCATGGAGTGAAACGATCCAATCTCGTCGGGCGGGGAAGCCCGGGTGGGAGGTGACGACGGCAGATCCTCGTCGTAAACCTCGTCGCCCGTACCCGTCGCGGCCGTGTCAGTCCCCGTATCATCCCCACGAGTCGTGGACGGGGAGGAGGGCTGAACAGGGTGCGATGGCTGAAAAGGAGGTGGAGGATGAATCCTTCTTCTCTTAGGTGGAGGGCTCCCAGAAGGGCCTGGCTCCGGGTCCCCCGTCGGGAGCGGTTCCTCCGCTGGTGGTAACGGCAGTCTCGTCCTTATCTCCGAGCATAAGGACTGTATAGCCAACAAAATGGCCGCCGAGTTGTCTTGCGGCGCTGGTTGAGGGGAGTCCGACGGGCGGTCAGGGGCCCCGTCGGCATCCTCGACGTTATCGTCGTCTCCTACGTCGGGATCCCTCCCGACGGGCTGGTCTTCTTCCACGCCAACGCCGTGGCTTAAGACCTCGATCAGCTCTTCCTCAGAGGTTGAGGCCGAATCCACAACGACCTCCTGCCCCCCCTTTTTCTTCTCCGTCGGAGGTTTCACAGGGGTCCTGTCGATGGGCATAAAAGAGGACTCCCTCCGCGGTGGCAGGGAGACTCTGAGCCCCGAGGTCACCACCACTGGTGTAGCCTCCACAGGCTGAGGAGCCAGGGCCGCCGCGACTGTCTCGATAGAGGCCTTGGCCGGATGGATTAAGGCTTTCACCACCTTAGGTGCGCTCACCGCCTTCTCCTTGGGGGGAGGGACACTGCCTCGCTCTCCCTCCGATGGGGCCTTCAAACTCGACCGGGGCCTCTCCAGGAGCTTCGCCGGGTGCTCGGCCTTCCTCTTACCCGAACCAGAGCGTTGGCTCGTGGTAGATGGTGCCGGGGAGGATGCGCACTGCCTGGCGCCAGTAGAGCCCGACCGTTCGGCGCTCCCGGTGCCAGCGGACTCGCGGTGCTTGGCCTTGTGTTGGACCCCCGTCGCCGGGGCGTCCTCAAAGGTCTTAGAAGACTGCTCGGATTCTTCTTCTTCTCGCCTGACGGGCTCTTCCCTTCCAGCCAGTTGGCAAGACGTTGATGGCGGTCCTTCATGGTCCGCTCCGACATATTGCCGCAAAACGCACAGTCCTTCTCCACGTGCGTCTTGTCCTCATGTAGGCAGTAAAGACTGAAGGAGTGTTCGTCCTCAAAGACATTCTGAAGCTGGCATCCAGGGCAGACCCTGAACAGCTTTCCGGGCGTCGAGCTTCCCTTCTCCTGGGCCATGTCCGAGATGGGCCTGAGAAACTTCTGGAGTCCTCCAAAGCGTGGCTCGACGAAATCTTCACCCTTGAGGGGCGTAGACGAATCCGACACGGGTCCCTGTTGATCGGATGAAGAAACGGTGGAGCTTGAGGCTCTTTTTGACTGAAAAATCGAAGTTTTTGAGAAAAAACGTGAAAAAATAGCACTAACGCTCGAGAGCAATAGCACGAGGATCCCAACACTTGAACGTGCGGTAAAAATCTGAAGATGGCTGCCAGAGGCGGGGCTTAGGTAGAGGCCAGTCATTGGCTGTGGTCAGTATGACGCAGAGATCAGTGATTGGTTACTACTACGAAAGACAGATCAGAAACGAAACTGATACTGGTTTTTTCTTTACCGAGGATTCCCAGCCTGACGACGGGGAATATTCATGAGCATGTGAATCCATGCCAGACCCCATGCTGGAGAACAACAATTCAAATAACAGAACTTCCTATCGAAGACACTTTCCACTGTATTCCCAATGCTTAAATTAAAAAATATTTGAACTGCCCATTTTGCCACTGTATACCGCGGTGGAGTTTTGTGTGAAAAAGATAAGGAGCGCCGGAGACGGAAGACGAAACAAAATGGCCGATCAACGACCGGAACAAAGGAAGGAGCAGGCCGCACGGTGGTCGGGCGACAGGAGCGGACTGTGTGCGTATTTGTAACTGGCGCGTAACGCAGGTCCCCTATGTTGGGATACTAACGCGAATCGGCATGTATCTCTAGAGTGTTCTACTACTGGCATAGGCCTTTGGGCATGTGATAGAGGGCTGAGGCCGCACTATGACGCATCGAAGTAGCAAGACACTGTGCATGGAAAACTCTGCGTGAGAAGCTCACAGAGTTTGTGGACGGTGCGTGCCCCCCCCCCCACTCCGTGGAGCTGCTGGAGTGGGGCTTATGCGGCTACATGGGAAAGCATGACCCATGGTAGCGGACAGGTCTCGCCTGGGGGTGGCTCGAGAGTGGCCCCCTGGAACGTGCCCAGCGGCTGCAGAATCATGTCTAATAGAACCCTGAGACCGAAAGCGAAGCAGCCCACGTTGGACGACTTCGCCAAGACGTCCCCTGGTCCGGAAAGTTCCAAGAGCAAGGATAAGTCGCCTGCAGGCGGCATGCCTGTGACGGGCACTAACCAGGAGGTCCTGGCTGCGATTGCGGACCTGAAGGCGGCCTGGGAGGCTAAACTTGAACTGGCCGTTACTGAGCTGAAAATGGCATTGGACCTTAAGGTCGGTGAGGTGCAGGAAGAGGTGAATTTACTTTGACAGGACGTCTGGCGGAACGCACTGAGACCCTCGAGAAAGAGGTTAGCCCGAACACCGCGGATTGTGCCTCCAATAAGGCCGAATTGCATGCCCTGGTGCAGAGAGTGGGCAACTTGGAGAACAGGGCGGAGGAGGCGGAAGGACGCGCCCGACGGAATAACATTCGCATCGTGGGCCTGCCAGAAGGATCAGAGGGCCACGATCCCACGGAGTTCATCGAATCTATGCTGTTGCAGGAGATATCCGGAGGAGCTTTATCTCAGGGATTCGCGATGGAACGTGCGCATAGAGCTCTGACAAGGAAGCTGCCGCCGGGAAACCCACCTAGGCCAGTAATTGCCAAAATCCTTAATTACCGGGATCGGGGAGGATACTAGAACACTTCCGCAAGGGTGGAACGATTAAACGAGGGGCGGCAAACATAACGGCTTACCCGGACTATACCCTGATTGTGCAGCGTAGCCGTATGAACTTTGGAACGGTAAAGCGGAGATTGAGAGAGGCGGGCCATAAATACATGTTGCTGTATCCGGCGAAATTGAAAGTTTTTCATAAACACAGGACTTTGTTTTTTGACACTCCGGAGGACGCCATGGGATGGCTCGATGCGCAGGGATGCCCCCATGAGCCTGACCGTCGGACGGGGTGAGGAGATAAGTAGTGCACGAGGAGGGCGCTACAAGATGGCGTGGAATAGGACTCTGGGACTTGATTATAGTCATGTGAGCGGCCTTAGGCAGAGAAGGCCAGACCGCTAAACAACATGTTATGAGCACTGTGACTATTGCTGTGTTTAGGGGAGCCTTGCAGAGCGGATCTCTTTACCCCACTTAGTAACCTTAGTTAAGTGGCCACTAGGGCGACTTCACCCTACTGAGCTCTGGGCATTGGTTGGTGCTTGCAGGGCTAGATGTGGGGGTGCCCGAGTTCCATGGATGGAGCTGGGCAGCAGTTGGGGAGTGTGGTGTTGGGGAAGGGATGGGTGGAGGGTGGGGAGGGAAGTGGGGAGTTTGGGGTGTACATAGTTATGGGGAGTTTGTACATGAGGCTACAAGAAAGAGCTAGAGGGTTGTATCTGTATAGCATGGGCAGGTGGGATTGGCTGCACGGAAGGGGGGAGGATACTTATGAGCTATGGGGTATCTTAAGATCGTAACGTGGAATGTCAGGGGACTCAATAGTTACTTAAAGAGGAACAAGGTCATGATGTATTTGAAAAGACAGAAGATTGATATTGCACTGTTGCAGGAGACGCATCTGACGCGGGAAAAGTTGGAGCTCCAACTTACACAGGAGGTGGTGGATACAGAGGGGAGGATGGTTATACTGAAGGCGCTGGTGGAGAATAAAGAGGTGTGCATTGTAAATACGTATGCCCCCAATGAAAACACGGCGGCATATTTTAGGACTCTGTGTACCAACCTGGGTACGTGCGTGGGTGGGGTGGTTATTTGGAGGGGGGATTTTAATTGTGTGCTGAACCCCAGGGTAGACAGATCTGATGGTAAGATTGATAGGCCCACCCCAGCAGCCAGGGCGTTGCAGACGCTGATCAACGATTTCGGGCTGGCAGATGTTTGGAGACTGAAACATCCTAATGGGGAGCAGTATTCGCATTACTCTGCCCCGCAACAACTGCATACGAGACTTGATTATTTTTTTGCCACGCCAGATGTGGTGGTAGAGACCACCCAAATAGAATACAAAGCGAGGGTCCTGTCGGACCACTCGCCTCTGGTCCTGGGGTGGCAGTACTGCCGCCCCAGGGCGCGGATACCGACGTGGCGCCTCCGGGCTGAGGCACTCAAGGATCCGGTCTTCAGAGAGAATATCAGAGACGAGATTATACACTATTTCAAGGAGAACACCGGCAGTGTGGACTCGGCGGGCACGCTCTGGGAAGCCTTCAAGGTGGTGTTGCGGGGTGCTGCCATCGTTAAATCAAAAGCCCTGCAGGGTGGGGTCCTGACGGAGTTAGGGGGAGCTGAATATGAACTGGAAAGGGAACTCAATATTGGAGGGGGGGATGCGGAGCTAGTACTTAAACTACAGCAGCGGTGTGCGGAGCTTTGGGAAAGGCTCTGCAACCTTAACTATAAGAAGTATGTTGAGAGGCAACATGCAGGTGGGGATAAAACGGGCCGCCTCTTAGCGTGGCTATACAAGAGTGAAACCCCTAGGCCCCCAATTAGGACGATAACCAGAGAGGATGGAGAGATAGCAGGCACCCAAGAAGGAGTCAATGAGGTATTCTTGGATTATTACAGGGCACTATATGAGGACAAAGGGGGGGGCAGCCGAGAGGAGATAAGGGAAACTTTTAGAGATATTGGATTACCTAAGATTAGTGCCGAAGAAAGAGAAGAGCTGGATGCACCGATTACTTTGGAGGAATTGGATGAGGTGGTGAGGCAGCTGCCCACCAGTAAGACCCCGGGAGCGGACGGACTTCCTAGCAAATTTTATAAAGCATATAGAGAGGAGGTACCCCACTCACCCCCCATGCTAGAAATGCTTAATGAATCGTTTGAGGTCGGCCGGTTGCCGGAATCGCTTAGAGAAGCGATCATAATACCGCTCCCTAAGCCCAACAAACCAGGGCATAGCTGTGGCTCCTACAGGCCCTTGTCAATGCTGAATCAGGACGGCAAGATATTGACGGAGGCCCTGGCTAATAGATTGCGGAGAGATATTAGTAAATTGATACATCCGGACCAAACAGGTTATGTCCCCAACAGGAATATAACCCACAACCATAGGCGACTCCACCGGGTGGTCGAATGGGGGAGCAAGAGCGAGGGTGAAATGGCGGTTGTGTCCTTAGATGCAGTCAAAGCTTTCGATTCAGTCAGGTGGTCGTGGTTGCTGGAGGCCCTGAGGGAATACGGGATGGGGCCGGGCTACATTAGGTGGGCGAAGTTGCTGTACAGTGAGCTGCTAGCTAGGGTTCGTACAGGAGCGGTGATATCCGAGAGGTGGCAATTTAGCAGAGGTACCAGATAAGGGTGCCCTTGGTCCCCGATGTTATATATTCTGGCCCTGGAGCCCCTGGCAGTGTACCTTCGGCAACAATATGACACGATAGGCATCGAGGTAGGGGGTGAGAAACACCTAATATCCCTGTATGCTGACGATTTGCTATTATATTTGAAATATCCGGAAGAAAATCTTCAATATATTCTGGAGGTAATGGAAAGGTATGCGGAACTGTCTGGCATAGCGGTGAACCCCCAAAAATCGAGCATATTCCCATTGGGTAGCTACAGAGGAACCCTTCCAGAGCGGTTGCCAGTGTTGCCGATACCATGGGCGGTTGGTTCCTTCCGCTACCTCGGAATAGATGTGTATCATACGGTAGAGGAGGAACATTTGCATAACACCGAGGTGGCTGTGGGAAAAATC
Organism: Ambystoma mexicanum; assembly: GCF_040938575.1. Lineage (NCBI taxonomy): Eukaryota > Metazoa > Chordata > Amphibia > Caudata > Ambystomatidae > Ambystoma > Ambystoma mexicanum. The sequence continues at coordinate 725,208,718 of NC_090929.1, forward strand.
CGTATAAGCATGAAGTTTGGGGAGAAGTTGCCGTTGGCAATGATGGGACGGGGGGCGATGCTTAAAGTGGTGGTCCTGCCTAGGCTCTTACATTTTTTCAGCAATATTCCATATATGATACCTAAGAAGTTTTTTGCCAAGCTGAATAGTATGTGCAGAGACTTCCTATGGCGTGGCACCCGGAATAGAGTGGCGCTATGGAAGCTGCAGAATTTCCATGAGAGGGGGGGTATTAAGCTGCCTAATTTTGAGGCCTATTATGTAGCTGGTCAGTTGCAATATGTGGTCAAATGGCTCTCTGATGAGGCAACTCCCGAATTTAGGCTGTTTGGACAGGACTGCACTCCGTTTTACCTGAAGGAAATTATTTGGTTGCCTAGTTCAGAAATGAAGGAGCGCCCGGGAATGATGTTGCTGGGGTGGAAGAAGTGGCGTAGAGTGTGTCGAATGATGGCGGACCCGTACCTGTGTTCCCCGCAGGTGCCGTTGGTTGCTTTGGCAGGGGAAGACAAGCAGCTAAGGATGATAATCAGGACCTACTGTGAGTCGGTCGGGCTGGTTACATTGGGGGATGTTTGGCAAGAGGGGACCATTAGGGATTTTAAAGGACTAGGGGAAGAGACGGGCTTGCATAGGGGCCAGTATGTCACGTACCTAAGGCTGGTGCAGAATATTCGTAAAATCTGGCCTGAGACTGTATTGGCGGAGGACCAGACGCCACTATGGGGACAATATATGACATATCAGAAGGGTGGCATGAGATCTCTCGATTGTATGAGATGGTGATGACCCGGGTTGGAAAGGAGTTGACGCATTTGAGGTTGTACTGGGAAACAGAGGTGGGAGCACAGATGGAGGATGGGATGTGGGAGCGTGCTATGGAATACCACAAGAAGGTGTCAAGAAATGCTAGATTACAACAAATACAGTTGTATATAACGCACAGAGCTTATATGACCCCGATGAGAATATCTAAGTTCGGAAATGCGGGACGAAAAGCGTGCCCAAAATGTAACAAGGAAAATGCTGATATGACACACATGTTTTGGGCTTGCCCAGTGATTGAGAGTTTCTGGGGAGAAGTGGCGCAAAAACTAGCGGACAAAGGGGTCACGCTCATTATAGATACGGCCTGGGCCTGCCTATTGGGAGGGTTTCCCAGACCACGGAAACTTAAACATGTTGGGAAATTGAAGGACTTGGCATATGTGCTCGCAAAACGGAGCATTGCCATGGGATGGAAGCAGTGTCATAAGCCACGGGTGGAGGTATGCTGGCGGGAATTGCAGAAATGGGCGGAGGCTGAAACGGTGGTATGGCAGGAGGCATGTAGCATGAGTGGGGAAGAAGAAGTGGGTACCCTGATGGCATGGAGAGTATTAATAGCAGGACTGTTTGGAACAATAACGAATTCTGCAGACTCAGAAGGAGGTGATACCCTGCCACACGTAACAGATACGGAAAGTGAAGGACAAACAAGCTCTTGAGGGGGGAGGGAATGGGGGAGAAGTGGTCTTGACTAATTGATGTACATGTGATTGTTGCAAAAAGCACTGCCAGTTTGGTTTGTATTGTTTGTTTTAAAAAATTAATAAAATTTAAAAATAAAAAAAATAAAAAAAACTAGTGAAGCGAGGGTGTAAGAGAAAACTGACCTGGACGGAAGATGAAGAAAGAGAGGGGCTTCTGAAACGTAAAAGCTGACCCAGAGCTCAGATGCTCAGAAGGCTCAGAAACGGGAGCTCCGAACAATATGGCAATAAGGCAACATCGATTGACAATACGGCTGCCAAGGCTGGTATTTATTCTTCTCCAATTCCTTCCCCTTACTATATGGCGGAATAATCTAAAAACATGGATAAACTATGATGGTCTAAAGGCTCAAAGGTGGAGTTAGTTTCATTATCTGCAGTTCGCCTCGGGGTGGTCCCTCGGCAAGCAGAGGTTACAGGTGGCGTGTTTGTCAACCCAAGGATACTTGCAGTTGCACTTGGGGCAGAATTTGAAAGGGGTACCCTCCATACGCACCCTGTGGCAGCGGGCTAGTGTGCATAGGAAAATATATACGAGTGTAGAGTATGTTACCAACCCCCACTCTCCCTACTTGCAGTCCGTCATGCAGCTCTCGACGGTCGTTTCTTCTCCGGGCCGGTGTCAAACTTCGAACCTCGATGATTCGACAAGGGAGTGGAAGAAAAAGGGCAATATCGATTTTTTGCAAAATATGGCTGAAAACCAGGGAACTCTGCGGAATGCTTCCGTCACGTATGGCAGAAAAAAAAATCTGAGGGTCCTACACGCGTGAGGGAACATGGGTACAGTGGACGTTACACTAGGGATAGTATTACTGGCACGCACTGTGTCGATGCCCATTTTCGAGTTTCGAAAAACAAACTGTAATACTCCGCAGCTTCCACTAGATGTCGGCCTATGCACAGCATGTGATCTAAGCAGATTCCACAAGCCTCAGAAATATATATATACGGGACTTACTGCAGCTCTTTGTTTTCTTGCTGGAGTCAGTGACTCCGCGCCTGGGCTTGGCTTTGGCATTCGAGCTTCTCCATTCCTAAGTGAGCTGCAGACTGATTGTTGTGTATTGCCTCCTTTTCCCCTATGCTTACTCTGGAGGCTTACAGTCAGGACCATGTGTGGTAGTGTTAGAGGTAGCAACTGCAGACATTTTGTGCCTTTGGGCTACTCTACTGTTCTCTTCTCTTCTCTTGTCCTACTAGACTACGTTTGTATAAGGCAAAAAGAAAAGTAACAACCATGCAGGAGGGAACGGTGGGGAAAATACCCCGAAAGAACAAGTTACTCTCTTACCTGGTAACGTTCTTCCGATGGGATGGTCCGACGACGTATTCCATATCTTTGACAGTAATCACCACAGCTGTGCTGCTTCGGAACATTTTCGGCATCTGCGTTCTATGTCGATGACGTCGATGCGCCGTCCCCGAGGACCTCCTCCGACGGCACCCGATGTGATAAGTAGGACGCCCGACTCCCGTAGCCTCAGTTGTAGTTTTTTCCCCCAGAACGTGTGACACCAGTCTTCTGCCAGTCAGACACACAAGGCCTTGCGGAAACGTAAGCTGCAATCGCAAAAGAAATTCTGCAGCGGGGAAGGTAGGGAGGGAGCAATATGGAATACGTCGTCGGACCATCCCATTGAAAGAAAGTTACCAGGTAAGAGAGTAACTTGTTCTTCGAGGGGATTGGGTCCTCCGACGTATTCCATATCTTTGACAGACTCCCAAAGCAGTAGCAAAGCAAGGAGGTGGGAAAAGAATTTAGAACACAAAGTTAGCATGCCCAATCAAATTGCGGAATAAAGGACTGCCTTGCCAAAGGCCAGATCCTGTCCTCGGATGGAATCGAGGGAGTAGTGACATACAAAAGTATGTACAGAAGCCCAGGTGGCTGCATCACAGATGTTACGAATAGGAACACCCCTTTGTAGGGCAGTAGATGCAGCCATACCCCTGGTAGAATGGGCCCGCAAGCCAGCCGGTGGGTCCTTACCCGCCAAGCGGTAACACTCGGAGATAGCCAAAATAATCCAACGAGACAAAGTCTGTTTCGTCACAGCTTGCCCCAAACGCTTTCCAGCGTAACCAATGAAGAGTTGATCGTCCACTCTGACCCGGGACATGCGTGAAATATAAAAGCTCAACGCTCTCCTATGATCAAGCCTATGGAGCCTCTCCTCTTCCTTACCAGGATGCGGAGGAGGATAGAATGCCGGAAGAACAACCTTCTGGCCCAAATGAAATTCCGAAACCACCTTCGGAAGAAAGGAAGGACAAACTCGAAGGACAACCCTGTCCTTATGAAACACAGTGAAGGGTGGCTTAACTGAAAGTGCCTGTAACTCACTCACTCTGCGAGCGGAAGTAACCGCAACAAAAAACACAGTTTTACGATTTAACAGTCTCAAAGGGCAAGAATGCAAAGGCTCAAACGGAGCACCCATAAGAAACTTAAGAACAAGGTTCAAATCCCAACCGGGCACCAGAAAAGGTGATGGAGGGAATACATTAGTGAGCCCTTTCAAAAACGGAGAAATTAAAGGAATCTAAAAATAGGAACATTCTTCAGACGAGCGCTTAAATATGGACAGCGCCGCCAGGTAACCTTTAATGGTACCCACTTGCAAGCCCCTGTGGGCCAAAGAAAGCAAAAAAGACAGAACCATGGGAATGTCACATTCAAAAGGATCCACATTCTTAACTCTGCACCAGTCGCAGAATTTACGCCAACGGCAACGGTACAGAGACTTTGTTGCCGTATGTCTGGCCGAGAGCAACACCTCCAATACTTCTTCAGGGAGGTTCCAATCCTTATACCTCAACCTTTCAGAAGCCAAGCGTGAAGGTTGAGGGATCTGACCTCTGGATGGAGAACCTGAACCCCCCCCCCCGGGGAGAGCAGATCGTCTCGGTAGGGAAGGCGACATGGAGGGCAGATGGACAAGTCAAGAAGGTCCGGGTACCACGTCCTCCGGGCCCACGCCGGTGCAATGAGGATCATCCGGGAACCGAACCTCCGTAACCTCCGCAGTACTTGCGGGATGACGGGGACTGGAGGAAACGCGTACAGCAGTGGGAATGATCACTCCACCACGAACGCGTCTCCTAAGGCTCCTTTTGGAGAAAATTCCCGCGAGCAGAACCTTTCGCACTTCCGGTTGACACTGGAGGCAAAGAGATCCACTTGAGGGGTCCCCCAAAGGGCGAAGATCTCCAGGAGAATCTCCTGAGCCAGCTCCCACTCATTAGAGATCATGCTCTGCCTGCTCAGAGCATCCGCCGTCTCGTTGTCGTCTCTGGTCAGATGAACAGCCGAGATCGAAACTTCCTGCTGGATGGCCCAGAACTCGAGCTGCATCGCCTCCCTGCACAGCGGAAGTCACCCTGCACCCCCCTTTTTGTTGAGGTAGTGCATGGCCACCGAGTTGTCCGTCAGGATCAGGACACTCTTTCCTCGCACAGTCGGCAGAAAAGCCTTCAGGGCTAGCCTGACGGCCCTCAGCTCCAACAGATAGATATGGAGTCTGGATTCCGACGGAGACCAACGACCGCTGACTGTCAAATCGTTGGCATGAGCTCCCCATCCCGTGAGGGATACGATCATCACCTCCGGCCAGGGAAGCCAAAACGGAGCCCCCTTCATCAGATTGCCTTCGACGGCCCACCACAGAAGGTCCTGGGCGACCGAGGGCGGCACCTGAACAGGGTCCGACATCCTGCCGGAAGATTGCGACCACTGCATCTTGAGTGCCCACTGCAAAGATCTCATCCGCAGACAAGCCTCTGGCACCAGAAGAATGCAGGATGCCATGAGGCCGAGGAACCTCAAGAACTCGAACGCCGGGAGCGTCTAGGCAAGTTGAAACTTGTGCACCATCTGCTGAATGTGAAGAGCCCTCACCTGGGGAGGAAAACTCAGCCCCAGGGATGTGTCGAGCACTGCTCCGATGTACTGGAGCCGCTGTGTTGGCGTCAAATGGGACTTCTTTAAATTGAGGGAGAAGCCCAGCTTGTGACGGGAGTCGCAGGTGACGGACAGATGATCCAGGACTTGCTCAGGAGAGCTCCCCCTGATCAACCAATCGTCCAGGTAGGGGTAGATGTGAATCCCCCCTTTCCTGAGATGCGCTGCCACCACCACCATGAGCTTGGTGAAAACCCTTGGGCGGAGGTCAATCCGAACGGCAGGACCCGAAACTGAAAGTGCGAGTCGCCAACCGCGAACCTCAGGTACTTCTTGTGCTTGGGATGGATCGGCACATGGAAGTAAGCGTCCTTGAGGTCGAGAGACACCAACCAGTCCTGAAGTTGAAGGGCCTGGGGGACTTGAGAGAGAGTAACCATCTTGAACTTGTCCTTCCTGAGGAGTTTGTTCAAACCGCGCAAGTCCATGATGGGTCTCAATCCCCAGTCTTTCTTCGAAATCAAAAAATAAGGGGAATACCATCCCTTGTTCCTCTCCGCTACAGGTACCAGTTCTATGGTGCCTTTCTCCAGCAGGGCTTGAATTTCCTGCGCAAAGAGCGGATCCGGACTCTTCAAAGAAAGGTTCCCAGGTGGATTGTCATGAGGCCTCTACCAAAAGGGAAGACAGTAGCCGTGGGTTATGATCTCCAGAACCCACACATCTGAAGTAATGGCACGCCACTCTACAAGATTCTGCGCCAGCCTTCCCCCCAACCGGCGAACCATGGGACATGGCCTCATGACTGAGTGGTATCGGCTACGGCGTTGCCTGAGGGCAAAGAGGCAACTGCCCGAGCGGCTTTGGCACCTCGAGTACCCTGTTTTCCACCTCTGGTACTCCTACGGTGGCCTCTTTGACTGACAGCTCCTCTCGCTTTACTGAAGGATGAGTAATAATGAAAGGAACCTCCCCTCCATTGTTGTCCCCTAGGACGAAAAGGTGGAGGTTGTCGAACTGCAGCACCCAACGACTTTGCTGCAGCTTTGGAGGTCTGCAACCTCTCAAGGATCTCGTCAGCCTTGCTGCCAAAAAGACATTCACCGTCAAAGGGCATGTTGAGGAGCCGGGACTGCACATCAGGAGCGAACCCCAACTTCCGCAACCACGCAAACCTGCGTATTACAGTGCTCGCCAACATGGACCGGCTGACACAATCTGCCATGTCCAAACCCGACTGAACGGCCTCATACATGGCATCCTTGCCACCCTGGACCATAGCAAGTAACCATCCCGTTCGTCCCCTTCGGGAATATGTTTAGCAGCTAATGCAACACAGTTCCACAGAGTGTGTATGAAACGAGACAAGGCACATACGGAGTTGGCCGCCTGAAGCGCCATACCCCCTGAAGAAAACACTTTCTTCGCCCAGCCATCAAAACGTTTGTCGTCCCTATCAGGAGGGATGGTAGGATACGATGCCTGCTTTGCCAGGGCCGTAGCCGCCTGCACCATCAAACTCTCCGGAGTTGGGTGCCTGGACAAGTAGCAGGGGTCGCTACTGGCTGGATGGTATTTTCGCGACAAAGACTTGCCCACTGCCGGGAGACTCTCCGGAGCAGTCCAATCCGCCGCCACCCTTCTCTGCAGAGCCATTTGAAACTGCAGTACCGGGTCAGTGGGGGGACCAAGATCGAGGATGTCCGTAAGATCATCCTGAACAAACTCCTAAGGGGGAGCCGACCATTCCAAGTACTCGGTGACCCGAGACATAAGGCGCCGGTACAAAGAATCAGCATGAGTGCCAGGCTGAGGCCTACAAAACTCCACCTCCGCAGAGGTGTCCAGTCCACTGGCATCATGCAGTGACTGCCTCAGGTCTTCAAATTGGCTATGGCCCGAGAGAAGCTCATCTGGCACCGTATCCGGAACCAAGCCCTCATCAGAGCCCTCATCAACCTCTGAAATGTACTCCAGGTGGTGAGAGGCAGGCACCTGGGGACCAAAGCTATGCCTGACCTTAGCCAGAGCCTTTCTAGGGGCTTCCCCCATGCCACGGGGCCCCTCTGACACCACCGCTTCGAAAGGCGTCGAGGGCGCCGATGTCAGCCGCAGCGCCGCCAGCATCGACGGCGTCGACACAGGCCTCGAAGCCAGAGCTCCGAGCGTGTCCTTCAACGACCTAGGCGCCGACAGCGTCAACAACCCCCCTCGGAGGCAGAGCCTCGAGAGAGGCCGTCGACGACCTCGACGCCACAGGCGTCGACGTCTTCCTCGGAGACTGCACAGGATCACGCGGTCTCGAGCGCATCGAGGACCGGGACCTGGAACGGGCACGGCGAGAACGGTTACCCTTGTCCGAGCGGGACCTCTACCGTGAACCGTGCCGACACACCCGAGCCTGAAGGCGTGCGAGCGGTGTCTCTCGACCGATCACGACCGACCCCACTCGGAGGCGCGGACGGACCGGTGCACTGCGATTCGACAATCACTAACATCTTCTTCCCAAAGGAAGCCCATTCCTCCGGTGTCGCTTGCATGGTGGGATAAGCGACCCGCCGATGGGCGGAGTCCTCGGAAGAGGACGGGGAAGGCGACCGATGCCGGTGCTTCCGGGAATGCCTCGAAGAGGCACAGGAGTGGCGAGACCGACTCCTGGAAGGAGACCCACTGGACCTCCGACGATGACGCAGAGAGTCGCCTCTCGAATCATCCGTCAAAAGCCCCACAGACCTCGACTTCCGGGGCTTAAACACCCTACCTACCGACAACTTCTTCTTGCGCTCCTGCAAGGCCTTGGCCGTGAGCGACTGGCAGTCGACACAGTCGTCCGTGTCGTGGGCCTCCCCGAGGCACCAGAGGCAGGCGTCGTGCAAGTCCGTTACCGACATCTTGGACCCACAGTCCCTACATTTTTTGAAGCCCGGACGCGGGGTTGAAGACGAGGTAGACATCGTCACGAACAGGCTTTTTCACAAAACCGCAAAGGTTCAAAGAACCGAGAAGATTACAACAGAAACTCCAAAGAGTCGAGGCGTACCGAGATTCACAAAGCGGACACGTTTGCGGAAAAAACAGAACTGAGGCTACGGGCGTCGTGCGTCCTACTTATCACATCGGGTGGCGTCGGCCGTCGGAGGAGGTCCTCGGGGACGGCGCATCGACGTAGGACGCAGAAAATGTTCCGAAGCAGCACAGCTGTGGTGATTACTGTCAAAGATATGGAATACGTCGGAGGACCCAATCCCCTCAAAAGGGCACTTAATAAGCCCTCTCCCAACCAACAATCTTTGAACTCTCTTATTTTTTATTTATATTATTTATTAAGCGCTTTCACCAAAGCCATGTACAGAGTCAATTATAACAGTACAATACAAAATGATAATGACAACAATTTGCAAACAAGACTAAGTGGAGCAAAGAGAAAGAAGATGAGCATTTAATGGAGAATGAAAAAGTAGAAGAAGTCTAAATAGATAGCTGAAGAACATTCCAACGCTTAGGTGCAAGAAGTGAAAAAGAACGAAATCTAAATGACGCACAAGGTGTTTTGGGAACATTGAAAAGGGAAAGAGAAGGAGAATAAAATGAAACAAGAGAAGAAAGATAAAAGGGAGCAATGCCACAATGAGCCTTGTCAACCGAATACAGAAAATGAAAGGTTAGAGATCAAAAGAGCAGAGGAGCAGCACGAAGAGAAGGAGTAGCAGAGGAACGAAAAGGTAGTTAGAAAGGAAGACGAATTGTGAATTGAAAACAGAACGTAAAGGGGCAAGGTGGGGTTGGGGAAGGCCAAGAAAAAGAACAGAGCAGTAATTTAGGCGTGAGAAGACAAGAGAATAAATCAAAGGTTTAGTAGCCTGAAATAAAAGAAAAGGACGAGCATGCCAAAGATTTTAGAGATGAAAACGAGCAGAACAAGCAGTGTTCTAGATATGTAAAGAAAAGGAAAGAGAGGGGTCAAAGATGACACCAAGATTTCGAGCCGAGGGAGAGAAAGTAAGAAGAGAAGTGGAAAAAGACGACCAGGAGGAAAAGAAACAGGAGAGGGAAAAGATGGAGGAAAGAAAAGAACCTCTGTCTTTTTAAAGAAGTCTCTGGCAAGTTGGAGCAAAAGATCTTAGAGGCTGAAATACATCTTTCAGAGACCTTACGTGTGTGTGGCTGTACTGAGTGGGCACCTACAGCAGTTGGGGGTGCCAAGGGCGCAACCCGAAGCGATTGAACTACTATTTCGTCCCTGCACCGGAGCTCAACTAATTTTCTCCCAAATGAAGGTCCACTTTACAGCACAAATATTGATACCTCAAGGGCGCAGAAACCATCTCATAGACTAACAGAAGCAATGGGCCCGGAAAAGACACTGCTCAATGTTGTACCACACAAAAACATTGAGTCTTTACAAACTGGCACTCCTTGTCACAGTCCAGGGAGGGCCATTAATAGCGGTCTTGGAACACCAAAGGATTCACTTTCTCTAAAAATTTAGAATGTCATTAATATTTGTGTATCGGCTAAGACCCTTTTTAATGGGAAAATACAGGGAATATTGGCATTTATTAATAGTTTTAAGAAATCTGTTTTTAATTATTTTTTGATAACTGATGGCATTTTAAGAGGAGTAAAAAAACGATGTTTATTTACTGTCTTATTTGATGAAAACTAAGATGGTGACCAAACCCCATCTCAGTTCTTCAACAATCCCTTATTTCAACAGTCTTGCCTAATACTGATAAAGCAAGGATAGCCGACACCCTGGCCTAATGGGAAAGAGGCCACCATAGTGTCCCTGCCCAAGTGCACAGTGTCCCCAAATGTTGGTGGCACTGTCTGACTCTTCTACCTCACATTCTAAAAAAATCTAACAGAGGAATGTCTAATGACAGACTCCAGTCAACTGCCAATTTTGCATTTACCACCTACAACTTCACCAATGGTTGGTGTCATAGTGGAAGTCCTAGGCTTGCATGAATCTAAATGTCCCTTATCTGTAAGACATCTCATTGGATTAACACCAGAAGAGATGGACTGTGTGTTACCCCAAACTCATATTAATGACCGTTGGTTCAATTGGGTGGGACCAACGGAGAAGCAGTGTGAGGGATCAGAAATCAGAGCAGGCACAAGGTGGTCATATTTTCAAACAAAGACACTTTATTAAAAGGGGTTGGGAAAGGGCCTCGAGAGACCACTAGGGGGCGTGGCGCAAGATGGCCGCAAGCTGCAGGAGCTCCCAAAAGCACGGGGACGGAACCACGAAAAGGATGCGGTTCTGATGAAAGAACGTAACAGCACGAATGCAGATTGATCTCTGAAATACCAGCAGGATCCAGCGGAACTTCGCCGTACAAAAATCAGAGCTGGTCTCTCCGAGCTACAAAAGGCACCCTCCTCGCACTGGCCGCCACAACGCAAGCCTGCCAAAATCTCTGAATCTGCTTTTGGGGAAGGACCGAGCCATACAGAGCACCCCGCAGCACCCAACTACTGCTGGGTGGGCGTCGGACCCCCCCGACCAACAGACTGACCCTGCCGACCTCCGCCGCTCGTCATCCTGAACCCCACCGATCACCAGCTCGAGGATGATGGACTGGAGGGGCTGGGCAGACGCGCACTCCAACCAGCGTGCAGCCGGGGCTCGGGGGATGCCGGCAGGCCGCACCCAGGACCTGGGTCAAGGATAACCACTGCCTCCCCGGCAGATAGCATGCGCGGCGTCCCAGACACCTGGTAACCATGCACTGCGAAGCAGAGGGGCCCCGCCCACCACCTGCAACGCCTGAGCCCTGGAGCGGATTTGAGCTGCGCCGGAGGCGCATCCAACAAGTAAGAGGGGCTGGGGGGGAAGGTGCCCAGGAGCGCAGCGGCCATTTCACCCCCATATCTGTTAAAGGCCCACCAGGGGCCTATATTACAAATGGCTCCCGAGTGGCCCGGCGCTCCCGCTCCCCATCCCTGTCAGCTCAACCCCAGCACATCAATGAGCAAAGGGGGAACACTCCACTGAAACCTTCTCTGTTGCGAGGCTGCCTGCTGCGTACCCCAGCTGGAGCCAGCAAAGAAGGGCAGGCACTCAACACGGGAGGGGTGAAACCCATCCTCCACACTGCCCAGGGAGAGTGGGTAAGTCCTGTGCAGAGGGGCTCAGACCCCCTCCATAATCTGGAATCAACAACGACGGTGCACCGCCCCCGCAGCCACCCCAACTAGCACAGGGGGCACCAACTCATAACGGTCTGCTCGCACACAGTTGGCCAGCTCCCTATGTAAGGCCCATAACATAAGGCGGGCCGGACACCAAGATCTGCCCTTCCCCCCCACCTGAGGAAAACTTGAAGATTATCAATCCTGCTGCCTGCTACACTATCACCCTGCATACCGGGATAGGCAAAGATAATCGCTGGGGACACCGCACGGGCTCCGACAGGCAACAACAAACACGGTCCTCTCCCATCCTACGGACAAGTGCGCCCCCTCTGCCCTTAAGCACACATGTAAACCTGCGCAAAAGGCGCGCCTTCAGGGGGCATAGACCCAGGATGGAGGAACACGCTGCCCGACTCAACATCTAGAGGCAGACCAGGCACTGAGAGTCACTCGGGCATGCAAAAAATTACTCGCGCCCCACCACCAGTAGAGCCATCAGTGGTCAACGCACCCAGCCAGCCAAGGAGATCTAACCGCAATAAGGCTGAGATGGATGTACAAACACAATTACAAACCATCCTGGCAGAGATGCGAATCATAGGGCAAAGGACGCAAGAAACTAACACAGTTTTGGACATCAAGCGGGACCTACAGGAGGTCCAGACCAGCCTGACTGCACAGGCAGAGCGCATTACTGACAACGAGCAGCGGATCAGCACGTTGGAAGACAACTACACCACCTCTGAAGCAGACCTCGATGGGGTCCTAAGAGAGGTTCAGAGACTGGGCGATAAAATCGACGACCAGGAAAATCGCTCTCGCCGGAACAACCTTCGGGTGGTGGGACTACCGGAAAACACGGAAGGGGCGAACCTCGAGACATACATGCAGGGCTTTCTATGCAATATCCTCAAGATGGAGAGCCCACAAGATCTTACAATTGAGAGGGTACACAGGGCGCCCATCCCCAAACCTCCGCCTGATCAGCGACCCAGGATCGTGACTATGCGTCTGCTCAATTTTCAACATAAGATGCTGATCCTCAAAGCATACAGAGCGGCAGACCCCATCAATATTGGATCTGCGGACATTTGCATCTTCAATGACTATTCGATGGAGGTATCTAGGCGCCGCAAAGAATTCAACCTGATTTTCGAGGTCCTGAAAGACTCTGAGCACCGCCACTATTTAAAGTTTCCCACTACTTGGTGTATCCAAGTTAACAAACAATGGCATAGCTTTGAGGACCCGGATGCAGCATGGTGCTTCCTGCAACAGCAGTAGATAGTCTCGGAACGACCCCAAACAGAGCCCTGGGGTCCTGACCCCCGCCGGCCCCCCAGCCGGGAAAGATCGCATGCAAGTGGCAAATGGAACAAGAACAATAGGCGCCCAAAGGGCTGGGGAAACGATGAACGTACAACCTGGCACCGATGAACCACGCAAACTTCACTCGACCATGATCAATGTCCCGGACCCTAACCGGGTCCGGACTGGCAACAGCACTTTGGATCCTGCTGAAAGGCGCATACACTGCAGTCCCAATAACATACATAAGCAACAATGTGCTCTACGTTAATGTAGCCGTCCCCGGCTAATGGAGGTAGGCCGCGGGCCCGGTTGCCCGTTGGCCTGTGTGGTGGCTTGTAACACCTAGCGTCGGGTGGGGCACGGGGTGAGGGTGGACACGGGAGGCACCGTGCCCCCCGCACCCCTTGCAGTGGCACTTATGCCAATTGTTGGGGCTAGGCCGACCCAACGTTTGAAATTCCCGGTATGTTTAAAAGTTTGTAAAGAATTACATTGGAGCCATTGTCAGTTGCTCACTAATTGGGTGCACCAATGGTACCACAACATCACCGCTCACACACTTCACCACGTGCCAAACCATGGCAAACTGATATACGTCAAACCACATGCACTTATTCACATAAACCATGGCACTCACCATCCACCTGTTGACGCTTAACATCCAGGGCCTGAGTCACCCCATAAAGCGCAGCAGGATGGCGCAATAGCCTGAGGTCTCCAAGGAGACATCATTTTCCTCCAGGAAACACATCTTGGGCTATACTGAATCAGCCAGACTACAGAGGGGGTGGGTGGGCACCGCAATACACTCCCCAAGCCATGCCAAAAGAGGGGTTTCTATTTTAATCAACAAACGGATCCCTTTCCAGATCAAGCACACAAAAGCCGATAAAGAGGGCAGATACATACTCGCCCAAGGCCACCTATTCCAACACGCTATCACCCTTTTAAACGTATACGCACCTACATCAGACTCTGCAAACTTCTTCACAAGGATGTTTGCGACCTGTGCGCAATATATGGGGAATCTCACATTCATAGGGGGCGATCTTAACCTTGCCCTAAACCCCCACATGGAACGTTAAGGGGATACCCCTGGCAGCACCAACCCACTCAAAAAGAGGGTAGCCTTATCGACACTGTTGCAGGACCTATGCCTTGCCGACATATGGAGGGACACAGACGAACATAAGCAGGACTATACAATCTACTCACACCCGCACAACTCCTACTCTCGGCTTGATTACTGGCTGATCCCCGCAACCTCCCGCTACCTTGTGAAGGAGTGCGCGATCCTCCCGACCACCCTCTCGGACCACGCTCAGGTTAGCCTAAAAATCTCCCTCCCAGACACACAACGACAGCCCCAACTGTGGCAGCTAATCTTGCGCATGCTCCAATACCCCGACCTAGTGGAACAACTGGCAAAGGAAACTGGGCAATTCTGGGAAGCTAATCGAGTCCAAGGCTACCCTGCCCATAAGTGCTGGGATGCATATTAGGCCTACATGAGGGGTCACTGCATATCGGGTTGGGCGCACAAACGCAAAGCTTGGCGGGGAGAAGCATCCTGCCTCACAGAGGAACTGGCCAAAATTGAGAAATCCCACAAACAAAACCAGAAATAAACTCCTGAAATCTACGCTAAACCAACTCTGCACTAAAATTGCCCAGCTCTTGGCAGTCAGGGCCCAGAAATCATACTCCAGCTGGTCCCAGGTGTACTATATGGATAATGACAGGCCCCTTAGGTCTGTGGCCCTAGCCCTGAAGCAAAGGCAAGCTGTGCAAGCAATAGTCTCCATACAAGACAGAGAGGGAACACAGCTACTGGGGGGACGCCCTAATCAATGCCAGATTCAGAGAGTTCTACCAGGAACTTTACACTGCCTCGGACACTCCCCGGCCCGAGAAACTGATGCATTCTTAGAGTCCATACGGATCCACAAAATCCCTGAAAACCAGAAAAGTGCCCTGGGCACCCGTATCTCAACTGCATAAATAGCTAACGCAATCGGAGCACTCTCCGCGGGCAAGGCCGCTGGACCCGACGGGATCCCATAGACTTTTACAAGGAGCTAGTAGAGGACTTGGCACCTCGGCTGGAGGAAGTTTTTAACGAGGCAACATCCCTAGGCCACCTGCCCCAATCAAGGCTCGCCGCAAACATAATAGTCTTTCACAAGGGTGGGAGGGACCTGACTCTTTGTGGCTCGTATAGACCTAGTTCCCTTATTAACGGGGATGTCAAGACCCTTGCGAAATCCTTGGCGAAACTCAGAAACAGCAGCCTCCCCAATATCATCCATAAGGACCAAACGGGTTTTATACGGCATAGACACACGAATGACAACATTAGAAGACTGCTGCACCTAATAGCGTGGGAGGGGGACCGGAGGACCTTATACTAGCAGTCGATGCCGAAATGGCCTTCGACAAGGTACAATGGGAGTTCTTATTCAGAGTATTGCCATGCTATGGCTCCCCCCCCACCTCATCCAGCTGATAAAGCTCCTATACACGCGCCCCACTGCTGCCGAAGTAACCAATGGTGTTACCTCACCCGCCTTCGAACTACAGTTAGGCACACATCAAGGGTAACCGCTGTCACCACTACTTTACGCACTCTCTATAGAGCCAATCGCAATCAAGCTCCGGGCCGATAGGGGCTGGGCGGGCATTGTCCAGGGTGGAGAGGAACATTGCATATCCCTCTATGCCGACGACATGCTACTATACATTAGTAACAGCACCAAAGCCCTTCCATACATTTGCACGCTCCTTATGGAGATCGGCCCTATGGCAGGATACAAAATAAACTTCAGCAAATCGGAGGTCATGCTGCTAAGGTCAGACATCCCGGGGGGAGGGGAGGAGTCGCCCCGTTTGCCCTACAAACCCACCATATCAAATACCTCAGGATCCATATTAGCGCATCATTGACTGACCTTGCAGGCCTAAACTACCCCCAAAAAATAGCTGGTCTATGCCAGGATCTGAAAAGGTGGGACATCCTCAATCTCTCCTTGACTGGGTGAATAAACGCCTTAAAGATGAACTCTTTCCCCAAGCTCACCTTCATCGCAGCGATGATCCCGGCCAGCCCTACAACGTCTTCCTTAAATGGGCTAGACAAAGCAATCGCCAAATTCATCTGGAGAGGGAAGAAGGCGAGAATTTGCCTCCCAGCTCTTCAAGCCACTAAGCCGAACGGTGGACTGGCAGCCCCTTCCCTTAAGGTGTACCACCTAGCGGCGCAAGTGTGATGGGTGAAACGCTGGTTAGGTGCATCAGACGACTCCAGTTGGAGGACAATGGAGATTGAGATGATGAAACCCTTAAACCCAATCAAATTAATGGCTATACAGCCAAAGATACTCCCGCCTGGCATCAGAAAACACCCCATACTCAGGCCTTCGCTCACTCAATGGCACAGACACAGGACAGCAGAAGGGAGTCAAACGAAAAATGCACCTGCCTGGTCCAGCATAAGGGCTGTATTATCCTACGGGCACACAGGTAGAATACACCCCAGGCAAGAACATGAATGGGCCCATGTTAGGATAATGGATATACAAGATGGGGCATCGATGCAGGGGTTCCAAGACGCATGCTAAACTTGGCCTAGAGCTGGGCGATTGGCTCATATATCATAGCATCTGCACCACGATAAGGCGCCACACCTCACAACCTCATGGACTCTTGACCCCTGCGAGATCGAGATGGAGCGATACATATAATCCTTCCCATGCATTTGTACGTTCTACCATATGGCAATCCCAAACAACCTGGGACGAATGCACACACTTACATGAACATACAAAATCAAAAAGGTTCAATAGAATTTCTGTTTCACTTCAACCAAATTTTGCAAAACCATATATATTATATGCAACTGGTCTGAAGACTTGGGGGTTCGAATTGAAGTAACAGACATAATAGAGTACTTCACCACTGTACCCTTAGTCTCTGCTAACATCAGGCATAACGAGATCCAATTTAAAATCGTGCAGTGACTATACTTCACCCCCTACACTCTGCACCGGATGAGAATCTCCCAATCAAACAATTGCTGGAGAGACTGCGGCGCCCTGGGCACGTTCTATGGCAGTGCCCAAAGATCTCCCACTACTGGAGGGAAGTGCATAAACAGATTAGCGAAATCAGAGGGGCCACGCTCACGTTCGAGGTAATGCTCCTGGGGGGAGGGCACCGATGCGTGGCATACGGAGGGGCTCATGCGCAAGCTGATATGCCTTATACTGTTCACGGCCAGGAAACTCCTTATTACCCACTGGAAAGCCAGAGAGCCTCCAACTACCGCTGCGCGAAACACTCTCCTGGCGAAAACCTGTAGGATGGAATGTGTGGCAATTGCGCGGCAGCCTCCCCAGAACCCACTAAGAATAGCAAGAGCACAGAAATTCAGAGAACGGACTGGACCATTCACATAGGAGGTAGGGACCACATGGAACCCTTCGCCCATAACATACGAACATACTAAGCATCCCAGTACGAGTCAAGGCGCTTTACGGCCAGGAAACATGGTACCCATGCACCGGAGAGCCAAACTATTAAGGCACTGAAACTTCAAGGCACTGGAAGAGCAGCTCATAGTTAGGGGGGCAGGGGAGGGGAAAAGGGGGTTGTTGATGTTGTATTTGTTATTGATGTAGTAGATATCCTGGCTATTTGACGGCAAGCGGCATCCCTCAGCTTCTAAGGCGCACTAATGCTTTGTACCACCGCTTTAACAATTTGAAAAAAAAATATATGGGGTTGGGGAAAAAGGCCTCTTTGACCCTATTTCGAAAGAGGAATTGTCCATACCTAGAAACTAAAACTAAGAATCTGTCTATGTCAAGATGTCAGCAACTGGAAAGCTGTCCTTGTGTGCAAAACGTCCTATCCTGACCCTCAGACGTCAAACAAAACAACAAAAGGTGCAAGGAAATGTCTTTGATGCGAGATTGGTAAAAAGTGTTAAAACTCAAAATAACTCCAACCAAAGTGTTCTTCAAGGCAACGACCCTTGAATGCAGAGGGTGGTTCCCTTCCCCTGGATTAGCAAAATAGGATGGCAAAAAAGTATCTTTAACCAATAGTCCCTTAACGTCTTCATAGAACTCACAAAGTTGTTGTTTAAACAAATATGTTCTGCAAAAGTCTTTCTGTAGGAGTTTATTGATTGAACCTTTGCAGATTCCCTGGTATACTACGCTGCCAGGAATCTCTATTCAGTTTCAGTGGCCTCGTGCATTCACCTGACGGAGAAAGAAGTGGTTGTTCCTAAAATTTAGGAACTCCCGTCCCCTGCACACTATCTGGTATCTGTGGAGCAGATCAATAATTTTCTAGTTTTGTGTATTGCTAAATTTCATAACATTTTTTTCAATTAAAAGTTGAATAGATGGAGCAATCAGAGAAATAATAAGTTCACCAAACTTATATAGACAACAAACAACAATTTATTGTACAATATCTCTGAGCCCGACGCGTTTCGAGTAAAAACACTTCTTCAGGGGCAAAAATCATATTTCACAATCAATTTCTAGAAAAAGATAGAGAAAGGTACAACTTAATATCTTATTAACCATGTAATTGAATTATTGATGAAAACATTTCAAAAAAACATTTCCAAAAAACATTTCAAAAGAAATATTCAATCATAAGTCTAATTTAGAATACCTGAAAAAAGGGGGCTGGGATACTACCTAATAGCCCTGTTTATTCTTAGTGAAAAACATTAGTCCAGTCATATCAATAGTCATTCAAAAAGTATTATGAAGAAAGAAGAAGTATCATTTCTCAACTGAGCATGAAGTCAGCTATCTAATTGTCTCAAAGATGAATCAAGAATAAACTCTGCAGTTTTAGATATATAAATAAATAGGTGTAACATGCAACTTACCAACTATGGGATAAGCATAGTTGAAGCATGCACGATGTCCAGAAGATGGCAAGTGTTTAAGAGAGGAAGCGTATGCGTCCGCACTGTATAAATAATATGTAAAATATGAAAAAGTAAGCAATACACTCTGAGTGTCGATAGAGAAAGATAACAGTGCTAAATCCACATTTACATAGAAATCTGTTTAAGTTCCAGCGGGCGGTCCGTTGACAGAGTCAGACGAATGCAGGCGGTACGTGCTAGTCAATAGTTCTACATAGAAAAAGAGTGCAAGAGAAAGTAAGTAGTTATAGGAAGGGTCCGGGGGACACAGGTGTCCATAGACCAAGAGAGCACTTACTTTGGAATGTGTCCGTACTTCAACAGGAAGATCATGGCGAACCTCATCCCGAGCAAGTGGATGGGGTTCGTTCATGATGCTGCTCTTAAATACTGTCTGAGATGATGACGTACGATCGGGCATGCGTGGTAGTCGATGGACCGCCGCGCATGCGTTCTAACGAAGCAGTAAGTAATCGGTGTGCGTCATGGGTCTGACGGCACAGCCGGCGTCAGACTCATATGTAAATAAAAGAAGTCACGCATGCGCGAGAACGACGGCATGAATACCTGAGCAAAAAGGAACTTTGAATTGCAATTAATGCAGAGTAGATGTAGACATGAAGATATATATAGTAGAGTGATGGAAATAAGAATTAACCATCACAGGAGTTGTTAGCTAGGTAGGTAAAAGAGTGAGTCACGTGGTGGGTAGGTCAGACCGTCCTTTGTCAGTTAGTAACACAGTGAGCAAAAAAAACGTATTGTTCTAAAATAAATAATCTAACAATTTAGACATTAGTGTGATATTCATTTGGTGGAACTTCATGTTAAGATAAACAAGTAAATGTTAATGCACATTGAGACATAAATGTGGCACATTTTTCAAAAAAGAGATATTTCAATCATTCAACAACCCAAATATGGGATATTTTATCTATTCAATCCATATTATCACATTTTTTGAACACACACATGTCCGCATGTCAATATAATATGCATAAGATAACTAATTTTAGAGGTTACTAATGCTGCACAATATGGAAATTGTGGTCTACCTAGATGTGAATAATATGCAGTAGTGAAAAGAAGGAATTGGAATGGGTGATCTGATCTTCATAAAAAGGGGCCAAGATAGTAGTCCTTGTTCATGCCTAGTGGGGCAAGTGAGTCAAGACAATGTATCCAGTAGAGTTCACGCTGTGATAGCAGTTTTTGTAAGTCCCCTGCTCTCGGGAGTGAGTGTATGACTTCGAGTATCACCATTCTCATTTGTGCCACTGTATGCTGATGGTCTCTGAAATGTCTGTATACAGGAGATTTGGTATTCTTAGTACGGATATTTGACTTGTAGTAAGTAAACGGACCCACAACTGAATCGACTTTTCCCTGAACCACTGATGCTGGTGTATAAGAGGGGGAAGAACTTTCGTGACAAACTGATTAGAGCTGAAAAACTGAAAATAAATAACGAAACTTTCTTGTCCAAACCTAAAAGGGGTACCTATCCGTGCTTGAATTGCCAACATTGTTCTAATATAATAAAAGGAGACCACATCCGACATGGTAACATTGGGAAGAAAATTCTACTAAAACAATTTGCTACCTGTGATTCAAAAAATGTTATTTATGCTCTACGTTGTCCCTGTGGGAAATATTACGTAGGGAAATCAACCAGGAAAGCCAAAGAACGTTGGACTGAGCACAAGTCAAATATCCATACTAAGAATACCAAATCTCCTGTATACAGACATTTCAGAGACCATCAGCATACAGTGGCACAAATGAGAATGGTGATACTCGAAGTCATACACTCACTCCCGAGAGGAGGGGACTTACAAAAACTGCAATCACAGCGTGAAATCTACTGGATACATTGTCTTGACTCACTTGCCCCACTAGGCATGAACAAGAACTACTATCTTGGCCCCTTTTTATGAAGATCAGATCAACCATCCCAATTCCTTCTTTTCACTAATGCATATTATTCACATCTAGGTAGACCACAATTTCCATATTGCGCAGCATTAGTAACCTCTAAAATTAGTTATCTTATGCATATTATATTGACATGCGGACATGTGTTTGTTCAGAAAGTGTTATAATATGGATTGAATAGTTAAAATACCCCATATTTGGGTTGTTGAATGGTTGAAATATCTCTTTTTTGAAAAATTATGCCACATTTATGTCTCAATGTGCATTATCATTTACTTGTTTATCTTAACATGAAGTTCCACCAAATGAATATCACACTAATGTCTAAATTGTTAGATTGTTTATTTTAGAACAATACGTTTTTTTTGCTCACTGTGTTACTAACTGACAAAGGACGGTCTGACCTACGCACCACGTGACTCACTCTTTTACCTACCTAGCTAACAACTCCCGTGATGGTTAATTCTTATTTCCATCACTCTACTATATATATCTTCATGTCAACATCTACTCT
Source organism: Ambystoma mexicanum (assembly GCF_040938575.1). NCBI lineage: Eukaryota > Metazoa > Chordata > Amphibia > Caudata > Ambystomatidae > Ambystoma > Ambystoma mexicanum. The sequence continues at coordinate 725,230,014 of NC_090929.1, forward strand.
GCATTAATTGCAATTCAAAGTTCCTTTTTGCTCAGGCATTCATGCCGTCGTTCTCGCGCATGCGCAACTTCTTTTGTTTGCATATGAGTCTGACGCCGGCTGTGCCGTGCCGTCAGACCCATGACGCACACCAATTACTTACTGCTTTGTTAGAACGCATGCGCGGCGGACCATCGGCTACCATGCATGCCTGATCCTTCGTCATCATCTCAGACAGTATTTAAGAGCAGCATCATGAACGAACCCCATCCACTTGCTCAGGATGAGGTTCGCCATGATCTACCCGTTGAAGTACCGACACATTCCAAAGTAAGTGCTCTCTTGGTCTATGGACACCTGTGTCCCCCGACCCTTCCTATAACTACTTACTTTCTCTTGCACCCTTTTTCTATGTAGAACTATTGACTAGCACGTACCGCCTGCATTCGTCTGACTCTGTCAACGGACCGCTCGCTGGAACTTATACAGATTTCTATGTAAATGTGGATTTAGCACTGTTATCTTTCTCTATCGACACTCAGAGTGTATTGCTTACTTTTTCATATTTTACATATTATTTATACAGTGCGGACGCATACGCTTCCTCTCTTAAACACTTGCCATCTTCTGGACATTGTGCATGCTTCAACTATGCTTATCCCATAGTTGGTAAATTGCATGTTACACCTATTTTTTTATATATCTAAAACTGCAGAGTTTATTCTTGATTCACCTTTGAGACAATTAGATAGCTGACTTCACGCTCAGTTGAGAAATACTTCTTTCTTCATAATACTTTTTGAATGACTATTGATCTGACTGGACTAATGTTTTTCACTCAGAATGAACAGGCTATTAGGTAGTATCCCAGCCCACTTTTTTCAGGTATTCTAAATTAGACTTATGATTGAATATTTCTTTTGAAATGTTTTTTGGAAATGTTTTTTTGAAATGTTTTCATCAATAATTCAATTACATGGTTAATAAGATATTAAGTTGTACCTTTCTCTATCTTTTTCTAGAAATTGATTGTGAAATATGATTTTTGCCCCTGAAGAAGAGTTTTTACTCGAAACGCGTCGGGCTCAGAGATATTGTACAATAAATTGTTGTTTGTTGTCTATATAAGTTTGGTGAACTTATTATTTCTCTGATTGCTCCATCCATTCAACTGTTAATTGAAAAAAATGTTATGAAATTTAGCAATACACAATACTAGAAAATTATTGATCTGCTCCGCAGATACCAGATAGTGTGCAGGGGACGGGAGTTCCTAAATTTTAGGAACAACCACTTCTTTCTCCTATTTCTTCCAACCTAGTTGCCAAGGTTGAGCTTTGAACCCCCTCACCTCAAATTATTCTTAATTGTACTAAAATCACTTCAAAAATACTTTAACATTTCCCTTTTCAAACTACTGGTGTGCCCTGTGTTCTTGCCCTTGTCCTTACTGGTGCATTCACCTGCCAGGACATTTCTTTATGGGTTTTCAGACTACCTGGTGTGCTCCTCTGCCAGGAGTCTCCCATTCAATTTCAGCTACCTGGTATACTCGCCTGCCAGGACTTGTTATGTGTTTCACAGTTCTCTGGTTGTATAAGGAACAAGTTACTTACCTGTAACTGTTGTTCTCCAGCATGGGTCTGGCATGGATTCACATGCTCATGAATATTCCCCGTCGTCAGGCTGGGAATCCTCGGTAAAGAAAAAACCAGTATCAGTTTCGTTTCTGATCTGTCTTTCGTAGTAATAACCAATCACTGGTCTCTGCGTCATACTGACCACAGCCAATGACTGCCCTCTACCTAAGCACCGCCTCTGGCAGCCATCTTCAGATTTGGAAGCACGTGAAGTGGCAGTATGACCAAGTGAAGAGCCGCAGAGGGGTAGGCGGGAGGGTTCGCATGTGAATCCATGCCAGACCCATGCTGGAGAACAACAGTTACAGGTAAGTAACTTGTTCCTTCTCCAGCATGGGGTCTGGCATGGATTCACATGCTCATGAATAAAGAATACATAGCAGTACACACATGCACAACCACGGGAGGTGGCAAAGGCTCAACATTAAGCATAGCATCAAACTCAACATTAAGCATCTTACCTCCTCACCAGGCTCACCTCAGGCGAACAGGTTGCGCAGCACTGCTTGGCCGACCCTGGACTCCTCCCTGGAATCCCGGTCGACGCAGTAGAATCTCGTGAAGGTGTGCGTCGACCTCCACGTAGCAGCCCTGCATATGTCCAGCAGGGGCACACCAGAAAGGAACGCCGTGGTAGCTGCGATCGCTCTGGTGGAATGGGCTCTCGGACGGCCGGGCAGCGGTCGGTTTGCCAACCGATGACAGTACATGATACAGCCGGAGAGCCATCTGGAAATGGAAGCCTTCGAGAGAGCCTTCCCCTGATTGACAGGTCCAAAGTTCACAAAGAGTTGTGACGTCTTCCGAAAACACTTCGTGCGGTCCACGTAGAACTTCAGCGCTCTAGCTACATCCAGCGAGTGCAAAGTCCTCTCAGCCGGCGACGAAGGCGACGGGAAGAATACAGGCAACACCAAGGGTTCGTTGAGATGGAAGTCCGACGGTACCTTGGGCATGAAGGAGGGGTGCGTCCTGAGCACTACCCTCGTGTCGTGGAAAGTCAAGTACGGGGCCTTGCAGGAAAGGGCCTGGATCTCTCCCACTCGTCGTGCGGAGGTGATGGCCACAAGAAAAGCAGTTTTCCACGATAGAAACTTCAACGGGGCCGAGTGCAGAGGCTCGAACGGAGGTCCCATGAGCTTGGTCAGCACCACGTTGAGCTCCCACGCCGGGGCCGGAGCCTTCACCGGCGGGAACGATCTGAACAGTCCCTTCATGAACTCTTTCACCAGACGATGAGACCACAAGGACTTCCGCCCCGTGGTTCTGGTGTATCGGGAGATCGCAGCAAGATGAATCTTGATGGACGCGTGTGCCAGTCCAGCTTTGGCCAGCGTCAGCAGGTACGGCAGTACTTGAGGGGCCGTAATCCGTAGAGGGTTAATCTTCTGTGCGTGGCACCAGACAGAGAACCTCTTCCATTTGTGTCCGTAGCATTTAAGAGTCGAGGACGCCCTGGCCTTTGCAAGAACCTCTCTGCAGTCGGCCGGTATGTCGTATCCTCCAAACTCTAGCGCTGCAGGAGCCAGGCCTGCAAGTTCAGCGACTTCGGGTCGTGGTGGAGGATGGCGCCTCCTTCCCTGGAGAGTAGATCCGCGTCCGCCGGCAGCTTGATCGGCGGGGACGCTGACAAGTCCAGAAGGTCCGGGAACCATATCTGCCTCGGCCACGCAGGTGCGACGAGGATCATCCTGCACCCTGACCTCTTGAGCTGGTTGACGAGCCGGATTAGCAGAGGCAAGGGAGGGAACGCGTAGAGGAACAGGCCCTCCCAGGGGAACGAGAAAGCATCGCCCGTGCTCCTCGTCTGGGGAAACCTGCTGGCGAACCTCCGGCACTTGGTGTTCGTCGCCGTCGCGAACAAGTCGATCTGTGGTGTGCCCCACCGTCGGAAGAGACGATCCACCAGATCCTGCCGTAGTTCCCACTCGTGGCACGAGCGCAGCTCCCTGCTGAGTGAGTCGGCGATGGTGTTTTTTATCCCTGCCAGATGAAACGGCACCAGAAAAATCCTTTGGGCGACGGCCCAATGCCACAGGTCCTGCGCCTCCTTGGACAGCGCTGGGGACCTGGTTCCGCCCTGTTTCCTGATGTAAAACATGGTGGTGGTGTTGTCGGTGAAGATCCTCACCACCTTACCCTTGAGGGACGGAAGGAAAGACCTGAGGGCCCAAAACACTGCACGGAGCTCCAGGACGTTGATATGCAGGGACTTCTCCGTCGGGAGCCAGAGTCCCTTTGCGTGCAGATTTTCGGTGTGCGCTCCCCACCCTTCCAGGGAGGCATCCGTAGTCACAGTCTCCTGGTGGGCTGGGGTCTGGAAGTCCATGCCCGCCGTCAGATGCGCGCGGGTGCCCCACCACCGTATCGCTCGTCGGAAGTTCTCGTCGAGCTTGATCCTTTCCTCGAAGCTGCCCGTCGTCTGGATCCAGCGCGCATCCAGGAATTCTTGCAACGGGCGCATCCGGAGCCTGCACATGGGAATGAGGTAGATGCAGGAAGACATCATGCCGAGGAGGGACTTGATGGACCTCACTTTGGCCGTGTCGGCCACCAACATCCGTTGCACCTTGCCCAAGATGGTCCTGGTCCTCTCCTCCGACGGGGAGGCCAGAAGGGACACTGTGTCTAGCCTCGCTCCGAGGAACAGTGCGACTTGCGCGGGCACCAGGTGGGATTTGGCGTAGTTCACGAAGAGTCCCAGGTCCGTGAGGAGTTGGACGGTCCTTGCCGTGTGAACCACGGCGAGTTCTCTCGTCTTGGCGCGGATGAGCCAGTCGTCCAGGTAGGGGTAGACGTGGATCCCCTCGCGGCGCAGCTGCGCCGCCACCGGTGCAAGGCACTTGGTGAATACCCTGGGTGCCGACCGTAGTCCGAAGGGGAGGGCTCTGAACTGGTAATGACGCCCTTGGACCACGAACCTGAGGAATTTTCGGTGCCCCTTTAGGATGGGAATGTGGAAGTAGGCATCCTCCAAATCCAACGACGACAGGAAATCCCCTTCCTCCAGCTGGCCCAGGACGTGCTGGAGGGTGACCATCCGGAACTTCTGCGCCTTGATGAACTTGTTCAGACGTCGGAGGTCTAGGATGGGGCGCCATCCTCCCGTCTTCTTCTTCACGAGGAAGTATCTCGAGTAAACTCCGGAGCCCCGAAGCCTCTTTGGGACGATTTCGATGGCGCCCTTTCTGAGCATCGCCTTTACCTCCAGGAGAAGTTGAGGGACGTGAAGTTCTTTCCTGGCCACGGGGGGGACACGCGGGCACCTTCTTTGAAACTCGAGCGCGTGACCCCGGGCCAGGGCGTCCAGAACCCAACGGTCGGTGGAGATGGACTCCCACACGCTGACGAAGCCCGCCAGCCGGCCTCCCACCGGGGTGCTCCGGTGGGGGCCCGACCCCACAGCCGGTTCAATCCTGCTTGGACGCGGCCTTGCCGCCTTGACCTCCTGGGCGACGACGGCGGGGTCCGCTAGACTTGCCTCGTCCTCTGTTGGCCTCTTGCGACGACGAGCGGGCCGCTTGACGGTAGGAAGCGAAACCGCCGCCGGAACCTCTGGAGGCGCCCTTGCCTCCGCTGCTCCGAAAGGGCGTCCGACGTTGCTGCAGGACTCCGAGGGCCCTGGCCGTCTCAGTATCCGCCTTGATGGCCTGAAGGGAATCGTCCACTGTCTTCCCAAACAGGTTGTTCCCGTCGAAGGGCATGTCCAGGACTCTGGACTGGACGTCCTGCCGGAAATCCGTAGCTTTGAGCCATCCACGACGTCGAAGGCAAACGCCGTTGCCCAACTGGCGGAACCCAGTGTCGGCGATGTCCGTCGCCACAGTGATGGCGTGGTCCGAGGCCACCTCACCTTCCTGCAGGATCTCCAGGGCCTCCGCCCTCTTGTCGTCCGGCAGAAAATCCAGCAGGGGAGCTATCTTGTACCAGAGCTCCCTGTCGTAGCGAGCCACGATAGCCAAGGCGTTGGCCGCTTTAATCGTCGTCGCTGCCGACGAGATGACTCTACGTCCCATAGCATCCAATTTCTTTCCCTCGCCGTCCGGCGGGGAAGTCGATGTGGAGGCCGCACCCCCCCCCGCTTTCTTCCTGGCTGCCGCGGAGACGACGGAATCCGGGGTAGGCTGTGCCCGGAGGCACAGGGGGGCCGTGTCCGGGACCCGGTACTTCTTCTCGTACCGGTCTCTTCTAGCTGGCGTCGTGGAAGGGTTCTTGAGGAGGGAAAGGCCCTCATCCCAAATGTCGTCCAACAGAGGCACTGCGAGGACCGTCTTCCTCTTGGCCTCGCGCCGCTGATAAAGGAAGCCTTCCTTTTTCTTCTCCTCAGGGCAGAGTTGGAAAAGCTCGGAAGCCCTGGAGATCATGGAGTGGAAAGATCCGATCTCGTCGGGCGGAGAAGCCCTGGCGGGAGGCGACGACGGAATATCCTCGTCGTATGCCTCGTCGTCCGTACCCGTCGCTGCCGTGTCAGTCCCCGTATCATCCCGTATCATCCCCTCGGGTGGACGGGGGAGAGGGCTGGACGGGGCGCGACGGTTGAAAAGGAGGTGGTGGATGAATCCTTCTTTTCTTGGCAGGGGGAACACCAGAAGGTCCCGGTTCTGGATCCCCCGACGGGAAAGGTTCTTCCGTCGGTAACGGCAGTCTCGTCCTTATCTCGGAGCATAAGGACTGTAAGGCCAACAAAATGGCCGCCGAGTTGTCTTGCGGCGCTGGCAGAGGGGAATCCGACGGGGTCCATTCCGACGGGCAGGCCTTCTTCCACGCCTAGGCCGTGGCTTAAGACCTCGATCAGCTCCTCTTCTGAGGTTGAGGCCGAATCTACGACGGCGCCCTGCCCCCCCTTCTTCTTCCCCACGGGGGGTTTCACGGGGGTCCTATCGATGGGCACAAAAGAAGACTCCCTCCGAGGAGGCAGGGAGATTCTGGGCCCCGAGGTCGCTACCACTGGCGCAGCCTCCACAGGCTGAGCCAGGGCCGCCGCGACCGTCTCGATAGAGGGCTTGGTCGGATGGATCAAGGCCTTCACCACCTTAGGTGCGCTCACCGCCTTATCCTTGAGGGAGGGGGCACTGCCACGCTCCTCCTCTGCCTTAGAGCTCGACCGGGGCCTCTCCAGGAGTTTCGCCGGGCGCTCGGCCTTCCTCTTACCCGACCCAGAGCGTTGGCTCGTGGTTGATGGTGCCGGGGAGGGTGCGCCCTGCCTGGCGCCCGTAGAGCCCGACCGTTCGGCGCTCCCGGTGCCAGCGGACTCGCGGTGCTTAGCCTTATGTTGGGCCCCCGTCGCCGGGGCGCCCTCAAAGGTCTTAGAAGACCGCTCGGGTTTCTTCTTCTTCTCGCCAGACGGGCTCTTACCCTCCAGCCAGTTGGCGAGACGTTGATGGCGGTCCTTCATGGTCCGTTCCGACATGTTGCCGCAAAACGCACAGTCCTTCTCCACGTGCGTCTTGTCCTCATGAAGGCAGTAAAGGCAGAAAGAGTGTTCGTCCTCCTTAAAGACGTTCTGCAGCTGGCATCCAGGGCAGACCCTGAACAGCTTTCCGGGCGTCGAGCTTCCCTTCTCCTGGGCCATCTCCGAGACCGGGCCTGAGAAGCTTCTGGAGTCCTCCGAAGTGTAGCTCGACGAAATCTTCACCCTTGAGGGGCGCAGACGAATCCGACACGGGTCCCCGTTGATCGGATGTAGGATCGGTGGAGCTTGAGGCTCTTTTGACCGAAAGAAATCGAGTTTTTGTGAAAAAACGCGAAAAAATAGCACTAACGCTCGAGAGCAATAGCACGAGGATCCCAACACATGAACGTGCGGTAAAAATCTGAAGATGGCTGCCAGAGGCGGTGCTTAGGTAGAGGGCAGTCATTGGCTGTGGTCAGTATGACGCAGAGACCAGTGATTGGTTATTACTACGAAAGACAGATCAGAAACGAAACTGATACTGGTTTTTTCTTTACCGAGGATTCCCAGCCTGACGACGGGGAATATTCATGAGCATGTGAATCCATGCCAGACCCCATGCTGGAGAATATTTATTCACACTTCTTCCCCACATTGACATCTTATATATCTGTATTGGATTGGGGTTTGCTTTTACAATTTTCCTTGTCTGCATTCAAACATTCTTCTTATTTGGTGTTGAGTTGTACTTTGCCTTAACCGCATTCAAACAAACTTTGCCTTTGTCGTGTCTGCAAACACACTTCGTCTTAGCTCTTTGCCTTGTCTACATTCAAACAGACTATGTATTTTCTGCATCAGCAACTTAGTACCATTCAATTACTGTCTGATGCTGTTTTCTGAATGCCCCTGGGTCCCCAACTGCTTTGGGCAGAGTCACTGGTTCATCTCTGTGTCTGCGATGCTGCTTGCGCCCTCACAGGGTGGTTCCTCCACCCGTTCTCCAGCTTTGAGTGTGCAAACGTCCCTCCAGTGGTCCCTGCGGCTCTGCAGTCACACGTCAGGTAGCCTCTTTGGTCCAGATAGGGGAATGCTGCTTCCTTGAGTGGCCTTATACCCAGGCGCTTCTGCATGGCTCCCACTGTCTCTGTGGCCTTCCTTGCTTGCACACGTCGTTGCTCCCCAGTTCCGGCAGCCTTCTCGGATTCTGTATGCTTCACGTCTGTGAGCCTCAGCCTGGCACCCGACGTCCTCTCCTGCATTCTCTCCTCTAGCAGTGCGGCTTTCATTTTTAAAAACCCCGGGCGCTTTAGGTTTAGAAAAACAACTAGCCTGCATGTTGCTCTTCAGGTTCGTGTCAGTCTGCATAAACTCCCTTGTCCTCCTCCTCGTCTCAGTGCCTGATGGATTATGGGAGTTGGAGTCCATAGATGTCTTTGGACGTGTCACTCTCAGATGGTTTCTCTCAGAGATTTCACAATAAGGCACACTAGAAAAAGGTGTTATATGTATGTTGTGGATAGCTGGGTCACAAGTGAGAGCCTGATAAAAATAATGTAAAGAAAAGGTTTCTTGACTTTCTCTACAAGGGGGAACTGCTAATTAACAATAGGCTATTATGGTCTCAGGCGTCAGAGGGTCTCCCTCATGGAAAGGGTGAGAATACTGCGTCTTATCCAATGAAGTCACCATATCGCCCTGGTAGTTGTTTACTCCCATGTGTACCTCCCCTATATAACCACCCGTAGGGTCAGGAACAGGAAGCGTCTGCTGTCCCCTTGCCACATGTGAGGCCATCACAGCCCACGAAACAGTGATGACTCCATTGGATTCATCACAGCAGATAAGAGGTGACTGTATTGTGGTAACATTTTCCAAGCCATATGATAGCCAGCAGATTATTAACTCATCTCTGGGAGTTCGCACCGCAAAGAATAGCCTTAGAATGTTACCATTATCACACTTTTGCCCATTGACATCGCTGCCAAGATATGAACCACCAAAGCAACACACTACATTCAAAGCAGGACTGTCAGAGGAACAGCCAATTCAAACATTGTGCAGCACTAACACTACATGTAGAGTGAGGAGTCAACAAAGCGAGGTGGACAGTTTGATGATTGGTCAAACCTGCCATTTCTATTAAAGAATTAATTAAATATAAATGCTTCACCATCCCTACTCTGCTGAGGATTTCCCTGACTAACCAAAGCTAGAGAGAAACACTAACACAGGATCTCTGGCCCTCACACTAAACTACAAATACACACACAAAGAAAATATGGCAATTCAATTAACATAAACAACATTCACAGTTTCTTGATAGCCCCTCAATAACCTGGGTGGGTTCCCTTCCCCAGGATTAAAAGTACTTCTGTTTCAATGTTCAACCAAAGAAATAAATGATGAAATCCTTGTAGGCAAGATTGTCTCAAGTCAGTTCTTGATGTTTCAATGTCAAAGTAAAGTTTTGTTAACCAAAGTTCCAACAATTACAAATCTTTACTCCTTGATAAAATATGGACTTTCCACTTCCTCAGAATAGTACCAATGTTAATCCCAGCCACAAGTATTTGTTACCACTTCCAGTAATCCGAGAACATTTTCCACAGTTCATAAGAAATGCAATTTATATCACTGTTAAGTAAGCATCGTTCTTGGTTCACAGTTAGTATGTCATTAGTTACAGGATTAGGAGTCACAATACGTATCAGGATGACTTCACAATGCTACTGCTTCTACTTCAACAACTTCACCTCTACTCAAGTTTACCTTTGCCTCATAGAACTCTACTCCATTTATGCTACTGAAATGTTGCGTCTCCTGACAACCAGATATACCACCACAGCTTCAGTGCTTTGGACTACAACCACAGCTACAGCAATTTGTGATTCAAGACACGCTTTGACAATATTCACTTTAAAAAGTACTTCAACACCTTCAAGTATACAAGGCACTTTTCCTCTGAATATCTCTGTTCAAAAGGGGCAGCCTCTTTGCCTTTCTTTTGTTTGTCTGCTACAATAACAACCTGGGTTTGCCTATGTGAGCCCCTTCTCTCTTTCTTTCACCGTCTTTGACAATACAGGTTGTGTCAACTTCAAATCTTTAGAAGCAGCAAGTTTGCCTTCCCCAACATTGCCTCTGCCTTTCTGCCAATTGTTAGCCCAAATAATTACCCAGAAGCCTTGGTACAACTTTCTTGGCTTCAGGTAATGCTTACACGCTTGTATCTTAGGCAAGATTGAACTGTTAATGGGTCCACAGTAATAGTTAGATTGCTTCTTGACTCTGGGAAAGGTGGTTTTCAACCTTAGTATGGTAAGACTCTTGGCTTGGACAATGCTTGCTCTTCTCCTCAATTGCAGATACACTGTTTAACTGCTTAACTTCTTTTATAAGAAATTAATGTCCGTGTGAAATAAAGTACAGAGTTCAGTCTTCCTTTGGAAAGCACAATTAGGCACATGCAACAACTTCTTTATATAGTTTTGAAAGGTTAAAGGTTTAACAATGGTTTTAGCAATGTTACATTTTCAGTAAGGGCCTTCGCAACATTTACTCTTCCTAATGAGAGACACGCGACCACTTCTTCACAATGTTTACAGTTTTTTAAGGGTTTAATAATGGTCTTTTGCAGCGTTTGCTCTTCACGTGAGTAAATGGGAATTACCTGATACACGCGAAAGCTACTTTTCCATTGTTCCCTTATTAATGTTTCAACAAACAGCTTCAACTCCCTTCTCACTATACGCGAGTGAATAGTAAACTGGATACTGTTGTCGGCAGAGCTTGCGCAAGGAATCAGAACTCCAGGTTTCACTCACCGGCTTCTGTAGTTCTTGTACTGTGGATTGCACAACTTCCATGACTTCTGCCACAATTTATACTGCGTATGGCTTCACAGGGACCCACAGCCTTCCTCGCTGGAGGTGTATCCGGTCCGGCCACTCATTTAAGGAACCCCTCTCACTCCCGAGACCCACAGCTTGACAACAGCTCCTCGCCTTATTCTCGACACGTTTGCTGCACAGCAACCACAGCAATCAGGCTCACATGGGGAAAGACAGCCTTCCTGCACGCCTTCCGCTGCGCACCCTCTGCACTTCAGAGTTTGGGGGAACAGGATCCTATCAAAACAAGCAAGTGAAATCTGCTGTATCCACGTTTCGGCGTCCCTCTGGTTCTCCCACTTCTGCTTGGTTTGCCAGCTCAGTGCCTTCTTCTCTCTGCTTCTGCTACTACAGCATACACTGCAGGCACAGTTCCAGCTCCTTCTGATTGCCTGCACCTGAGGGGGCCTTTTATGACTCTCAGGTTCCTTCATGTGTGGGCTGTTAGGCTTAATTGCCGGACTACGGCTACAGCATGCCTCTTAAGCCTTCTTCCTCGTCCCAGTACTTATGGGATTGTGGGACTGGTAGTCCCCAACAACAAAGTTAGTTCTTCTAACTTCGGCCTTTTGGTAAACGAACATCAAAAAAGTGTGGGATTACAGGGAAAGTTAAACAGGGGGGTTTCCCAGTCTTCCTGGCCTGTTTCCCACCCATGTGATCCTCCCGCAGTACACAACCCCAAGGGTCGGGATCAGGAAGCATCTGCCTTTCCCTGGCCACATGAGAAGGGTCCCAGGCTAGGTTTCTGGGATGAATCATTACTGATTCATCACACTAGGCACAAAGAGACCCAGGTTGTGCAATTGTCTCTATCAGCACCAAAACACCTCATTAACATTCCAGTCACCTGAAACAGATTTGAGTGTCTCTCCAATTTTGAGAAAAGTGACTGACTTCCAATGTATGTAGCTCCTTAACCTAACATTCAGCATATCCCAATGCCCGATCCAGTTGTAGATTGTAATAATTCTATAAACTGGGCAAAAGCATGTGTGAAACCAAATTATTGGATTTGTTCTCCATAGTAGGTTGGAACATAGCTGGGGCACGGTACACATTTTCAGCAGAAATCATTAACACATTGTCCAAGTTTGACATTATTATGCTGCAAGAAATTTGGTCAATCGCAGATATAGTTTTGGATGGCTATCGAGGGTACCAAACTAAGGCCACAAAAAGACAGAGGCAGACCTATGAGAGGGATGTGTGTGTCCTGGTTAACTCCTCAATCTAATCCAAAAGATTTGGTGGACACAACGATTACAATTCTATACAGAAAAAATTGAGATAAATAGCAAAGAGAATACTTATTTCTTACTAATTAACTTGTATAGCACGCCACAAAAAAAGAAGGGTGGATTCATCATTGTAATTTTCAACACCTTCTGGATGCTCTTCTGATCCAAGATGAATTGAAACATTCCTGTATTATCTTGGGGGGTGACTTAAATCAAAAAATTTCCAACGGTCTTCACCAGATTTATTTGATCAGACAGAGGATTCTGTACTAGGCCTGACAGAACCTAATATGCTTGACACTCGAATGACCCTACCTGGCTTATAGAATGGGGAATGAGATCAATCAATGCTCGCACACCTAATGACACCCCCGGAAAATGTAAAGGTGCATCCGGGGTTCTCTTCCATTGATTATTTTTGTATTTCTGTAAATTTGTGGCCACAGCTACAGGATTTCTTGGTTTTAGAATATCTCTGTAGTGATCATCACCCCATTGTGCACAAAATTAATTGGCAAGCAAATCGGGGAATCACGAACATTATACCAAACTTAACTCATGTGGAAATGGGTGGCCAAACTGTCAGGGTAAAATGGTCCAACATTAATGATATCTCACTAAGACGACAGAATGTAGATAATAACAAGGAAACTATCAACTTTTGTTTTGTGAGGTGATGTCAATGCTTCGGAAGCAATCCCAAAACTATGTTGCTTCTTCTCAAATAGGGGCCACAACCCCAGATCTAAAAGCCCCATTTTTTGTCAGGATTAGAGATAAGATTGGCCCGTATGCACTAGAAAAATTCTATTATCGCTTGTAAAAAAGCCATGGATTGGGAAGCTTCAAACTCTCCCCTCGCTGCGGTTGTTACCAACAAGAGTCACACATTTTGGGAGATCATAAACAAAGGTTCACTGTATTTGTTAACCATTAAAGGTTTGGCTGCTTCGGTATAGGATTCTGCCTCGGTATCCCATTTTGCAAACCTATACAAAGAGAGGCACCCTACAAATATTAAGAAAATTGGCAGTGGGGGCTTATCCAATCCAAATGTCACTGTGTCACTTTCTAACTTGATTAATTTCAACTCTTGTAGCTTGGTATTCTCAGTGGCAGAAATCCTAACTGCAATCAATAAGCAAGCATCTGACCATTTCCCCGGTCCAGATGAAATCCCTGCTGATCTTTATAAAGACCTCCCAAAATTCTGAGCTCCAATTTTAACAGTAGCATTTAAAGCATTAATGAAGAGGGGACAAATAGCTGGAAACAGGCATTTATCTATCCTATTTCTAAAAAAAATAAAAAATGCCAGATAATCAAGCGGACTACAGGCCAATCTCACTTAGATACCCAATTCAAAATATTTGGAACCTTTATTGGGGAAACTGGAGTATTGGATGGAACAAAACAATGTCAACAATGTCCTCTCAGAAATAAATCTGGGGTTTGGGCTATGGCTGAAGACACTAAAACAGGCACTGAATTTATATTTAATAATGGCAAATAATGTGCTTATTAGGCGTGAAGTCATCATCTATGGCCCTGTTGACAGCTTTCGACAAAGTTAACAGGTCCAAGCTGTGGGCTAAATTAATAGAAGCCAATTTCCCCTGGGATCTAGTAGCAGCAGTTGAGTACATTCATAGGGGTACGATGGTGTGTGTCAAAAGTGAAGGGGTGGCACACTGCACTTCCCCATTGCCTCTGGAATAAGACAAGGGTGCATACTAGCCCACCTGCTCTTTTCCCTATACAATAATGATCATCAGAGAGCTTTAACGGAATTGGGGACAGATGTCCTGAAAATTGGAGGTTAAGAAGATTCCTGCTCTCGTCTATGCTGACAACACAGTCTTGATAGCACAAACCCCCATCGCACTCCAGATACTTGTTAATGAATTTACCAATTTTTTTTTTCCAAATTGAGTTTTATTGATATTTTAAACAAGGAAATACAAACCCATCATAACTGACCTTGCAAGACCTTCCAAGGCCAACTTAGTTGGATAACCTTGTAACCAAGAATACCCCAACAACAATCAGGATAATTTACATCAAGGGCAACCACCCCTCTCTCAAACACAACCTTCATGGTTTAGTTTTTGTCATGATCTCTGCTTCCAAAAGGTCAGGGTTTTCCCAACTCCCTTGGAAGCAGATCCATAACCCAGGTTCCGAGTGCCAACCAGTCCCAATTGGGACCTTTTGGACCCAGTCCTGGCGCCAGTGGCACCAGGCTCATAAATATGCCCAGTCCCAGCGCTGGAAGCGCCGGGCTCATAATGCTTGGGTAGACTTACCTGCAGCAGACCATGCTGCTTACTTGCCTGCCAGTTGAGCCTCTGATCCTCTTCTGTTTGGAACTACTTTTCCTGTTGGGTGGGGCAGGAGCCACTCCCTAGGTTCAGAACACTGGAACTCTTCTGGAAAGCAGGAACTCTTTTCTTACCTAGGCGTGGCTATGGAAGGAGACACCTAAGCACTACAGGAGGCTATTTAAACCACACCCGATGGATGAATCTTGCTTTGCGTTATTCTGCATCCTCTGCAGCAGAACGCTCATCGTGTCTTCTGCATCTGATCCTGGGCCTAAGGAAAAAGGCTTACCATCCTGAATCCAGTCTTCAGCAACACCTATAAAGACAAGAAAGAACAGGTTAGCATTACGGTCTTCAGTGACAGCGCTTCACTTACCTGGTCCATCGGCTGTCACCAACGCCTCGCGCTGCATTCCGGCATCTGAAAGACAAAGGCTTACCTACTCTTCGTGCGCTCCGGAGGTCTTCGCACTGCATTCCGGCATCTGAAAGACAAAAGCTTACCAACTCTTCGCACGCTCCGGAGGCCTTCGGCGCTGCATCCCGCATCTGAAAGACAAAACAAGGTGCGTTTAAAGACATTGGGGAACTTTAATACTCACGTGCCATTACTCCTTTCCACATCTAACCCAGTGGGTATTCCGGCACCCTGCAGCCGCTCCGAACTTGTACCTGCAAAATAAAAAGACAGTTAGAGCGCATCGTGAAGCAGGCAACAAGCCCTTACTTACGTGCTTCCAGGCGCTTCTATTCATCACACGGGCTCCATCTTCAACTCACTTCAGCCCGTCATCCGCCATCGCCGGAACCCTGCAAAACAAGAGACATCATTACTAAAGACTTTTAAAGACATTAGAATTACTCGAAACTTACCGTTCGTGCAGTAAACGACGGACAGCAGTCCTCTGAAGTCAAGAGGCCTGCTCCCCTTATCCAGTGAAGAAACTGGTTACAGCACCCTGCCCCGAGGCAGATGGAGAGCACGGCGTTCACTTACCTAAGGTGAGAGCGTTAACCTTTGGGGTTCTACAGGAGAAGAGAAAGGGAAGAAGAGAGAGACATTCAATAACCCAGTTCATTAATCCCATATTTTCTTTCTGCAGACATCTTACCCTTCGAGTCAGACATACAGTGCACAGAGGTCCAGCCCAAAGAGCCAGCCGTGTGTTACACATCACCTTTGAAGATACGGTATACGCCCAGTCAAGACCGGCGCCTCTACGGGAATCAGGTGAGCGTTACAGAACGCAAAGCCTACCGCAAAACTCCCGTCCAGGCGCTATGGAAACCTCGGATACCGACCAGCAAGCCCAGTTACTTGGGGAACTAAGGGCAGAAGTGCATGCAGCCCGTCAGGAAACGAACGCTCTAAGAAGGGAACTGATTATTTCCAAGGAGCGAACCGATGATCTCGCTAGACAATTGCAACAGTCACAAGCCGGACAGACCCAGTTACCCGCATCTGGGGGAAATCTTCCTTCTACATCCTCTATGAATCCAGTGAAGATCAACCTACCTGGGAATGTACCTCTGGCTCCGCCCAAACGATTTTCTGGTGACCCAAAGAGGTTTGCAGTATTTATCAATCAGTGCCGGTTGCATTTCTTATGCCGGCCAGCAGCCTTTCCAACTGATCAAGCTAAAGTAGCTTTCGTGCTTTCGTACCTTAGTGGCAATGCGGCAGACTGGTCGATCCTTCTAGTAAATCAAGATGATCCGGTCCTCCATGATTTTCAAGCTTTTCAGCTCAGTATGGAAAAACTGTTCGCAAGACATTCACAGGGGCAGGCCTTGGACAATGAGCTTCTTTCGTTGCGACAAGGTAATCAAGACCTTTTGGCTTATATTGCGTCTTTCAACAGACTGATAGTGGAAACTCAATGGCCTGAGGATAAAAGGATTAGGCTGTTTTATAGAGGTCTACGTGGAGAGCTCAAAGATGTGTTAGCCCAAGTAGTGAACCCCCTACAAGATTGTTCGGACTATATAGACTTAGTCGTTCAAATAGATCACAGACTGCAGAACAGGAAGGCCGATCGTTCCAAGTTTGATGCTCGAGTATTTTCCAAACCGCCAACTCCTTCCAAAGGAGTAGACTCCGGGGAACCCATGCAAATAGGGGGCCTGAAAGGTCCTCTAACACAAAAGGAGCGGGAAAGGAGAAAACAGTTGCAATTATGCCTCTATTGCGGAAACTCAGGGCACTTTCTTCGAGACTGTCCGGTGAAACCTGCCAAGAAGGCAGTAGGAGCTGCAGTTACCACAGTTACAAACTCTGAGCAGGGAAACGACCTCGCCCGACAAGAATAGAGGTCCTCTTGCCGAGCGTGAAAACCAGTTCCGTGACCTCGCATTTCGTGATACCTATGGTCCTCATTAGCCCTGATAATCCGGATCGATTAGATGCAATTGAAGCTTACGTCGACAGCGGTGCCATCGGCAATTATGTGGATCATGAAATGGTTTTGAGGATGAATCTAACTCTTTGTCCCAAGGCTGTAAAGGACGTCATTACTACGGTGGATGGAACGGAGATAGCCTCCGGACCAGTAACGCATACCACTCAAGAAGTGACGCTAGTAAGTCAAGATGGACACCATGAGAAGATCGTGTTCGATCTGATCAAGGCTCCTCAGTTTCAGATTATTCTAGGAATACCTTGGTTAGAGAAACACAATCCTCTGATCGATTGGCGAGCAAGAACGGTCCAGTTTCCAGAATGTGTCTCTACTCGTCACCCTCCACCTGGTGTTGCACTGGCAGCAATTTCTTCAGAAACTCCCCAGTTACCTCCCGAATACCTAGAATACCAAGATGTTTTCCGGAAGGATCAGGCTAACTCTCTACCTCCTCATAGGTCTTATGACTGCCAGATAGACCTGATACCTGGATCTACTCCTCCTTGTAGTAGAATTTATGCCCTCACCGAGCCTGAGAACCTTCACCTTCGACAATACCTGGATCAATACCTGGCAAATGGGTTTATTCGTCCTTCCAAATCCCTTGCTTCTTCAGCTTTGTTCTTCGTTCCAAAAAAGGAAGGAGACCTTAGAACTTGTATAAATTATCGCTCCCTGAACCAGATCACTGTCAAGAATAGATATCCGTTACCTTTGATCCCTGAACTCCTGGACCAGGTCAGAAAAGCATGCATATACACAAAGCTGGATCTTAGAGGAGCCTACCACTTGGTACGAGTAAAAGAGGGCGATGAATGGAAGACGGCCTTCCGCACCAAATATGGGCTATTTGAATATCAGGTCATGCCCTTCGGACTTTGCAATGCCCCGGCCGCCTTTCAATATTTTATGAACGATGTCCTCAGAGAGCTCATAGACGTGTGTGTTGTTGTTTACATTGACGACATCCTCGTTTATTCTTCATCGGAATCTGAACATCGGAAACATGTGAAAATGGTCCTCGAAAGATTGCGTCAACACAAACTTTTCGCTAAGTTGGAAAAATGTGTTTTCAACGTGACTGAAGTTGAATTCTTGGGATTCATATTATCACCTAGCGGAGTGTGTATGGATTCAAAGAAGGTCGATGCAGTTCTCAAATGGCCATCACCATCCTCCGTAAAAGGTGTGCAAAGCATGTTAGGCTTCGCTAACTTTTACCGCAGGTTTATCCCCGAATTTTCTCGAATAGTCCAGCCCATCACTGCCTTGTTAAAGAAAAACAAACGTTTTGAATGGTCTACCGAGGCGGAACAAGCTTTCCAGGATTTGAAGACTAAATTTATCTCTGCACCAATCTTAAAACACCCTCGCCCCGAACTCCCCTACATCGTGGAAACTGATGCTTCAAGCCTTGCCATGGGGGCAGTTCTATCACAAAAGGACCCGGTAACCAATCAGTTGCATCCCGTGGCATTTTGGTCCCGCAAATTCTCGCCTCCTGAAATCAATTACACGATTACTGACAAGGAACTTCTGGCTATCAAGTCTGCCTTTAAGGCTTGGCGGCATTATCTGCTGGGGGCCCGACACACCGTTACTGTGATTACGGATCACCGAAACCTGCAATATTTGAAAACCGCAAAAGCCCAATCCTCTAGACAACTCCGTTGGGCATTATTCTTTGCCGAGTTTGACTTCATAATTACCTATCGTCCTGGTACAAAAAACGGTAAAGCTGATGCCCTTTCTCGGATGGGAGTGGAAGAACACTTGATCAACCCTAAACCTGTACCAATCATTCCCGAACAAAGAATTCTGGGTGTAATCGCCACACAATCCATAGAGGAAGTTAAGGATGAAGCCAGGCAACTTGTAACTCCAGCAGACATACAGAATTGGCATCTGCAGGGAAAGGACTTTGCAGTAAAGGACAACTTATTGTATTTCCAAGAACGATTATACCTGCCCAGCACAGATTTACAGAAAAAAGTAATCTCTTGTTATCACGATTCTTTAATGGAAGGACATCCCGGTATGGCCAAGACCTCAGAAAAGATCAAGCGCTACTTCTGGTGGCCGTCTTGGAAAAAAGATATCAGAGACTTTATAATGTCCTGTGGAGTATGCGCCCAAAACAAGAGTCAAAAGGAAAGACCAGCAGGCCTCTTACGCCCTATTGACATCCCACCTCGCCCTTGGCATACGCTTTCTATGGACTTCATCACCGATCTACCTCCATGCTCCGGATACAATACGATTCTGGTAATCGTGGACTTATTCTCCAAGGTGGCGCATTTCATTCCGCTCAAAGGCTTGCCAACAGCAGCAACTCTGGCCCGAGAATTTCTCGAAAACATCGTCCGACTGCACGGTTTTCCTTCGGTTCTAATTTCGGATCGAGGTAGTCAATTTATTTCTCATTTTTGGCGAAGTTGCTGTCGGTCGGCTCAAATTGATATGAGACTATCGACCAGTCACCACCCTCAGACCGACGGACAAACCGAGAGGACCAATCAAACTCTGGAACAGTATTTACGCTGCATGCTGCAACAAACTGAAAAAACTTGGAAAGACATCCTTTGGATAGCCGAATATGCCTACAATAACTCTGTCCATTCGGGAACTGGGAAAACCCCGTTTTTTCTTTTATACGGCAGTCACCCTCGAACCTCAGAGTTGGATCCCCTCCAAGATCTTGAAACACCAGCAGTAGACTACCTGCATTCTACAATCACCCAAGCCTTTAAGGAAGCTGTTTCTCACCTTCAAAGGGCTAAAGAACAATACAAGAAAGGAGCAGATCAACATCGGAAGGAAGCCCCTCAATATCAAGTAGGGGATCAAGTCTGGTTATCCACCAAATATCTACCTCTAAAAGGGCCACGCACATTCAACCCAAGATACCTTGGTCCCTATTCCATCACTACCATAGTAAACCCAGTAGCGGTCAAGTTGGACTTGCCCCCGCACATGAAGATACATCCGGTCTTCCACGTCTCTCTATTAAAACCCATGCAACCTCAAACCCGACTAACTAAATCTCCAAAACCCATCCTAGTTGATGGAGAACTCGAGTTTGAAGTCAAAAGCATTCTGGACTCCAAGATCTCCAAATCTAAACTATTTTACCTAATTGACTGGAAAGGCTACGGCCCCCAAGAGAGATCCTGGGAACCTGCTGAATATGTCCACGCTCCTCGCCTAATCAAAAGATTTCACCGAACATTTCCTGACAAGCCAAAACCCCCGGAGAAGCCCGGTTTGGGAGGGGCCTTGAGGGGGGGTACTGTCATGATCTCTGCTTCCAAAAGGTCAGGGTTTTCCCAACTCCCTTGGAAGCAGATCCATAACCCAGGTTCCGAGTGCCAACCAGTCCCAATTGGGACCTTTTGGACCCAGTCCTGGCGCCAGTGGCACCAGGCTCATAAATATGCCCAGTCCCAGCGCTGGAAGCGCCGGGCTCATAATGCTTGGGTGGACTTACCTGCAGCAGACCATGCTGCTTACTTGCCTGCCAGTTGAGCCTCTGATCCTCTTCTGTTTGGAACTACTTTTCCTGTTGGGTGGGGCAGGAGCCACTCCCTAGGTTCAGAACACTGGAACTCTTCTGGAAAGCAGGAACTCTTTTCTTACCTAGGCGTGGCTATGGAAGGAGACACCTAAGCACTACAGGAGGCTATTTAAACCACACCCGATGGATGAATCTTGCTTTGCGTTATTCTGCATCCTCTGCAGCAGAACGCTCATCGTGTCTTCTGCATCTGATCCTGGGCCTAAGGAAAAAGGCTTACCATCCTGAATCCAGTCTTCAGCAACACCTATAAAGACAAGAAAGAACAGGTTAGCATTACGGTCTTCAGTGACAGCGCTTCACTTACCTGGTCCATCGGCTGTCACCAACGCCTCGCGCTGCATTCCGGCATCTGAAAGACAAAGGCTTACCTACTCTTCGTGCGCTCCGGAGGTCTTCGCACTGCATTCCGGCATCTGAAAGACAAAAGCTTACCAACTCTTCGCACGCTCCGGAGGCCTTCGGCGCTGCATCCCGCATCTGAAAGACAAAACAAGGTGCGTTTAAAGACATTGGGGAACTTTAATACTCACGTGCCATTACTCCTTTCCACATCTAACCCAGTGGGTATTCCGGCACCCTGCAGCCGCTCCGAACTTGTACCTGCAAAATAAAAAGACAGTTAGAGCGCATCGTGAAGCAGGCAACAAGCGCTTACTTACGTGCTTCCAGGCGCCTCTATTCATCACACGGGCTCCATCTTCAACTCACTTCAGCCCGTCATCCGCCATCGCCGGAACCCTGCAAAACGAGAGACATCATTACTAAAGACTTTTAAAGACATTAGAATTACTCGAAACTTACCGTTCGTGCAGTAAACGACGGACAGCAGTCCTCTGAAGTCAAGAGGCCTGCTCCCCTTATCCAGTGAAGAAACTGGTTACAGCACCCTGCCCCGAGGCAGATGGAGAGCACGGCGTTCACTTACCTAAGGTGAGAGCGTTAACCTTTGGGGTTCTACAGGAGAAGAGAAAGGGAAGAAGAGAGAGACATTCAATAACCCAGTTCATTAATCCCATATTTTCTATCTGCAGACATCTTACCCTTAAAGTTAGACATACAGTGCACAGAGGTCCAGCCCAAAGAGCCAGCCGTGTGTTACACATCACCTTTGAAGATACGGTATACGCCCAGTCAAGACCGGCGCCTCTACGGGAATCAGGTGAGCGTTACAGTTTTGCCCATATTTCTGAAAAAAGGGTAACCATAGGCATTCAATATTAGACCTTGACTTCTCTTTGAGATGTGAGAGGAACTCCATGTCATATATAGCTCGAAATGTGGTCACCCATTCCCTTTCTGTCGACAAGCAAGTCCTTTTTCAGAGTTGGCCAGACAGCTTCTGGCGGCCACCAAAAATACATGCACCATGTGGCAACTCTCCTCCACCTCCTTCTCAGTCCTCACCCTAAATGAGAGCGTCCATGGCGAGAACGCCCTGAGAATCCTGTCAATTCCTTTGATCCAGGACTTCCTTCAAGTACTGCTGCACCTGGGGGCACCCCACCACATATGACAGTAGTCCCCTACCATCTCTGAAGGGCCAGCAATCAGAGGCAGACTCAAAGTTGTACTGTTCTCAACATTAGTCATGTTTATTAAAGGAAAATGGGTTTGGAAAAAGGCCCATCTTGTCCTAACCAAAAGAGAATGTCCATGCCTATGAAACTAAAACAAATTGAACTTTTGTTCAAAATTTAATCTGACCCTTACATGAACATACAAAATCAAAAAGGTTCAATAGAATTTCCGTTTTCACTTCAACCAAATTGTGCAAAACCATATATATTATAGGGCGGCGGTCGCTGCCCTATAGTTAAGGTGAGTCAGAGAGGAACCACTCAAAATTCTATTGTTAATAACTTTTGATTCGAGTAACTGATTAGACCGAAATTTCGAATGTCATTAAAAATCTGCGGGCCTCCCCAAACTGCAAAGTTTCGTAAAGATTTGTTAAAAAATAAGAAAGTTATTAAGCATCCCAAACATCTTTTCTCTCCAAAAGTGCGGCCTACTTCCCATTAATTTTCCCATAGACAAAAAGGGTACATTTTTGCCAAAGCGCACAGCCCAAACCACTGGATGGATTTGGACCAGGTCTGAAACAACTTGGGCATGAAGTGTTCAAAAGAGTGCTTTGCTTGGTTTGGGGTTATTCTGTGCAGTAGTTATTCATATATTTGACGGCGAAGGGGGTGCCCCATTCCCCCAAAAAATAGAGATATCTACCATGGTGCATTACAGGATCATGGTTTTCAGAAATGAAGACCACCATCTTGTTTTCTCTCGATGTGAGATGACTAGAGGGCACTAAATGGACCCCGTTTGTCCATGGGAAAATGAATGGGAAGTAGGCCACACTTTTGGAAAAAAAAGAATTCTCTTCTTAATAACCTTTTTATTTTTTAACAAATCTTTACTAAACTTTGCAGTCTGGCGGGCCTGCGAGTCCTTAATCACTTTTGTAATTTCAGTCAAATTTGTTACGCAAATCAAACGTTATTAACAATAGAGTTTTCAGGGGTTCCTATGGAGTCCGACTCACCTTAACTATAGGGCGGCGACAGCCATCATATAATATATATTATACATTACTCACTGTAATCTTATTTCTGATGCTTTTATCTGCTTAGATTCACATGCTATACATAGGCCGACATCTAGTGGTAGTTGCAGAGTTACATTAACTGTTTTTGAAACTTGAAAAGGGACGTCGACTGGGCGTGTCAGTAATACTATCCCTAGTGCGACGTCCACTGTACCCATGGTCCTTCATGCGTCGATGTCTCTCAGATTGTTTTGTTTCTGACATGAGGTAGAACGAAGTGTAACGTGAGTACAGATTTTTTTTTTTTATTTGTATTGCGCCGGTAGCTCGCAAGCTTCGGGGCGCAGAGACAAGAACACGAAGGACAGAAGAATAGGCCGAACATATAGCACAGGACATTAAAATAATAAAAGCGCAGAAAGGATTGGATTTAACCAGGTTACTCACCGTAGTGACCACCCTACTCCTAGTCCATAGTCCCCTTTCCTCCATACTTATGGGACATCTCTCCGTCCTGTGGGACGGGACCGGAGCACTTTGTAAAAAGCATCCAAATTTTTCCCAAAATGTGTCCTTCCTCTCTTTCTTGCGCGGGGCCCGTGTCAAGCCTGCAAAATGCCTCTTAACCACTGGGTTACCCAGAGAATAAGAACATTGGTCTGTAGAAAGATAAGCGGAAACCACTGAAAGGTAGGTCCTGCATGACAGAACGTGAACACCCGACTCTGCAAGGGAGGACACGAAGGACAGTACCGTGTCAATCGAGCCCACCCTTGGATCCAATTGCTTATCCAAACACCAATGACAGAACCTGAGCCATTTATTCCTGTATTGGGATCTGGTCGAGGGTTTCCTGGCTGCCTGGATAACAGCGCCGCGCCATACTCACCAGTCCTCGCAGTATCTTCCGATTCGGCGCTGCCTCCATCATTTCTTTGCCGAACTCCGGCACCTGGGGGACAAAAGAAAACACCAAGGTGAGCCGAGAAAACCAACAAATATAACTCCTATCACCATAGACTTACCTGATTTACCACCGGAGGCATTATTCTATAACTCTCCACATCTTCATGTGCCGCACCTGCAAAGAGAGAGAAAACAACACGTTAAACACGTGCAACATTTACCGGACAGCGTCGGGTAATACAGACTCTTACCTGAGCACCACCAGCTACCACGAGAGCATCTTCTCACGAACTCAGCTGCAAGACAAGGAAGGAAGGGGGGAACAAGAGTGAACATTGGACATATTGAACTCTATGAACTTGATACTTACTGGTCCTAGCCAGGAACCTCAGAGTCAATACTCTCCGGAACTCTCCCACGCCTTCAAACCAGTGAAGTAACTGGCATCCACGCGCCCCTGCAATCCATGCAGGATGGAGAGCTCATCTTTCAAGAGTATAAGGTGAGATTGCTGAAAGGGCACTTCGGAGTGATAAGTGGGGAGGACTGTGGGGGGTGCCATCACTTGAATCCACGGGTGGCTAAATCCATCCCTCCACTTGCAGGAGAATACTTCTACGGGTCAAGCAGACAAGATTCGGAGGGCCAGTCCAGTCAGTCATCTCTGCCCTACGCATCACATTGGTGGAGACCGCAGCCGTCCGGGTCCGACCGACGCCCCTGTGGGAGCCAGGTGAGCGTAACAGATATCTCCTGTGTGGGTTCCAAATCAGGATATGCATGTACGCGTCCTGAAGATCCACAACGCTGAGCCAATTGCCCATCTGCAAGGATGAGCTTATCTGGCTGGGCGTGATCATCTTGAATTTCTCTTGGGGTAGGAAAAGATTGAACTGGGAAAGGTCTAGGATGGTGCGCAGGCCAGCCTGGTTGGGTTTGGGCACCGTAAACAGCCGGGAGTAGAAGCCCTCCCCTCGCTCCCCAAGGGGAACGGGTTCCACAGCTCTGAGGTCCAGAAGTTTCTGAACCTCGGCTTTGAGGGAGGGCGAGCCCGACAACTGAAAAGGAGGGTTGCGGGGTGGGGTAGGGGGTAGAGGTAAGTAGAAGCCCGCTCGAGCGACTGACAAGACCCATCTGTCTTCTGTGATGGTCTGCCATGCCTCCCAATGAGAAGCAATGCGTCCTCCCACCGGGGTCATGTGCGAGCGTGGAAAACCCTCATTTAGTAGGTTTATCGGTGGCGGTGCCACCTGAGGAGGAGGCTGAAGAGCGGGAGAAAAACCGTGTCCGTTGTTGCCTACAGCGATTATTCCCCGCAGGGGTATCCACTCTGAGATTTGCAGTTGAGGAAGCCCCTAAAGCCAGAGGAAGGTCGACTTTGTGACGACGGTCTTTGGGTTTTGAAAGGAGCCTTAACCAGGACGGACAATGACTTAGCTGTCTGAGTGCTATGCTTCGTCTTGGTGAGCTCTACATCTGTAGTAGAATGAAAGAGCTCCTTACCATCGAACGGAAGGTCCAACACCTTGTCCTGCACTTCCTATGAAAATTTAGTGCCATGCAGCCACGCCTGCCGTGAGGTATCAACCCCCAGCATAAGGCCCCGAGCCGAGGTGTCTACGTGATGAGCCGCAGCCTCCAGGAGATCCTGGGCCAAGACACTGGCGTCGGATAGGCCACCCATGAAGTCTTCCAGCTTCTCGACCGGGATAAACTCCTCAAAGTCCAACAGACCTTTCCACATCCGCATGTTAGCTCCCGCTAAAATCAATTCAGCGTTGGCCTGCCTGAGCTGCAAGGCCGAGTTGGCGAAGATTTTCCTCCCGAGGGAGTCTAGGAGCTTGTCCTCCTTTCCCAGAACCCGAGTAGCCGTTGTGGAAGAGGATGCTGCAGGCCTAGACTGCAAAGTGGCCGCAGCCACCACTGTGGAGGAGGGAGGCGGACAAGACAACAGGGCCACCTCTTCCGAAGAATGCAGCCTGTACCTCGCATCAATTTTCTTATTGACGAAAAGTCCAGAGTGTGGCTTTTCCCAGACTCTGCGGACCTCGGCCAAAACGTCCTTCTGCAAGAACAGGCCGGTACGCTCCAAGGGAGACAGGGTGAACGCCCCAGAAAGCACGCCCTCTTGCGGAGTGGGTGTCTCGGGCACCGGGACATCTAAAAAACTCATCATGTCCAGTACCCGGTCATGAAAAGCTCTAATAGAGCGGGGAAGGTCCTCGTTGTCCTGATCTCCTTGGGCGTCATCTGACAGGTCAGGATCCTGCTGAGCCATGTCAGGCGCTGCCTTGTCCAGCGGGGACAATGGAGGCAAAGGCGGAAGAGTCGGGGAAGGGACCATAGGCAAGGGAGGTGCCGGCGGGACCACCGGAGGAACGGGTGGAGCCGGAGGTGCAGGTGGACATATCTCCTTGAAAAGCCCTTTCAAATATTCCCTCATGGGGTCGGTACACATAAGCGTTTGGAATTTACCGAAAAAGGCGTCCTCCGGGGACTGTTTCGGAACCTGAGGAGGCCTCTCATGAGGTAGACAAATCCAGGGACGTAACGGGGAAGGGTGCCACATAGGCCCCTCCACCGACGTATCCACATAAATCAAAGGTGCCGACCCCGCAGGCAACGAAACATTGTGCGAAAGAGGCATCCGGGCGTTCCAACCGTAAACTGGCCGATAAGGATGCGCACAAGGGACTCTATGTTCACCCAAGGGACCAGACCCTACACCTGAGGCCGATGGTGTAGTTGTAGGGGTAGCACCTAAAATGGCCACCGCGGTCGTGGCGGGAACAGGCACCATTTTGTCCTCATCTGAGGGGAACTGCGGCACGTGAGGAAGTAAGGCAGGGGTCCCCGTCGATGGATCAGGGGTCTTAAGTTTAGCCTTAACATAAGGAACCTCGGCAGAGCCGGTACTGTGAGGCCTGGAATGTTTTTGTGACATACCAACTGCCAAATTAGCCTTCGAAGGAAGGACCTCGGCACTGCCGGTAAAAGAAGAACTTTGCTTCTTTGCCCCCTCAACAGGTCTGGTGTCACCGCACGAGCGGGAACGGTGAGGAACAGCCTTCACCGACAAGGCCTTGTCGGGCCTCTCAGAACTGTTGGTAGCTTTAGCCTCTGAACGAGGGACCTCGGACCCAGGTCCGGTAACAGCATTATCTACGTGGGCCTTGAACATCCGTTCGGTAACGACAAGCCCACCCAAGGCCTCGGGGCGCTCCCTGGTCTTATTTTTGAGGGAAGCCGACAGAGAGGCCTCAGAGCGAGCTCTGGTACCCCACGACTCAGTAGAACCGGGTCTACAAACAGCCCCCACAGGAGGGGCCTCGGAGCGTACTCCGGTGTCTACAGGCCCCTTATGGAGACCCTCGGAGAAAACTCCAGTAGAATTATTAGGCCCAACGGGCACCTCAGGGCGAACCCCGGTGACAGAGCGATCAACGCCCCTCCCGGCCCGAGAGGAACCCGGAAAGGTATACCCCGGCCGGGGTACTCTGAAAAGTAAAGAACTTACCGGGCGTTTTTTCTTCTCGTCGATGAACGCCTGAAAATGTGCAGGAGGAGTTCGTCGGAACACCTCCTCCCACCGCTCCAACCAACGTTGAAATGCCCGGACCGAAAGGGAGTCGCAGTAAAAACAGGAGTCCCAACAGTGATCCGGACCCAAACACTCTAAGCAAAGAGGATGGGGATCCGCCCTGGCGAAACGACGGTGTCACGATGAACAATCAGGAAAGTCTAGTTTGAACGACATAGACAGACTAGTAAACGATCGCTAGCGAGAGCCAGAGAGGAAAAAAGGGAAGAAAATCTTCTGAGGATGCAAGTGCGTCCAGTCCCGAACGAGCGGAGAAAAGGACTGATGGGCAATGCGCGGGGCGGAGCCAAGGTGGGCGGGGTTGCGGCTGCGTGCCGGGCCCAGCGCAAGAAAGAGGGGAAGGACACATTTTTGGAAAAATGTGGATGCTTTTTACAAAGTGTCCGGTCCCGTCCCACAGGACGGAGAGATGTCCCATAAGTATGGAGGAAAGGGGACGGGACGTAGGAGTAATAGGTTTTACTTAAAGATGTAGGTTTTCAATAGTTGAATAGATGAAATAAAGCAGATAAAAAGCGATAAAGCCAAAAAGACATCTATGCACCTTGTACTCCCAAGAGGGGAGGAAGGGTGGGCGCATGTGAATCTAAGCAGATACATGCATCAGAAATCCGATTACAGCGAGTAATGTATCCCTTCTGAGGCTTGTGGATCTGCTTAGATCACATGCTATGCATAGATTAGCAAGCAGTGTCTGGAGAAGGTGTTGGGTTGTGAGAATGTACAGTGGCAAATAGATGTTTTAGTACCGCTTGTCCCACCTGTGAATCTGCTTTAAAATGTGTGTCAATGCAGTAATGCTGAGTAAAGGCAAGTATGGAACTCCAAGTAGCTGCTTTGCAAATGGCACCTTGACGGACGTTTGCAATAAATTCCAAAGTAGTTCCTGTACCTCTGGTAGAGTGAGCTCTTGGTGTGAAAGGGAGTGTTTTCTTTGATAGAGAATAGCACATCTATAAGCACTTAACTATCCATTTGGAGATGGCATTCTTTGAAAGGTGATCGCCCCCCCGTGCCAGGTGCTATGGAGACAAACAGTTGATCTGTTTTCTTAAAGGTTTTGTCCTGTTTACATAGTGCAAAACTGCCCTCCTTACATATAGTGTATGGAGGCTCCTCTCAGCTGAGTTAGATGGATTTTGAAAAAAAGTGGATAGTTCAATGGACTGGTTAACATGGAACTTGGATTTGAATTTAGGTGAAAACCTAGGATGTGTTCTGAGTAACACCTTGTCGTTGTGTATAACAAAGAAAGGGTCTTGCACTGACAATGCTAATAGATCACTAACTGGTCTTCTAGAGGTGATGGCTACTAGGAAAGCTGTCTTGTAGGTCAGGTATTTGAGGCTGGATTTGTGCATGGGCTCAAAGGGGGCAACCCATGAGCTTTGAAAGTACAACATTAAGATCCGAACCTTGTAGCGGGTTAGAAATGGGAGGGCAAAGTCTCTTTACTCACTCCATGGAAGCCTTGATAACAGGAACTTTCCACCAAAACACCTTATCTTGAGAAGTAGTGTACGCGGACAGAGCCGCTAGGTGAACTTTGATGGAGTTAAATACTAGGCCAGAGTCTAGTAGATAGAGCATGTAGTGAAGAATGTTTGCTGGGGAACATTCCATTGGATTTAAGGCTTGTGATCGGCACCATATCACTAATCTTTTCCACTTGCTGAAGTAGCAGTGCCTGGTGTTGGTTTTGCATGCCTCTTAAGATATCCATACACCTTTGGGGAAGTTTTAAATGGCCGAACTCTATGACTTCAGGAACCCGGATGCCAAGTTCATAGACTGAGGATGTGGATGGAGCGTTGCCGCCCTGGGCTGGGATAGCATGTTGTAGGGGCACGGGAGTTTGATAGGTTTGTCCATGGCCAGTTTGAAAAGATGTGGAAACCATGGTTGTCTTACCCACATAGGGACTATCAGGATTAGCGTGCCTTGTTCCTGTTGCATTTTGTCCACTATCCTACGGAGGAGTGGTGTTGGGGGTAAAGCGTAAGCAAATTTCCCTGACCAGTTCATCCACAGGGCATTCCCCTTGGATTGAGGTTGGGGAAACCTGGATGCGAGGTCTGGGCATTGAGTGTTTAGGTTTGTGGCAAACAAGTCTAAAGGAGGATAACCCCACATGGGAGAAGATTTAGTTTAGTTGCCACCCGTGCTCCTCCGCTAGAGGGTTTCTGCTTAGAGTATCTGCTACAGCATAGAGTTCTCCTGGAATGTGTCGAGAGACTAGGACCATGTTCCGCTTGAGTGCCCACTTGCACATTTTTTGGGATAGTGTGAGAAACCAAAAATCCTCTCACCCGCTAGTCCTCTGGGATTAGTCATCGAGGTGGCCAGGACATGGCCATCGCTTTTGGATCCAGTTCCTGGGGGTGGACCAGTGCAGGAGGATCACCTGGGTGAGGGGTCTTCAGAGGAGTGGGTTGAAGCAGTCAATGGTGAGACGCAGTATTCCACCCTTTTTTGTTCATCTAACCCATCCTATTTTTTAGGATTCTCAGAGGTTCCAATTCCCCCGCCCCCCTTTTTACACAAACACTTGGCAGAGGAAGAAGGTGACTAAGAGTAACAAGACTAACGCTCATACATCGTACTGGACATGTCCCGTTAATTGGGTCAGGCAAAGTCAGACACTTGACTTAAAGTGCATACACCTGACAACAATTAGCTCTCCTCACACGGCTAAAAGGCAGAACCTAGATGGATACTCTGAGCAAGGTGGAACACGAGTACAAGCAGAACTTCCGGGGCAATGGCAAACCTACTGAAGCAGAGCGACGGACCAGCGGGTCGAAAGCCCAAGAGTTCCCTATTAGAGGTCGTTGCCTCCGACAGGCCTTGATAGACATGTGTAAAAGGCCGGATCCCACATCAGAAGGCTGCATTGTGTTTCAAGGGTGCCAGTGATCCTCACGGGTGAACAGCAGTGTTGGGGAGGCCAGGCCAAGCCTGTGGTACTAACCTTCACTCGTGAATTGGAAATCTTAAAACCTAGAATGAAACGCACACAGCCAGTGAGTTGGCAAGTGACTTGAGAGACTGGTGAGTGTTAAAGAAAGTTTGAAGTGGCAACATTATATTGCATGTGAAGGCTGCACGCATGTAGATGAGACGTAAAGAAGGGCCGACCTGTGAAAGAACTTTGAATTAAGGACAGCTGTGAAATCAGCGATACTGAGTAACCGAGTGGTCCGTCGAAAGGAAGTGGCCAACTCGAAATTCTCTGTGAAAGGAGCCTTTTTTGTAACGATAAAGCGAATGAACTGCAAAAGCGAAGTAAGCAAAATTAACTCCTAGAGAAGGGGAGGGTGAAAGTTGAACCTTGAACTTTGTGTGGAAGTGGTCCTGCGGAAGTCTGTAAAGAAAGCCACGCACAAAGGAAGGTCTTCGACATCCAAAAGTGGTCTGAGCCTGACTGAGGGAGACCCGTAGTGTAATAAGCTTGGCGAAGGGAGGCCCCTTGCAAGTTTCTGTTCTGAAGAGGTCTGAGCCTGACAGAGGGGGGCCTTTGTGAACTTTGTTATGAAAGGTCTGAGCCTGACAGAGGTGGACCCATGTGAACTGTGTTTTGAAGATGTATGAGCCCGACTGAGGGGTGCCTACATTAACTTTTTGTTGAAACATTATTTGGAAGTCTGGAAAGAGAGACATTACTGTGGGGGCCAGGCGGGCCTCGATCCACGTTTTGGAACTGTTTATTGTGTTGAAAACCCGAGCCAGAGTGTGTCATCCTGCCTACAGGGACCGCCTTACTCTGTGTGGTCTAATGTGGGGAGGAGAGCTGATTCAGCTACATTTATTCTTTTCAACACTGATTTTTCCTTTACATACATTTCTCCTTCATACACATTTTCTACAGGAGATAGGGTAGGCATTAGGTTTTGTTAGCATAGGCCATTTTGATTTGAGGGACTCTACTAGGACTGTTTTGTTTATCGTTTGATGGTCGAGACTACTCCCATCTTAGTTATAGGGCAAAGTAGGAGTTTTTCCAACCCCAGAAACTTTAAAGTTTTACACATTTTACCTATTGTGTCAGTTGCATACTTGTGATACCATGCCTCCCCTACAATAGCCTGGACAGACTTTAAGAGTGTGTGCCTCCCTGCTTGTTTATGTAGATAATGGCAATGGTACTGTCTGTAAGGATCTGCACTGTCTGACCTGTGAGATGCTGTTGAAAAGCTTGTAGGGCTTTGAGAACTGCTGGTAGCTCCGAAGGGTTGATGTGGTTTTGGGCTGTGGTGCATGTTCACTGGGCCATGTGCTGTGAGGTGAAGGTAATGAGCTCCCCATCCAGAGAGTGAGGTGCCTGTTGCAAGTATCGCTTGAACTGGTGGATTGTGAAAGTGTTTTCCTTTTAACACATTTTCCTTGGACCACCAGCAAAGAGCATGTATTAGGGCTAGCAAAACAACCACTAGATCGTCCCACTAACCACTTGCCTGAGACCATTGTTTCTCTAACCACTCCTGCATTGGGCGTATGCGCAGCCGTGCATGTGGAACTAGATAAATGCATGAAGCCATCATCCCGAGCAGGCGCATTGCCTTGCGTATGGTTATTTGGCGACCGGCTAGTTAGTGAACTATTTGCAGCAGCATGTTCTGAACTCTTTTGTTTGATGGGAAGACTAGTCCCTCCCTTGATATTATGATCGCTCCCAGAAATTGCTTTGCTTGGCTGGGGACGAGACTTGATTCTTTCACATTGATGGAAAACCCTAATTGGAATAGAAGGTTGATAGTTCTTTGGGTGTTGTGCTTGCAAATTTGGGGGGATTCCCCTGTTATCAGCAAGTCATCCAGATAAGGGTACACTGGGATTGATTCTCTGCGTAAGTTTGCTGCCACTACTGCAAGTACTTTGGTGAATACTCTTGAAGCTGAGGCTATGTCGAAGGGGAGCACCTTGGACTGGTAGTGCTGTTCTGCTATTTTGAAGCGCAGGTATTTTCTGTGTGCTAGGAACATTGAAATATGAAAGTATGTATCTTTCATATACAATGTTGCCATGTAGTCCCATTGTTTCAATAGGGGGATTACCTCCTGCAGAGATGTCATGCAAAATGTTTGTGGCTTGGCATATGGGTTTACTGGATGCAGGTCTAGGACCAGGCGCATTGTTAGATCTTTCTTTGGCAAGGAAGTACGTTGAATGGATAACTGGTTGGCTGGGACGTTTTCTATAGCGTCTTTCTCCAGCAGTGCTCTTACCTCTTCTAGCAGTATGCGTTGTTCTTCCTGCGTCGTCTTCCTTTGTCTTGGCAGGTGGTTGGATGGTGTTTGTATGAGCTCTATACAGTAACCGCCTGCCACAGTGGATAGTACCCACTTGTCTGAGGTGATCCCCTACCATGCGTGGGTAAATTGTGAAATGCGATCTCCTACTGGAGAGGCATGGGAGGGGACCTGGAGTGGGACGTCATTTGTTTGGGTGGGTGTGTGGAGCTTCTGGCTGAGGAGGGCCTACCTCTGCCTTTAGACCTTCTGTAGCCCCTTTGAAAGTTCTGATAGGAGGACAGTCCCTGCGAGGAACCCCAAGATGATGCTTGGCCATGCTGACTAAAATTAGAGGACCGTTGTGAATTTTGTCCCTGAAAACGCCTTGTGTTTAAAGCACCTCTCTGCACAAATGGTTTGTTCGATAGTTGGCCATGGGAATTTAGTGCATCATACTCCCCTTTTGCGCTTTTTAAGGGCGTCCTCGACCATCTTACCAAACAGGGCATTTGGCTCAATTGGCATATTGAGTAGGGTGGCTTGTGTTTCGAGCTCAAAGCCAGATTGCCTTAACTAGGCATGGCGTTTAATAAGAGTGTCATCTGCTATTATTCGGCCCGCATTATCAGCGGCATCCAGGTTATTCTTTAGGATACAGTTGGCCACTTGCTTACCCTCAGCAACTGTGTTTATGAGCTGTGATTTCAACAGCTCTGGGACAGTCTCAATCTCCTGGTAGGCAGCCGAGGAAGCCACTTTCCTGCCCAATGTATACATCTTTTTACGCTCCTTATCAGGAGGGGCCTCAGCCGAGGCTAAAGGCGTGCCCCCCCATTTTCATGGGATGTACATTAAAAGAACTATCCCAAAAGATCGAATTACAAAATTAGGGATGCCCACTTGCCTGCCTTTTGTAATTCAATCTTTTGGGATTTTGCCCATTTGTTCGCCGCACTGCCTTTAATTACGGTAATTGCACGGAAAATGGGCAGAAAGTTAGCAGATTTACCTCCAGCTCAGAGCTGGAAGTGGATCCTCAAACTTTCCCCCAACCTAGTAATTGGGCGGTGTGGTAATACGGGGGTAGCACTATTAACACTGCATTTTAACCACACCGCCCAACTTGTGATGAGGCCCCAAGTCCTTACAATTAAAGGGTTTGAGATAATGACAGCAGGCAATTAGAAACTCTGGAATTTGGGTTTCTTCCTCACAAACAAGTGAAGAATGCTGTGTCTCTTCTGCCGCAGCCATCAATTCCCCCAACAGCCATCTCCTCCCATGTGATCCACCCTCAGAGTACCACCCCCCGGATCAGGTAGCCTTCCCCTGGCCACATTGGGGGAGACTTTAGGCCGAGGATTGGTGATGACTCAGCAGGATTCATGACATGCCCAACAAATTTCCAGCATCTGGGATCATATGCTTCATACATTCTGGACAGTGTGGCCAGCGGGTACTGCCATCTATGGAGTAGCTTTATTGCCTCTATCCTATATTGCAGTGAAACCGTGCACTGAGAAACCTTCCTACACATCTGCACCCACAAAGCATCATCAATATCCCAATTTCAATCTGGCCGGTAATGGATCCACTGTACAACTGTGCTATGAGTCCCTTGGATCCTGTGCTGCCAATCAGCAACTTCTCAAGGTCTGTCAATTATCTGTGCATGTTGTCCCCCCATTTATGGTCCGTCAGCGCTCCCATTAGCTGGAGATACCTAAACACGGACAGCTTGCCAATGCGCAGGCACTCCTCCAGCTTGCCCATTGTGACAATATTTCCATCAATCCAAATTTGACCAGCCCTGCTTAGGCCTGCTTCGTACTAGTGCTGGAACTGTGGGGTCTCTGTCACACTGTCCGTCAGAGGAGGGCCCATATACAGCTCAAAGGAGACAGCTATGTGGAAAGCCAGGAAGCCTCGTTCCCCTCCCTCCAGAGGATCCATAAAAATGCCAAGACCTGGTGTTGAACCACTCTCCTTGTAATCTGGGATCGGGGAACCCATAACCGAGTTCCAATGGGAGTGGGGCCAGAATGGAGTTATCCATATACACCCACTGCTTTCTGCACTGCGAGTCCAGATGATCCACCATTATCTGAAATTGTGCTGCTCTGTAGTAGCATTTGAAATCAGGGAATTCAACCCCCATGTGCTCCTCCCCCGGGAGAATCAGGGTATATGCGGTCCTGTGCTTAGCCCCTGCCCAGAGAAATTTCAGCAGGGCACATTTCACCTCATCAAAAAAGCCTGGAGCGATTACCACTGTGTGACAATGAGACAGTTAGGCAGTGTCTTGAAAAAAGAAAACCTTTGTCTTTATTTATACTTACAAGCAAATGTCAGGATTATCATAAACTCCCAAAATTAAATCAGTTCTTCACAGAAAGATTTTCTTTTCTTCTCCTTCTGTATTTATAAAGTGTTCTTTTTCTGGTTCTTTACAGGGGATGCAGTAAGAACCTCTGGCAAGTCTTCTCCTTCCCCCCCTATGGAAACCCTAGAGATTCCTGCATCCGCTCTAACCCCTATAGCCCATAGTTCCATGACCAGTGCATAGAGAAGAGGCGAAAGCGGGCAGCCCTGCCTCATGCCCCTTTGTAATGGGAAGCCCTGAGCGACACCCCAGCTGACCACCACCTTAGCCATTGGTTTCGAGTAGAGAGCCAGATCAACCCCATCCATTTTGGACCCCTCACCACAGCAGAGAGAACCCTCCCTAAAAAGGCTCAGCTAACCCAATCAAAAGCCTTTTCGGCATCCAGGGCGAGGATTAGGGCCCCCACCTTTTCCACCATGGGCAAGTTGAGAGCGTGCAACTTATATTGTAGGTCATCAGAACCGTGCCTCTGCAAAATGAACCCAGTCTGGTTCGACCAGCCTAGGCAAGTGGATCAGGACGCGAGCACTCAAGCAAAGATGTTTGTGTCCACGTTTAACAGGGAAATGGGCCTGCACGGCGCACAGTATGAGTCTTGACTCCCTGGCTTCGGAATAATCGTTATTAATGCCTGCAGGAATGAAAGTGGTATGGTGCCTTCCCCCTTGATGGAATTGAATAATGGTTCTGATACTGCTTGTAGAAGTCTGCGGTGAATCCGTTCTGTCTTTAGTTGTTTTATCGCCAGAGCCACCTCCTCTCCCGTGACCTCTGCTTCCAACATGTTCCCTTCTATTTATGCAAGCCTCAGGATTGACAAGTCCCTCAGGTATTTGTGGATTTCGTCATTCGAGGCCGTTTCCGGCTGGGCATACAGCTGCCTGTAATAAGCTGCACCCTACATCCCCTCGCTCTTGTCGCCAACAGGGTACCCACCACATCTCCCTATTTATAGTATTTCTGTCTGGTGCACCTCATCTTCTTAACCACTTCCCCTATTAAAACCAAATGTAACTCCTGCCTCTTGTCCCTCCTCTCCGCTTAGAGGTTCTCCCTGTTGGAACCCTGTTTTGTGAGCTCCGATCTGAGTCCCCTGAACTCCCCCCTCACTCTACCTTCCACTAAACATAAGTAAGGGGGTTCTGGGAGTTTCTCTCTACTGGCCTATATCCCGGGTTTGAGCCTCAACCAGATTCTTTAGCTCACCATCCCTTTCACAGAAGAGAAATGTCCTCTACATATCAGTCTTTGTCCTGCCCAAGGGCAAACCAGCACCGAAATGCCAGTCAATTCTCTTCTGAACAAGAGTACTGACAGCAACACCAGTCATGTGTTTCGGCCTGGTTGGGCCTTGTCGAGCTCGACAGAGGGAAATCCTACATGAACCTTTTGTTTATACTTTGCGGGGTCCAAGCCCGATCGAGGGAGACCTGCGTGAACCTATTGTTGAACTGCGAACCCTGTTTTTTAACTGTGAAAGAAGTTTTAGAATGCTGGAAAAGCGACTTTAATGCAGACGGCCAGGCGGGCCTCAATCCATGTTTTGAACTGCTTTGTTTTGAGTCAGAGCCAGAGTGTGTCATCCTGTCTACGGGTACCGCGTTACTCTGTGCTGTCCAACGTGGGTAAGAGCACGGAGAACACTCCCCTTCTGACTAAAACAAATCGCAATTATATCACTTTGCAAATAACTACAAGAAGGAAATTATCTGTATCAAAAAATATCTCTTCAACAAAAGAATCTCTAACGCCAGCTCCAACACCAAGGAATTGTCTGTAATCCATCGGGAATTAGAATCCCCCATACCTCCTCCTGACAATATACCCAAAGCCAAAATTTGGTGCACTAGCATCCAGAATGCACTAGCCAATAAAATAACAACACTTCAAATCAAAATTGCCAAAAAAAGAGCTTCCTTGCCCCCTACCGAGACATCACCCAATAGCCCCACTAAAGACACGCCCGATCCAGCTCCATTTAAATTCACCAAAGTATCCATCCAGGAAACCGAAAAAATCATCGCATCTCTGAAGCCCTCCAACTGTAAGGGCGACAATTGCCCTGTCCAACTAATTAAGGATGCTGCAAGAGACTTGGCCTCTTTTATCTCAAAACAAATGAATGCCTCTTTCTCAACCAATACCGTCCCAAGTAATTTAAGAGAGTCATGGGTTTTACCTCTTCTCAAGAAAAACTCTAGGCCCATCCATCCTCACCAACTACAGGCCCATCAACACAATACCCTTTCTTCTCACGATAATAGACAGAGTGGCCTATCTACAAATCCAGAACTATCTTGAAACTAACCATCTCCTAGTCTCCCGCCAATCCGGATTTCCACCACAACATGGCACAGAGACGGCATTAATCGATCTCAAGACACAAATTGACGAGCTCAACGACAAGGGAAACACCGCCATGCTGCTCCTCCTTGACCTGTCGGCAGCCTTTGACCTGGTGGATCACAAAGTTTTGTGCAGACACCTAGCATCGGTGACCCACTTCTCGAGCGAAGCCATAGCCTGGGTCCAGTCATTCCTAGACAATATAACAATGAGAGTTTTCTCCACATCGGCAGACCCAATCCAAACAACATGCAGTGTTCCTCAAGGTTCTTGCGTCTCGCCAACTATATATAACATATTTACCAAGCCCCTATTTGACAGACTGGGTGTCACCTACACGAATTATGCAGATGACACCCAGATCCTCATTCCCCTTTCGGGCAACTTTGTCTCTTATACGCTCTTGGTAAATGAAATATACCTCCTCATTCAGGCATGGGTGGCTACCCACGGCCTCTGCCTGAATGACAAAACAGAGATCTTGATCCTTGGCTCTCCTGCTAACCTAAAAAAACTTCATCCGAACTACTCTGCTTTCAACATTGATGGCAACATAATCACAGTAGCTAAAGAAGTGAAAACGCTAGGCTTTTACCTTGATTCCACCCTAACCTTGAGGAAACCGGTAAGCTCTCTGCCATCATCCACCGCCTATACATGCAAACTTATTAGGGCATGCAGACCTTTCCTAACACAAGCCAGTTGCATTATCCTTGCCAATGCCCTAATATTGTCAAAACTAGACTATTGCAACGCCGTATACTTGGGAGCTAACAAATACATTACCGACAAAATTCAGATACTGCAAAATAATGCCCTTAGAACAGCCCTGAACTTACCTACTAGAGAACATGCATCTAATATGAGAAGAGAACAACACTGGCAAAAAATTTGCAACAGGATCCTACTTAAAACAGCCTCGCTAACATTTAAGTGCCTTAATAACGCAGCTCCCCCTTACCTTATGGAGAGAATAGTCAGAAGAACATCGACTCGCCCTTCCAGAGCTGCTAACTCCCACTGCCTACAGATACCCAGGTTTAGGCTAAAAAAAACAGGCAGAAGTAGCTTCCCAGTAAAAGCTGCCCAGTACTGGAATGCACTCCCTCTTGATCTCAGAATAGACCAGTCCTACTACAGCTCTAGGCGTAACATTCTCAAATGGCTACGATCCAACGACCATTACGACTAACCAAGACGCCGTGAGGTACTAGCCTCTGAACTCTGGCTCTTGTCTATTATTCTGTACTTGATCCCCAGCTACAGTGTAGCCTTCTGTATGTACTCTGTACTGGATTCCCAGCTGTATTGTACCCCTCTTTTATGTATACATATATGTATGATCCGTCGAATGTGTAATGTATGTTTTTAACTCACCTACATTTCACAATGTGTAAATAAGCTTTTAAGTATTCTTTGTATTCTGTTGCGCCCAGTTACCTAACGGTATGGTGCGCCCTACAAATTAATAAACAAACAAACATACATACATACATACACATTCGCCTTTGCACACTTTTTTGTAAAAGAGATAGGGCAGGCCTTAGGTTTTGTTAGTATAGGCCATTTTGATTTGACAGAGACTGACTAGGACTGTGTTTTCTTTATTATTTGAGGGTAGAGACTACTCCCATCTTAGCTATAAGGCAAAAGTAGTTTTTCCAAACCCCGAGAATTGAATAAAGGCTTTACAAATTGTACATTTTGTGTCAGTGTCATACTTGTGATACCATGCCTCCCTTAGATATCCAACAGCGCATGTTTTATGAAACACCATGTACCTATCAGACTAAACTGCATTGCCCGGCCCTAATCCAATTTATTATTTACTTACGCATGGATATCCTACCAGTCTTAGAATACGTGGGAGCCTAAAGGGTACTCCATTAGAAGAACATACTTGTAGGCTTTGCAAATCGAACACTGAAACCACTAGGCATATACTGACGGCCTGCTCGTCACTAATTCAGGAATATGAGAAAGGCTATGCTAATTGTCCCACCTACAGGTCTCAACAGTTTTGGGCATCCGTCTACGGGGCAGAATCTCTAGCAATGACTGTGATTGCTCACCAAATAAAAAAAACGTGACCTACTGCCCTGCCCCCCATGACCTGGATCCTTTTAAACTTAAAAAAATAAAATGGTTATCCATACAGCATGTAATTACTGCTTAAACACCATTTTTTAGAGAGAGAATCATTATCAATTCTAATATTTTTAACCACGACAAAATTGATGAATTATTGCGCCTTTTGTTCTTTTAACACATGTATTATGAATTAAGGCTCTTTTGAAGTGTATATTTTTGTTATTTATTGTATATAGTGTAAAAGTCTTGTTTCACTAGTCATAAGGCACTTAAAATAATTTAATAAATATATATATTGTGCAGAACTGCTCTTGCAAAGCAAGCGTCTTGGCCCGACAGGGTGTCCAGTAATGCTTTGAGAAAGTGTGTAGTGAGGATCGAATTGCGGCATTGCAAATATCCTGCACTGGTGCACCTCTTCTTAGAGCCAAAGTGGTTGCTACTCCTCTGGTGGAATGGGCTCTTGGATTTTCATGGACATATTTTTCTGCAATAGAGTAGCACCTCGAATTTAATTTTTTTATTGTGTTTTATGGTACCTTACACAAAATATAAAACAATGTATCAATAAAAACAAGCAAGACACTCAGTTCCTGTCTAGAGTAACATTCACATAGACAAACAGTTGAGATACGAGAAAATAAAATAAATAAGTACAATTTGAAATCATATAATAAAGAAAAGCACATCAATAAGCCGAGCATACAGGGAAGAGCCAAATGTCACCCTAAACAGTATGGCACATTCCACAATCCACAACCTAGGAAACGGCCTAACCACCCCAGACATTGGGTTTTCTCAGCAGTTTGTCATTCCTAGACCAACCCCCCCCCCCCAACTACATAAGAGGTTAGTCACATAAAATGCCTGCATCCACACTCCCCAGTGAAATTATCTCATCAATTTCTAAGAAAACAAAATGTAAACATTTTACTTGGGCCAAAATCAGTGACATTTGCTCAGTCTGCATTAACCAACCCCAGAGACTGTCTGTAAGGACCTGTTCCGTCAAATGGAGGAATGGCCCCAACCGCAACATCGTTTCCTTGGCAAATGCGGGACATTGCATTGTTAGATGGAATAACGACTCCAGTAGTGCCGTATGACACATCCGGAACCTTCGCATTTCTCGCAGAACCCCCAATTTGGGTCCTATAACCTCCAATCACGGTAAAGAATTTAATCGGAACTTGAAGTAAAGGTCGCGGAACATCTGTGAGGGGAATTCTCTTATGTACAATCTTTGTCGCTGTCCATATGGTGGGATATGGTAGATTTCCTTATTCTTATATAAAGACAACCTCCCCAGATCCTGAATGTCCATCATTGTGTCCCAGCGCCTTATTTTGTTCTTAATGACTAACTCCGACTAAGAGCCGTCCATATCCACCATTGTCGTAAACTTCTCATACCTCTGTCTCAGTTGTTTCAAATATGGGTTGCAGTCCCTAAAGGCAAGATCTTTCAGATACACACCCAAACTTACCTCTTCGGATTTCATTAGCTTTCATTAGCTTAATCCATATGGATAAACTTCTCTTCACATATTACATCAGCCCCAGTTCTCGCCCAATAATACCGATAGGCACAGACTTAGGAAATCCTAATGTAAGTTTCAGAATTCGGCCCTCCAGACTGTCCAGGAAGAACCCTGAATGCAGAGGATGATCAAACTCCATAATGTTTGTATGGTCACGGCCTGGCCCGACCTGTGTGCGGTATAAGCCAATAGTTAGTCATCTTGCCCGACATTAGCCATCCTAGAAATGTAGAAACTAGGAACCCTTTTCGGGTCAAGCCTGTGTAACCTCTCACCATCCTTAAAAGGGTGATACGGTGGATAAAAAGCTGGTAAAGTTATATTCTGTGTCAGATGGAATTTAGACACTACCTTGGGAAGGAAGGTGGGATGAACCCTCAAAACTACATTCTCTTTGGAAAACATTGTAAAGGGTAATTTATGTGACAGGGCATGTAGCTCCCTCACTCTGGGAGCAGAAGTGATGGCTACCAAAAAGATTATTTTCAATGTTAATAACCTAAGTGGACAAGAATGGAGAGGTTCAAACGGAGCTCCTATTAAGAAGGTTAATACCAGGATCAAATCCCAGGACAGGACCAGAAAAGGTACCGGTGGGAAAGTATTTGCAACCCTTTGATATGATACGATATGGCATTTATATCGCACCTGTACACAAGTGTTTCTAGGGGCAACAAGACAAGGAGGGGGACACAGAGGGAGGACAAACAACGATCTTACTAGGCCTTGTGTCATGAAGATTGCTCAAGTGCAGGGAAGTGGAAGGGTAGAAGTGAGAAGTGCGGTGGGGGGAGGGGCGGATAAGTGCAGGTAACTCAATAAGTGCAGCCAGCAAGTGGCTCATAGTGCAGAAAGAAGGGACTGTAGGGTTGCAGATACAGACCATAAGTGGTGGGGGAGCCCGGAGGCAGTGCAAGGGCAACTGGACCTGCAGGAGTCTGGCCCGAGTTCAGAGCGTAGCCAGGTGACCAGTGCGTGGAGCAGTCGGAACATCAGCAGGGGAGAGGAAGAGAGAAAGCGGAAGAAAAAAGAAAGGTCTTGAGTCGCTTCCGGATCCTGAGATGGTTCTGCTCAAGTTTGAGAGAGGCAGGGAGGCTGTTCCAGAGGGAGACATCAGCCGAAGAGAGAGATCTGCCCCCAACTTTCTGCTTGGAAAAGTGTCTGACCCTCAGAGAGTTGGAAGTGGATGAGCGGAGAGCTCAAGAAGGGAGATGTTTAGGAAGAGAGAGTTGGAGGTAGTGCGGTCCCAGGCCCCTTAAAGCCTTGCGGACGATGCAAAAGGTCTTGAACTTGATCCTTGCCACCACAGGGGGCCAGTGAAGAGATTTCAGAGCTGAAGAGATATGATCCATGGGCTTGAGGCCAAGGACAAATCTTGCAGTCCTGTTCTGGATAAGTTGTAGAGGCCGGAGAGTAGAGGAAGGCAGATTTAGAAAAAGGCTGTTGCAGTAGTTCAGCCTGAGAGGACCAGAGCTCTGGAGACAGTGAGCTTCTGGGGGAAAGTGAGGAAATAAAGAATACCGCTGAGGAGGTGCAGCTGATAGTTTGACTTCTTAGAGATGTCAGAGATGTGAGGAAAGAAGGAGAGGGCAGAGTGGAAGGTTCATAGCCTCACAGGTAGGAGCAGGAAGAGGGCCCAGAGTGGGCGGCCAAGAGAGAGGAAAGGAGGGAGCTGGTGTTTCGATGAGTTTTACGGCATTAAGGCAAAGATCATTAGCGGCATACCATTCCTGAATTGCGGCCAGACAGTCTGTTATGAGAGATGGGGAAGAGGCGGCTGAGGGGAGCCTGAAAGAGAGCTGGGATTCAACTGCATAACACTGACATTTGGAGTAGAAAGTAGTGATGCAGTGGGCAAGAGGTGCCAGGTAGTGGTTGAAAAGGCAGGGAGAAAGATTAGA
Organism: Ambystoma mexicanum; assembly: GCF_040938575.1. Lineage (NCBI taxonomy): Eukaryota > Metazoa > Chordata > Amphibia > Caudata > Ambystomatidae > Ambystoma > Ambystoma mexicanum. The sequence goes on from NC_090929.1 coordinate 725,273,006, forward strand.
CCCCTGGGGAACACCACAAGTAGAGAAAGATAGAAGAGAGGAAAGACCCTAGTTGGATTAGAGAGGGCCGGTCAGTGAAAAAGGAAGTCAGCCAGGCCAGGGCCTGATCAGGGATACCCAGGTTATCATGGAGGCGATTGAGCAGGATGGCATGGTTGCCCATATCAAAAGCAGAACAAAAATCGAGGAGAATGAGGACAGAAGAACGGTTGGGGTCAAGGTTAGAGAGCAGGTCTTCACAGGTGTTCAGGAGAGCAGTTTCCGTGCTTCTGGCAGGTCTGAAGCCAGACTGGTGGTCGTGGAAACAACCAACAGATTCAGTGTGCGGATTAAGCTGGGAGATGGGCAGCTTTTCCAAGAGTTTGCCCAGGAAAGGAGTGATGTAGATTGGGCGATAGTTAAATAGGAAGGAAGGAGAGTGCTTTCTTTAAAAGGAGGTGCACAAGGGAGTTCTTAAGGGGGGGGGGGAGGTTCCAGTGGCAAAGGAGTTATTGCAGAAATCAGCCAAGGCTGGAGCATGTTTGTCACTGTGGCCCTTGATGCTTCTGGATGAGCAGGGGAGAACACGCTTTGACAAGGCTTTCAAACATCAGACTTGTCTAGAAACATCGTCTTGGGTGAACAAGGGAGGTAAAGGTTGAGAGGGTGGAAGGGAATGAGAAGCTAAGGTTGTGAAGAGGGCCTGGGATGGAACAGGAGAGGTAGAGACTGCAGCAGGATTGGCCAGCTCCTTGCAGATTTTAGGCCAGAGAAGTCTGTATTGCCGTTGGAGGAGGCAGCAGGCCAGTTTGTCAGGGGGTGCGCTTGATGCCCTCAACTTCCTCTCAGCCACCCTACACTTGCATTTAAGGGTGACGAGGTCGGAATCGTACCAAGAGTTGCACTTGGATTTGGGCTTCAAGCGGATCCTCAAGACAGGGGCAAGGACATCAAGATTGTTCGAGATAGAGGGATGAGGGTTAGAAGGGGCAGTGTCGGGGTGTGAGTCAGCCAAAGGTGCAGGAGGAGGAGCGAAAGTAGCAGCAAAATCCTCAACTGACACACGCTTCATGGGTCGGATGACCGAGAAGGTAGGTGGCAGTGCTGGAGTCGGCTTGGCCTGTGCGGTAGAGAGAAAGAGAGAGGTGGGAGGAAAGGAGAATGTGATCACACCAGGAGAGTGGAATGGTGAGAGGATTAGAGAAGGGGAAGTCTGAGGAGATCAGAGCATCCAGGGTGTGCCCTGCTCAGTGAGTTGTGCCAGAGGGAAGAATAGAGAGAGAGAGAGAGAGTCTCAGAGGTTGCAAAACAGTCCCAAAAAGGACAAGTAGCATCCATGTGGATGTTCAGGTCTTCTAGGAGGAATAGTTGAGAGGTAGAGGCGAGGAGGGAGGAGGAGAGGTCAGCCCACTCAGAGAGGAAGACGGCGACCTGGCCAGGTGGCCTGTAGATAGTGGCCACAGTGAGAGAGAGGCCAGGAGAGATAGAGAGCCTGTGGCCCAGGCATTCCAAGGAGGAGTAGTCCTGCATAGGAATGATAGAAGCAGCCCAGGCATTCCAAGAAGGAGTAGTCCTGCATACGAATGATAGAAGCAGGGATCCACTCCAGGAAGATCAAGGCTAGACACCGAATCTGGGACGGCTGGTGATGGGTTCGGAGATGATCTTGTAGCCATCACGAAGGAGCGTGTCAAAGCTTGTGACAGAGCTGGCCGTGAACCAAGTCTCGGTGAGACCGAGTACATCCAAATCAAGTTCTTCCAGTAGACGACAGATGTCACAGGAGTGTTTGACAGCTCAGCGAGAGGAGAGTAGCACTATGGAGCAGGTTGCCCCCTTTGACGGACTTCCATGGAGAGTTACAGGTCAGAGGTACGCCCTGCGGAAGTGTTGGAGGTGCCCGAGGATGGGCATAGGAGGAAGGAGGAGAAGGCAAGGTAGCCAGGGAGGAGGAAGAGGGTGGCAGAGGAAGGAGGCAACAGGGTGGCCAGAGAGCCAGAGAAGCAGCAGAGGGTCCAGTAGAGGTGGCAGAGAATTGAGGTAGCAGGGGAGCCAGATAGAGGAAAGGAGGGATAGTAGGAGAGGAAAGGAAGTTGATAAGGCATGGGAAGTGTCTAACACAAAGGAGGAGGTTTTCCTGAGGGCCCTGGAGCAAGACGGTGCCATTTAAGTAGACATTAATAATGGTCATGGGGGAGTGGAAGGTGTCACCATTAATGGGAGAAGAGGAAATAGGAGAGAGAACAGAGACCATATGGGGGGTCCAAAGGCCTGGAGAGGGAACGACAAAGAGGATGTTGGTAATGGCCTGTCTGGAGGAAGCACTGGTGTAGTTATCAGCGATAGGGAGGCCTGGGTTGGAGACCAGGATGGTGTCATGATGCCTACCTCTAAGGAGCCAGGCCGGGCCCAGCAACCCCAGAGGCAGACATCATTTTCCCCAGGGAAGTCTCAGCGGGCCCAAGTCGGGGCCCTTTGGACTCAGTCCTGGCGCCTTAGGCGCCAGGCTCATAGCGGACCCCAGTCCTGGCGCCTTAGGCGCCAGGCTCATAGAAGAGGATATGTGTTTAAGTGCTTGGGTGCACACTTACCTGATGCAGACCTTGCTGCTTCATCCAGGCCCTCTTGAGGCCTGAATGGGACTACTTAACCTGTAGGACTACTTCACCACCCGGGTGTGGTCGGGGAAGGATACATACCTGATTGGTGGAAGGATACATACCAGGAACTTCTTCCAAGGCTATTTAAACCCCACCCGAACAGCCACACATGCTTCGCGTTGTTCTGCACCTAGCAGCTGGACGCTCACCGTGTCAGCTCCTGCATCCTGACTTCAGCCACGCCTGCCAGCACCCTGGAACACCTGCAAGGGGAGAAAGGAAGAGAATAGGAGAAGAAAAGCCCTTACCTGCTAAATCTGCATCCCGGAGTCATTTCTCCAACGGCCCTGAAAAGGAAGACATCATTTTAAAGGCATTTCGTTTCGATCGCTGCAGCGCTGCATTTTACTCACCTTTGCAAGGCGCTTCCATCTTCAGCAGCGATCTTCCGGATTCAGCTACGCCCCGGCGCCTAGAGGAAAAAAGACAAGAACAAAGGTGAGAGGGAGAAAAGGAATAAGGAAAGCTCAGTTTCCTTTTAAGTCTTACCTGTTGGATTATTCCCACTGCATTTCGGGTCCTGCCGCTTCCTGGCATCTCCGGACCCCGGCCCCTATGGGGAAAAAAGACAAAGACATTGAATGAGCGAATGCAAAGACATTACCTGAGCGCTCATCCAGAACTGTTTCACTTCGGGTCGGCGCCATATCTCCGGCACTCCGAACCCCGGCCCCTAAGGGGAAAAAGACATAAGCATTAGCGCTTGCTGCAATTAGACAACGAACATTATTATTAAGCTTGAACTTTTGAACCGAACTTTTACAGCGCCTTACCTGAACAGTCAAGCTTACCTGAACTCCCATCAATCCTCAATCCAGTGAAGTAACTGGGTTTCAACGCGCCCCTGCATCAGAAGCAGGATGGAGAGCTCATCCTTCCAAACCCTAAGGTGAGGCTTCACGGGGAATCGTGGAGGAGGTATCGTGGAGGGTTGGAAGGGAGTGGGAGGCTTGAGCATTGTTCCACAGTTGGTAATACTCCCTTTTCACGCACAGGAGGGTATCCAACGAGCCAGGGAAGCCAGAATAGAGGGGCCCTTCCTGTCCATCTTCAGAGTTCTGCGCCTTCGACGCCGCGCCTCCGTGGGAACCAGGTGAGCGTTACAGATGGCCTTTTTGAGCTGCTTCTTGCCAGACTTAGTGAGAGGGATAGGATAGTCAACAGAAAAGCAGTTAGAGAAGATAGGTGAGACATAGAGAACCATAGAGGGTGCAGAGGGGGGGTGGGAGGGTGAGAGGAGGTCTGGAGGGGGGTAGCCAAGCAGGGGAGGGGGTAGCGCTGGTGAGCAGGCAGGCGGGGGGACAGCAGGGGGCGCACAAAAGGAGGGGGGCAAACAATGGACAAGACGCCAAGGACCAGAGAAATCAGATGCACTACATAGTCAACAGCAAAGTACTGAGCACAATAGGGAACCTAGAAGAGAAAGGATGCAGGTGTAAGGAACCAACTACAAAGAACAAAGCGCAGCAGGGGTCCTATAAGGGAAGAAGGACAGAGCCAACAATAAGGACGGAGCACAGCAGGGGACCTAGATTGTAAGTAGCAGGCAGTGTAGTGTGACATCAAGAACCGTGGGGAACAGCACAATATCAGAGCAAAGGAGAACAGCATAAAATCACAGCAAAGTAGGATGCACAAGATCAATCACAAAGAACCTAGAAGTTAAGAATGTACACAACAGGAATGCAGGCAATCTCAATGTAAGCTAACAGCCGTAGAGCAACAAAAACGTCAATAACAGTACATGATAGATCAAGGGAGGGAGGGAGCTAAAAGAAGAGGGGAGGGACTGTGGGGGATGCAGGGACCTAAGATGCAAGGGAATGCAGCAACTAAGAGAAGGAGAGGGTGCACATGGTCAAGTAGAGAGGGAATGCATGCGGCCTAAGTTGCGAGGGAGCATACGCGGCCTAAATTGCGAGAGCGCACACGACCAGAAATTGTGAGGGAGCGCACACAGCCTAGGTTGCGAGGGGGCACACACAGCCTAAATTGCGAGGGGGTACACGCAGCCTAGAGTTGCGAGGGATGGAACGTGGCAGAGGATGAAAAGGAGTGCACATGACCTAGGGTACGAGGGAGTGCAAATAAGCAGGGGACGAGGGGGTGAGAGGACAGGTCGCGGGGGAACACTGTGTGTGCAAGAGTGATAAGGGGCACCAGGACAGGGGGTTGCGTAGTGTGGAAAGCAATCTATCCTTGCAACTTCTTACTTTGCGGCCGCAGACAGGAGGGTGAGATCATCCGCACTCACTATCTATGCCGTTACCCCATCACCGCCAAACACCTGCGTCGCTCAACACCGTGGCCTTGTCCTGCGAGGCCTTTGCCGCAGAAAGTCCATACCTCGGTTCTTATAGGCACGGAAGCGTGGCCGTAGCGAAGCGTGCTACGTATAATCAGGCAGCGTCTCCTCCGCACCTGCGTCACTCAACACTGCAGCCTTGTCCTGCGAGGACTTTGAGGAATTGAATGACAATTGGAATCTTAAAGTAGGAACCTTGCTCTGGCAAGCGTTTAAAAATGGATAACGCTGCCACGTATCCCTTGACGGTAGCCACCTGCAGCCCCTGATGGGCTGGCACAGCAAAAAAGAAAGAACTGCAGGTGTATTGCAAGGGAAAGGATCAACATCTTTAGTTCTTCACCAGCTGCAAAATTTGTTCAAACTGCAGTGGTATAGTGTTTTTGTTCCTGGTCTTCTGGCCAAAAGCAACACCTCCATGACGTCTTCCGGGAGGTCCCAATCTTTGTATCTCAACCTCTCAGAAACTAGGTATGAAGGTTCAGAGTTCTGATTTCTGGGTGACGAAGAGTAGGTCCACTCTTTGGGGAAGGCGGAATGGAGGGCATTTGGACATGTGTAGAAGGTAGCATGTCCTCCTGGCCCAAACCGGAGCAATCATTATCATGTACTTCCCGAATTTCCTCAACCTCTTGATGACATGAGGAATGACGGGGACTAGTGGAAAAACTAACAGGAGTAGAAATTACCAGTCCATTACGAGCGTGTCCACCACAGTCCCTCTCTGAGGAAATTCCTTGGAGCAGAACAGGTTGCATTTCCTGTTGATACTGCACGCAAACAGATCTACTTGAGAGGATCCCCAAAGGGAGAAGATCTCTTGAAGGACTTCATGAGCCAGCTCCCACTAGCGGGAGACCATGCTCTGCCTGTTCAGAGTGTCTGCCGTCATATTCTCTTCTCCGGCTAGATGAACAGCCAACAGAGAGATCCTGTTTTGTAGCGCCCAGAACCAGAGCTACATGGTCTCCCTGTACAGTGGTAGTGACCCAACACCTCTTTAGTTGAGGTAATGCATGGCCACCATGTTGCCTGCCATTATCAGGACATCTTCCCCTGTATGGACAGCAAAAAAGGTCATCAGCTCCAGTCTGTGTAGCCTTGATTCTGATAGGGACCAAAGTCCGCTGATCGTGAGATCGCTCATGTGAGCTCCCCCATCCCGCGAGGGAATAATCTGTCAAAAAGGTTCCCCTATAATCACATTCTCCTTGCAGGCCCACCACAGGCGATCCTGTGCAACCGTACTCGGAACCTGAAGATGGTTTGTCATCCTGCCTGAGAATTGTAACTATTGAGATTTGAGGTCCCACTGGACTCATCTTTGGGCAGGCTTCTGGCACCAGGAAAATGCAGGATGCCATAAGGCCCAGCAAACTCAAAAAGTCGAATGGCGGAAGATTTTGGGCATTCTGAAATCTTGTTACCATTTGCAAGATATGTTAAGCACTAACTCAGGTGGCAAAGCCTAGCCGTGAAGAAGAGTCCAGGAGCACTCCAATAAAATAAAGCTTCTGAGAAGGTGTGATCTGGGACTTCTTGAAAGTGAGGGAGAAGCCCAGTTTGTGGAGGAAGTGACAGGTGCTGTAGAAATGTTCCAGAGCCTGTTTGGGGGAGCGAGCTCTGATCAGCCAATCGTCTAGGTAGAGAAAGGTGTGAATCCCTCCCCTCCTTAGATTCACTGCCACCACCGCCATCAACTTGGTGAAGATCCTCGGGGCAGAGATGAGCCCAAAAGGCAGTACTCGAAGCTGATGGTGAGAACTGCCAATGGCGAACCTCAGGTATTTTTTTGTGCTTGGGATGTATAGGCACATGAAAATAAGCATCCTGAAGATCGAGTGACACCCTCCGATCCTGGAGCTGAAGGGCTTGGAGGATCTGCGAAAGAGTGAACATCTTGTATCTGTCATTCCTGAGGAACTTGTTCAAGCGTCTGAGGTCCAAGATCCGTCGCAGTCCTCTGTTTATCTTGGGAACCAGAAAATAGGTGGAGTACCAACACGTGGATTGTTCAGTTACAGGTACCCCGTCCTACGGCACCTTTCTCCAACAGAGAAAGAATCTCCTGAGAAGAAGCGGATCCGGTTCCCGGAGAGATTGCTCACTGGCGGGGCACAATCTGGAGGCCTTTGTAGAAATGGGAGACAGTATCCTAGAGCCATTGTCTGAAGGGCTCCTGCATCTGAAGTAATGCAATGCCATTCTTTTTTTCTTTAACTTTGTTTTGGTAATTGGTAGACATCACAATACAATGATTGATATTACAGGTAGGTGCATTGAAATAATACAATGTACTCAACATATATAGTAAAAGCCCAGCCCTTAGCCTTGATGCCCCCCTTCACCATGAACTTATCCAATCAACATCACCCCACTCCAGATCCATGAGGAAATCATCATCCTTCTACACAGTTTGTGCTAGATATATCCACAACAGATTCCATATATCCTTCGGCCTACAGGTAGGGTTAACAATAGTGATAGAGGACTCGTCTTAGTCATTTACGTATACAAGCTCCTTCAGCCACTCAGAACAAGTTGGGGCCGTCTTCAACTTCCAATAACTAAGTACATTCTTTTTGGTGATCATGAACGCCAGACTGAAAAGTCTTGGCCGACCACTGCGACTTTCATTGCAATGCCATTCCTGCAGATACTGGGTCAACCTGTCTCCTACCGCAGTCCTGTGAGCAAAGTGCACAGAGTGGTTTTCGGGCTGTGGATGAGGCAGTGAGGAGGTGGCTGCCTGAGCAGTTTTACCTCCACAGCCTCTGGGGGTATGTATGAACCTCCTTTGTCCTCTCTGGGTAGCTTGACCTCTTGCCCTTCTGCCAAAAGATGAGTACTAACGAAAGGAACGCCCCCTCCAAGTCTGTGAAGGCGGGTGTTGTTGTCGCGGCTGACGGGTCACTGCCTCTAAAGATTTCACAGCAGCCTTAGAAGCTTGCTGCTTTTCTAAGCTGTCATCTGCCTTTGGTCTAAAAAGGTTGGACCTATCAAAGGTCATGTCCAAAAGCCTTGATTGGATGTCGGGGCAAATCCAGAATTGTGTAACCACGCAAACCTTCTGATCACTGCACTAGAGGCCATACACCGGCTGAAGCTGACGGATGCATCTTGCCAGACAAGAGGCCTCTTTACCATCATTGATGAGATTATTGAATCCATCTCCCATCTCATCTTCAGGGATATTTTCTGCAGCCTGTGCAATACTATTCCACAAGGTATACGAGTATTTTGCCAGAGCACAAGGTGCATTAATGGCTTTTAAAGCCATACTTCCAGCAGATAACTCTTTTTGCCAGGGCACCATACTTTTTATCGTCCCTATCCAGGGGATGTGGGGGTGGGTGTCAGATAAGCCATGGCCTTCGAAGTGGAGGTACCTGTCTGCACTACCAAACTCTCTGCGGTAGGGTGCCTTGAAAGAAAATCAGGGTTGTGGGAAAGCTCAGGGTCTTTCCATCCCTACTCTCGAGGGATCTTCTGCAGAGGTGGCCAGGGGAGGGCAATCGCTATTGGATCCTGACCCTGGGGGTGGACGAGCGAGGGAGGAACACCTGGGTGGAGGGTCCTTTGGGATTGGCGAGGGATTGCCCGAAGGCGAGACATGGTACCCCATTTTTCCAATTATCCCCTACCCAACATTGCCTCCTATTACATGACCGCAGATTGTCCCCTTTCCCTTTGACCAAACATCCCTGCACTGTAAAACACAACAAAATCCAACAGAGGCACTTTTTTCATTTCTTTTTGCTTTTTTCTTTATTTAGTGCAGTGACAAACATACATCCTCTAAACACATACTTATGTGAGTTTGTTACAATCTGTTTAAAAACTATCTTAGTTCAATCAAACAGGTTACACAGTGCTCATGTATAGTATTAGTCACGCCACCACAGAACACATTTACTTCGCCATGGTCAATTTCCGAAGGGATTCGCTGAATGGTTCCCATATGTCCTTGGGCCTGCAGCTGGGTGCCACCAGCGAAATGGAACCCTGCTCCCTTTCATTGGCATAAGTTAGTTCCCTAAACCAACCCATTAATATCAGGGGCAGCTTTTGATTTCCAACACTTCAATATACATTTTTTAGCAATGAGACATCCCAGATTGAACAGTCAGCCAATCTTCACAGATACCTTCCTAATGTCTCCCAGCAAGTATTTGGGGGGTAGAAGTGTAGGGGGGATATCAGTCATTTCATGCAAGGCTTCTCCAACCATGTGCCAAAACTGTGCGCCATTCGGGCTACTCCAGTACATGTGCAGGGAGTCTGCAGCGTCAGCGCCGCATTTCACGCACTCATTGCAGGTCATGGGTGCAAATCTTGCTATCCGCGCAGACGTGTCATGTAGTTGGTTTAGTATCTTGAACTGTACTAGTCTAAACCGAGCATTCGTGGAAATTCCCTTGTCAGCTGACACCATCGCGACCACTGCTCATCATTTATTGCCATACCCAAATCTTTTTCCCCCATTTCCCTTTGGCGCTGTGGATGAGTGCTTGGTTAACCTGACATGCTTTTTACAGTCTTGACACCAGTCTTCTTGAGTCTGTACTGGACACTAGCATTTACAATGTTTCACATATGATGGGTTCATGGGGGAATGAGGGCCAACGGCTCCGAAATGCCGCTCCCACTCTAAAGTACTGGAACGCTCTTATTGGGTTATTGCCCAGTTTGGCAGTGACGTTTTCATGAGAAACAAAAGTTATGTCAGGGAACAGGTCATGTAAGGTCCTTTCCTTCTCAGGATCCCACCCAATTTGGATATCTTGGTCAAATGTCGGGAGGAAGGCCAGGGAAATTCTATAAGGGAAGCGCTCCGCAATATGGTGTCGGCACATCAAGTCTCTTAAACAATCTTGCCCATGCGTTTACAGTTGCGCAGACAGGATCAAACGTACAGGTGTCAGCATGCTGATTAGCAAGTACTATTGACTTCAGGTTCGAAGGGGAGGCACTATATATCTCTAAAGTCGTATGTATTGGGCGACCCTGGGGGGTATACAATGTCCGGCGTACTGTGCTTGCAAAGCAATGTAGTAAAGTTCGAAGTCAGGGGCCTGAAGGCCTCTTTTCTCATAAAGTTTGGACAATCCCTCCCATTTCACTTGTGGAACCCCAGTTCCCCATGTATAGGTGGATGCCAAGGAGCGTATCTTTCCAAAGAAGGCGTGTCCCAGCCAAACAGGAATGTTGTTAAAATAGTACATTAGTTTAGGAACCACTATCATTTTCAACATTGAGAGCATACCATATAGTGAAATGGTAAATTTGGCCCACAAACACATCCGCCAGCGCCGTTAAGTATGTTTCATGGTTATCTGCCAGCAGTGACCGGTGCAAATGGGAAACCAGAATGCAGAAATATTTAAAGGTTATGTGGGACCTACCTGAATCCCACCAAAGCCCTTGGCCATGTGTGACGTCAGTCAGCAGGAACAGCTCAGATTTTGATTTGTTAATTTTGTACCCAGAGTATGTAGAGAACTTGCGAACCTCTTCCAGCAAGGGGTCAGGTTTTGAATTGGGTTTCGAACGTACAGCAGTGTGTCAGCGTAGAGAGATATTATTTGCGGTGGACCAGCAATATGCAAGCCTCTGTGACTGTGTTTAACACGTATGATGCGTGCGTGGGGCTCAAACCTAAGGGCAAAGTGTTAAGGGGATAATGGGCAGCCCTGACTCATCCCATGACCCACGAGGAACACAGGCGACAACATGCCGCCAGTGCGGACTCTTTACAATATGACCCCCTAACTGCATTCGTTGGAGCACTGCAAAAAGAAACTGCCATGAGACAGAGTCAAAAGCCTTCTCGGCGTCAAGCGAGGCAGCAACGGCCTTAGCATTCGGGTTGATTTGTGACATGATGCAGAATAATCTGTGCAGGTTGAATGCCGTGGAGCGACCAGGGATAAACCAGGACTGGTCAGTATGGCAGGATACGGGTGGAAAGAATCTTGGCGAATATTTTGGGGTCGGCATTAATTAGGAATAACGGCCTATACGAAGCCATCTCAAAGGCTGGTCTGTTGGATTTAAGTAATACAGTGATCACAGCATCTGAGAGAGGGGGGGGCTAGATGCCCAAATTGAAAGGATTCCTCCCAGATCTTCAGTAGCCTGGGAGCAAGGATTGACTGGAACTCCTCATAAAGTTCCATACCAATACCATCAGGGCGGTGGCCTTTCCAGATGGAAGGGCCATAATTGCTTTTGTGATTTCTTCAAGTGTGAGTGGCTTATTCAGGACCGATTGTGCTTCCTGCGACAGCTTTGGGAATGGAATCTCATTCAGGTAGTTCTCTAATTCTGCATTAGTGCACCTGTCAGAATTTGCCTACAGCGACTTATAATACTGGAAAAAATTTGGCATTAATTGCCTGCAGTGTAGTGAGAATATTTCCTGACGTCCCTTTAATACCAGTAATGTGTTGCACCCCTTTGTCAGATCTAATGGCGCCTGCAAGGAATCGGCCCGGTCTATCCACCTCCCCATAGTGCCTTGCCTGAATGGAATGACTCATCAAGCGGACTACCCTGGCCGCCAATTCCGAAAATTTTAACATGTTCTCTTTAATTAGACCCAATAATGCTCTGTTGTGAGACATGCCATATTCGTTTTCAAGCTGTCTCAGGTCAGCTTCAACTCTGCCCAACTCACTTCTCATTTCATTCAATGTGCCCGTGGAGACTGAAATCACCTACCCTCTGACCCACACCTTAAATGCCTCCCAAACTGTGGAGGAGTGTTGAACGGAACCATCATTCCTCTGAAAAAAGTCTGTGACCACATTGCGCAATGTCTCCAGGAACACCAAATCTAGTAAACATGAGGGAGGCAAGCGCCAGGAAGGGCGGGGTACCAGGGCCATTCCAGACTATAACCAATGTGACCGGCGAATGGTCAGAGATAGTTCTAGGGTGTATCCTACAGTCCCTCACCTACACCATGAGCGCAGTGGCTACCAGCCAGTAGTCAATCCTGGACTGTGCATCGTGCACTGAGTAGTATGTGTGCTCGCAGACTCCTGAGTTGTGGTCCCTCCAAGCATCGACCAGTTCAATTTGTTGCATAATATACAGAATCGTTCGGCCAGCATTCGTCAACTTGGGCCGAGTGGCCTGTGACCTGTCAATCACACAGTCCAGGATTGAGTTGAAGTCACCTTCTCAAATGATATGTGACTTGACAGCCCTCTGTTAGAATCCCCATCGCCTGACCAAAAAAGGGTCATCCAAGTTCGGGCCATATGTATTAACCAAAGTTATGTCGATGTTGGTTAATTTGCCCCATAGGATTACATACCTCCCCTGTGGGTCCATACAGCGCTTGGCTTCCTGAAAGCGGAGTGGTCTGTGAATTAGCGTCATCACGCCCCTGGCCTGCGAAGAGTAATCTGTAACAACGCTGGGGTCCCCAACTGGGGGCAAACCTTTTGTTGAGCGCCCCTTGAGCGTGGGTTTCTTGTAGCATTAGCACCCTTGGACCATGCCAATTAATGTATTCCGCTACCTTACACGACTTGATAGGGTGGTTAAGGTCCAGGACATTCCCGGTCAGGAAAGAGACCTTCTCTCCAATAGTATCATGGTATTATTAAGTAGCGAACATAGCTCGCTTGTGTGTCTAGGAAGGATGCTGCTACAACATGCAATAGAGGGACAGTGTACACTAATTTTCGATAAAAAACATGCTAACACATTTTCAAAACATTGAAACCCCAGTAACTTGTGACCCACATGCTCGTCATTCACCCCCAACTTGACGAGCTTACATCCCACCACCCTCATCATCACCCCCAACTTGCATACAGGATCTGCTTGATACGCAATAATTTCTCGACTGGATCATAGGATTTCTGTAAGGCTTGCACATTTGCGGAAAAGTCTGGGTAGGTGTGGATATCCGAGGACTCATATCAGAGTGCGCCCTCCTCCCTAGCAATCTGTAGTATTAGATCCCTATCCCAGGAGTTGAGTAGCCTGGCCAAGGTGGTGCGAGGGGGGTTCCCGGCTTGGGTGCAGGAGCCAACGGACGATGTGCACGCTCCACAAGGAAGTAAGTGGAGAATCTAGATTGATCAAATAATGTCTTCAGCAGGTTCTCAACAAAAAAGTTTCATTCAGACCCTTGCAGGCCGATTCCGGGTTTCCAATTATGCAGATATTATTGCGCCTGGTGCGCGACTCCAAGTCCTCACATTTGTTGCAGATTTTATTAACCTCCAGTTGCAGCTGCGTTATGTCGCGGTCGTGTCTGTCAACCCTGTCCTCTGCACCGCTGATCCTTGATTCAGCCTCAGTTATGCGGGCACTCTTTTTCTCCAACTAAGATTTCAAGGAGCCAATGGTCAACACTGTCATCGAGCTTCATGTTAACAGCTATGAAACCATTCTGCATCGCTGCCAGAAGTGGTCATCACGTGCAGCACCTGAAGTCGAGGCATGGTCGCCCTCAGCCGTCAGATCTGTAACCCCCGAAGATTTTGCTGTAGTATTGGTGCAAGAGTCCATTGACCCTTATTTTCTTTTCGTCTGATCCCTTCGTCATTCTGTCACCCTGTGGCGTCGGGATGGGAGGTGTCGCGCTGATGGGCACGTAAGTAAAATCCCGGGACTGCTGGGAAAAGTAATGGAAGTAGACGGATGATGCTGCAGTTATCACCAGTGAGAGGCCACCCTTCCGGCCTCTCGTACGTATCACCAATGAGGACTGAATAGAGAGTGGTTTGATGTTATATTTCGATACTGACTGAGCAGCAGACCTGTGCAGAGGGCAGGTATGAGGTCAAGGCAAAGCTATGGCAAGAACCTTGAGCCTGGGCGGGTGATGAGAGGTCGAAGGAGAATCTTTGCGGACTCCAGAGCGACAGTCCCCACTTGTGTAATTCAAAATAACCCTGGTAAAATACTATCACAAGCCTAACAGCCTGTCCTCATCACATTCCATAAGGATCACAGCGAGGAGACCCTCTGGTCAGATTGAGGGGTTTAGTCAGGAGCAGTCTGCGACGCTCCACAGCACAGGCACCGGCGCCAATGCTCCACATTTTGTGTCTTCCCCACTCCCACAAGGAGACAAAAGTATGAGCTATCTGGTCCGTAAGGTAGCACCCCTCCTGTCACAGATGTTGCAAGGGTCCAGCCACAAAGTAGACTGCAGCCTTTCGGTTACAAGATCTTTAAAAAATGGCCCCAACCAGTCAGGGGCATCGCAGGGTGGAAGGCAAAAGGACCTTCCGGGCCTCTAAGAAATTGCCCACAGACACACCCAAACGTTCAGCTTCAGGGCTATCCAAGGATATCAGATAGCACCACGGGACCACCACAACCTGTATGGTGGCAGGCGCTCCCCTCGGTGCAGAAGCTTTCGGGCTTATGTAGGGTTCAGGTCCCCACGGCACACAGATAGCGGTGCTGCATCAGTGACACAGGCCGTTGTCTTGGGCAGTCAGGAGGTCGGGCGGACGCTGCGAGCGAGATCTACAGAACCACACGATCAATATGAAAGTCCAAGGGTGGAAGCGAGCGGTCTTCGGAGCGTAGCCCTGAGCATGTAGAGTATATTGGAAGCCTGAAGTCACGTGGCCTCAGGTGCACTGGGTCGCCTCTGCAGCAGTTCACAAGGGGCTCTTCGCGGGGCAAAACCGGTTAGGAGGCGGTGTCAAGCTAGGTAAATATGTGGCATCCAGCCGCACAAGCACCAGTGAAGTGCTTCGAGTCAATGTAGCTGCACCGCGTCTGCAGGTGTCAAGAGGGATGACCGCACCGGGCAGGGGGGCAGCCCTCAGCCCACAATAGATAGGATATTCAAGCCCTCCAAGACACCAGGCTGCAACCAAGGAGCTGCACAGATGCCCAAGGCGGTCCCTCTGGCGCAGAACACCGTTGGATCTTAGGGGGATATTCGTCCTGTGCCGGGCGCATCTCCTCAGATCATGCCCGGGTGCCTCGCAGCATGGCGCTGCTCCGATGAGTCTGTCCCTCACAAGGCCCTCCGACCTGAGTTGTGGCAGCCCTGTATGATGGGATAGGGGCTGTTGGCCTCCGGAGGGCATCAAGGACACACAGTCCTCAGTGGCCTCGGCGTTGCCGGGCCGGCAATGTAGGGGTGGAGTGGAAGGCAAGCCACCCGACAGAATGCAAGGGCCCCCACAACCATGCCGTCCTTGATGCCAACCCTGCGTCAGCCTCCGCCCAGAGAACACACTGAGCAGGCTCGCGATAAGCTACAGTGTGGTCCACGGGCCTCACTTCCTTCCTCCGCAGCCTGGTCTCCGGCGTGATACTGCACCACACTCAGACACTGAATCAGCACAAGCACGGAACCATAGAGTCCACAACCCTTCCATAGCACTTTGAGACCTTCAGAGTGCCGAAGCAATGGAGTATTACAGGGTTTATTCGAAAACAGGTTTACACGGCCAGCCGAGATCAAGCGGCCATCTTGCTGGCTGCTCAACAGCGCACCACCACTTTTTCATTTCTATCCATGTCCCATTAACAAGAACAGGCGCAGTCAGGCAATGAATACAGAACTAACGCACCTGAGGACTGTTAGCACACCACAGGTGCATAAAAATAGTGAGCCAGAGAAACAGAATGAGTGAGCTGGAGCCCGAGGGGGTCCACGAGGCGAACTGGGACGCCCAAAGAACCCAAGACCTGCTGGGGGAGAACAGAGGACCGAAACGCTGAAAGCCTATGTACAAGGGTTGACAAAAGCGTGGTGAGGGAGGCGTGAGCCAGAAGGAGGTTAAGTGCAAAGCTGTTCTCCAGAGTTAAGTCTGTGGAAGGGTGTTGGTTATCCTGGGCCAGAGAAGCCGCCCAGGGGCATTGGAGGGGCTGGCGAGGAGCCCTTGGTCTTCAGTCGATGAGACCGCAACAGAAATCACAACCGGTGAGTTCAAAGCCAGAGGGGAACCCAGTTGATAGCGACAAATCGCGAGGGATAAAATGTTGCAAGCCATAAGATAATTACAAGGACAAGCGTAGGATAAGAGGCAGGCTGAAGAGGAAAGCTTCGATTGTCCATTGTGAAAGTTGAATGATGAGAGAAACAAAGTAGCGAATGTTTGCATGTACGTTAACACGTGGTGAAAGAAGCTCTAGTGAACAGTGGCATTGTGTACAGGAGTGAATTTCACAGAGAGAGCAAATAAGGAAGCAAGTGAAGGGAGGCTATGCTTGAGGGAAAGGGCATGCTGAGACCGCGTGAAAACTTGGTTTGCTTGTTTGTTTCTTTATTTATAATGTGCACCATACCCTGAGGCATCAGGGCGCAGGGAATAAGAATATGTTCAGCTTAGTTACAGGGTACAGTATACACGACACATATAAGGGCATAGGCATAGTGCAGAGTAGTACAAGACTTAGCATTCGTTCCTTACAAAGCACATACATTATCAGGCAGCAAAGTGTTTAGATAGGCATAATACATTCAACGGCATTTCACAGCAATAGACCCCTAAAGGCAGTTCGGAGAACAAAAAGGGGGAGTCAGCGGCAAGGTAGTGGTCATAGGGTTAGATATCGTTCTCTTTTAGCAAGTTGATTAAGTGTCGTCTGAATTTAAAGAAGGGTTGGGGTTCTCTAATGCCGGGTGGTAGGGAGTTCCATAATTGCGCAGCCTTGACTGGGAAGCTGTGTCCACCTATGGTGGAGAGTCTAAATCGTGGAACTTGAAGACAGTTCTGGTTAGCTAATCTTGTGGGTCTGGGAGAGGATTTTTTGCAAATTCTATCCATGAGGTATGGCGGTGCGTTATTGTTAAGGCACTTGTGTGTGAGAGAGGCAATTTTAAGTTGAATTTTGTCAAAAGTGGATAGCCATTTGTGTTCTCTTCTTAGCGAGGATATGTGTTCATTTCTATTAATTTTAAGAGCTGCTCTTAGGGCGTTGTTCTGGAGAACCTGTATTTTATGGATAATGTGTTTATTAGCTCCAATGTAGAGTGCGTTACAGTAATCCAATTTGGAGAGGATAAGGGCCCTGCCCAGTGTAAGGCAGCTATCTGTGGAGAGGAATTGTTTACTAGCTCTGATGAGTTTGCAAGTGTATGCAGTAGCAGACGCTAGGGAGTTGACTTGTTTGGACAGGTTCAGGGTGGCGTCTAAGTAAAAACCTAGAGTCTTCACTTCCTTAGCTACTTTTATGTTGTTGCCATCGATAGTAAAGTTAGCGTAATCAGGGCTGAGTTTGGATATGTGGGTAGGGGTACCTAAGATAATGAGCTCAGTTTTGTCGTCGTTCAGGCATAACCCGTGAGTGGCCATCCAAGCCTGAACGATACTGTACATTCTATTCACTAAGGCCAGATCCATGGCGTAATCTCCTGAAAGCGGAAGGAGGATCTGGGTATCATCTGCATAGTTAGTGTAGGTGATACCCAGATGATCCATTTCGTCGAAGAGGGGCTTAGTGAATATATTGTATAGGGTGGGTGACACGCAGGAGCCCTGTGGTACGCCGCAGGTTATGATATCGGGTCAGCTGAGGCCGATGGAGAGAAGACTCATGGTCCGGTTGCTCAGGAAAGACTTGATCCAGATTATGGCATCTTCCGAGAAGTGGGCAGCGGAGTCTAGGTGGCTGCAAAGGACTGTGTGGTCGACCAAGTCGAAAGCAGCCGAGAGGTCTAGCAGGAGGAGTAGGGCAGCTTGGCCTTGATCTCTGCACTCATCTATTTGGGCCTTAAGGTCGATTAGGGCCGTCTCCGTGCCATGTTGGGGGCGGAATCCTGATTGTCGGGATCCGAGTAGACGGTTAGATTCGAGGAAATTCTGAATTTGGATATATGCCACTTTGTCCAAAATTTTTAGAAGAAATGGCACGGTTGTGATAGGCCTGAAGTTTGTGGGAATGGCCGGGTCAAGGGTTTGCTTCTTTAATAGTGGCAATACCCAAGATTCCTTCAGGTTGTTAGGGATGGAACATGTAGTGAATGAGGAGTTAATAAGTTTGGTTATAAACGGGGAGAGTTCTCTTGCAGCATCCTTGATAAGTTGTGCTGGGCATTGGTCACCTTTGCAGTTGGACGGTTTAAGTCCCAATATAACCTTTTCCACCTCGATAATTGATACTTTAGAGAAACTGAAGCGGGCTTCTTGTTTAGGATGTTGGAGCGGATCTGTGCTCTGTGCGGTTTGTGGCATTAAGGATGCTTTCTTAATCGCAATTTTGGTTTGTAGGTTGGCCACTTTATTTGTTAGGGCATGTTGGATGCTGGAGCACCATTTTTTGTCTTTAGTACAGTGTTCCTGTGGTGCAATAGGCAATTCTAATTCTTTCAGGATGCTGAACAGTTCTTTGACACTGGATTTAGATTGAGAGATTCTGTTGTTGTAGGTTTCCTGTTTGGCTAATAGAATGTCTTTCTTATATTGGGTTGAGGCCTTAGTTAGGTTAAGTTTATTTTCAGCTGAGGGGGAGAGTCTCCAAGCCGTTTCACACTTTCTTTTGATTAGTCTAAGGTTTTTTAGATGAGGGGTGTACCAAGAGTTAAGATGTTTTTTAGGTTTGCTGTTTCTTAATTTGAGCGGGGCGATCTGGTCAAGGGCAGAATTCATGGCTTTGTTATATTGTTCTACTAGAGCGTCGGGGTCCATGTCATCTGCAGCCAGATTAAGTTTAGGAATTATAAGGGGCAGCAGTTTTTCAGTTGTCATAAGTTTTTTGTTTCTCGTGGGTACAGAAGGGGCGAGTATGGTCTGGGCCATAATTAGGTTGGTTGTCAGTGTGAATAGGAGAAGATGGTGGTCTCTCCAGATCTGTCGTCTAATATCAGTGATCTTTACTTCGCAATTATAGTCTACTATCCAGTCGAGAATTCGACTTTTATTATGCGTGGGTGAGCTAACTTTCTGGGAGAAGCCCAACTCCTTCAGGGTTATGGCCGTGGCAGTTGCATTGGTGTCCTTGGTGTCGTTGTAACCTAGATTAAAATCACCTAGTACTAACGATTGGGAGGTATTTTTTAAGTTGTTTGAGAGGATTGTAGAGATATCTTCCACGAAGGATCCGATGGGACCTGGTGGTCTGTAGATTAGAAAGATGTTTAATGTTTGTGAGTTAGCAGTGGTCAGTTTAACCGAGAGGCATTCGCAGGATTTCAAAGTGGGGGATGAGACAATTCTCATGTCTAATGTGGACTTGGCTATAATTGCTATTCCACCACCTCGGGAGGCGAGTCTATCCGCTCTCAGGATTGTGTAGTTATCAGGGACTGCCAGCGATAAGGCTGGGCCAGCTGCCTCATGTAGCCAAGATTCTGAGATGGCTAAGAAGTCCAGATTATCTGTTAAAATGATGTCCAATATCTCAGTTGCATGGGCAATTAAAGACCTGACGTTTAAGAGAGCTCCTTTGAGATTAGGTAAGAGACTTTCTGACATGGGGTGATTGGTATTAGGACTATCTTTGGGCATTGGTTTAGAGGAGTTAGGTATAGGTTTTTTGTGGTTAGTAGGGCTTATCTTAGATTCACTGGTTACTTTGTAGGTTGGATTTTTTAGGAAGTTTAATTGTTCCATTTTTTTTTGCTGGTATCTCATGCAATTTGGATAAGCGGGCATGTAGTCTCAGGTTTCTATCCATAGTTTTGCAAGGCATTTGTATCATGGGGTATTCAAGAAGCTGGTTGGCTGTAAGTGCCACATTATGCTTTTGAATGTTTAGCACAGTTAGGCTGGTGCAGTAATTAGGAGCGGACAAGGCACATAAGGGCGAGGTGCTAATTATATTTGGTAGGTTGTAGGTCTGTGGAATTAGTGAGCAGGAAGAGGCTATGAGAATTAGTAACCAGGCTATGATAGAGCTGGTACCTGTTAGGGATTTTCCTGGAGCTAGAATGTACATTCTGATGTAAGGGCAGCAGTGTGCTGTCCAAGGTATGGCAGGATGTGCCAGATATGCTATTAACTAGCTAGTTCTAGGGCATCATATGACTGGTATGTTGTAGGTAAATTCTAATAAATGCAATTTGTGTCACAGGGTACCGATAGGGCGGATGCAGCTATCGAGCTCAATGCAGTTTTAAGTTACAAGGTACACATAGGTTAGATATGACTAGCAGGCTGTATGCAGTTTTAGGTCACAGGGTACACATATGTAAGATGCAGCTATCAAGCAGAGTTCATTTTAAATTTGCAGGATATAAAGGGCTAGATACAATTATCGAGCTAAAAGCAGTTTAGATAACAATACTGGTATACTAACATGCCTAGTCGAAGTGCCCAGTGGCAGTCGACCAGGGGCTTCAAAATAGGTAGCAATATGCCGCAAAAAGGGTCTCAAGTGAGTGGCCAGGTGCTTATCTAGTAACAGTTTAGACTCAATGGATCACCTAGGATCAGGTTAGGCAGACAAGCCTAGAGTGCAATCATACATTAGTGGGTCAGTTGTAAACTTAGTAAAATTAGTTCGCTGGGAGTCAGTAATTACTGTCTGTATTAAATCCGAGATACAGAGCGACAGGGATCGCTTGGATTGGGTTGCCAAAGTAGACTGCCAGAAGATTAGGTTGCTAGGAGGCTCAGCGTGAAGAACAACACAAAGTGAACGTGTATCATATACAGTAGTGGGTTAGAGGTGCAGGCATGTTGATACTCTCATGTCGGATGCCTGCAGAAGTATAATTAGTGTAGGCAGTTAGAGGAGTGTTAATGTTGCTAACAATGGTGTACCTGAATTAATTGGAGTCCAACTGGAGTTCCTTATCTGCCGGTAGTGAGGCAGGGGTTCTGGCCGATGGCCGGAAAGGCAAGGACAGGCTGGGACAGGGGAGTCAGCCTTCGTGCGGGCCTTGGTGTTCGGGCCGGCTACGCCTCCCGGCTCGTGGATTGGCTGATTATCAGGGCAGGAGGCCCAATCAGACACGGCAGTAGCCTGGAGGTGCCTGTTTAAGGAAGTGGCACAACTGATCGTGGCGAGCAGCCATCTTGGAATGGTGGCGGCCACGGGTCGCAGTATGGTGAAACAAGATCAAAGGCAGCGCTTCAGTAGTAACGGGCGAGCGTTACTGGGCATGAGGAAGGGATGCAGTGGATTGCGCATTGCTCAGTAGAGTGGCGCTTTTTCTGGCGAAGCGGCGGTGTCACGAGGAATTACAGGTTAGCCCACGGGCTTACCTCTTCGTGTTGGTCAAACAGAGTTGCACTGCTCCTGCAGTGTTGGGAGGCTCGTGGTCCTTGGGATGCTGGAGGGACACAAGCTGGGATGAATTGTAAAAGGGTGCCGGGGGCACGATATTGAGAAAAGCTGAAGTTGAACTGTAAAAAGGTGCCGGGGGCACGCTGATGAAAGGAAGCCAAGATTTAACTGTAAAAAGCTAACGGGGCACAGTGAGAAGAGAAAACTGAAAGAGAGGCCCAAGTATCAGAGTGGTCCCACACTGTGTGTTCATCGAAACACTGTGTTCATCGAAAGTCTCTGATACGTTGAACTTCTGAATAACTGTGAGGAGAGGCAAGGTGTCAGAGTGGTCCTGCCTGGGGCTTAGGAATACTGGGCGTGTCGAAAGGCTCTGATACACCAATACACCAACCTGTTGTGAACTAATTATAAGTAGCAAACTTCCTGAGGAGAGGTGACACAGAGGAATTGTTACCTAAAGGAACTTTGAACTTGTGCGACCAGAACGGTTTGAACTTTGTAAAAATAACTTTATACAGTGCCTTTGAAAGCTGAGAACGCATGCTGAATCCCAAGCGACTCAAGACCTGGGCAAGGGAGCTGTGGACCAGCGTCAATACTATCCAGACCTTTACTTTGAAGCACCCTTTTTATTTAGTCCAATCCCATGCACATTATTGTATTAGAGTGGGTTTGACATAGACACTTTTGTTTGGACTAACATGACTGACTTTGGACTTGATATTACTTTTGTTGATGCTCGAGACTGCTCCCATTATAGACGTAGGGCAAGTTAGGCAGTATCCAAACCCCTTTCGAAATAAAATAAAGATTTTTATAAACTTGAATCTTTGTGTCTGTGTTTTCCTCATGATACCATGCCTGTCTCACAGGATCCACAGACGAAGGTCTGTATTTCTTCACCAACTCCTTGTTTACAGCAGGAGTGGTGTCAGGCTTCTGCCAGTTCTCTATAACGTTTTTTTTTAAAGCTGAATGAATGGGCAACACAGGCTCCTTAGGGGGACTTTCATCCAGGATGTCTGTAAGGTTGTCCTGAGTTGTGTCCTTTTCAGGACGCCCCCAACCCAAATATTCAATTACCCTCTTCATGACTTCATGACCGTTTCTATAGGCCGCATTAGGGTGTGCATTCACATCTCGAGTGTCTAATTCTATCTCAGGGGGGGTATCAAGACCACGGACTTCTTTCAGGCAAGTAGCTAGGTCCTCTAGAGGAGATCAACTCTTCTGGAAAATGATGTGTTCCAAAACATTCATACCGAAAGGTATAACATCTTCTTCAAAAATGCATCCAAAATATTTGAAGAAATCTTTTTTCGACTGAAGTTTGAAACTTGAAGTTGGATATGAGGTTGACGTCAAATGGCCCTTCAACTACGATTCCTTCGAAAAGGAGGGCACAGGAGCCTTTGGCTTTGATGTTACTATCGACGCTACTCGAGACGACATCCCTGAGGCGTTCTGACTCTGGCTTTTTGGGTGCACGAGTCAAAGTCTTATTCAGTCTTGGAAGACTCGCTTGGAGCACTAGCCTTCTTCGGCTTGTTCGAGGGATGAGAAGGGGCCACCTTCGAGAATACATCCATCATCGTTTGAACTTTTCCCATTCGGCTGCTGGAGAGGTCTTATTGGGAAAATGTATCCGAAGCTTGTTGGGCAAGGAGTTTGAAGATGAGAAGCGATGGCATTGTTTTTTCGATTTCTTCTAGTAGAACGTATTCCTTCGGAAGATTTTCTATTTGAAAGAGTAGAAGATAGAGACTTTGAAACCGACATACCTAGAGTGAGTTCTTATAAGGCCTTACTGGTCATCGATTGGCAGGAGCCGCACTTGATGACCTTGTGTTCTTTACCGAGGCACCAGAGACAAATTCTGTGCGAATCAGTGATCGACATCTTCGGGTCGTTGTCCGCACATCTCTTAAAGCGTGTCTTCGGCATAGGCATTTTGAAGTTTGAAAATAATAATGTAAGAATGGCTGAGGTGAGTCGAACCGTTCGGAGAGCATGCTGTGCATATGGAAAAAAGGAGCTGCGGCAACAAGCGTAGTGCGTGCTCTTTATACAGCTCTCCTGCGGTTGCTGGAGAGACTCGCAGTCCGACGGAACGCAGACCCCAGTGATTGATTCGGCTTATCAGGCTGTATTGAATTAAAGCCTCGCATTTATCTAGACGTGACGTATCGCCACAGAGACAAGTTTTCCAGAAGTAAGATTGATCGTTCTTCGTCGCCTTGATGGCCAGCATTAATTCTGCTACCTAACATACAGCCTCACTTTTTTACTGTGAACATCATCGCTAGCTTCTAGATTAAGTCCACCTGAAGCTTCCTTTACAAACGACAGCAGAATTCCTTCTGCCTGCTAAAGACCTGATAATGTGATTCCAGGACACCGCCCCTTCGCAGCCCTGCCCAGCGGTCCTTTTCTCACAGAGATTTCCAATCCGGAGGCCCAGACAAAGGCGTTCTAACAATCAGCCGAAACACCCCAGGACAAAGCGCTTAGTGTGCTTGACTGTCCTTTGCAACTAGATAGGGGGCCCCTCCCCCTGGCGTAGACCGATGGTTTTGGTCCTCTGTTTGTTGAATTTATTTCATTCCCCTGGTTTGACTCTTCCGGTCCTCACAGAAGAGCCAGGCAGCCGGTTAACCTTGCTATACCTGAGGCCCTAACAATTGGGGATTCTTTGCTTTTAAATTGGTGACACGATTTGGACCAATGATTTTGGTCCTGTCTCGATTGAATTCACTTCAGTTTGTAAATTTGACTTTTTAGGTACTCGTAGTATAGCCGGGCAACTAGCTAGCCTTGCTAAAACTTGTGGACCGATGAACTGGTCACTATATTTTTTTACCTGTGTTGTATAACTGTTGAACTGTCTTTGTATACAACAAAAATATTTCCTTCTGCTTTCCTTTTCTACATGCTTCAATAGGACTCTACAGCACCTAAATGATACTAACTCACTAATTATGTGGAAATTGGATAACAGATTTTTTAGAAAAGTTACAACTTCTCTTCTTTTTACGAATTATATTTTTTGCATTGTATTGATGTCCTTTACAATTCATTCATTTTTTATGACTTTGTTCCAAAAAGAAAAACAGGGGAAAAAACTAACAAATTGAATAAAACAATTACTATTATACTAATAAGTGCTTTTGTCATATATATTGGTTTCATTTGGTAACCTGATTGTTTATTTGTAAAGATACTTGGCTTACTACTTGAAGCAGTACTTTGAAATAATTTGAACTAAACTACCTAGGCACCCCGACATAAGGGTAGTGTCAATAACTATATCTGTGGTTGGAGCCCCCTTTTTTGTTCCCTATTGTATAATAGCTCTTCTATCCTTCCACATTAGGGGCCATCCCTTCCGTTACAAAATTTATATCATTGACGTCACGTCCGGGCATGGCAACCATCGAGGGATATCGACTCGATGCTGCACAGTGCCCTCTGCTGTCGTAAAATTTCTGAGACTGCAAAGCAGGATATGGATATATCAAAGATGAGGTATCCGTGGAAAGACACAATCTGTTAGAAGGCCTAATTTGCATACCCACAATGCCTTGCTGACTTGAGGTGAACTTCCAGTAATGGCTACTAGGTGGCATTGTGGAATGTGTAATGATGCACTATTTAATTCAGAAATACACTGAGCATAATGGAATTATGAAGATTGTGTAACAATTTAGAAGATTGTCTTACATAGAGTGACAGCTTCATTTAACTTTTTCCCCAGATAGGCCCACATCCACAGCCACAGTAGGGTTGCAACGATGTGCTGTGGCTACTGAGAAGCTCTAAGCCTCTTCGGTTTAGGGTAAGGGAACAGAGTCGGAAAAAGAACCTACTGCATGTGCGAGTAACGTTCCATGGTTGCCTGTTTGTACTCCGTTGACCGGTGGCAGATATTTACTGTTTGCAATACAAGTGGAATTCAACCTATTGTACTTCAAAGTGTTCGAGTGGGTGCTGCTGTGTTAAAATTCTGTCAAAAGTAATGGTTGTTCTTGTGAGTCAATGGGACATGCATGTCGCCAAATACAGTCAGAAGAATATGGCAATCCAAAGAGGACTATGAACAATCACTGCAGTTGCACCTTATCAAGCCTAGTTTGATGGCAGAGTGCTTTGTGTGTCTGGACAACACATTTCTAAAGGGACCAGTGCGAAATAACAAGCAAGTCCACTGTTCCCATAACAAGCCTGAAAAAGCTCTTGTTTCAAGAGCATGCCCATCTGCCCGTCCCTTTGCAGACTTGGCATGAAAAGGCAAGAGCATCGATATCCCGATGACCGGTAACAGACAGCAATACAGGCCTGTCATGACGTAAGCCAAACAAGGCCTCACATAACTTAAGCCAGACAAGCAATCAAGATCTCAAAGTATTGTTGGCACCCAGATGACTTCACATTTCATATGAACTGCAAATGCTTTATAGTGAGTGGGCCTTCCCAGTACCGGAACTGTATTCGCATCAAACACCCGATACCCCAGCTTCTGTAGCTCCTCATCTCTCACTAAGCAACACCTTTCTATGGAGACCTCAGTAGTCCTGAATGCCTGAAAAACCTTGTCGCCCTTACTTGATCCTTACTCTCCACCAGTGACTGGGACTGCGAGCGCAGACCTACTTGAATGGGCCCTATATTTAACACTTGCTCTATGCTTAACATTGGGGGTGGTGGGGTAACACAGGACCAGGACTGTCTCTCCCTCAGCTAATTGGGTGCTAGTCCATCTCTTCCATGCAGCCCTTTGGGAAACTGACTCTGGATTGAGCAGATTCAGATCTAGAAGCACCACTGGGGTACTAACCACCAGATTTGGTCATTAGAGTATCAGCAGGACTTCGGACATCGCGGAGGACTTCCATTCGTAGTTTCCTGAACACTGAACATAAAATGTACTTTTCTTAAACCTGCATATGTTAGGGAGAATTCTCCAGAATGGCTAATTTCCCTTACCTATTGAGTCCCTCAGCAGGTTTGCTGGATTTCTAGGATTTTTTTTTTTCACCTGGTAAGAGTGTGAGCCTTTTTTCCCCAAAGTGTTTTGCTTTGTGTTTTACTTTATGCTCATGGGCTATGGAGTCTCACCTACTCCATAGGCATCATCTTTTTACTGTGTGTCACACAGCACCTTTAGTGCAGTGACACAGGGTTGTCTTTTTAGACTCCCCACTTTAAACTCCATTTTTCTGGGACTGACTCCGGTCTCCCAGAACATGTAAAGTTGCCATTGACTTTACTAGTCTTTTTAAAACTTACAGACCCAGTACAAACTATCTTCCAATAGAGTACTGGAAGGGTTAATAGTTATCCCTTTCTGTCTGTTTCTCATGGAAAGTAAATTTGTTCCCCTTTCTCTAAGATTTGGCTGGTGGCAGTGGCATCTACCATTTTCGTTCTACCGCAAGCTATGAAAACAGCCTTGGTAACGTTAGAGGCTATGGTGGTAGCCTCAAACTCTAACCCGCTGGACCCCATTGATTTTTATTTGGTTCCGGACGGGTTTATTCGCCATTTCTTTTTGTAAAGGTCTTTCTCGTGTTTTACTCTGCGCGCCAAACCAGGTTTGGTTCCTTTGTTCGCCATCCTTTGGCGGGCTTCTGCACAGAAGCCCTCCTTAAGTGCCCGAGTGTCTGGGTGGGCAGGATGTGAGGGAGAGGCTTTAGGCCCCTCTGCACAGGGTCTCCACGGAGACCCATGTTGCACTCTTGTTCGATTGGCTATGTGACTGTCCCGCCAGGACAGCCACCCTGCTGTGTGATTGACAGCCAGGCTGTGTGAATGGGGGAAAACTGCTTAAAAGCAGGTCTCTGGGACTTGGAAGGCAGAGTCGCCACTGGATCAAGAGAACCAACGAGAAGCTGAAGGAAGACGACTGCTGCAACTACTGTTTGTTTGTTTGTTTTATCATTTATATAGCGCACCAGACCCAGGGGTATTCGGTGAAGCCCTGCTGCAGGTCCGAATCGCTTGAACTTCGCCGACAGAGGAGATCCGCAAGGAGTATTCTCCCCTTGAGCCTGGTGGGACAAACCAGCTCACAAATCCCCTGGACCTCCCTCTTCAGCCTGGTCGAATTTGCTGTGCCACAGGAAACCGGATAGCCAGCTGGAAAGAGTCCTTTCGTGCTTTTAAGGAGCGCACCTTTTATTCGACGCTTTGCTCTGCTGCTGGCTTCTTCCCTCATCAGTGCAGGACCCTCCAGCCTTCCTCCTTGTCCCCTCCCGACAGTCGCTTCAGGAACCGCGAGCCTGCAGGAACTGCCAGGAACAACCGCCTCAGCTACAGCATTCTTCTTCATTTACTGTTCAAATCCGGTCGCTCGTTCCGTCCGACCGCGGTGAAAGTGTTTGAAATCTTTCGCCTCTCTGAAGGCTTGTCCTTCCCTTCTCTTTTGAATAACTTTTCCTCCGACCAACTTCGTTTTGAACTCTTAGCAAATACTTAACCGTGAACTACTTTGAACTGTGTGATCCTCTGCAAAGACTCTGAACCATTAACATTGGCCCAGGCCTATGATTTTAAACCTAGTTGTAGTAAGCCTTTTCTAGATTGCCCTGCCTATCACTTGTTGGTGTTGATGATTTTGAATAACCTCGTCTTTATCCCCTTTTAAATTACTGGAGTGCCATTTTGCTCACACTTCATTTTGAGCTTAACTTGTCCAGAATTGATTGGGCGTTGTGTAGTGTATTAAGACTGTGGTTTCCAGCTGCTTTATAATAGTGAACTTTTTTATAACTGATGGTTTAAATAAATGTATATTCCTTTACTCAGAAACCTTGAATCAGTGTTTGTTTGAACCATAGTAATTGCTGTCCTTTGTGTAACGTCTGGTACTTCTCACTTTACTCTTGAGATAAGTCTGGCTGCTCAGCCATCGTTACCACTTTACTGTGTAGCACAGGCTTGTACCAAAGGTGAAATTGTGCTTGCACTTGTAGTCTTAATTGTGTGTGGTGTTCCCAAAGGGTACTGCATATGATTCTGCCTAACAGCATAACATTTTACTAACCTTCTCAGACAAAGTTCAATTTTCCTAAAAGCTTTGTTAAGAAATGTGCTTGCTGCATGTTATGTATGTGCGTCTATATACTGTGTTTAAACCACTTTACTATCTACCCACACACAATCCTTGACTAATGTGCCAAAGCTACAAGTAGGTGAGCCAGAGAAAACTTGCTGGAAACATTCCCTAGCTGCAGACAGTTCCTCCCATGAACACAAGAGGGAGAGAAATCATGATAACACACAGTTACATTTACTATTCAGCGCCTTTCCCTAATAACTCTATTCACATAGACTATATGTGGCCCCCAACCTCCTCATATTGAATGGCTGAGTAGGGGCGCCACCAAGGAGAACATTTGGAAAACACAGTCCATCCGGAATACATGCGGAATTAGGAATTAATTGTATTGATTCTACAGCCAGTATCAAATCCTTTCTTTTGTGTGATAACAGCGCAAACCAGTAATGAAACTACAAACCTTGAGAATGCTCTTTCTGAGCTTTCAGCTTCAGATTTGGCCCGTAGATCTAAATGGTTAATGTGTATTAGAAATATATACAAGCTTGAGTATATTGATTGCTGGGAATCCGTGACATGATTAACTAGTCAAAAATAAAACCTTATCAAGGAAAGATAAAAATAATTAGGCAGTAAGAAATATAGTGAGGTAGGTATCCTGTGAACTCAAGGTTTTAGAGTATTCAAAGTACAAGTTCAAATGCTTTTATGAAAAGCTATATACCTCTGATGCCACGCTTGATATTTCTACAGTAAGGCAGCACCTCTCCAGCGCTGATTAGCCTCGACTTACTACTGATGTGGCAAATGCCTTGGAGACGGATCTCTCATTGGATGACATTTTTTGTGCTATCCAGACTCTGAAAACCAACAAGACCCTTGCATGGAAGAACTGCCAACTGAATTTTACTGAATACTGCCAGCCTCTGCTATTAGACACCTTCACGAGATGCTTCGTGAATCTCTTGAATCTAGTTGATTTCCTGATAGTGTCAGACATGCCGTAATTACTGTTCTCCTAAATAGAGACAAATCTCCTGCACAATGTGCCAACTACAGACCCATAAGACTGATAATTGCTGACTGCAAGATCCTGGCCAAAATTCTTGCTACACGGCTGGAGAAAGTGATACCTTTAGTAATTCATGAGAATCTGGTTGGCTTGGTTTGTGGAAGGCACGTTGCGGACAATATAAGAAAACTGCTGGTGACAAAGCCTCTACCACAATTGCAGCGATATATTTGGATACTGAGAAGGCATTTGATAGAATTGAGTGGGACTACGTGTTTACTGTCCTGGAAACGTTTGGCTTTTGGTCAAAATGTATCGGATTGGGGAGCCTCTTGTATGCAGACCCCACTGTGAGTGTTCTAACAAACTGCCTTGTCTCAAGTAAGTTTAGTCTCCGACGGGGCACCAACCAAGGATGCCCACTTTCACCTTTATTATTTATCATTGCAATGGAGCTTCTGGATATCATGCTGAGATCAAATGAAGACATCAAGGGAGCTGGCTTTGGTGGAGAATCAGGGAAGATTATGTCCGGTTATAAGATCAATTGGAGTAAATCTGAAATCCTGCTGATCTCCTTCTCTTGTAGAAATGTATTTGACCAATTGAATTTTACATGGTGTCCTATGCATATGAAATAACTGGGGATATGGCTGTCCCCTGCTGTTAAAGATTTAATGCAGATCAACTTTGCTGCCGTACTACCTAAAATCAAATCTGATCTGACAAGATGGTCTCTCCTGAAACTGTCCTTATAGGGCAAGGTCAATAGTATCAAAATGAAAATCTCACCCAAGATTAATTATATTCTGTCAATGCTTCCTCTCAATCCTCCTAGGGGGCCTTTTCAAGGATTGGATGTTATGATACAACGCTTCATTTGGAAAAATAAACATCCAAGATTAGCTCTGTGGAAATTGCAACTGCCAGCGGCATCGAGGGGAACGAATAGCTCTAATTTTAAACTTTACCACCTGGCTTTCTTAGTGAGACACATATATGGAATGTCAAAATCATATAATCGATGTTTGGGCACAGGCTGAAGCTAGCATCAATTCACCATTGGACTCAGGCTCCATTGTCACCACCAAGGCTGGTCAGAGAAGAATCCACTCATGGAATTACTGAGGGACCGCTTGCACGCTATCTCTGACATTTTCAGAGTTTACCCTTTCATCTTCCCTGATGCATCCATATGGCAGAACCCCAAAATCCAACTCAAGGTTGTAGTATGTTCTGGCCGAGCTTGTACTTTGGTGGGATTTGATACATTACTTGCTTGTGAACGGGGAATAGATCCCCTACGGTCACTTGTGTTGGAGACACAACTTGACGGGCTGTACTTACTCTGATACTCTGAATACCGTCAACTAAGAAGAATTTTAAGTGAAACATTTGAGAATATATCTGACTTGGTCTCTAGTAATGATGTGTGGCTGAAAATAGAAACTTGCATGTCCATTGCTCATTCAGCGGCATCCTTCGGCCTGCTTTTGGTGTTTAAGGAGGGCATGGTATCAAACAGTGAAGAGACACACAAGTGATCACAGTTGAAGGGTGTTTATTGAACTTCAATGGGTTGGTTGAATACCTAGATAACCTAAATCTAAGGATGGGAGCAAGCTACAACCATCAAATAATAAAACTGTCCTAGTCAGTGTCTCTGTCAAAATAAAAGGGCCTATACTAATAAACCTATTCCCAATCCTTACTTCTAAATACAAAAGGCTGTGGGACAATGGTATATGCAAAAAGAAAAGTGTTCAAGAAATAATATGTCGGGACGGTGCAGCAGTTAGCTTTCCTTCCCAACGTTTTCAGCACGGGGCAAGGTGGCACGTTCGAGCTTTGCACACACTCTGGTTTATCAGCCACTAGGCTACAGTTCAAAGCATAGATATCAGGGCCTTCTGCCAAAGCCTCTTTTCCAATAACAGTCTCTTAATGCAGAGGGCCTATCGTAAAAAACAAATCTCAAAGTTCCAGTTCTATCAGGATTTTCACATGCACAAGTTCTCACTTCCAATATTGATTATAATAATTTGCATTTATATAGAGCTACGAACCCTCAGCAATCTGAGCGCTATTACCCACGGTGTAGTGCTCATTTATCGACCTCGGAAGGATGAAAGGCTGAGTTTGGCCCTGCCGGGATTCGAACCTGCGTCGGCAGGCTCTGCATGGATTTCAAGGTGAGCGCTCTACTCGCTGTGCTATCTGACTGGCTATGGATCTCCCTCCTTCAGGATTGGACCCCTATTTTCCACAATAATCACACTTGGTCTCCTTCGTTCGGGCTCAGACCATGGATCTCTCTTCCCTTGTTCGGGCTCGGATCCTCTTGATATGCATCTTGCGCGTTCAGGCTCAGATCCCCTCGATATCCAAATCAAAGACTTTCGAATGTGCAATGGGTTTTGTTTAAACCGTTACAGGACCACTTCGATTCACTTCACATAATGTTCTCATCAATCTTTTACTTTTGTTTCTCTTGGCGGGATACCTTACAGAGACCTTTGATTGAGCACATTCACAGTGCCGGACCACTGTCAACGGTCTCGTATCTCTCCTTCTCAAGTTCAAACATTCATCAGCAGTTTAGCTTTACTTGCGTCTTTCATCACATGTGTTCAACAATGTTCGTTCCAGCGCTCGTTATACAATGTTGCCGCTTGCAACCTTGACTTCAACACAGATCGGTCTCCCAAACTCACCGGCTGCGTTGATCTCTCTGGCGCTTCTTTGTTCTTGGAGCCAAGGACGATACC
Source organism: Ambystoma mexicanum (assembly GCF_040938575.1). Taxonomy (NCBI): domain Eukaryota; kingdom Metazoa; phylum Chordata; class Amphibia; order Caudata; family Ambystomatidae; genus Ambystoma; species Ambystoma mexicanum. The sequence goes on from NC_090929.1 coordinate 725,304,957, forward strand.
ATGGCGACTGCTGCTCCTCCCCGCCTTGGTCAGTTACGCGGCAGGGCCTTCGTTATCTTCGACACACAATGCAGGATTTTTCAGTCTTGTTTCCTGGCCTAATGCTTTCTGCCTCGAAGGTTTCTTCAAAGTAACAGTTGTTTCCAGAAAATGTCAAGGGTATTCCCTTCCTTGCAAACCCTTCCTGGTTTGCCGTCTTTCTCCCCTCATTCAGCTGCTGATAAGAAACTGCTGTTCCTTCGTGTACTTTGCCTCGCTCAGAGTTTGCCCTCATGCTCTGCCTTTTATCCATGTGGGGAAGTTTAACGGAAGTCAGGTCTGAGTGATTGTCAGTAATTACCCGACTTCGCCTGACCATAGTAGCGGGACATGTCAGGTACACGGCTCGGGTTTGAGTCTGTTTTCTCCTAGAGCGGGCTGTCCGTGTGAAAGTGTTGGGGAAGGGAAACGGGGTTGAGGGGTTAAAGTTCCCATGTATCCTACCTGGTAGGATGGGGTAATGCTGCAATCTGTCCTTTCCCCGAGGCCTTTGCACGGTCGGATTCAAGAGATGCTGCAGCCTTGATTCATTTCCATTAGGAAATCATGGGGATAGTAAGAGCCTATTGTTGTAAACCTGTGATAAACACACATAAACCTAGGGAGAAAGCGACACCCTGGTATGATAGGGAGTGTCGGGAAGCTAAGGGGTGGCTCATAGCTGCTTCTAAGTGCAAAGGGCCCCCCGAGATGTGTTGTGGACAGACAGGTAAAATCTGAGCTGGTTATTCAATTTTAATTTGTTGTCCCTAGTAGCAAAGAACAAAAGCAAATGGCTAGTGCCCTATTTTAACCTTTACAAATTTCCACAGTAAGAAATGTAATGACATTAAGCTTAGGGTCAGAAAAGATTGCATACAATTCAACGGCAAAATATTTATATATTGCATGAAGAATTAGGTTTCATATACTTGCCCAAATATATCCTTAGGACAAGAGGATGTTTATTATGTGCATATTAGTATGAATTTGACTTCAAACATGTATGCTTGTTTTATATATTGAAGAATATATTTTTCCTTATGAAATGTACTGAATGTATGGCATTGTAATACTGAAATGTTTTACAGATTTTTCAATACAAATTAAACATATTATATATAATAGAAATTAAAATTTCCATCTGAAATTTAAGAACACAAATGGCCAATGGAGAAATTTAAGCATGAACAGAGGAATGAGCAGAAATTATGATATTGTGACCATGTTGTAGAGTCTAGGTGAATGAACCCGCAGCTATTAACACCCCAGATTCCAGAAACAGACAGCAGCTACAAATAACATTGTTTTTCCATTTGAGACCCTGTGTAAAGGAATACATCAAATTGTTCAGACATCTTTGCAGGTAAGGAACCATTGATGAAAATAGAGAAAACCCCACCCCATTATTTCGGTCACCTTACACATTTCTCTGACCTCGCCTTCACAAACATAAGGAGAGATCTAGGAGTGCTACATTGTGGCAAAAATTGATAAGTCCAGAGGAAGGATCCGTGTAAAGGAACAGGGGTAGTAAAATCAGCCATGGGAGAAAATAATAAATGATTAAATTAGCAAGAAAATAATATTTACATAAATGATATACGATATGGATAACGCGCCTATATACAAGTGTTTCAAATGCCTGTAACCTACAAATGCTTGTTAATACGAATACTGCAAGGTTAAAAAATGTACTCTCTACACAAGTGCAAGCCGCCAAAAGAAGGTATACATTCACATTAATAAATGTTTTGTCAAGAAACAGGCGCCATTTCGGACAGAAAGAGTGCAATGAAAACCATTCTTACCGAAGTCAGCACACGTGGTTCTGGAGGGAATATTTTGAAGGTACGACACGTTTTTAAATCGACTGGATCTCTTAGGTAAAAAGCTTGCACTGCTGCTGCTACTACCTTCGGGTGTGCTTTTAACACCACTGCAATGCTAGCTGGAAGGTAGCAGTGAGCTATGTGGAGAGTTTTCTGTAATTTTTCCGGGTACCTGTGGAAGAAAGGAAAAATATTCAGATGAGGAATACAGAACAGCTGTTTTGTCATCACGGACTCAGTTTGATAAATGGACCATTGTTGATCCTCTCACATGCGCAATCAATTAAGGGACAGGTCTATCAAAGAGAATAGGTTGTTCCTGCGCTCGCCAAGTGTGGTAAAGATAGTTGCTATAGGGTGTACTGGCTGAAAAAAATCACCCCTCTCGTTTGGGGGATGTGGTATAACACAGAAGCGGCCAGCCATCATAGAGCACTAGTTTTCTGTTTTCGTTTTTTCAAAGGGAAATCAAAAAATTAGAATTTTGTAAAACAATGTGAAAAATACAAGACTCGTAGTACCGGCGCTTTAACAATGTATGCACAGTCTAGAATAAGTCACTTGTAATCTCACAAAACAAATGTTTGTCACTAGAAATACAAAATAATTGCATTTACTGGTACTCATGGATGTATTCCTTTGCTTCACTACTTAAATGGAAAAAAAACATACAGCAATTAGTATTTTTTTAAAAACAATTTTTATTTTATTTAACAACACAACAAACATTACAATACTTGGGACTCCCATCATCAAATTAGGCATCATAGCGTTACAGTCAGCATTCTGCAGTCCCGTCCCCACCCTCCCCCCCAACTTGAGCCAATATGTCCTTGTCATCTTCCTGTGATTCTTCAGGCGAGTTTACCGTCATCTCTTTATCCGTATAAGCATCGCTCTGATCGGAATGGGGGGGCCTCTCATAGTGGCCACCAGCTGCCTCCATTCAATTAGGGGTCCTACCTCTTCCTCCCTTCCCCTGTGAATCGTGTCAAACCAAACAGCCGTTTCTGCCTCTGCCCATTTTAAGAGGTCAGCCCACCACAACTCTATCCTTGGCCTCTGGGCTGCCTTCCAGCACATTGCCATCCTTCGTTTGGCCAGGATGTATGCCAAGTCTTTCATTTTGCTTATATGCCTCAAGTTACATGGCCTAGGGAATCCCCCCAACATGCATGCCCAGGCCGACTCCACCTCCAGTGTAATACCGATTCCTGCCAAGCGTGTCTTCAATTCTTGCCAAAACCGCCCCACCTCAGGGCAGGCCCAGAACATGTTTAGTAGCCCAGCCTCCTCTTCCCCACACCTAGGGCATTTCTGAGTCGTTTGGCCACCAACCCTGGCGATCTTACTGGGGGTGAGATATGCTCTATGTGTGACATACAGTTGGATCTGCTGAAGCCTTGCGTTCCGGGACACTTTTTAATGATATCTTTGGGCTCTGTCCCAGAGCCCATCCGACATGGGCTCTCCCACCTCTTCCTCACAAACTTGACTCAAGTGGGTCAATTCCTTCCCCACCTTGGACCCCAGCAGCTCGTATATGCGGGAAATCTCATGCCCACCCTCTGAGATATCCTATATAGCCTCCATGGTGGCATCCGGTTGCCCGGTGAGCACCGCTGTTGGCCACTTCACTCGCACTCTTGACAATTCTGGTGTATGTTATATACTGCCCCTTATGCACCCCAATATCTTCTATCAGGTTCGGAAACTCAAATGCCTCCCCTTCCAACCATGTGTCCCCCAGGGTGGCCAGGCCCACTGGTTCCCAGTACTTGCGAACCCCTTGTATCAGCTGGGGGTCCTCTCCGCATAGTGCTGCTAGCGGCACCTGCATAGAGTACGGAACCGGGTGTCCCGCCATCTGCCACGCTCTGTGCCACAGCTCCCATCCCAGTACCAGCAGCCCCGCCATCCCCACGACCCTTGGCTTGGACAGCCACACCACTTCTTTGAGAAAGAAGGGTGTCGGTTCTCTGCATAGCAGCCTGGATTCTGCCGTCTCCTCGTCGGACAGCCATCTCGCTACATACTGCAGCTGCCCTGCTAAATAGTATAGCTCAAAGTTTGGCAGGTTAATCCCTCCCCTGTCACACGAGTTTTGTAGTTTCCAGAGGGCCACCCTGTTCCTGGAGTTGTTCCAAATGAAGCCCTGACACAGGCTATGGAGACTAGCGAAAAAGCGCCTCGGGATCACATGTGGAATGTTAACAAAGAAATGCAACAGTCTGGGCAAGACTACCATTTTTAGCAGAGCAACTCTCCCCACCATAGCCAGGGGTAGCCTGGACCAGAAACCCATGCTATTTTTAATTCCTTCTACTGCTTTTACTGTGTTGCATGCATGTTCCTCTTCTGCCGTATGGTGTATGTCAATTCCGAGGTATCGGAACGACTTGATGTGCCAGGATATCAGTAATATTGGCAGGCTCCCGGGCAAGACAAGCTTGTATCTCCCCAGAGGGAACACGCTAGACTTTTTTGGGTTAACCGCTATGCCAGAGAGAACGGCAAACTGCTCCATCACGTCTAGAATGTATTGCATGTTCTCTTCTGGGTAGCGCAAATACAGCAGTATGTCGTCCGCATATAACGAAACAAGATGCATGGCACCCGCAGTACGAATAACTATCTCCTCGTATTGTTGTCTCAGACAGATGGCCAGTGGCTCAGCCAGTGCGAATATGTATAACCTGGGCGACCACGGGCAGCCCTGTCTAATGCCTCTGCTTAGTTGCCATTTGTCCGATGTGATAGCACCCATTTTAATCCTGACAATCGGGGAGCTGTATAACATTTTCACCCACCTGAGGTACCCCGGCCCCATTCCATAACCCTCTAGGGTCGCGATCAGCCAGGGCCATCTCACTGAATCGAAGGCCTTGACCGCGTCCAGTGAAACTATTGCCAATCCACCTGGGTCTTCTTTTGTTTGGTCAATGACGTGGTGCAATCTTCTGAGATTCTCAGTTATGTTCCTGCCCGGGACATAGCCCGTTTGGTCCGTGTGTATCAGTTTACCAATGACGGCCTTAAGCCTGTTTGTCAGTACAGCAGTGAGGATTTTGCTATCCTGGTTGAGCATCAATAAGGGCCTGTACGACCCACAATCCGCGCTGGGCTTGCCAGGCTTCAGAAGCGGAATAATCACTGCCTCTCGCAGGGTCTCTGGTAGCCTGCCTTGCTCATACGACTCGTTAAGCATGGCCAGCAGCGGAGGAAGCAACTCCTGTTTATAGGTTTTATAAAATTCACTCGCAAGCCCATCTGACCCAGGGGCCTTACAGGTGGGCAGGTGGCGAACCACTAGTTTGAGTTCTTCCATTGTAATAGGGGCATCCAGGTCAGCGCGTTCTGCCTCATCTAGGGTGGGTAGGCCCATGTCCTCCAGTGTTACCCGGATTTCGTGGTCTCTTGGACCGCCTGGGTCCTCATAAAGATGTTTATAGAATCTCAGGAACTCTTCATTCACCCGCTCCTGGGTATCCCTCCCCTTGGATTTCCCTGATCACCATTCGCGGCGTCTTGTTCTTGTATAGCCTGGCCAGCAACCTGCCTGGCTTATCTCCCCCTGCGTGCTGTCTCTCCACGTGTTTCTTATAGCTTAATTTACATAACCTGTCCCAGCATTCCCCACTAGCTTGTTGTAACTGCCTTATCCTGTCCCTGTCATCACCACAGGTGCCTTCCTCGTGCATCCTGCTCTCCAGCTCCTCCTCAATTCCCTTAAACTCTTGCTCTATGCCCCCCTGGAGTCCCCTAGACTTCGAAATGGCAACCCCCCCGCAAAACCACCTTAAACGCCTCCCATACAGTTTCCATAGAACTAACACTACCAGTGTTTATCTCAAAGTACTCAATGATCGCCTCTCTTAAGTCCTCCCTGAATCCCGGGTCCTGCAGAGCCTCGGCTCTGAGTTTCCAAGTGGGAATCCGCGCCCTGAGAGGTTGATGCCGCCACTCCAGGACCAAGGGGGAGTGGTCCGAGAGCACCCTGGCTTTATATTCCGCGCCTTCCATCTCTCCTGCCAACTCCATGGAGGCGAACACATAGTCTAATTTTGTATGAAGGTCGTGTGGTGCCGTATAATGCGAATATTGTCTATCCACTGGATGCAGCTGCCTCCAGACATCAGCTAAATCGAAGTCTCTCAGGAGGGCCTGTAGCACCTTTGCTGCTGGGGATGGTTTGTCCATCTTACTATCCGATCTGTCAACCTTAGGATTAAGTACACAGTTAAAGTCTCCTCCCCACAGGATCCCGCCACCCAGTAGAGGGCCCATTTTACCGTACAGGGTCCTGAAATAAGCTGCTGTGTCCTGGTTAGGGGCATATGAATTTACAATACACACTTCTCGGTTTTCCAGTATACCCTTCGCAATGATCAATCTGCCGTCTGGGTCACCCGTGACCTGAAGCAGCTGAAATGGCACCTGCAGCGCCACCCAGATGATAACTCCTCTAGCGTAGGCAGAGTATGTGGCTCCCATCAGGCACCCCCTCCCCTTCTTCTTGACCACCTCCAATTTCTCCCTAGTGAGGTGGGTCTCTTGCAATAATGCTATATCGATCCTCATCCTCTTCAGATACATCATCACCTTGTTACGTTTCAGGTAGCTGTTGAGGCCCCTGACATTCCAAGTAACCACTCTAAGGCACCCTGGCGCCATAACCACGATATCCCGCACTCCTTCTCCATCTCTTATCCCGCCTGTTAAGGTTCACGTTTTGGCTCAATACCCTTTCCCTCCCATCAAACATACCTCCCACCCCCTTCCCAACACCCCATTCCCCAACTTCAAACCAATGCACACCCCCCTCATCTTCCTCCCTCCCCCCGTTTCTTCAGCCCCAACCCCAACAAGTGTTGTGTTTCTAGTGCCACCGTATCATACTTATAACTGTAGCTCTAAACACACTCCTCCGCCGGTTATATGCAATGCTATATTCAAGTCCCATTGTCATAAGCTGCAGCACCTGGGGCACTACAGACGCATGTTACTTATCTCCACCTCCAGTTCCCTGGATATCCGATTCCTGGGGACAGCTCTGTGCGTCCAACCATCCCATGGCATCCTCAGGGGTGTCGAAAAACAAGGTTCTGCCCTTGTGGAACACCTTCAGTTTAGCTGGGTAGAGCAGCATGTACCTATGGCCCGCTTCCCGCAATCTTCTTTTCACGGACCCTAAGTTCATGCGACTGCGCTGTACCTGCAAGGTATAATCCGGGTATGCCGTTATGTTTGCTGCCCCTCTTTGTATCGTGCCACCCTTCGAAAGTGCTCAAGGATTTTTTCCCGGTCTCGGTAGTTTAAGACCTTGGCCATCACCGGCCTAGGAGGGTTCCCCGGCGGCGGCTTCCTCATCAGGGCCCTGTGCGCCCTCTCTACAGCGAACCCCTGGGACAGGGCTCCCGCAGTTATCTCCTGCAATAACATTGACTCAATGTATTCCATAGGGTTAGTTCCCTCAGCTCCTTCTGGCAATCCGACAATGCAAATGTTATTTCTTCGGGCTCGTCCCTCCATCTCCTCTGCCCTACCCTCCAGGTTGCCCAAACGTTGGACCAAGGCGTGAAGTTCAGATTTATGGGACCCGCGCAGGCCGCCGCGTTCGGGGCCACCTCTTTTTCCAGGTCCTCCGTGCGCTCCGCCAGCAATCTTACATCTTGCCGGAGAAGATTTACATCCTTCTGCACCGCTCCGACTTTGAGCTCAAGTTCAGCTTTCAATTCAGCCATTGCCAAGCCCAGTTTGGTCTCCCAGGCCACTTTCAGGTCTGTAATCGCCGCAAGTACCTCCTGGTTGCCCATAATGTCTGGGCCCCCGACAGGAGTCTTGTCTTTCTTCCTGGCCCTGTCACCACCTGGTGGTGTTTTGGCAAAATCATCCAGTGTGGCCTGCTTGCCTTTCAGTCTGATGGGCTTGTTGGACATCTTGATGCGTCAGGGTTAGGTGGGCCGGCCCCAACGCGTGCGGTCCTCTTTTCGAGGGTGCCATGTTGCCCAAAATGTCCGGCCCCAGCCCGATCGTTCCAGAGGTGTCCTCTAGCAACTTCTCTTATTTCCGGAATGGACTGTGTCCTCCCACGTAACCTTGTGGGTTCATTCCTTCCTCACAGGGCTCAGGTTCCTGCCCTAGTCGACCTGGATCCCAGGGCTTTCCGCCTGGCACTGGTGTGGCTCAGCGGGCTCTAATAGCCTCCCTTGCCGGTCCCCTCTTTCAAGGGGCGACCCCGTACACCTTCATCTGCAGTTACCATTCACGGCCACCTCGGGCACGTTGTACGCGCTCCTTTGTTCGCACTACCGGCGACTGCCAGTCACTGTATATCTGTCTAAGCCTGTGTGTGCCCCATGAGTGGCTGGATCAGCATTTATAAAGTAAACGTGGGCATGTCTTACGATTCATTGTACCATTGTGCTGACTAGCCTCCACAGGATGATGTAGTGGAGCTTGTTGCAAGTTGGGTTGCGGGTGTGTGCCTACACTTCTTAGTCTCCCATTGCGGCGCTGTGTTTAATGTATTCCGGGCATTTCAGCGTGTTATCAGCTGACTGTTGGCAGCTACGATGCTCGTATCTCTGCTCCTGTCGCCTCCTTAAAGGAGACAGACGCTCCCAGCGTTGTCTTCCTCTGAGCGATCCGCTCGATGCACAGCATACAGGGCAGCTCCCCGCGCCTCTGTGTATGCGCGTCTCCCTAGGCGTATGATTCAAGCAGTCTGTGTGACGCTGGAGAATCCCATGTGCTTGCTCCCGGGGCCGAGCATTTTTATTCATCTCGGTGTGCTCTGGGCACACCGGCAATCGGCAACCCCCCCACTGGTTCTGGCCTTCTCATCAGTCACCCTGTGTCCCGCGGGCCACCGTGCTGTGTCTTCTGCCACCGGGTCGCTGCTCCTTACTAGATGCACCCGGCTATCTGTGCCAGTTCGCTCAGGACCTTGGGTGTGAATCAGCATGCGCACACTCTTTCGTCCACCGTGAGCAATGTATATGTGACTTCTATCAAAGTCCCAGCATTCTAGGTCCTCCAGCGCTCCCTTGACTTGCCCGCAGGCGGCCACCCCCACACGGGTTCCGAGTGTCGCATCAGTCTCTCTGTCTCCCATGGGCCGCCATCTTGTTTCGTTCGCCGCCGAGCTGCTGCACTTTTCTTTCAGCTGGGTGCAGGTGAATCACTGTGCCAGTCCATTAAAATTACAGCTCCAGTCATGCCCCGAGTATTCATCACTGTGCACACGCAATTCCGGCCGTCGTGGACAGTTTCTGCATGGCTTTTTTCACCGGATCAATTCAGGATCGGCAGGAGCCCCTCGGCAAACACGTCCTCTTACATGGCCTTGTAGCCATGCCCGCAGCAATTAGTAGTTTATGCAACATATGCCCATGCTGTTTTTTCAAACCAATTAATGGGCATCACACTGATTTAACCCTATGACTCTCACCTTCTATTACTGAACATAATTGATGAAAGCTGAACCAAAGTGTGCAAGAATGAATTATTAGCTCGCAATGAACATATCTAAACAATGATACCTCCTTAAATTGCACTTTAGCAGATGTGTTTGCATATATAGGGGGCACAAATTGCTAACCCCATTTGAACCTATAGTGACAAAACCCGGAGGGTTTGGCCAGATGCCTGTCACGTTTAGGACCCTAGGGACCACCTCTGTGGACCCCAATACTTAATGGAGCCAGATAGAGCCAAGAGAAGGACATCTTGAAGCTCCCTCCAGCCAGAGCGAAACAAAGGTAACAACTCCTTTCCCTTTCACGAGCAAGGTTGCAATATTTTGAAAACCTAGACAAGAGGATTAATACATTTATTCCTCCAGTAACAGTGTCAGAGGAATTATTTATCAGAGTGTGCATGGCATGCAGTTTACAGGACCCCCGGAAATACATTGCTGTAATTCCAAACCGAGCGCCCCGGCAGAGAAAAAAGAAAGCTCCTGGTATGCAATGCTTGGAGCGGACTGACGAGGGCGTACAATAGCGGTAGATCTCCCAGACTCTCCCGACGAGCACCGACACAGGAACAGAGGTAGGCGGTGGCTCCAGTAGTTTGGGAGAGGGGAGGACCAGGCCAACAAAACCCAAAGGCAGGGCGGCGAGCAACCATAGATTCAGGATGGGGAAGAAGACACAAAACCCCATGGCGGGGTGAGAAATCCAAGGCCACAGGGTGGGGTACAAGAGACGATACCCCAAAGTGGCTGAGAAATCAGAGTCCGCAGAAGTAGGGTAGAAGGGACGACCACCAAGGTGGGAGGAGAAACCCCAGACCCCAGGGTGGGGAAGAAGAGAAGGAAGCCCAAGATGCGACGAGAGACCCAAAACCCCAAGGTGAGGGGAGATACGCGAGACCCCTCATGGAGGGTTAAAAAAAACGAACCCGGGGGTGGCGCTGTTGAGCAGCCCAAGATGGCTGCTTAGCTTCTTAGCTCTGTGTAGCGTTGGCTATTATCCGTCTATATCTGCGGCTTTATGGGGTCCTGTTGCCTATAATTCGGTCCTTCTGCTGTCTGACATCCCTGCCCTGCACCCTGTGAGTTTGGTCCAGTTCTGTGCACTGGGGGGCTGCCTGTGGCCGAGTCGTGGTCTGGCCCTCTGTGAGCGGTGTCCCTGCAGCCGCGGCCTGCGGCGCGGCGGCGTCTGAAAACCGGTGATCATCGCCTTATGCCCTGCGCCGGGCGCCTGGGGGACCCGCGCGCCTGTGGAGGGCTGCCCTCATTTACATCAGCTGGGCTGCGGTGCCGCGGGACGGCGGCTGTGGCCTGCGCTGGAGCGCGGGCCGCGTCTCCCTCCCCCCTTCCTTTGCCACCCGCAACGCAGCTCCCGCTTCTGCCGAATCCCGGCTGCCTCCGGGGAGTGCGGGGCTGCGTCCGGATCTGTGCTCCGCAGGGCTGCCGGTGACCAAGTCGTGGCCCGGCCCTCTGTGGGCGGACTCCCTGCAGCCGCGGCCTGTGGCGCGGCGGCAACTGTACGCCTGTGATCTTCGCCTGCTGACTTGCGGTGGGCGCCTGGGGGCCCCGCGCGCCTGTGGAGAGCTGCCCTCATCAGCATCAACTGGGCTGCTGTGCCGTGGGACGGCGGCTGTGCCCTGCGCTGGAGCAGGGGCCGCATCTCCCCCCCCTCCACTTGCAACGGAGCTCCTACTTCTGCCGTGTCCCGGCTGCCTCCGGAGACAGCGAGGCTGTGCCTGGCTGTTCCCAGTCAGATCAGGTGAGGGGGTGGGGGCTGTGCTCTTCGCTCCTGGCGGCTGCGGCCGCGGCTGCACGCTGAAGGACCCGCCTGGCCTGCCGTGGGGCTAATTATACTAACGGTGATCGCCTGCATTGTGCCCGCCTGTGGGGGACCCCGTTCCCATCATCCGCCGTTTAGCACCCTGCGGAGCCTGCTGCTGGGCCCGGCTGGGGCGGCAGCTTTCTACCCTACGCATCATTATCAGTAGATCACGCCTATATCAACGTTGAGACATGCGGCACTAGCAGGGCCCATCTTGATATAGCTGCCTCATCACCACCACAGTGCGCATTTGCCTAGCAGAGAACACCTGCCTCCATTGGACCCCCAGCCACTACCATCGGTCCGTGAGGCTAGCTGGTCTGCCGTTGCTGTGGTGATCTTTCTACAGCCTCCCCCAGCTGAATCCTGTCCGCCTGGTCTCCACATACCCAACTGCGGCCTCTGCTCCTCCTGGGCCCACCTACAACATCGGTTGGTGTCCAGTCCAGTACCCGTAGCCCTTCCCAGGTCCCCCCTTTGAGGAGCATCACTCGTGGGCCTCCTGCATCATCAGCCCAAGCATACAATGTCGAACAGAACCAAGGGGGCTAACAAGGGGGGAGCTATGGACAGGTTTGCTAAGTCTGTCCCGAGGGCCGAGGCTGACCGGGTGTCTCCCGAACAAGAGGAGCCTGAGATCGCCCCAGCCGCCGGACCTCACCACATTGATGGAATCAATGGCCAAAAACTTTGCCGCCATTCATGAGAAGTTGGATGACATCAATGCTAACGTCACCTCGATCAAGGCACGAGTGGATCAGGCCGGAACTAGAATCACAGAGGCTGAGGATAGGATATCGACAAACGAAGACAACATACACACACTACAGGATACGGTTGCATCTCTGACCCGCGACATGAAAAATGTGAAAGCGAAATGTGAAGATTTGGAGTCGCGCTCCCGCAGGAACAACCTGCGCATTATTGGGGTCCCAGAAAATGCCCTCAAGGGACGCATGGAAGATGCCGTCGAATGTCTACTCAAGGATCTTCTGGGGAACCCCTCCTTGTCACCATACTTTACAGTTGAGCGAGCGCATCGGGCTCTGTCCCCGCGCCCCAGACCAGGCGATATTCCCAGACCCATCATCGCCAGGATCCTTAATTATCGTGACAGAGACCTTATCCTTCGCCTGGCGAGAGAGAAGGGTGACTTGCGCTAGGAGGCCCATACTATCAGGATTTTCCTGGATTTCTCTGTCGGAGTGCAGCAAGAGAGAAGGCAATTCTTAGGCGTCAAGAAACTGCTCAGAGAGCGCAATGTTCCTTATGCCATCCTGTTCCCCACAAGACTCAAGATTACTCACAACGGCAAATTGTTCTTTTTCACTGTCCCTGATGAGGCAACGAGATTTATCGAGTCGCAGATTCCACTTCCTAATCCAGAGGGGGCCCGTGCCAATAACGCATAAGCATGCTCCGGACTAGTTGACTATGCTGAACTATATCTGGTGATCCTATCTACTCAACGTGATGATGGCAACACCGCTCTTTAATCAGCAAATATAGATCCCTGTTACTAGCGACTGGGCTGTCGGCTCTGGTTCCAATGCTTTAAACACATACCGGCACTTGTCCCCGTGGCTGGTAACCGGCCGCTTGCCCTAACTACTTTTGCTTCCGTGCTCTATGCTTTTGGGCTGACATACAGACTTCAGGGATCATACACTGGATTTGCCCACCGCAGGAACCTACCTCGGGCAGTATACTCTCTCCGCCCTTACATTCTGAGATACCGACCACACGGCAACAGCGCACCTCACTGCAGTTGCAATGTTATTTTTTGTTTTCACCTTGTTGCCACTGTTTTTGGGCCCCCGTTGGGCCACGGTGGGGACACGCCCCCTTTGGGTGTTGCCCGCCGACTGTTGTCTAGATGCGGTCTCTGGCTCCGCTGGAGGCGCCTGGACTTGGGGAATTGTTGGCACGTGTTGGGAATGGGGGGGTCTACACTGCAAATTGGGGGTGGACAGTGAGGGAGGGGGGTAGTAAAAGGGGGAATTATGTTAATGGAAAAGGCATGGAAGAGGGGTGCATGATTGCAACACTATGTGTGTATGCTGCAGTTGACCACGTAACACTGCACAGAGGAGCCTATCGTAGCTGGGATGTTCCATGATACCGCCCTATGCCTCTTAACATTATGACATGGAATGTTCGGGGGCTGAGTACCTTTACCAAGGCACGTAGAATAACTGCATATGCCCAGAGGCATGGAATTAAGGTACTCCTTCTACAGGAAACACACGCTTTAGGGCGTTTAGCGGCTTGTCTTGCCCCGAGTTGGGGTGCTACCAGATACTATACAAAGTACTCCACTCAGTCTAGAGGAGTACTCACTCTGGCTCATAAATCGGTCCAGTTCCTACTGCGCACCAGTCACATTGACCCTGAAGGCAGGTATGTGATACTCCACTGTCTACTTGCAAACAGGGAATGCCTTTTGGTGAACACATATGCCCCCAACTTCGGCGCTCCAGACTTCTTTGATGCAATCACCTCCGTACTGTTGAAATATACAGGGGTCCCTATCATATGGGGGGGAGTCATGAATCTGATACTAGACACCGTCCTGGACAGACATGGGAACGCACGTAGGGCTGTCACACGCACAGCCATTAGACTGCACACACACATGAACACGCTAGGACTCAGAGACGTATGGAGAGTCCTCCACCCACAGTCGAGAGAGTATACCTTTTATTCCTCGGTGAATGATAGTCTATCGAGAATAGATCTGTTCCTCATATCGGGCGAACTGGTAGGCAAGACTGCAGATACACAGATACTCCCACGCACACTCTCGGACCACTCCCCAGTAATTCTACGAATCATACTGGAGCGTGAACAACCCTTCCACTCATCTTGGCGATTCAAATCTGAGGCCCTTCAAGATATAGTTTTCAAAGCTGAAATCCTGGCCGATATCAACACCTTTTTTGAATGTAATAACAGACAGGATACTTCCGACGGAGTGCGGTGGGAGGCTTTTAAGGTCTTCATTAGGGGGATGTGTATATCCAGGGAGGCTGGGGTCCTCAAAGCCATTAGAAATAGCTTACAGCAGTCGGAGGTGAAGCTAAAGGACCTCGAAAAGGACCTGCCCCTTCCCCGATCATATTGGCACAAATCAGGTCGGAACTTGAAACGTTCGAGGCCCATGCCCGTAGTGAGTTACAGTACCATGCCCGTTCCATGGCTGCCCGGAAGTATGGCGACTGCCAGACTGGCCCGTGCAGAGAGTGGCAGGACACGTATAGACTGCGTCCATGACGCCTCCGGGGCACTGGGCTGGTCCGACCAACATATTCTGGAAACTTTCACCGCATTCTACACATCCCTATACGGCCCCCAACAAGAACATAGCCTGCAAGACACTGACCTCCTTCTTGAACAAATCCCCATGACCCTCATCTCCCACGACACCAGAAATCAGCTAGAGGTCCTGTTCACTCTTGATGAGATAACCACAGCCATATCTAGCTGCCCAAAGGGCAAAGCACCTGGCCCAGATGGTCTTACCTCGGAGTTTTACCAGGAACATGTAGCCATCCTGGCACCCAGACTCCTTGAAGTCTGGAATGAATCGCTCAAACTAGGTACTCTGCCCCATTCTCTACGTGAGGCTGTTATAACTGTACTCCCCAAACCTGGCAAGCCACCAGATGAATGCGGGTCTTATAGACCCCTGTCTTTAATCAACATAGACACAAAATGTTTGCCAAGATCATTGCGAGCAGGTTCCTCCCGATAATGACCTACCTGGTTCACCCTGACCAGAGCGGATTCGTTCCCGGCAGATCCACGTCCCTCAACATCCGCCGGCTGTTCAATGTCATATCTAGAATTGACCCCAATGCCCATGCTGTGGCAGTTACTCTCGACGCCCAGAAGGCGTTCGACATGGTGTCATGGCAGTATATGTGGGCAGTGCTCCACAAAATGGGAATTGGCCCATGAATGATGTCATACATTAAGCTGTTATACACGGACCCGGTGGCTAGAGTTCTCATCAATTCTAAAGTCTCCCCTCCCTTCGCGCTGTACAGAGGCACTCGCCAAGGTTGCCCGTTCTCCCCAATACTTTTTGCACTTGCTATCGAACTTATGGCTGACAGTGTCCGGGACAAACACGCACGGAAAGGCATACGTATGCGAGACACCCCGGAGATCATCTCATTGTATGCAGATGATGTACTCTTATACATCAGAGACCCGGCTGCTCATTTAGACCCCATTCTCCGAGATATAATTAAAATAGGCACATTCTCAGGCTTCACAATCAACTATACTAAGTCCGACATCTTCCCACTAACAGCGGCAACCCCCCGACCGGATTGTGAATTTCCCCTTAGTTGGTCGCCTGGGGGTATCAATTACCTTGGAGTGCGGGTTTTCCTCAGTAGGCCATCATTGATAGCTGACAACTATACAGCTGCGGCGCAGCTAATGGAGGCCCGGTTGTCGAAATGGCGTAGTCTGCCACTTTCGCCGTCGGGCAGGCTTTCTTTGATTAAAATGATCATTGTCCCCAAGTTGCTTTACATCTTCATGAATGTGCCGATCTGGCCCGGAAGGCGATACTTCAGGGACCTCCACACGGCCTGCGCCCGCTTTCTGTGGCACTCTGGAGCGGTGAGGAAAAAGTGGCAGCATATGACTCTTCCCTATGAGAAGGGCGGCTTCACTGCCCCGGATTTCACAAAATACTGGACTGCCGCACAAGCACAACATGCCTCACACTGGTATACATTTACGGACCCTCCCCCACATGTGAAACTCGAGAAACTGGCATGTAAGGAAGTCAATCCTCTATCCCTTATTCTTCACCACACATTCCGAGCTGATGCCCCTGCCGACCCCGTAGCGGCCGCAATCATGGCTTGGAAGTGATTACTCCAGGTAAACACCGGCCACCACCCATACTAAAAGTGGCTGCCCATCTGGCAGTTCCCGGGTCTCAGCCCTACTCATGATAAACTCCTAATGGAATGCTGGGATAACCTGGGCTACCGAGCGTTGACCGACCTTTTCCCTGATGGGAAGTTCATTACCCCGCAGACGTGGAGACCCGGTCACTCCGGCTCGGCACTCGAGATGCTGCAGTATTTCAGGTTAAGGGCAGCAATTCGCACTTGGTGGCCCTCCTACCCAGATGAGCCCCCAGACTCGCCCGAAATCCAATATATAACTAACTCGGCTGGGGCCAGAGGCATAACTTCATCGTTATATAAAATACAAATGGCTAGCATCGATGAGGCATTGCAACCGGCGCGTGACTTGTGGAGTAGCGAACTGGGCGTGCCCCTTTCAGATGTATTGTGGAATAAGATGTGCTTACACACACGTAAAACCTCCCTCAACGCCAGATATAGATGCATGCAATACAAGCTCCTAAACCGCCTATACTACACGCCGCACAGGGTGGGAAGGTTCACGCCTGGCCAGGCTCAGACGTGCCCTAAATGCAAATCCACTGCTGCCGATCACATACACATGTTATGGTCCTGTGAGGCCTTGGGCCCATACTGGGAGGCCATTATTGAGGCCTTATCTGAAATATTAATGACCCAAATCTCTTCTACACCTCTTGCTGTCCTGTTTGGAGTGTGGGATGAAACTGAGGCTAGAAAGATGGCTAAATTTCTGAATGTTGCCACCAAGGTAGCTAAAAAATGTATCCTACAATGCTGGAAGCGCCCCTCTCCCCCATCATTCGAGATGTGGCTGAAGGCCCTGACCTGGACCCAGGTGTGCGAGGAGGATTACATTAATACCCTCCCATTGACTTCCCGCCCTAAAAACGTATGGACAGAGTTCTGTAATTATCTGAACAACAAAGAGGACATTGAACTTGTATCATCACCTCTACTTGATGTGTTAACCCCTGCTATCACTTGAGCACTCTGTATTGTATGCCTAAGAGCGCATCTCCCTAATTGCTATCCTCAATATGTGAAATGTCATACACGCAACTGCGTTACCATCTGATGCATATACTGTGTGGGTAATCTGTACTCTTTCTATGCCAATAAAGAAAAGTAAAAAAAAAAAAAAAATTAACAAACAGTCAATTGTAGACATTGTGTCGCCTTGTTGCCTAGCAGGAATATCTCCTGTAATATTACTGTTTGCTTTTTGAAGGCCCCATTTAGGGAGAAGAGATGTTAAATTACGCCACAATTATACATTTTAAAGGAACTTTCTTTACCTCCTGGTTAGCACAAACATTATCTTTGCATGTACAATTGAAATCACTGGCTATTAGGATACTTCTCAAAGTAGAATCCACACACTACTTAGCTAAGATGGTATTAGGACAGTCGAGATAATTAACTTGTTTTCTTAAAGGATTCCAGTAAGTGTTAAGGATGAGACAATTATCTAATGAATCTAACCAAGAAATGTCAATGGTCAGAATATCTTTAGAAGGCGATGTTCACATTGAGCATGTTAATGATGCATTGCTTTTGACTAAAGATAATAAGCACCCATAAAGTCTTCCACAAGGTCCCTTCATAGCTGCTTGAAAAATGACCTTGTAACCATCACTAAGTGGCTTGTCTCATCACCAAACTTCCTTGAACAGTAAGATACCAAATTATTTTAAAGCTAATATACTATGGTTGTTACTGAATAAATGTTTAAAGCCACAAGTAAAAAAAAAAAACTAAAAAGAAAACGACCCACACAACCCAGGGTCAGAGACTGGAGACCCCAAGACGGTGGAGGCAAACCAAGCCCCTAGACAGGGCGAAAGAGACACTTTATCTGACAGACTTGAACAATACAGGAGGGAGAAGCTGGGAAACTCAGTCAAACTTCTGGCTCAGCCTTTACAATGAGAGGAGGAGCCTCTATTGAAAAGGACATTTTATTTATTTTTTATTTATTTGTACATTTATAGGAGCACGCAAAGCACGTAGGCATCTAGGCGCTACTTGCATAGAGAGAATACAGAAGTCAGTGGGGGCAGGGACGGGGGAGGAAAGTCAGTTGAACAGCAGCATTTTAAGGTGGATTAAAGAGGATTGAAGAGTGGCGCCGGTGGACGGAGTCAGTGGAGCGCATGCTTCCGGGGCCGCGCCCCCACATGCATCAAAATGTACAGGAGAAGACAATTTTTTTCTGGTGAAAAGGGTTTTGTTTCCCGGGGACGGGACGTAGGAGTACTAACATGCCACTTTGTCCAAGTCTTACTCTTGATCCCTTACAGTTGCGAGAGGAGAAGGGGCAGATGGGAGCTGGAGAGTGGAGACAGGAGAAGCAGAGCAAGAGATAAGGCCAGAAAACTGAAGATAGTGAGAGGGGGGGCGATCAGGAGGGAGCTGGAGGTTCTATACAGGAGAAGGGGGAGAGAGTGATAAGACCTGGAAACAGAGTGTGAAGAGAGAGAAAAAGAGAGAGGGAGGTGGAGATGTGAGGAGAGAGGTGAGTGAGGAGAAGGTTTAGAGGCCGACATATTGGGGGAAAGAGTTCTAGTGCAATCAGAATACCCTGCTAGGTCACCTGAGGGAGTTCAAGAGAGACGGCCAGTGCCTTTAGGCAATTCCTAGGACGGGGATAGACCAGACAGTAGAGTGTGAGGAACCTGAGGGCATCCTCACTTCTACTCCTCCTGGATCCTCCTCTGAGCTGGCCAGGGAAAGGCCATCACTCTTGGATCCCGACCCTAGGGGTGGATATGCAAGGGAGGATCACCTGGGTGGAGGGACCATCGGGAGAGGATGTCTTCGGGAGAGACATGGCGTTCCCCTTTCCCTTGTCAGAATAAACCCTCCACTCCTCCCACCTTTGTAGGTTATTGTCAGTCATTCCCTCTTTCTTACACACAACGTATCCCACAACCATTTCCCTTTAAGACTGGTATGAGGAAGAGGCAACTAGGAGTTATACACACTCCCATTCATTCACACCACTTTGGTACTGGGAAGAGGACTGTAGAGGAGTGCTATGGCAAGAGTCAGGTATGTCCAGCTAATAGGATTAATTTGAGTTAGGCAATTGAAGACCAGGACTTTCACCTTCAACCACTTAACAGGACACAGGTGCATAAAAGGAGAGACCGCCACAGAGAGAGAAGAAACCTGCCTGGAGGACAGGGCACGGCTGGCAGACATGAGCAGGCTGGAGAGGGGCCAGTGAAAAGGATGCTGTGTGCAGCAGAAGGGAGAAGGTGACGCTGGTGCCAGAGTGTGCCATGAGAGGGTCGAGATATCAGCTATACCCCTTTGCCTTGTGTCCACAGCCGGAGCTGTGGCACAATGATGGCTCCTGAGCACTGCAGGCCGCTGCAAGCTTCTGTGAGGGACAGCAGAGCTACGTGCAGCAAGCAAAACACTTGAAGACGGCGAGCGCTGCTCGTAGGGCTCCCTAAAAGCATATACAGAGTGAAAGGAAGGCAGACAGAAGAAAGCAGACGCCCGGAGGAGTGGCCGCCGACCGGTGAGTGGAATAAAGGAAACACTCATACCGGGGCGCTCCATGGGCTACGAGCAGGCATAAGTTAATGCTGAACGAACTGAAACCTATGACGAATGGTTTTGGAACCCACATTGAGGGGGTTTGAATACTGGACAAGCTGAGAAAGGATATGAATGTTTGCAGGAGTGCAACAAGTATAATACTGAATACCGACCTAAAGGAAAGATATGATGAACATGTGAACGAAGTGAAAAGCAAGTAATGAGCAATTATGAACAGCGTGAAAAGCAAGTGATGAACATTTATGAACATTGTGAAAGCAACAAGTGATGAACATTGGGAAAGCAAGGTGGTGAAAAAGTGTGGAAAACACATTGTGGCAAAGCCAAGAGACTGCCAAGGACAATCAAAAATTAATGTTAACCAATGACACAGGTGCAGAGGAAGATAAGCTGTGTTGGCCAGGAAGCTATAGGATATAACAAAGTGCCAAGGGTTATCGGTTGCGTGACCTGTAATGAGTGGTCCGTGTGGTCCGACAACTGCGCCTAGACCTAGTGACCCCTGCTTGGAAAGAGCCAAGGACATCCAAGATAAAGAAGCCCTATGATATAACAGGTTGTTGAAGTGAGTGAGAAAGAGCGCAATCTGTGCGAACCAGTGAAAAGCCTGGATGCATACAAAGTTGAACTGGAACTGTTTTTGAAAGTCAAGAGACTTGAACTGATTATACGTTTTGAAGGTGAAAGAGCCGACTTCTTGGGGAATGGAACCCTGAGGTCCTTTTTTGAACTGTTTTGAACTTGGAGAAGGAACGCTGGAAAGTAAGCCCTTTATTTGGAACACTGTTTCTTTTGTAAAGGACATCCCTACACATTGTATATCTTTAGTTGTGAGGGCAAGTATAGGTTTTGGACACAGATAGACTTTTGAGTTGAATTTACTGACAACGACAATCCTTAGTTTATTTAGGTACGGAAATCACACCTTGGCATAGGGCAAGTTAGGCCTTAATCCATCCTGACATTTAAGAAATTAAACAATTTTGGTTGAAAATTGAATCTACTGCCTGTGTCTTACTTCATGCCTTCATAAGGGGTACCCAGGCTCTAGTGAATTGCAGTGCATTAGGACTAATCTTTTTTGGATTTCAGTCAAATCCAATTTAATACGATTTCCCTCTGCTAAAATAATTTTCCCTTTTAGGTGTTTATCCGAAAATACCCAGTAGATGGAGATCTTGCCTTTCTACTCATGGATGCTAGCTTTCAATTGAAAATTAAAAGCAAGGTCAGCGCTGCTACGTAGTGGAAATATTCAGTGACTTTCATACCGGATAAGATTTCAAATGAAATAAGCCACGTGATATGTTCCCCTTAATAATTATTTATTGTCTTGCCAATGTATTTTTAAAAAGTAGCAATTTGGAGTTAATCATTGAATTCCCAAAGCTACAGGCCTGAAAAACATCAGTAAGGGACTTGTCAGAGAAAATTCTAATGGACTACTTGATCAATGAGCCTCTACCTGTTCAAGTTCTTTTGGGGAAATGGATCAAGGAAAGGCCACTTCTTTTCCCATAATGCACAGGTTTCATCAACATCTGATTGAACAGTTCAGTTAACGAACTGCAGTTATGTGATGCGATTTGAAATCCTTAATTCACAACAAATTAAATACCTAGCTCTTTGTAACTGTTTCATCCACTTAGTAAACATGCAAACACTTTTTTTGTTTTTGTTTACCAAGTTGGGTCCGTTTTTTGTCTGGCATACAGCTTTGAAAAAAATGAATGTACAGATAAACCTATCTCTGTCCCTCTCCCTCTTTTACACCATGATTTAGATTAACTTTGGGTAGTGCATATTTTTGCGTTTACCATCTCTAACCTTGTCCCATGTCAGGCAACTGTAGCCCATCAAGCCTTTATTTGATTCTTTGCATTTTTTATTTGTCGTTTTCTTTTTCCATTATAAATTCAGGACTACAAGTCCAAGAATGCAAATAAATAGCAGGGCCTGCATCAGAACAAGCTGTGATTTTGTACTTCAAAGAAATGATGCATAATGTACATGCAGCAATAAAACATACATTTTTGACAACACTGGAAAAACAAATTTGTCTTGATTTGTTTGAGAGAAAGAATGCATAAACACTAATCAACATAGACTTGGAAACACTTGAAAACCCTGGAAATAAACACACAAGCAAAACAGGAACCCTAATTATGACCTACTCGAGTAGAGAGAGTGGTTTATGAAAATTGGAGCCGTCACAAAGGTTTTATAAATAAATAATAAATAAATATATAAAATAAATATGAAAATTGGATCCCTCTCAAAGGTTGAGGGAAAGATGTACTGGTATCGCAATTGCCTATTTTTCTAACACCATGGGCCTCATTACCAGTCCGGCGGTAACTGAGGCGGTAAAACCGCCTGGTTACCGCCGGACTCGTATTACCATTCCACCTCCGCGACTCCCGGAATTACCGGGGCATTACAACCCCAGTGTCTGGGGAATTCCGGAGGTGGAATGGTGTTAATCCCCATTCCCATTGAGTTCTACAGGACTCAATGGGGATGGGGATCATGGAAACACCGGCACCATCTCGTGATGGTGCCGGTGTTTCCTCGTCCGCCTGCAGGCGGGTGGTGTGAAACCCGCCAGGTTAGACCTGGCGGGTTTGACGCCTCCGCCTGCAGGAGTTGTGATCACCCGGCATGGAAACAACAGTGGCGCCGGGTTTGCCGCCACCGTTGTTTCCATACCGGGCGAGTGATAATGAGGCCCCATGTTTATAATAAAAAATATAAACTTATTTGCTTTGTCTAGTTATTCATTGAGCACCTTGTCACAGAAGATCTATGGAAGTAAAGGTAAGATTTGCAAAAAGAAAACATGAAAAGAAAAAAGCATGAAAGTCCTATAACTTAAGGGGAAGAAAGAGTGGCAATATAAAAATATGAAATCATATCAAGATCGGACAAGATAACTTATACAAAAGATTTCCTGATAATGTAGCTCCTAAATTCAGAAGTGCTTTCAAAGGCTTGTCAGGGATCAGAGGTTCCCTTCTTTATTTTTATATGTGTCAATCTCTGTGAGTGACATAAAGAGAGGAGTGATCTCATAAATTTCTCTTCCTACAGGCGTATGTCAGTTAACGTAGCAATGAAAATCCTGACATTGGCATTGGCCTTGAGATTGTAAACAGTGTCACCCACTTGGCTACCCACCAATCAGGTTGAATTTGTTGTAGGTCATTAGGGTTCTGATAACATGTGAAAGACTGTAGATCTAATATCGGTCACAACGGATCTTCAAACTAGCCCGTCTTGATTTCTCTCGATCCGGAGAAGGATTTAGACCGGGTGGGTTGGACAGTCCCTAAGGAGAATCTTGTAAAGATTTTGTCCAAATAAGCTTGTTGAGTAGGAGATCTTTATTCTACACTCACAGCAGAGTTAAGGCTTATGGTGTCACATAGGTCATGTTGGTGGATATAGTTAATGAAGAGCACATGCAAAACATGAATCTGAGAAGCTAGCTAGATATGCTGGTAGTATATATAGAGGAACAACTAGTTTTAAGACAGCTTTCCCTATTACATTTCTCTGCCTCCCTTTCCCTATGCCAGTGGTATCAATCACAATATTTTCCAATTCTGATCAAACTGAATGCTGATTTTGTAGAAAATTCTTTGTATTTAAATGATTCAGACCAATTTACAAATCAATGTGAAATCAGTGCATCAGAATGCAAACCCATTTCCTACCTAATTCATCCATCACTGAACTAACCGAGGCCCTTCACCCAACGTCTACTAGTAGACAAATTACCAGCAACTGATTGCCCTCATATGTACTCACCCATTGAGCCATCTATTTACAGCAGTACGTATGGACTCGGAAGCCACAAACTTTCCTGGGTTTGCAGATAGCAGTGACAAAGCTTGTGAGATGGTTGGACTGGCAATCTGTAAGCCAGGCACGTCTCCAACATCTTGCAGCATGGGGATGATGCACAAATCTCCACGGTGAAAAAAAACCTAATTAAGAAGAAGGATTGCGTGATCTGTGTGATCTATCATTTAAGAATATTTATTTATTTTACAACAATGACTGTGGACAGCAAAATACTTTCTGGTTGTGCTGAAAAAAATTACATTAACATAAAACTACATCTTAACTTAAGACCTTCTTGTGGTCTACAGAGTGTGAGGGTGGCATGGTGACAAGACAGACACATACACAAAATATAGTTTCAAAAACCTTGACTCAAGATAGTGGGTTGGTATGAATGCTTAACTGGCCCTAACTCTAAGGTGGGAATAATCGTGACCATAAAGAAAATAAAAGGAAGTCCAAGTCAGTCAGTCGAAAACAAAGTGGCTGTCTGTGTCAAACCTATGCTTGCCCTCACTTCTCTAGAATGACAATGTGTACGGGTTGGACAAACTTAAACAGTGTTCAAAGTAAAACAGGATGGAACTGGAGCTTCTCCGCAGCTCCCTTACTCAAGTTCAAGACAACTGGGTTCAACACAGTTCGGTAAAGTTTCAACGTTCCAAATAATGTTCACACTTCTTACAACGTAGGTGGGCTTCTCCTGGCTCCCTTTCCCAGACTCAAGCCTTCTCTTAATTTCACAAACTTCAATAGGCTTCTCAGGGATCCCTTACCCAAGCTCAAGCCTCTTAGATTCATAAACATTGAATGGGCCTCACAAGCTTCCCTCGCTCAAGCTTAGACCCTCTTGGTTTCACACATTTCAGTTCTAACTTCAAAGTATCCAAATCTTCATATTCATAGTTCACCTTTTCAAAGTGTAAATCCTCTAGGTGTTCCCTTCCCCATATTTCACAAAGTTCTCTTGATTTGATTTTATAATTTACACATTCATGGGGTCTCCCTAGATCGTGGCACAGTTGTAAGACTGCACGGTCCACCCACTACAGGTCACGCAACCCGGGTCCCTGGGGCTTAGCATCACCCCCTCTTTAGCAATCTTAACTTTACCTTCTTGACCAGCCTCCAAATTGACACTTGTATGGTTTATTTTGGTGTGCAGCCATAATGTCGACATCAATAATGTCGACAGTCAAAATGTCGACAAATTAATGTCGAAAAACAATAATGTCGACAAACAAAAATGTCGACATTATTCGATATTTTTTCGACATTAATTTAGTGTATGCATAAATAAATAAATAAATATATATATATGATGTGTTGAGTATGAGGGGTGGTTGGGGGGGTGTGGGGGGGTGGCAGGGGGGTGTTGGGTGAGGGGGGGTTGGGGGGGGACCCCCCCATAGTAAATACAATTTTTATTTATTTAATTATTGAATAAATAAATAAATAAATAAATAAATAATTGGTATGTGTTGAGTATGAGGGGTGAAAGGGTGGTTGGGGGGTGTGGGGGGGCGGCAGGGGGGTGTTGGGTGAGGGGGGGTTGGGGGGGGGGACCCCCCCATAGTAAATACAATTTTTATTTATTTAATTATTGAATAAATAAATAAATAAATAAATAAATAAATAAATAATTGGTATGTGTTGAGTATGAGGGGTGAAAGGGTGGTTGGGGGGTGTGGGGGGGGGGGTGGCAGGGGGGTGTTGGGTGAGGTGTTGATAGTTTTAAGGGTTTATAGTCATAATGTCAAAAAAAAAAATGTCGACATTTTTTTTTCGAAAAAATGACTTTTTCCATTATAAGTATAGGATGTCGACATTTTTGTCTGTCGACATTTTTTTTTCGACATTATGACTATAAACCGTTTATTTTCCCTTCAAATATTTCTTCTTGGGGATTTCGCTCACTTTTCTTTTCTCCCGTGGCTCCGCTGTACATGCTTTCTATTTAGCTCGCCTTTATGTTCACGCACAGCTCCCCTTCACTTTCACAACTTCCATCACTTTCCTTTACTCCAACAGAGGCTTTCGAGAACGTGTAATCTTACACGCGACTACCCTGTTACTTATTATCTGATGCTTTCTTTCCATGTCTGTTTCATGATTGCCTTTCACACAGTTCAATGGGCGCATTCCTTTGCTTAAGCGCTAGCTTGCAACTTCATTCCTTTGCTTAAGCGCTAGCTTGCAACTTTGTATACTTGCACATTCACAAACCATGCTTTTTCTTAGCATACAAACTCACCGGCTGTGATTTGCTTTCGCGGTTACGTGCGCGGAGGCCAGCGTCTCACTGCCTGGGTCTCACCGTCTGCCCCACAGACACTAGGGGCGCCCTCTTTAGCCCACGGGAATGAGCAGCTTTTGGACAACACTTTCCAGGGGATCAGCACTCTTCCCATCTCCCTTTCTCTAACCGTTCTGGCTCCTTGGAGACATGGCTACCTCGCCACGCTTTCTCTTGTCGCTTTCACTCGCAGACTACCAGCGCCTCGGCATCCCGTGTTCTTCCAGTAGGTCCTGGGCAACTCCCCTGCTCCTGCTCCCTCTCTTACTCACCCAGCTTCTCTAACTTCTTTTAGGAATGAGAAATGATCCCCTGCTGGACTCCGCAACGCAGCCTCCCTTCTGCTCTTCTAACTGCTTTCCTCTGCAATGCTCAGGGCTCCACCTTTTATACATCCGGGCCCTGTCAAGGGGTTTCAGATGTGAGTTCTTGGCATCCCTTGCCTGACTCCAATTAGGCTAATTAATGAGACCTGCCTGACTCTCCGCTCTCTTTTCCTTCCTTCCAGTACAAAAGTGGTAGGCAATAGAGTGCAGGTGTATATGGGTGTAGTCAAATGCCTGACTCTGCTTGACCTAGTTAGAGGGATATGTTGGCTTCCTCCTCACAGTACTATAGGGACTGTTCCCATAGGTAATCTTTCCTACTCTTAGTTGTCTCTTCTTCATCTCAGTACGTGTTGGAATTAGGGAGGGGGAAACAGGATAAGATTTACAATATCTCTTTTAGGCTGAGAGAGAGTAGGGTGACTGATAATTGGGCAAATGGGCATTCTGTGTCTCAGTACCAGTAAATGTTACAGGTGGGAAAATAAGGGGAGATGTTTTACCGCAGCCTAAAGTGGTTGTGGCAGGGGTAAGGGCAGATTTACAATCCGTAGGAAAAGGGGGATACCCAGACTCACCCGTGGGTACCCTACTCCTAATCCCCAATGACCCTCCACCCAAGTGATCCTCCCTCGCTTGTCCACTCAAAGGTTCCGGATCCAACAGCGATGGCCATCCCCTGGTCACCTGAGCAGAGGATACAGTGAGAGAAGGAGTGAGAATACCCTCAGGTTTCTCACAAGAGCCACAGAAAACCCACACCCTACACACTGTGACTTAATTCATTTTGTTAGGGAACAGAAATCTGCTTTATGAATCTAGCAAATGAACACTACTGATGGTTAGAGAAATGAGGGGCCATTGTATATATGCTTAGTCTTCAACTAAATAGATCACATTTGAAACATAAGATTGTGAACTGTATTCCTGTGGTCAGGCTAAATATAATGTTGTTCAAACGTGCTGCGTTACATCTTACATAAAAACCTAACCATCTTCAAGCCTGCGACTTACTAGATGGAATACAACTTTAGCTTGCTCTATCCCAATTATGACCCCAATTTATGCAGAGAAGTGAGGTTAATCTTAATATCACTGTCAACAAGAATTGAATCAGGAAATATGAGACAACAAGACAACAAAAACAATCTCTTGCCAAAATAAACTCCTCGTACTTACCCTATTTGTGCTATTTTCGGGCTCCAGCCACTTTGGGAGAAAATCAGCAGCCTCAATTAACAAAAATTCACCATCATTGTCTTCAATGCTATTGAAGAAAAAATAAATTATGTTACTCGCCTTTCAAATGCAGGGCCATTCAATGCTTAATTCATACAATATTATTTGCCAGGTTTTATTCAGGGCTGACCATATGTGACTAGTCTTTAATTGCCTTTATGGCTCATAATGTAATTTTAAGTCACAGTACACAAATGTTGAAATGTGAAGACTTGAAGGACAAAGAGAGGTTGTTTTTTACTCTCAACGTTAATAAATAAAACGGAGGCAGATATTTCTCCTTCCAATTCTACACCACTTTAATAGATAAACAGAAAAAATGGAAAAATAGCACCTATTTCTTGTGAGAGGTCTTTTTTCATACGCAGGTGAAGATGGATTATACAAAGTATCTGCTTTCTGCCTGTTATACTATGAAATGTGGCACCATTTCCACTGAATTAGGATTCTGCAGCATTTGTCTCCCCTGATGTTTTGAACTACAACTCCCGAAAGCCACAGCCAGCCTATTCATTGGTGGAAGAGGATGGTAGTTGTAGTCCAAATCATCTGGAGAGCCAAAGGCTGCAGAAACCTGCAGAAGATGCTCTAGTGGTGAACAGGGCTAAAATGACAATACTTGGTGGAGGGAACTGAGAGTATATCTTGCCCCCACCACCTACAGAATGGCTAGTAACCCACACCCCACTACAAGTGTTGGGAGTTTGGTCAGCGACTCGCCTCAAAACACCACCTGAAATTAGATAATTTGAACGCCACCCAAAATTAGATCAGTTCAGTCATTCCATTAGAGTCCTTTTACAACTTTTTACAACTGTACCTCTTTAATTTGTCCTTGCACCCTCTGTCTCTTGACAGCCATTCCTAGAAGAGGTGGCAGCCATCATACAGCAGAGCATGGTACCGGGATGGCACGGTGGCATTCAATTGAGTGATTCCTGATGTGTAACAATTCTGTGAGATAAGATGGGGAGGTGTATATTTGGGGTTGTATAATACAAGGGTTTGACTGCAGAGGGTGGAGATTGTGAAGGGAGGTAAGACATTTTTCACAGGTTTCATTGGGCAATCAATGCTTCTACGCTTTCAGAAGTGGAGGGTATTAGGACTTGGGAGAGCGGGGTGTCGGGACATTGGGGCAGTAGGATAGAAATAAGTAGGTGGATAACATCCTTAGATTGTTGTGATGAGATGGATGATGGCAGACAATGTAGGTGGTCAAATGGGGTAAGGGATACAACTGGTATTGCATGGTATGCTGTGGAACATAAATAAAGTCTCGGGAGGATAGCTCAGGGGCAACATGCTCGTCTTGGAAACAAGACGACGCGAAGCAACAACGGTTCGATCCCAGGGTCTGCTCTTAGAAACCCCTGGGTATGAAGCACGTTATAAATAACCAATTACAAATGGTCTCTGTGACGAAGTCAAACAGGAAGAGGCGACATTTTCTGGGGAGATACAAACATTATATAGTAGTCCTAAGGGAGGTTCATCTTGCAGGTACTGAATGTTGGGAAAGTTTCTCTTTAGGCAACTTTTCTCCATATTCCAAGGACCCCCAAACATTTGCTTCTGTTTTACACCTTTGTCCTGACTTTCCGCAGAGAAGTGAAGCCTTCAGTTTCAACTCACTGGCCTTTTGCTCATTTGTTATTAGGAAACTAACTAGTCCTTCAGACTGTCAGTACTGGGAAACTATGTTTCCCTTTTGTCTTTTTACATGTTATCTGTTTGGGTAATGTTTTTATATTGCACACAGCATCTTTCAATGCCATGCAAGGGAGATATTTTTGGATCACCCTAGACCTACACTCAAAGGTTTTTTGGTCACTTCTAAATGTGCCTAAAAACAAGCTGGTGATAGCAGTTATATTTTTGATCATTTTTGCTATATTGTTAGATAGCTCTGTGAGAAACCAAAGGGTGTCTCACCCGCTAGACACAGGGATCTCTCTCAGTTGGTCAGGGCACCGCCAACGCCTTTGGATCTAGACCTTGGGGGTGGATCAGTGCGGGAGGATCACCTGGGTGAGGGATATTCGGGGGGTGGGAGACGTGATTGCGAGACATGGTATCCCTCCACCCTATAACACTTTTACTCCATCCTGGGAACTGTAATTTCCCCTCCCCCTTTCCTACACAAACACTTTCACACGGACAGCCCACTCTGGGAGAAAACAGACTCATAGCCGAGCATTGTAACTGACATGTCCCACTACTATGGTCAGGCAAAGTCAGGCAATTACGGTTAACAACTCACACCTGACTCCCATTAAACTTCCCCACACGGACAAAAGGCAGAGCACGAGAATACACTCTGAGTGAGGCAAAGCACACGAAGGTACAGCGTTTTCCAGACGGCAGCTGAACAAGGGGAGAAAGGCAGCAAACCGAGAAGGGAGAGCAAGGAGGGGGATACCCTTGACCTTTTCGGCAAGAAACCGTTACTTTCCACAAACCTTCAGATTAAAAAGCGTAAGGCCAGGAAGCCAGACTGAAGAATCCTGCATTGCGTGTCAGAGATAGCCAGGGCCCTCCTGCATGACTGGCCGAGGCGGGGATAAGCTGCAGCCGCTGTGGTACCGTCCTTGGCTCCAGGATCAAAGCAGCGCCAGAGAAATCAACTCAGCCAAAGAGTTAGGGAGACTGATGCAAGACCAGTCTGTGTTGAAGTCAAGGTTGCAAGCGGCAACATTGTATGAAGAGCACAAGAGCGAAGAATATTAACGCCTGTGATGAAAGACGCAAGTAAAGCTCAATTGCAGATGAATGTTTGAACTTAACTTTAATATGAATCAGAGAAGGTACGACAAAGTAACAGAATGGTCCGGCACTGCGGATGTGCTCAATCAAAGGTCTCTGTGTGATGTACCCAGCCAAGAAGTGGCAGAAACAAAAGCAATAAAGTTATACTTATGGACAAAGTGAATCTAAGTGGTCCTGCAATGGTTTAAGAAAAATCTATTGCACAGTCGAAAGTCTTCGAATTTTGATAACAAAAAGAAAACAAAGAAAGTAAGATTATAAGGTGCGAGCCCGATTGAGGCAGACCCGTGGTGCGAGCACGATCGAGGGAGACCAGTTTTGAACCTGTGTTTAAAGGGAGTCCAAGCCCAACTGAGGGAGACCCATGGTGAACAATAAACCCGAGAACTTGTGAATTTGAAAATTCCAGATACCTATGTTTTTAACTGCATCCTAGTGGCAGAGAAGCCAGAGTGTGTGTTCGAAGCTTGAGTGTGCCACCTTGACCTGTGCTGAAAACGTGGGGAACGGAAACCAACTACTCAACTATCCTGACATATTGTTTTTTTTATTTTATTTTTATTCTTTTTATTTTTTTATAATTTTTTTTATTTTAATTTTATTGGTTTAAAATCAAACCTTTAAAATATTACACAAACAAAATCAACAGAAGTAAAAACCACAAAATCCAGTGACATTTTTCTTTTCCCCCCAATTAAACCTCCTCCCTTCTCACTGCCCAAACCGAAAAAGTCACATTGCCAGATCTTATTTTCCATGATCAACCTTGAAAGCACTTAAACTCGTTCAGGCATTCCCACAATTGTCCGGATTGATCTTTTAGTTTATCATCTATGACGGCCAGGAAGGTGGTCAGGGGCATGATTAATTTCATATCCAGTCCATTCCACATTCTCCTCCACCACTCGTCTGCACACGCAGACTGATTTTCATAATGCCACCGGCCCAGATGAATTGATCTTGCATCTTTCAACGCTGAGCAAAAGAGGACTAAGTGTTTAAGGGACTCCAACTCCTTATTACAGAAGCAATAGATAGAATTTAGTCCCACATTACACACCCAGTGGCCGGTACGCTCTTTAGTTTTCATTGCGTTCAGCCGAAATAGCATATATAGTCTTCTGGTTTTCGAATTCAGGAAACGAGTCAGTTGAAGGATGTTGTAACCCCTTGATTCAGCAGGGGAATTTTACATCGCATTGGCGGCTAAACGCTCGTTACATGTATTTATCCAGTCAGCGCGCCATATGGTCACCTTGGCAGCCGTAGGATTTGTGTGAAGAGTTTTCAAGCTAATGTTGTTAAATGCTAAAAGATCTTCACATCTTTTTATCCATTGAGAGAGAATATCTGAGCCTCCCGATGCAGCATTGTGGAATATCTGGAATTGGAATATTCCTTCCTCTACTCTAGTTTTTCGAAACAGTGCTAGTTGGTTCCAGCATATCCTAGCGTGCAGTGAAATTAAAGCTAATTCATACCGTATGCAGGCTGATGTAATTCCAGGTGGTAAGTTTAAGGTCTTAGTCCAGAACATATGTTCTAGTGAATTCCAGTGTGTCGCCGGGCAACCGAAGGCGTTTTCCGCGCCGTAAACCAGAATCGGCACAACTTTTTGTTCATAGAAATTACGCAGCGGTTGCAATGAAAATCGCCCATATTTTCTATGTATCACCAAGCCCTGGCAGGCCAGCTGACCACATTTTCGCTTTGAATCGACCACCCAAGGGTCGTCACAAATGCTGGAATTTAGATTCATGCCGAGGTATTTTACGCTTTTTGAGAGCTGCAGTTTCGTTTGATTTAGAGACCACACATATTTTAAGTCTCTTGAGTTACGACTTGTTTTTAAATTCTCGAACACCAGTATTTCTGTCTTGGTTGTGTTGATCTTCAAATTATTCTGGCAAACGTATTTTTGAACAGCTTCAAGTTTGCGTTGAAGACCAATCGGTGTTAAATCTAGAATTACCAAGTCGTCAGCATACAACAGCCAGTTTATCTTTGATGAATTGAGTTTTGGTGGAAAAGATCGCACCGAATGAATTGCGTCCCCAATATCAGAGATAAACAGGCCGAAAATTGCAGCTGCTAACGGGCAACCTTGCTCGACTCCTTTACACGTCTTGATTTGAGCTGACAACGTCCCCGATGTGTCCAGCCGAACGGCAATTGAAGTATTAGAGTGAAGCTCTTTGATTGCTGCAAGTAAGCCAACCGGACAGCCCCACAGTTCCAGTTTTTGCCACAACAGTTCACGGTCAATCATGTCAAATGCCATAGAAAAGTCAACAAAAGCAAGATACACTCTCGTGTTAGTTCTCAAAGCTTCCATTTTCAGCAGATTTAGAACAAACAGGTTTAGTGACCACCCTACAAGTTTCACAAAACCCGCCTGTCTGTCATCCACTCTTTTCACTGATTTAGCCCAAGTGATCAATTTTATTTGCAACAGGGATGCAAAAATCTTGCCCAGAACGTCGAGCAGGGCCACCGGACGATAATTTTCCGGTGATGCTCTGTTTCCTTTCTTAAATATTGGCACGATTATCCCAGTCTTCCATGAGGCTGGCACTTGCTTTTGCAAGTTGATTTTCGTAAATAGATCAAAACACAAGTCTGCCCATAGATCAGGAAACTGTTTGATCATATAGTTAGACAACCCATCGGGGCCGGGGGCCCGCAAGTTTTTTGCTCTCATGATTACATCTCGAATATCGTCCTTTATGAAATGTAAATTCCATGATGTTATGTTGGTAGTTGACATATTTGGAGCAAGATCTTTAAAGTATAGGGCTGTGAAGTGGTTTACCCACTCTATTTCAGGAATAGGGCAAGCTTGCAAGGCCACTTGCGAGGTTTCCATGCAGTTGATAGTTTGCCAAAACTCACCACTGTTTTTATTCATAAGGATCTTCATCATTGCTTCAGCATCGTTTTGATGTAATATTAATCGATGGCTTTTGATCCAATTTTTATAGGCTTGTTTGACTACTTTGTTTTTTACTGCTATTTCACTCTTTGGGCCTTTATTATTTTTTCGAATTTCAGCTCGCATCGTTCTTTTTCGTTGTTTTACCATAAGATCAAAACTATGTTTGTTCACAAAAGACCAGTTTTTCATACCAATATTTTTGGTTTTAAATTGAGATAAAATTGGCACATATTCAATCTCGTCTGACTTTGACTTGAATTGTTTGCATATCTTAGCCACGTCTTGTTCTTCCAATTTTAGGCGAAGATGATTTGTTTCCACTGTGATTTTAGTTTTCCACTTTTTGATTTGCGGACTTTGTGCGTCTTGAAATCGTAGTTCTAGCATTTTATGATCGCTATTTTTAATGGTACGAACTTTCATGGTCTTAATTTTTCCATGCAGCGTGTCAGAAACAAAAATATAATCAATGATGGAACTTTGACCTTCCCGCTGCCGCGTGGGCTTAGCCGGTATGTCTCCTTGCGTTCGACCATTTAGCATTGAGAGTCCTCTTACTTCCATTTCTTCTAACCATAATTTTGACAAATGACCTTTGGCGGGACACTGAGGATTGAAAAAAATCAATATTCAAGTCGCCACAAACTATCAAAGCACTTCCACTGTTTGATTCCAACAAGTTAACAAGAATTGCGGTGACCTGATCAATAAATGGAAGTGACCCAGTCCGTTGGTGATTCCAATATAAGTTGATAATATGGATCACGCACGTCAGAGAGCTTGAATGGAGCGGCGGTTTTGCGTAACTCACAGACTTGGATGTAGGGTGTGCAATTCATGGAGTTATGCAACTGGTATCCCGATGACCTTTTAATCAATGTCAGGAGACCTGCTACTGGGTGTCCCTTTTCTGCCTTAATGGCTGGATTGATTGCACATTCATAGTCTGTGATTGTTGGTAATTCACAGATCCTGGTTTCCTGTAAACAGATTAATTGTAACTCGTGTGACCAGTTATTATTTAAGAGATGTGAAAAACCACGCGTATTCCATGAGGCAAAAGAGCATTCTTGATCCACATTAAAATTCGGGCATTAGCTGTTCAAATTTGCATTTAGTGTCGTGGCCATCCAGTTCCAGTCTTCTACGGGGACATGTTCTCTTTGAGTGCTTATTTTTATCAAGGAGGATTTTTCAGTTTGTCTCTCGTTATCTATAGTAATCTTAATTTTCTCCATTGAACTTCTTCTGAAGCTCATGGCTTCTTCAACTGCTGCAAAACTTTGGGAAGGCGAATCGGCCGATTGCGCACTGCGAGTTAGTCCATTCCAGTCGGCGAGAATCGCCAGGGTTTCTCACTTTGATCCAACTTTCTCGCCACTTCAAAAGGTTTAGAGGTGCATTTATTACAGGGCCAGGCTTCTCGTGGCTAATTTGACGTCTCTTCTTTTTCGCGTCGTTCCGGGTCCCTCACTTTATATGTGTCGAAACCCATTGATAACAGCTCTTCATTTGCATCCAAAATTACATTTGCGATTAGATTAGAGTTTAGATGTAGAATCACCTTATCGGTGCACATTTCCTCTGGTAATTCAATAATTTTCAGATCTTTCGACTCCAAAGAGCTTAGACAGGGTACATGATGAAGCAGTCGTAGCACATTAGTTCTATTCAGAATAAGTTTATCCGAGCCCTCCAGTCGCTCTAACATTAACTTAATCAGCAACGATGGCTCTGCCGTTTGTACAGCAGGCATCCTGTTCTTTTTTTTCAGATTTTGCGCCAACATTTTGGGCTTATATAAGTCCGATTTCTGGAACTTATCTACTTAGGCATCAAGAGTTGCTTTCGCGCCTGATCCCAATTCCTTCTCAAGATACCCCTCATAAAAGTTACACTGGCTTGAGTCGTCAGTATTTTGAACTTTCAACTGGCCTTGTATCCTTTGTCTTTCTCTTTTAGCTTGTAGTGTAATGAATTCCGGACTCCTTGGCACTCTACCCTCGTCCTTCTCCTCTACAACTAGCGGAATGATCTCACACAGTCTGTCTCTCACTACACGTCTTGGACAGGTTAATGGAGCTTCACCCTTCTGTGACTCACTCAGGGTGCAATTTTGTTTCTCTAATGATGTAATCGTACAATCGCTGCTCGATTTTGTTTCTAATGCAGATACAGCAGCTTCTTGAGTGACGCGTATTTCCGCAACAGTTTTAACCATTTCAACATCGAGTTCAATCTTGTCTTCATAAACTGAAAGATCCATTAATTCCGCTTGCATTGCCAAGTCCTCTTCGTTGGGCGGACTCTCCATTGCGTTAGACTTTGGATCATCTATTTCAAGGTGGACAATCTGAGTCTCCTTTATTGTGTCCGCTAATTTCAAACTGGTGGAAATAGCCTTGTCAACTAGTTGAAACATATTTAAATTCCGTAAGAATTTTCGGGCTCCTTTTTGTTGTGATTTTTTTCGAGCAGGCATGTTCTTTTGCTTTTCATTAGAGGATGATTTTTCTTTGAACCCATAATTGAAGTCGGTTGCACTTCTAGATCTAAGCTTTCAAAAATAGGAAACAGACCTGCGGACTTCGCTGTTATCACCGCCACGTTCTGCGGGTCAGAAACCCTTTCTATAATTTTCTGAAGTGGAGATGAATCGGAGGCCATTTGAGGGTCCACTAAGGCTGGATTAGATGCATTATTTGCTTGCATAAAAGCTGTATTAAATGAAATATCAAGAGTTTTTACTAAGCAATCATTTTTTGGAATGTGATTCCTCAACTAGCTTTTGCTTGCGCACCTCGATTTCCAACAGAGCAGCGCTTTCTTTAGGCCCCTCATTCGAGATGTCAATCACTTCTGTTATTGAACTTCCTGGTGACTTACTATGCAGGAGAGATTGCGTGTGTGGTTGGACAGGCTGTAAATGAGGATCAGGCATCTTGGCCAGTTTTGAAGAGTTTACGCAGACATTCGAATTGGCAGCTAACGCTTTACTTCCCAAGTCTTTCAGGTTACCGTCGTCCCGCGGCTCATCTTTTTTTTATTATGGCTGTGTGTGATTTATGAAATAAGGACTAGGCTTCTTTTGCAACCTCTGCAAACAGCTTTTTGTCAATCATATCATTCTTTTTAGCCTCATTTGTTGCTAGGATGCCCGCCATAATTTGATGAGCCATCTCTTCTTGTTTGTGCCTATCTCTCCCCTGCATTGATTCTAGGTGAACCAGTTTTGAATTCATCAGAGCTAGTAAATTTGTGACATCCTTCACGTTATCATTTAAGGTTTCATATAACTTAGTGAAGGGTGTGAGAGAAATTGACATTGCCGATGTAAGAGCTATTAATAAATCATTAGAGGGCACGTGAACACAAGGAGCTGGCCGCTCACCTTCCACTCTCCCCTGTGCCTTATGTGGAATGCGTCTAGAGCATGCCCCTTCCCTCCTAATCTTAGGAAACGGACGTTCACCAATCGAGGAGTCCGACGTAAGAGAATCGTCAGATGTCTCTTCACACGCTGAGCTTTCGCTTTCAACATGGGGCTCTTAGCATTTTGAGGGGCGGCAAAAGAATCACACAGCGAGGCATTTACAGGATTGCTCAGCGACGTGAGAGAGTCAGAGATTGTACTTACAGCATTTTCGTGGACAACGCCCTTGCCACCTGACCCGCTGGGCGAAGCGGTTAGCCCCATATTACACTCAGGGGGAGGAAGCGAGGCAGAGCCCGCTGCAGCATCCGCCAAATTCACCAGGCGCTGCACGATCCTCGCCTCACTCGCGATCCCCACAGCGGCGCCGGGCTCGCCCGCGACCACCGGCCACGCCCCCTGGCCCAGCCCGCCAACGTCATCAAGGGACGCCACGGCAGGGGATCTTGTGGCATCCTCCATTCTCCACTCCTCGGCAGCCTCCTCGCACACCGGCACAACACCCATCGAGCCAGCGGTCTCCGCTCCACTCGGCGACAGCGGCAGATCGGCCCGGCCAATCCGCGAATCAAGGTATTCTTTTTATTAGGTTTTGTTAAACAAAAGAAAAACTACAACATGAGTACACAATGACATTAGGAGTCCTGTCTTCGAGGGCGCGGTAAATAGCAGAACATAACATAGCATTTGACGGTTAAATGACACGACAGGAGCAGAGAGTCTGCACCGCCCACCCGGCGGGTGCACTGGGTACCTTGGCTCACCCTTTTTCTTGGCTTCAATGTTTTTATATTTCCCACTTCCCCCATATCTTTTGGAACTTACAAAGGGACCCCCTTGCATTATAAATTCGCTTTTCCAGGAAGGCGCATCTGTCCATTTCACTGGACCATCTGTCTATGTTCATCTGGTCTCCCGAGCCCCAGGTGGCTGCCGTTAGTCTCTTTCCCGCTCCAAATGCCACCCCCAGAAATGTTCTTTCGTGTTTGTTGAGGTCGGTTTCGCCTCCTATACCCAGCAGGATAAGTTTGGGGTCCCTTGGGATTGTGGTGTCCAGTATTCTGGAGAGGCGGAGTAAGCATGCTGTCCAAAACTCCTGCAGCACCCCACGTTCCCATATCATGTGGTAGAAGGTGCCATCCGCCATTTTGCATCGGCGACATTCTCTATCAACCTCTTCCCCCCAACTGGCCATGTGCGTTATGGAGTAGTAGGACCTGTGTAGGATTTGCAGCTGAGTTTGGCGTCAATACCTAATTCCCTTGGGGACATCAGGGCCTCCATCCACTCTTCCGTCTCCACTGGCCCCAGGTCTTGTTCCCATTTACCCCTGAGGTTGGCGAGGTCCCCCGTTCCAAAGGATTTCATTGCATGATAGAGGGTGGAGGTTACCTTGAGAGGGATACGGTGTGGGAGTATATTTGTTTCCAAGGGAGAGCAGGTGGGTATGTTGGCCAGGTTTGGGAATTGGGTGTTAATGGCGTGCGTGAGTTGGAGGTATCTAAAGCGGTCCATGGGTGACAGTCCGTGTTTCGTTTGCAGAGTTTCAAAGTCTATCAGTCGCCCCTCCTGGACGATGTCTGCCAGTGGGGATATCCCCTTTCTCTCCCAGGTTTCAAAGTGGCCCATTTTTGGGATTTCGGGGAGGTGTGTATTGCATCAGAGGGGTTGGATCAAGGTTGGTCTGCCTTTCCAGCCGATGTATCTATGTATTTCCCTCCAGACTCGATGGATATGGCGGGACCCACTCGGTGCTGCTCTTAAATTCTTTTGGTTATCGTATAGTATATGCAGGGGGAGGAAGAGCCGGTGTCCCCCGCCTCCACCCGGATACGTGGGAGCAGTGGGTCCCCGTGTAGCCATTCATTTGCCACCCCAGCCTCTGCAGCCCAATAGTATGTGCAAATGTTGGCCAGTCCGATGCCCCCTCCCCACACCGAGCGGTAAAGCGTTTTTAAACCAATGCGCGGCTGTTTCCCTCCCCAGAGTAGTGTATGGAGGGTCCTGTTGATGTCTGCAAATGTTGTGGCCGGGATGGGGAGTGGGGAGTTTTGGAGGACGTACAGGAATCTCGGGATTGCCAGCATCTTAAATAGTGCCGCCCTCCCGAGTAGTGAAAGTGGGAGGGAGTGCCAGTGGGCGACATCGTTCTCAAATTTTTGCATTATCGGGTGCAGGTTCAGTTTGAGGAAGTCCTCCTGTGTCCTGTTAATCAGTATGCCTAAGTAAGTGAAGCCCAGTACCGAAACAGAGTATGGGCAGGGTTCTGGGATTGCTTCACCCCCCCCCCTTGTACCGGGAAGTAAATTGTTTTCTGCGTGTTGACCCTGAGTCCCATGAAGTGTTGGTATTCCTCCAGGGTTCTGGTCACGATCGGGCAGGAGATTATTGGATTGCTCAGATATAACAGGAGATCATCTGCGTACAGCGAAACACGTTCCTCCCCTCCCCTTGGCCAGGCAAATCCTGCCCATTGTGTATCAGTTCTTAGCCGGATTGCCAGAGGTTCGATGGCGAGGAGAAACAATAGGGGAGAGAAGGGTCATCCCTGCCTAGTTCCCCTACTCAGCGGGAATGTGGCAGATGTTTTCTGTTAACTCTTACGGAAACCTCAGGGAGGGAGTAAAGGAGCTTGACACCCATGACATGAAATGTTGTCCGAAGTTCATGCGTTCCATTATGGCCCACAGGGCATCCCACCCCACTGAATCGAAGGCATTCTCAAAATCAACCGCGAGGAGGGCCAGCGGGGATGGGATCTCGTCTGCCCGGTCGAGGGGATCTGAACCCTGTGGAGGTTCATTTGTGTGGACTTGCCAGGCATAAATCCACACTATTCTGCGTGAATTAAAGACCCGATCACCCCAAGCAGTCTATTTGCGAAGACTGTAGCTAATATTTTGGCCTCTCCATTTATTAAAGAAATAGGCCTGTACGAGGCACATTGCTCTGGGGGTTTCCCTGCTTTGGGGATCACCACTATTGTCGTTTTGCGGAGGTCCAGGGGGGAGGATGCCCTGTTCCCTGCTATGCATGTGCTTCATTGTCGTTCAGCTCAGTCTTTTCCACAGTTCCAATGGGAATCTGTTGGGGTCAGGGGTCTTCACCGTCTGTAGTTGTGAAAGGGCTTCCCCTAACTCGTCTTCAGTGATGATTGTGTCTAGCTTTTCTATCTGTGGTTCAGAAAGGCGGGGGATCGTGATCAAGTCTAAGAAGTTTGGGGTGTTTGTTGGGGGTTCTTGTATTGGTGGAGAGTATAGTTCGCTGTAGTAGTTTGCAAAGGCCCCCGCGATTTCAGCATCCCCCATTAACATATCCCCTTCCTGGGTTCGGATGGCCCGAACTTTTCCTTTTCTCTGCTCCCTTCGCTCTAGCCAGGCTAGTGTCTTGATAGCTTTGTCCCCCCTCTCGTAAATCTGACTCCGCACCAGCCACTGGGCAGTTCGGGCATTATCTAGGGCCCTGTCTTTCAAAATTGCTTGGGCTGTCACTTAGGCATCATGCGCCTCCTGGGTTCCCTCCTCGAGTAATTGCTCCTCCCGCCTGGTTACTTGGGCCTCTGCTTTGGGGATTGCCTTGTTGTGCTGTTTGCGGTGAGCCGCCACCAAGGATATTGCTTCCCCCCTTATAACTGTCTTATATGCCTCCCACCTTATTATTGGGCAGTCCACTGCTTCCTCATTTAGATCAAAGTATTCTGACGTTTTATTCGAGAGCCCCTCCAGTATTTCGGGTATCCCTAAAAAATAGGCGTTCAGGCGCCAGGTGGGTTCCTGTTTTGGTGTTAGACCCTTTAACCAACAGGGGGGAGTGATCGGAAATCCCTCTTGCCAGGAATTCTGCGGATGATAGTCGGTGGGCCATGTTTTTAGTAGTGAGGATGTAATAGAGTCTGGATAGGGACCGATGTGCGTTGGAGTAGAACGAGTAGCCCCGGTCTGTTGGGTGGGTTACCCTCCACGTATCGGATAGCCCCATTGCTTTGGCAAAAGTGCGGAGCTTGGTCGGGGTGTCCACCGCCCTATTGCCCATATGTGTTCTGTCCCGAGCTAGCTCCATGACTTCATTAAAGTCCCCCCCTATTGCCCATGAGTCCGCTCGTTCTTCCAGCATTATGTCTTGGAGCTCGGCAATGAGTTTCGCCATGAGTGTGGGAGGTGCATACACTGCTATGAGGCCCCAGGTCTCTCCCCGCAATTCCCCTAATACCATCACAAACCTGCCCCGAGTGTCCGTTTTGACCTTTCTTGTCTTGAATGGAATTCTTTTGAGTAAAAGGATCATGACTCCCCTAGAACCTCTGGAAAACCCAGAAAGGTATGTGTGTGTGGGTAATTAGATTTCCTAAAGAGCCCGCTGTTGGTACCAATCAGGTGGGTTTCTGTTATGAATGCAATGTCTGGGGAGTGGCGGTTGAGATATTGGAGTACCAGTTTACACTTTATACCTGACCCCAAGCCGTTCACGTTCCAGGTCAGCAGGGATATTTGTCTCAGTTGCGTTGCGTCCGCGTGAATCTTGGTTTCGGGTTGTGTTTGAGGATGTGATGGATTCCCGTGTTCCCATCCTGTCGGCCGTCGTGAGGTGCGGCGGACCCCTGAGCCCGTCTGCTGTTCTCGCCGTGTGATCGATCTTGTGTACTCCTTGTGCAAACTCTAAAACCCCAACCTGTGAACCGTAGGCCGTGCCTGTATGGATGTGTATGTGCAGGCTATTGGGGGGAATGTTTCGGTCCCTCCCATTTCCCGTGCAAGGATTTCTCTGGTCGTTTATTTCACTGACCTTTGTTGCTGTTACTTGTGACATTAGGCAGGCCTTTCCACTTCCCCCCTGAAATCCCCGAACTCCCCCCACCCTGCACTTCCCCCAAACCAGAAGCACCTGTTCCCCTAACCATTCAAACTATTGA
This sequence comes from Ambystoma mexicanum, assembly GCF_040938575.1. Taxonomy (NCBI): domain Eukaryota; kingdom Metazoa; phylum Chordata; class Amphibia; order Caudata; family Ambystomatidae; genus Ambystoma; species Ambystoma mexicanum. The sequence continues at coordinate 725,346,345 of NC_090929.1, forward strand.
AGGGACAAAACCCAACTCGGGAAGGGTCAGGAGGACCCCTTACCCCAACTCGTGTGGCTTGGAATTACCACGGAACGTAAATTAAAATAACAGTGAAAGCGCCCCCACCCGGGGGGGGGAGGGGTGGCGCTATTGGGTGTATCCCCTACGGGGATGCTGGATTTGGAGGTCTCATACTGCTTCTTTTGTCGGTCCAGTATGTGCCTGGTTTCAGGTGGGTCCCATGTCGACCGGAGGACCGGGTTTCCCTGCTTCCCCGCGTGTTGGGGTGGTATGCCCAGGGGGGTGGTCATTGCCTCCATCGTCCTTGCGAGGTGCGTTTCCGCTCGGTCTGTCCGGGCCTGGGGTAGAGAGGATCTGTGTTTCCAACCACTCCCAGGCATTGCGGGGGTTGTAAAACACGTGAACCTTGCCGTTGTGGTACACTTTGAAGGTTGCCGGGAAGAAGAGTGTGTATATGATGCCCTGGGGTGACTTTTTGATAGAGTCGTAGGATTGTCGCGACTTCTGGACCTCCCTCGTGTAATCGGGGAAGAACCCAATCCGGTTGCCGTTTTAAGTGATTGGGCCGGTCGCCCTCGCCATATGTAGTAGTGTATCCCAATCCCTATAGTTCAGAAGTTTTGCGATCACTGTTCGTGGGGCCGGGGGGGCCCGGGACTGGTCTGCCCGCCGGAACCCTGTGTGCTCTTTCTATTGAGAAAAATTTGGAGGGTTTCTTGGGAGCCATCAAGTCTGTTAGCCAGTCTTCCAGGAAGAGTTGCATGGAGGGCCCCTCCTCTTTTTCGGGGAGGCAGAGTATGCAGAGGTTGTTTCGGCGGGACCTACCCTCACTGTCTTCGGCTCTATTTTCCAGCGCAGTGATTTTCGGCTCCATTTGTTTGAGGCGGCTACCCAGGTTTTTAACGGTGTCTTCGGTGTCAGATATTCGCTGTTCTGTTTCCCCAACCCTGGTAGTTAGGTCCCTTAAGTCTTGTCTCAAAAAGGACACCTCAGATGCCAGCCCATCTATTTTTGTCTCAACCGAGGTTCTAGAGTCACTGATTGCTGCCATGTCGTCAGTGAGTGACAGCATTTGGCCCGCACCCTGACACGTTGCCTCCTCTTCCACCCTGTTTGTTGGTCCTGGGAGGTTTGCTGGGGTGCTCATCGTGTACTTGTCGATTTTGTTCTGTGTTGTTCCCCTACGGGCATATCCTTCCCCATTCTGGCCCTGTAGGGTGGCTCTGGGTGCAGGTGTGTCCCTTTGGGCCGGAGCTCATCCCGCAGGGTGGTCCCTCTCACTTTGTTTCGAGGTGCTCCTGTGTCTTCCCGTGGGCTAGCGGTGCGTGGCTGCCGCGTGTGGCCCTCACCCCTTCTTCGCCCATGCAGCCGCCTGATCAGTCTCACCCCTTCAGTACCCCTACTTTTAAAGTCCCTTTGTGGGGTCGTATGGGGTGTGGTTCTCACCAGGGTCCGGTATTACCAGGGTTCCTTGCTCCGGGTGTGCACCCAATCTCGTTGGTATGGTATGGGTCCTCTCCGCTTGATTGTTCTCTTCTGCCTCCTTCCGGGCCTCGGCCTGTGCTGTCCGTCACCCGGACACCAGAATGGTCCTCAGGTTCTTCCCTTTGAGCCCGCGCAATATGGATCTGGTAGATAATTCTGCCCCAGGGCAGGTTGGCGTGTAGCGGTGCCCTTTGGTTTTTTTTCCTATGCCGGGGTCTTGTATGTGCCACTCCTCATTTCATCAGTACTCTCAGGGGGCCATTCTTGCTTAACAGAGCGCCCCAATGTGGTGTAGCATGCCCCCACCCACGTGGTGCCTGCGGGTGGTGCAGGCCCAGTTGTAAAGATTTTTGTCCAGGGTCCCTCCGGGTCCTTGTCTCTGCGTGCTCGTGTGGTGGTCCTGTCCTTGGGTTTGTTCAGGGTGACCCATGCCCTGCTTGATAATCTATGGACCGCTGAGCCTCAGTTCAACAATGCGGTCAGGTTTGAGGTGCTCACTGGCACGGCCATCACAGACTCCAGTCCGTGACCCAGGTGGTCACTTTTGCCCCCTCCTTCCGGCCGCCGTGTGTGTTTCCCCCCCCGGGTGCACCTCCCCCACACAAGTTGTTGTCTCCTGCGGGCACCCCTCGACCCGGGCCACCCAGCCGCTCGCACACAGAGCACACGGCAGGCGCCGGAGAGTGGGAGCCAGCGCGGGGTGTCGTGTGGGGGGGTGCCCTGGTTCTGGCTGGGTGCCCCTCGCTGTTAGGGACCAGCGGGTCTGATGGAGTTTGGGCTGCAGAGGGGGCCCAGGCAGGGTGGGGGGCAGGGAGGCCATCCTCACCTCTTCTCCTGCTGGTCTCCGTCGGCATCTCTGCTCCCAGGGCAGCTGTCCCGGGGCATTGGAAGGCGAGCACCATGGGCTCAGTTGGTGACGGCATCCGGCGCTTCCCTCACGCCAGCGTTGCCATGCGGTCTCTGGCAGATCTTTCAGACGGTCGGGGAGACCCTAAACGGGTCCGATTTGCGTCAGGATTTCGGGGGGAAGGTGCGGGTATGTTCCCCTCTGATAGTATGTATTTTAAATCAGTGTGGGATCCGAAAAGACAGCAGGATTGTGCAGGAATCAAGCAGCCCCGGCAGAGCGACGTGGGGCTAGGTCTTTATTCGGCAACCCCTGGTGGCGACCTCCGACATTGTTTCTTGAACACTTCTCTTTTGCATACATTTTTTACCGACATCATTTGTATTTAGAAGTAAGGATTAGCAATGGGTTTATTAGTATAGGTCCTTTTATTTTGACAGAGACGCCAATGTTACGCTCACCTGGAGTCTGCAGAGGCGTTGGGGCACGGTTGCAGCCCTCCCTGAACTTGAATCACCCCCTTCAGGCCTCTCCCTCAGTAGAAAAGCTGTGAGCAGTGGTACGTGGTGATACTGCTCCTGCGTGCAGATAACAGTGTGTGAGTGCGCCAATCTGTGATTGTTGTCCCTCTCGAACCCTTCACCCCAAAGTACGGTTTCTGTGAGCATACGCCAGCCCATAAAGCTCATCTGTGAATTATGGAAGGTAAGCTCTCCGTCCTGCTACTTCAGGCAGGGGCGTGTCGAATGGGATCTAGTTCCTTCACTGATCCCTGATGAGGATTAGTCCAGTCCAGCTGCGACTATGCTTCTCCTTATGATTGGTAAGTTTTTCTTGAGCTCTTGTGATGCTGTTCGTTCAGTTTAATGTCTTCATATGTGGCTCCTACTTATGCCCGCAATAATGACTCTCTTCTGTTTTCTTCCCTTAGATGGAAATGCAACCTCAATGCAGCTGCGAGACGCGGCCGGATGGAAGATGGATGCTACCACAATTTTTGACAGCAGGTAAGTGATGATTTAAGGAAAACGCAAAGTATGGCGAAGCGCAACCTTACACTGACTGTTTTTTCGATGTCTAACCTCGTCTTCTGTTTTTCCTTGCAGGCGCTGCTGTCGACGATGGAGCGTGTCATGCTGCAGTGCCAAGATGAAGATATCGGCGTTCCGGAAAGTGTAAAGATGAATACTTGGTTCGCCGAAGAGATGTACAGGTAAGAACAGCTTCCCCCAGTTGGTAAGTATGCTGGCAGGAAGCAGGATGCCCAGGAAGCAGGATCTTCAAAGGTAAGTCTGACTTCAGGCAACGGTGAGCGTTACGCTGCTTGCAAGTGCAGAATAACGCGAAGCGTCTGTCTTGCGGATCGGGGAAGCTTACATAGCTGAGATCATGGGCACGCCCATTAGGGCCGGCTTACCATCCACACCCTGCCACTCCTAGAGAGTGAGAACGTGCAAAGGCAATCCATTAGCAGCCACAACCAAAAATACACTTGGGGCTGCATAATGGATGGAATGTTCAAGGTTAATGCATCTGAAGTGCTATGTCCATAATAAAAGCTTTTTGGTGTTAAATGGATGTTCTTGTTTACTTTTGTTCATGAGCCTGGCGCCAAAGGCGCCAGGACAGTGTCCACCCAGGTCTCCTGTGCATGCAACCCCTGCATGCCTGTGGCCCTGACTTCATGACCATGACAGCCACGAGGACTGGGTTATTATTATTTGATGGTCGTTTGCTCCCATCATTAGATTTAGGGTTAGATATGTGTTCAATCAACCCACTGAAGTTCAATAAACACCCCTGAACTGTGATCACTTGTGTATGTCTTCACTGTTTGACACCATGCCTTCCTTACAGCGCTCTCGCGTTTAACGTATTTGGCTACTAACTGTGGCTAGTGTCCTAAGATGGCAGTGCCAAAAGATTTTTCGCTTGTTCTATGCCCATTTTGTTCGTTGGCCTTTTTCCTGCCTTCTCCGGTTTGGAATGTCCTTTTATGGTCATGATTTTGCAGGCCTAGTGCATGCCTTGTGTGTTGGGGCTCAGACTTTCTCAAGCCATTCCCCCAAAACGAGATGTTTGCCAGTGTTTCTCTGTTTCTTTTAGAGACATCATTCAAGCAAGAAACCAAAATAAACAGAGTGTAAATCCAGATCCAGTGCCCTACATTCGTGATAAGAACGCTGAAACGCAATCACTGCCAATCCACATCAGTGATCAGTGATGGAAACCCACAAAGAGAAAGGAAAACCGTGACACCCATGAAGATGTGCGCTGCAGGCTTTCGTGATCCACAATGTGGAGGGAGAGACACAGAGAAGTTGCATTCATCTGCAGCAGACAGGAGGAGCTCACAGTGTTGCCAAAGGCCACAGGGAAGCCTGTGCAACAGCCCGCAACCTTCCTAGATCATCAGTGACTAAGAGGGGAGGAGAACAAGTTACTTTCTTAACTGGTAACGTTCTTTCGATGGGATGTTCCTCTGACGTATTCCACATCTATGACAGGTAATAACCGCAGCTGTGCTGCTTCGGAAAATCTTTCGGCGTCTGCGTCCTGCGTCGATGACATTGATACGCTGTCCTCGAGGGCCTCCGTCGAGCCGATGTCACCAGATGTTATAAGTAGGACGCACGGCGCCCGTAGCCTCAGTTGTAATTTTTTCCCCGTACGTGTGGCACCAATCTTCTGCCAGTATGACTACAGAAAGCCTTGCGGAAACGTAAGCTGCAATCGCATAAGAAATTCTGTAGAGGGGCAGGCTGGGAGGGTGCGATGTGGAATACGTCAGAGGAACATCCCATTGAAAGGACGTTACCAGGTAAGAAAGTAACTTGTTCTTCAAGGGGATTGTGTCCTCCGACGTATTCCACATCTATGACAGACTCCCAAAGCAGTACCAACGTATGGAGGTGGGAAAAGAATTTAGAATTTTAGAATGCCCAATTAAATTGCAGAATAGAGGACCGCCTTGCCAAAGGCCGAATCCTGCCCATGATAGAATCCAGGAAGTAGTGTTTTACAAAAGTATGGACAGAGGCCCATTAGGCTGCTTCACAGATGTTACGAATGGGAACCCTAAGGACAACCCTGTCCTCATGTAACACTGTGAAAGGGGGCTTGGCGAAGAGTGCCTGCAACTCACTCACTCTGCGAGCGGAAGTAACTGCAACCAAAAATACAGTTTTAAAGGTCAACAGTCTCAAAGGACAAGAATGTAAGGGCTCAAACAGAGCTCCCATTAGGAATTTCAGAACTAAAATCAAATCCCAACCGGGCACCTGGAAAGGTGACGGTGGGAACACATTAGTGAGCCCTTTCAGAAACTGAGAAATCAAAGGAATCTTAAAATAAGAACTCCTCAGATGAGCGCTTAAATATGGACAGCGCCGCCAGGTAACCCTTATTGGTACGCACTTGCAGGCCCTTGTGGGCTAATGAAAGCAAAAAAGACAGAACCACAGGAATGGCACATGAAAAAGGACCCACATTCTTTACCCTGCACCAGTCGCCGAACTTTCTCCAACGGCAACGGTACAGGGATTTTGTTGCGGGCCTTCTGGCCGAAAGCAACACCTCCATCACGTCTTCAGGGAGGTCCCAATCCTTATACCTAAACCTTTCAGAAACCAAGCATGAAGGTTGAAAGACCTGACCTCTGGATGGAGAACCTGAACCCCTCCCGTGAGAGCAGATCGTCTCGGTAGGGAAGACGGCGTGGAGGGCAGATGGACATGTCGAGAAGGTCGGGTACCACGCTCTCCTGGCCCATGTCGGAGCAATGAGGATCATTCGGGAACCAAACCTCCGTAACCTCCGCAGCACTTGCGGAATGACGGGGACTGGAGGAAACGCGTACAGCAGTGGGAAGGACCATTCAACTACAAACGCGTCCCCCAAGGCTCCTCTTGAAGGAAATTCCCGCAAGCAGAATCTTTCACACTTCCGGTTGACACTGGTGGCGAAGAGATCCACTTGTAGGGTCCCCCAAAAGGCGAAGATCTCCAGGAGAACCTCCTGAGCCAGCTCCCACTCGTGAGAGACCGTGCTCTGCCTGCTCAGAGCATCTGCCGCCTTGTTTTCGTCTCCGGCCACATGAACTGCTGAGATCGAAATTTCCTGCTGGATGGCCCAGAACCAGAACTGCATAGCCTCTCTGCACAGAGGGAGAGACCCTGCCCCCCCTTTTTGTTGAGGTAGTGCATGGCCACTGTATTGTCCATCAGAATCAGGACAGTCTTCCCCCGCACAGATGGCAGAAAAGCCTTCAGGGTTAGCCTGACGGCCCTCAGCTCCAACAGATTGATATGGAGTCTGGACTCCGACGGAGACCAATGACCACTAACTGTCAACTCGTTGGCATGAGCTCCCCATCCCGTGAGGGATGCGTCCGTCATGATCGTCACCTCCGGCCAGGGTAGCCAGAATGGAGCCTCCATCATCAGATTGCCTTCGACGGCCCACCACAGAAGATCCTGGGCGACCGAGGGCGGCACCTGAACGGGATCCAACATCCTGCCGGAGGCTTGCGACCACTGCATCTTGAGAGCCCAGTGCAGAGATCTCATCCGCAGCCTGGCCTCTGGCACCAGAAGAATGCAGGATGCCATGAGGCCGAGCAACCTCAAGAACTCGAACGCCGAGAGACTCTGGGCACGTTGAAACTTGTCCACCATCTGCAGAATGTGATGATCCCTCATCGGAGAAGGCGAACACTGCCCCAGAGGTGTGTTGAGCACTTGCCCGATGTACTGGAGCCGCTGGGTAGGTGTCAAGTGGGACTTCTTTAAGTTGAGGGAGAAGCCCAGCTTGTGAAGGGAGTGGCAGGTGACTGACAGATGATCCAGGGCTTGCTCGGGAGAGCACGCCCTGATCAACCAATCGTCCAGGTAGGGTTAGACGTGAATCCCCCCTTTCCTGAGAAACGCTGCCACCACCACCATGAGCTTGGCGAAGACCCTTGGGGCGGAGGTCAATCCGAACGGCAGGACCCAAAACTGAAAATGCGAGTGGCCAACCACAAACCTCAGATACCTCTTGTGCTTGCTATGAATCGGCACATGAAAGTAAGCATCCCTGAGGTCGAGAGACAGCAACCAGTCCTGAAGTTAAAGGGCCTGGAGGACTTGAGAAAGAGTAATCATCTTGAACTTGTCCTTCCTGAGGAGTTTGTTCAAACCACGCAAGTCCATGATGGGTCTCAATCCCCAGTCTTTTTTCGGGATCAAAATATATGGGGAATACCATCCCTTGTTCCTCTCCGCTACATGCACCTGTTCTATGGCGCCTTTCTCCAGCAGGGATTTGATTTCCTGCGGAAGGAGCGGATCCAGACTCTTCAAAGAGAGCTTCCCCGGTGGATTGTTGTGAGGCCTCTGCCAGAAAGGAAGACAGTAGCTGTGGGCTATGATCTCCAGAACCCACACATCTGAAGCAATGGCACGCCATTCTACAAGATGCTGCGACAACCTTCCCCCAACCGGCGAACCATGGGACATGGCCTCATGACTGAGCTGAAGCGGCTGCGGCAGTGCCTGAGGGCAAAGAGGCAACTGCCCGAGCGGCTTTGGCACCTCGAGTACCTTGTTTTCCACCTCTGGTACTTCTACGTTGGCCCCTTTGACTGGCAGCTCCCCTCGATCTACCAAAGGTCGAATAGTATTGAAAGGAACCTCCCCTCCATTGCTGTCCCCTAGGATGAAAAGGCGGAGGTTGACGAACTGCAGCGCACTACGACTTCGCTGCAGCTTTGGAGGTGTGCAACCTCTCAAGGCTCTCGTCAGCCTTGTTGCCAAGAAGATGGTCACCATCAAAAAGCATGTTGAGAAGCCGGGACTGTACATCAGGAGCAAACCCCGACTTCCGCAACCACACAAACCTGCGCATCACGGTGCTCGCCGCCATGGACCGGCTGACACAGTCTGCCACGTCCAGACCAAGCTGAAAAGATTCACACATGGCATCCTTGCCATTCTGAATGAGGGCAAGAAAACCATCCCGTTCCTCCCCTTCGGGAATATGTTCAGCCGCCAAAGATACACAATTCCACAGAGTGTGAGTGAATCTTGCCAAGGCACAAACGGAGTTGGCTGCCTTTAAAGCCATTTTCCCCGTCGAAGCGCTTCTCGTCCCTATCAGGAAGGATGGTAGGGTACGACGCCTGCTTCGCTGGCACCAGAGGCAGACGTCGTGCGGATCCGTAAGCGACATCTTGGAACCGCAGTCCCCAACACTTCTTGAAGCCCGACTGTGGGGTAGAAGATGATGAAGACATGATTTTTCACAAAAACCAAGAACGAAGAACTGATTCAATCAGGAGAAGAACCGAGGCGCGCCGAGATTCCGAAGCGAACACGTTCGCGAAAAAAAATGAACTGAGGCTATGGTGTCGTGCGTCCTACTTATAGCATCCGGTGACGTCAGCTCGATGGAGGCCCTCGAGGCCAGCGTATCGACATCATCGACGCAGGACGCAGATGCCGAAAAATGTTCCGAAGCAGCACAGCTGTGGTGATTACCTGTCATAGATGTGGAATACGTCAGAAGACACAATCCCCTCAAAACACCAGCCCTCCTCCATGGAAATCAGCTCAAATGCAACCGTAACTCGTCCCCGAAATACAAACACAAACTGTTCCCTTCCTGGGCTGGCATTGCTGCTCCGCGGCTGTCAGTACTCACAAACAATGTAGGTGGTTGGTCGGTCCCTCTTCTCCACAATAACAGGAGCCCCAAGTGTATACAGACGGGGTCTCCTCAATGAGGGTGACCTTTCTCTTGAAGCACCTCTCTGGCCGTTTTGATGAATATGGGCAGAGCTGCGATTCCAATGAAAGAGCAAAAAATACCACCAGGTATGCGCCAAGCTGTGGAAAACAAGGATAGGTCTTAGTACCAGTGAACTAGGAAAACAAAAATATCACAATAGTAATAAATTCAAGACGACACTAACCTGGGTAGAGGGTGCGCTAGACTGTTAATCCAAGGAATCGTCCAGTGGCAAAAAAAAAAAAAAAAAAAAAGAGTCCTCACTCTAGTAATAAATGAAGAAACAAAACAAAATGTGGAAAAGGTACCAGAAAGCTAACCCAGACTCTCAGGGACGAGTAGGCTTACCTAGCAAGGACAGAGGGAAATCCTGCAAAATGGAGATTGATCAGAGTACAAATCCTGGAGGACAGGCGATGATCCAGATGGCAGGACTAGATGCAGAGAGGAAGGGAAGTAAGTAGTGTTAACAGGGACCTGCTCCCTCGCGGCACAAGGACGCACTAATGACAAAAAGGTGCACAGTTGTTCGAGGCTGCAGAGCATCCAAAGTCCAGTGTACAACACTATTCCAAAGGGTAAGACAGAATCCTATTATCCAAGATCCCACAAAAGGAAGTATCAAGAAACAAACGTCAATAGAAGGAAATCCAGAAGCCATCTGCAGAGCGTAAGCAATATTCGTTACCGTAAATACACAAGGCAAAGGTACCAACACGTAATCCAAGAGACAGTTTAAAGAGGAAAAGAAGGGTCACAGGAGTTATAAGCAAGATATACGACGATCAGAATGCTGGGGGAACTTACTTCAATCAAAAGCGCCAGCGTCCTGGAATTGCTGTTTTTTTATGACATTGCAGAAGTTCTGCAGCGTGTTGATGTTGTGCCTCACGTCAGGTAACCATAAGAACATAAGAGTTTACCTGACAGGAGTGCACAAAAGCTGAAGCACGTCGCACTGGTTTGTGGTGTCAATGTAGGCGCCATGGCAACCACCAAGGATGTAGTATTGGAAAGGAAGGACACTGCTGTTTGTGTAGAAGACGTGTGTTTGTTCTTTGAATCATGACAGCAGCAGACCCACATGGAAAAACAAAGGCAGGACTTAACCGCCTACTTATGACTTTTCCTTTCTTTAGCATGCCCTGGGTGCGGAAGACTGGGCCTTATTGGCCAGGGACAGAGAATAAATACCAACACAAGGAGAGGGTATATACAGAAGAAACAGGAAGCAGGCAGTGTGGGTTATTCGGGTGTGGTTAGAGGAGGAGGTGTATGACCAAGATACCAGAAGGAGGGAGCAGGAAACAGCACAGCACAGTATGGATGCACTTTCAAGCGCAGTTGAGGTATTGGCGGAGGCGTGGAAGTGGTACTGAAGTGTGTGTGTGTCTTAGTGCGAGAAGTGTGGTAATAAAAGTTAGTGTAAGGAATGAATGTGAAGTATATGGTACAGGGTGACAGAAGGGTGCTTGACTAGAAGATGGAGTAGTAGTAGGAGGAGGGAGTAGTAGCGAGGAGGAGGGAGTTGTAGTGGAAAAGGAGGGAGGAGTAACATGAAAGGGTGGAGGCAAAGTCTAGAAGGAAGGGAAGACATCAAGGGACAGAATATTGGTGGGATGAGTGACAAGAAGTGGGAAGAGCGAGGGAAGAGAGAGAGGAAGAGAGTGAACGTTAATAGTAGGGAGACTGAATTTAACTGCGTGTCTGTGATGCATAATTCCCCAAATCCCAGCAGAACACCAACAATTGGTTAGAGTAGGGAAAGTTAGGGAGACTCTGAGGGAGCTTAGTTAGATGAGGCAAATCTTCATTTACACCCTCATCCGTAGTATATGACAGAAATGTAGACAGTAAGGGACCCCTGGGTTAGGGAGGAGGTGCTAAATAAAAGGCGAGACAGAGGGGCGGCCTTTGGGTCATGAAAATATCAATAAAGGCCTTGGAACCAGCGCTGAGATTTGGAGTGATTCTTGTGCCATCTGTCACATACCTAAGGTCAAATACCCAGATAGTCGGTAGATAAAGGTGGCAGCTGGGCAAGTGAAGTAAATCAAATGACTTTGAAGCATGTCCTTATAAACTAGCTAAGCTGGGAGGTGTTATCGTAATGCGCAATCTACAGGTTCATGGCATGTACTAGAATTCGCAAAAATGCAGAGTATAAAACTTGTAATTGATATTTTTTTTCTTTTCTCTCTGCTTTAACATACCTCATTTTCAGATGCAGTCAAGCTTATTTGGGCCTTGTGCATTTCAAGACAAGTACCTAACTGGGTTCGAAAATGTGCTAGCCCATTCGCACTGGCGAGGAGATTTTATGAAAGGCAAGTTCTACTTGCATGGTACTTTACCTTGCTGCAGATTATGGAGATGTTTGAAACTTTTCTTTTTTTTTTTTTACATTTACTGCAAACAAAGGTGGTTTGCTGAAAAATTGCCAATCGTTTCACTGTGCATGGATGGTCTTCAGGTGGCAGCATTGCAAAATAAAAAGCTTATGGTGACATGCACCATTTTACAGAAAGCACTGGTAAAACGTTGTCACCCATCACCATAGGACAAGTACATTTCTGTTTTGTAAACTAAGGCACCTGACCTGTGGGTCTAGGATGATTTTTTTTTTAATTTACAAAGCCTACCTAAGTACTTGCATTAAATTATACCTGGAAGTCTGCATTTCCCTCACACGGTGTATGCTAGGAGAAATGCAAATAAAAACATTTTATTTAAAAAAGTGGGATCGCATTACTTTGAACAGAAAAATGTTCAATTGCCATGGGGGAAAAGGATGCCTAACACAGAGTACATTTTCTGTAAGGGCTTCTCAGGAATCCTTAATCACCAGAATAGTGACCAGAGATTCCTGCACACATGCCTTATTTAAACTAAGATGGAAGATAAATGTAAAACTGCAAACCAGATGCAGACAAAAAGATGCATGGCTCTATTTAGGCTGCACAGGTAGAACGTTTTCTACTTAAAGGCATAGTTGGAACTAGTGGATGGTTTTCATGCCTCTTTTAGGACAGCCATGCACTCCTGAGAGGACAGCCATGCCTCCTCACGAAGATTTAGATGACTGTGCTGTAGGTAATTAGGAGCCAAACAGTTACCTGTGTGGTTCTAGAATGTGGAGGAACATTCTAGCTCATTCCGGGCAAGAGGTCTAGTCTGCCCAACAGACTCAGATGTGGTTGGACTGATAAGGGCAAGTAGATTTAAATACCACCAATAGCAAAGCCATGCTGAGACAAAAAGAGTCATTCTTGAGCTGAATTGCTAAATCTTCTGAATCACTTTGGGCAATAGGGGAATAAGAGGAAAAGCATAAAGAAAACATCCTGCCCAGTTCATCAAAAGGATACTGCTCTTGGACTTCCTTTTTGGATAGCTTGAGTTAGACCTGTTTTGGCATTTTTCTTTTTTGCGGACACAAATATGTGCAAATTCACTTATCCCCATTGATTCCAGCTGTGTGTATCACATTGCCATTTAGACCCACTTGTTATCTTCCACATACCACCTGCATATGAAATCAGCTTCAACATTGGCAACATCTGGAAGGAGCAATGCCGTTATGATTAGAACCCTTCCTAGCAGCCAGTGCTAGACTAAATTTTCCTGGTATTGTGCATTTGAAAGGATGAGGATGTAATTGAGGGAGGAAATTATTTAGGGCAAAGAGCACTGCCCGAAACTCCAGTATGTTGATATGGTACAATATCTCCTCCAACCAGAAGCCGTGAGCTATCACGTGCCTCCGCAGACCGTCAGCAAAGCAGTCACAGAGTCTGAGAAGACATTTCTCGGAACTGAACTTCTTGCAGAAGATTTCATCTCAGAAACCTCCATTTCAGAGAATGTATGGATGTCGTCATCCATACATCCACCTGTCTTCCTGTCCAAGGTGATTCGCATGCTTTTTTAAATTAAACATGTCCAAAATCCTTATCTTGTGTGGGCACCATTGTTCCATGTAATCACTTTGGAGATATTCCAAGGTTTCCCCCCAGTCTTCTCGAAATTTCTGGTGGGCCCCTTGTATGTTGTAGGTTAGTCTTTCCATTGCCATGTGAGTCCAAATTCTCCTAATCCGATCCATGGACGAGGGCGGATGATTCTGTTTCCATTTATTGGCTATTTTCAGCCATGCGCCTATCAAAAGTCCCATAAAGTTCTGTTTTTGTTTCTTGGTGAGTTGTTTGTCTTCTGTGGCCCACACATCCATATCTCTTCTCCTATGGTTCCCATTGTCGGGAACATTGAGTTCATATGTGCCTTAATATCTCCCCAAAATTGCTGTATTTTTTGGCAGTCCCACCATATATGTCTCCAAGTTCCTTCATTTCCACAGCTCCTCCAGCAGATTTTTGTGGATTTCTGGAATATTTGATTAAGCCTTTCCGGGATGTAATGCCATTGCAGAAGGATTTTCATCCACATCTCTTTTGTTTGGATCGCCATTGTCAATTTTGGCATCATTTTCCATACGTATTCCCAGTGCCCTTTGGTGATGGTATTGTTTAAAGTGCGGTCCATGTAGTTCCATTTCACTTCTTCTGCAGAGGTGTTTATAAATGTAAAGGTGGTGGAGACACATTTTTTTGCACCTGTGTTTGTCATAATGTATTTTTCAAATGGGGTTAACTCCCTTGACACTACTTCTTTGATTCTCGGCGTGTCCAACCAGTGGTATATTTGATCGTATCTGTATTTGTCTGTGGTGCTGAGCTTTAGCAGGGATGTGCAGTCCGCAAAGGATCTTATGCTTTGATCTTCATACATATCTGCAACCATTTTACAACCTGCTTCCTCCCATTTCTGGAATGCTCCTTTCTCCGGCCCTGGCGGGAATTCGGGATTTCCAAAGAGGGGGATGAAGGGAGCCGGGTCTTTTGTTAGTGTTCCTTTCTGTGTGGCATTGTTGCATATGTCTAGTGCTGACTTCATGATTTCACTGATTGGGACATTTGGGTGTCTATATTTCTTCCCTATCCAGAGGATGTGTCTGGTGGGTGTTGTCGCTACCGCTCTGTCTTGGGCTGCCCATATTTTCTGTGATTCGACAGGAATCCATTCTTTCAGTACCCACAGCTGGGCTGCCTCGTAGTACTTCTTAAAATGAGGGAGTGCACATCCACCTTCACTTCTCGGGGCTGTGAGAACTGCTCTAGATACTCTCTGGGTTTTCCCTTGCCATATGAAGGACATAATAGTTTTTGTTAGGGTTCTGAAGAAGGTTGATGGGATTCTAATTGGAAGGGCTTGAAATAGGTATAACAGCCTTGGGAGTATAGTTAATTTAACTACCGTTATCCCTGCCCCACCATGATATTGCTAGGGAATTCCTTCTCATCGTTTCACGTTTAATTTGTTGCAGGATAGCAGGGTAGTTCTGTGGGAATAAGTCTTGTATTTTCCCTGTCAATTTTATTCCCAGGTATTTCACCCCTGTTTTCGCCACTTGGAAGTGTAATGCCTTTGCTATTTTGTAGGTTTGTGCGGTGTCTCCTGCCAGAGCTAAGAGTTCCGATTTCTGTCTATTCATTTTCATTCCCAAAAGAGATCCAAATGTGTCAATTTAGAAGATTTTAAAGTAATTTCCACAGATTACCATTTCTCTTGACGTCACTCAGTTTTTGGAGCAACTTCTTTAGCGATTTAAGCCGATAGACTCTCTTTCTGGGCCTGAAGACTGTCTAGGGGACCTGTAATGCTATCTGTTAACCTAACTAGAAAACTGCAGAACCAGGAATGGAGTTGAAACAGGGTGGTTTATATACATATTATTCTCGGAACAAACCACCACTAAGAAGGGCACAATCTCCAAAAAATCCTTGTTGGCATGGCACGATGACTAATAATGCTATGTCCTCAGCAGGGATCTGCATACTGAAAGCCACCCTAACCTAGAAGTGTTACCAGGGTCATCTTATCATCCCCACTAAAGAGCTAGCAGCTAATGACAGAGGGGTCCTTCAATGCTCCTCTTCAGGCATACTTTGCTTACAGCCAGAAAGTTTCCTGTTGTCCACACCTCAGTGCTGTGAAATGTACCTACTGTGTCTTTAAGCCTACACAGAACATAAACATCATCTACTTTCCATACTGGCTCTAAACTATGATTACAGTGGAAGGCTTTACTTTTGTTATGGTGAGTCGAAAATGCACCTGGCAGCCAGTATTATCCATCTTGCACGTGTTTTCTTGGTTATAAATAATACTGTTCTAGAAGCAATGTTCATGTAGTGTGCCAGTGTCAGGATTCCGTCACCGGGGAGGGCAACACCTTTCAGGCTTCCCAACGGTGCTTATACTAGGCTCTGCAGAGGCACCGATATGCAGCGTACTAGGCACAGAACTCCTAATTTTCGCCACCCACGAACAAAGCAATCTATGGCGTTTTTTCCTGTTTTGAGTCGTCGCAGGCATTCTCAGGTAGCCCCGCCCCCTCGCTCCCGATACAAGCCTCAAACAACCTGGAGGTTGCCATGGCGACTCTGGCGCCCGTTATGTTCCAGCGTAACACGCATTAGGGGGCGGGTCTACGATTCCCCAGTAGCGAGTATTTAGTTTCCGGGTTTTCAGACCCGGCGCTTCTGATTTTGATGAAACCAGGCGCCTCGTACTCTTCACGCTTGCTTCGATCCTGACCCTTGCTTACCTTGTCCCTCGCTTCTCCTTTCCTCTTTATTCTGCACTGCCTTGAATAAGAACTTGGACTGCTGAAACGACTTGCCTCTGCCTGCTGATTTGGTCATAGTTCTGCCGCCTCCAAAGAACAATTTGGATTGTTGGACTGATTTGGTTATTGTTATAACACATCTCAGAAACAAAGCCGGACTGTATAAACAACCTCCCAGCTCTCACGATCACTCCATCAGACGGATTTTGGACTATTAGCCAACCAGCTCACCAAGAAGGATTCCAGACGCAGGGAAGCCCTTCGCCTCAACCAGACACATCCCTCACATGTATTGCCCCAGGTCCAGCGCAGGAACTCTTGGACTTCCACCCCTGCCGCTCCATTCTCGTTAGGCGTCCGTTTGCCGTCGGTACAGGTGACCCCTGGGACTAGAGACTGTCGGTAACAGCCGTCCAAACGTCGTTTCGTCGGGTCAACCTTCTTGGGGCGATATACTACGGGTGTGGTGTCTGGATGATCTTCCCTCACTTGGCTGTTGGTAAATGATCATATCCTCTCCTGTTTCTTCCTCTATTTCTACGGGGGCTACCATTGTTGTTAAATCTTGTTTTCTTCCTTCTGTAAGGTGGGAGTCATATATTGCATTTTCTGTAGTCTGCCTGCTGCTAGAGAAGTGCTTCTTCTCTCCTCGGGAACTTTCACCTACCAGTTCCAGGTTAGCTTAATTCTGATACTCCTTGTTAACTCCTTATCTTCTCTGTTTTCCGTGCTTGATCATCCGTGTTTATGTTACAGCCTCCCAGTTCCACTGCAGCCTTCCTCTTGCAACAGACGATTCCCGTTTCCAGCTGGTGTCCGTCCCTCCCAATCAATTGATCCCTCTGTGTGTTGACTCCACCAGAGGGTTACATTGGCAGGGAGATTTCTCTGCCTACACTACGCGGGCAAGAACGCTCGTCCTCTACTTGCCAAACCAGGTATTCTGATAAATCTGACAGCCAGCCATGAAAACAAATGTAAAACCTCTTAAAACCAGTTATTCAAACATTTCAAAATACACATAATTCTAAAGTGCTTATATTGAGATCATCTCTTAATTTCAGGGCTTTGTCAAAAAACCTACCACCGCAATAACATTTGACATAGTTCTGCCTGCAAGACATTCATTCCACAGTGTATCCCTTCCCAAAGATGTATCAAGACTTTTGAATTTTCTGAAAATGTAATTCTCGCCTCCCCAAAAGTGCAGGCCAGGCAGTAACCAAATGTCTAAGATCCTCTGCCATCATGAGGTAAGACAAAGACAACAGACTTAAAGTTCAAAATAAAATACTTTATTACATCAAATGTCAGGATGGTAGAAGGCCTAACTTGCCCTATGCTAAGGTGGGATTCTCCTACCTGAATGAAACCCAGGAAAGTCTGAGTCAAAGCGTTCAACTTAAAAGTCTGTCTGTCGAAAACCTATTCTTGCCCTCACAACTAAATCTAAACAATGTGTAGGGATGTCAATAATAAATAGTTTTCAACTTAAAATGTTGAGCTTCTTCCAGCTCCCAGCTCTCTTTCAGCTACCCTTACCCAAGTGTAAGAAAGTTCCACAAAAAGTCTCAAGATTACCTTTCTAAGGTTCAAGGCAATACAGTTCCAAACATTCCCTGGGGTTCCCTTACCCAAGTTCCAAGCAAAACAGATAAAAAACAAAAGATCTTGAGGCTTCATTCTCAAGATAACATGTGGTTTCTCAGGGTTCCCTTCCCCAAGACTGTGTGCCTCATCACAGGTTGGGTGGAGCGGTAAAAATGCGCCAGTAACAGTATTACCGCCGCATTACCACTCTGACAAATCCCGAGTTTGGACAGAAGGTTGGGAGATTCACCGCCAGGTTTGAGCTGAAGGTAAATCTGCCGACTTTCCGCCCATTTTCGAAACACTTACTACGGCGCAAATTCGCCGAAAATGCCCCATAGAGTCCTGTGGACTCTGAATAAAATGGGGATTTACAGCCTTGCCGCAACTCGGGATCGATTTCCTGCTCTTCTTTCCTGGTCGGAGCCTCGCTGCTTGGGCACTGCAGCCCTTCACCTTGCTAAATCATCCTGCCATGAGCGTGTGCCTCCAAGGGTAAGCCCTTGAAATCTCGGCATGCATTGTGCTGGATGCGTGATTTTCCGAGCGTCCTGTTTTAAAAATCTGCATTTGTTGATGGTGTGCTGGGATTTCATTGCATTCTTCATTTCTCTTTGTACCCATTGCCTGGGTTTTTCTGTTTCCACTTGTGTTTCCCAACTGGGCCACACCATCCACTGGCCCTTCCAAGATGGATGTTTCTTTCTTCTTCACTGAATTGAGGTCCCTGCCTGGCCTGCACTCCCTTCTCCATTGGCTGCCTGGGCCTTCATAGGCCAATCAGGGAAACCGGGAGGCAGGCGCTGGCTCAACAACAAAGGCCCATGACTAAGGCCCCTATCTGCTCCCTGTACCCCACCCCCTCCCTGGTCCCCTGTGATGTCTGTTGTGCCCCCAACCCCTCCCTTGCCCCCCATGATATCTGTTGTGCCCCCACCACCTCCCTGGTCCCCCTTGATTTCTGTTGTGCCCCCCTCCCTAGTCCCCTGTGATGTCTGTTGTGCCCCCCACCTGGTCCCCTGTGGTGTCTGTTTGCCCCCCTTCCCACCCTCTTCTCTGGCCCCTCATTTTGCTTGCTCCGACCCTACTTTGCCTGATCTCTTCTTTCCTGCCTTCACCTTCCCCTTATCCTGTCTTCCACACCACCTTTGCCATAACCACTGTTGGAGTTGCCTTGATTCACTATGGTTTCACCATAACCGACCTGTTGCCATGGCTTGGATTTGACTTTGTGGACACATTGACTTTTGTTGCTTTACCTTATGAACTCTCATGCTGGTCCTCCCCTGGATCTCGTACTCAGGGTGGCCCTGAACTATGCTTGGCCCATCGTCATCTTTAATCCTTGCTCACATTTTCTGTTCCCTGCAACATTATGTGTTTTTACTGACCTCTGCAACTGTATTCGCTCTTCCCTCTGCTTCTCTGCTCTTTTTCACTGTTTTATTCTCTGCTCTTATCTCCTCTCCCTCCCTCCTTTTTTCCTATGCACTTACTCTATCAGAATTGTCCTGCACCTAGTATGATAGCATCAAATGTTTGTCTCCTACCCCTTCCCTTATTGTTTCCCCTCCACCCTCCAGCACTATCTGAAATGTCGTCAGGCCTAGTATGATAGTCGCTTGTTTTGTTCTTCTCCTTCTCCCTTACTCCATCCGCCCCACCACCTATTGTTAAATTCCGGCACTACCTCAATTGTCATCAGGCATATTATTGTAGCCGCTTGTCTGTCTCTTTCTCCTTCCGACCTCCTCCCCTCCTTTCATTGTCAAAAGCTCTTGCACTATCTGAAATGTCGCCAGGCTGATTACGATAGTTAATTTCACATTTCTGAATTGTATCAAGGACCTGTAAGAATGTCACTGTATTCTCCCTTGTTCCCTCCCTGCCTTGAAGCGCTTTGAAACAGATTGTGTATAGGCGCTATATAAATACACAATCAATTCAATCCCGAGTTGCAGTAACTCTATTTGCGTTGGCCGGTATCCAAGCGGATTTACCACTGGGATACTGCCCAACTTGTGATAACCCCCTTTACCTTCACCACTTATACCTGCTTCAATCTCTTCAAAAGGTTTCCACTTGACCCTGGCTTGCCTCATCAGTTCATGTACAGTGCTCTCATTGGTTTGTTTCACAATGTCTTCAGTTCTTAGCATTCAGGGCTCACTGGTTTCGGGGCAGTTGGCAGACCACAGGGTCCACCCATCACAGGTCGCGCAACCAGGTTCCCTTGGATTTTCCGCCCACACGGGTTCTTTGGCACTGGCTCCTGTGTAACCACCTGTGTAACCAATCACCCTCAGTTAGCTCCTCTTTATCGGCCTCTTGGCTTTATGTGCTACTTTACACTCATCTGGTCTCCCTTTGTCAGCCTCATGGCTCTGCAATCATGAGTCACATACCTATAGCCAGTCTTTAGCCTTGCTCCACTGCATTCACTCATTTAAGCTCACTTTGGGGGTGTTTTGTGCCTGCCCCACCTTTTGTGGCGTTCTCTCACACTTGCGCCCTTTTCTGTCATTCACTTTCACATGGCCAATTGGGAAGTTCTCTGTTTGCTTTGCCCATAAGGTTTTATTCCATTCAATGTTTAATATGTTTTGTTTCAAGATGTCACTTAATTCATTGTTCAATATTTTCAGTATTCAATATATACTGATGTTGCTTAATTTAAAGTTTCCATTCGGTTCGGTATACAATATGTATTTGTTTTGCTTAATTTAAAGCTTTCATTCAGTTTGACATTCAATTTGCATTTGGTTTGCTTTATTTAAACTCTATGTTCAGTTTAGTATTCAATATGCATTTGTTTCAATTCGTTTTGCAGACCATTACTTAATTTCGATCCAATAGGAGCGCCCCGGTGCTCAAGTGCCCTCGCCGACACTCACCGGCTTAAGGCATCTTCTCTCAGAAGCTCCTGCTGCTTCCTCTGCACTTCTGGAGTCAGCAATTCCGCCGCTACAAGCCCAGCTCATCTGCTGGGTGTTTCCCTCAACACAACAGCACCCTGAATGTCTCTTCCCGGATGCGGGTGGCGTCCTTTCTTCTCCTGGTGTTCTCGCAGCTCTGGCTGCTCGCTCAGTATCACAGAGGCTCCCAGAGCTGCAGCAGTGACGCAGCCTGCTCCTTCTGGGTCCCGCAAGTCTTCTGGGATATATGCCGCGCCCTGGCTTCTTCTACAGTCCCACCATGGCTACCTCCTTTTTATCAAGAGTCCCCTGCAAGTCTCTCCCCACAGGCCACCCTGTGGCTCTCCTTGTGTTCTCTGTCTCTCATATTATACACCTGCAACCAATTAACAGGTTGCAGGTGTGCTCTCTCAACTGGTTCTGCCTGATTTTGATTAAGGGGACATGCCTGACTCATAAAACACTCTGCAGACATCTTCCTCGTCTCAATACTAGAGTGGTGAAATGGTATAGTGTTCACTACTCTTAGTCGCCTCTACCTCGTCCCAGTCCTGTCAAGTGTCACATGTGGGCAAATGAGGGGGAAGAGCTTTATAGTATCCTAAAGGGCGGGGGAGGGTTAGGTTGGTCTTCAACAGGAAAAGGGGATACCATGTCTCATCTGCGTGTACCCCATTCCCAATCCCCAAGGACCCTCCACCCAGGTGATCCTCCATCGCTTCTCCACCCCCAGGGTCGGGATCCAAGAGCGATGGCCTTTCTATGGCCACCTGAGCAGAGCATTCAAGGGCAGTAGGAGTGCGAATACCCTTGGGTTTCTCACAACCTCACTATCTGCAAACAGGAGATTCCTCTTGACAACAACCATATCTAGTAGTTCAGTAGTCATTTGCCTAGAACAAATAAGATTCCAGCGGAATTTCAAAAATTGCCTCCTGACTCTACGACTCGGATAGATCAATAAATATGGGACTATAATTACACACTTTTTATGGCCCATAGTCAAGATGGTCTTCGGCATCATCAGGGGTTGGGTGAGGTGGTATAAATGCGGTAGTAATACCGCTCTGCCCAATCCAGAGTTTGGGCGGAAAGTGAGAGGTTTACACCTTCAGCTTTTTGCTGGAGGTAAAAACCTTCCCTTTCCAACCATTTTCAATGCAAATAGCACCAAAATGCCCCCAAAATGCCCCACAGAGTCATAAGGACTCTGAATAAATGGGGACCAACAGCGCCACTACAGCGCCACTACAACTTGGACCGAGTTGCGGTAATGCTAATAGCGTTGGGCGGTATCCCGGTGCATTAACCACCGGGTGTTAGGCAGAATTATATGCAGTATCCTTTGGAAACACCACACACAATTAAGACTACAAGTGACAGTACAAATTCACCTTTGGTACAAGCCTGTACTACACAGTAAAGTGGTCGCAATGGCTGAGCAGCCAGGCTTCTCTCAAGAGCAAGTGAGCAGTATCAATAGTTACACAAAGGACAGCAATTACTATGATTCAAACAAACACTCACTCAAGGTTTCTGAGTAAAAGAATATGCATTTATTTACACATCAGTTGTAAAACACTTCACAAAGTAAAAACAGTTGAAAAATCACGTTACCAATATACCACACCACTCCCAATAGATTCTGGACAAGTTTAAACTCAAAATGAAGTAAGAGCAAAATGGCACTCCAGCAATTTAAAAAGGGAGGGAAAAACATTTAGACTAAAATTGAGCAGCACCAACATGTAGGTAAGCAGGGCAATCTACAAAGAGGAACTACAATGATAAAATCAAATCAAAAAGGCTTAGGGCCAAAGTCAATAGGACAAGTCTTTTTGCTCAAGATCACACAGTTCAGAGGTGTTCGCGGTTAAGTCTTTGCCAAGAGTTCCGGACGAAGTTGGTTGGCCGAAAAGTTAGTTTAAAGAGAAGAGAAGGACAAGCCCTCGGATTGACAAAAGGTTTCACACACCTTCACCGCGGCTGAACGAAACGAACAACCGGATTTGCACAGTACCTTTAAATGGAGAAGAAGCTGTAGCTGAGGGGGACGTTCCTGGTAGTTCCTGCAGGCTCACGGTTCCTGAAGCGACTGTCGGACTGACAAGAAGTAGGTAGAATGGAGGGTCCTGCACTACCCAGGGAAGAAACCAGCAGCAGAGCAAAGCAACAAATAAAAGGTGCGCTGCTTAAAACCCAAGCAGGGTCCGACCTTCCTGGCTATCGGGCTCACGGTAGCTCTGTACAGCGAATTCGACCAGAGGAGGGAGTCCTGGCTTGAAGTTTGGGTGAACTGGTTTGTCCCACCAGCTCAGGAGAAGAAGATTCCTGGAGGATCATCTCTTGTCGTTGGAGCCTGAAGATTCAGACCTGCAGCAGGGCTTCAACGGGCGGTTCAGTCGTTGTAGGGGTCCTCTTCCATCAGTTCTTTCGTTCCAGTGGCGACTCTGCCTTTCCAGACCAAGAGACCTGCTTTTTATGCAGTTTTCCCCCATTCACACAGCCTGGCTGTCAATCACCCAGCAGGGTGGCTGTCCTCAAGGGACAGTCACCTAGCCAATCAAACAGGAGTGCGACTTGGGTTACCAAGGGAACCCATGGCAGGGGTACTAAAACCCCTCCCTCACATCCTGCCCACCCAGACTTTCAGGTGCCTTAAGGAGGGCTTCTGTGTAGAAGCCAGCGAAAAGACAGCGAACAAAGTGACCAAACCTGGTTTGAGGCGCAGAGCAAAACACGAGAAAGACATTTTCAAAAAGAAATGGTGACTAAACCCAGCCGGAACCGTATAAAAACATATATTGTCTAGCGGGTTTACGTTTGAGGCTACCAAGATAGCCTAAAACACTACTATGAATATTTAAGATAACCACGGTAGGAAAATTAGGGTAGTTACCACTGCCACCAGCCAAGTCTTGATGAAAAGGGAGCGAAACAGTGCTCCAAGAGAAACAGACAAAAAGGGATACGTTTAAACCTTTCTAGTACTCCATGTAAGATGAGGTGTACTGGGTCTGTGGTTTAAAGAGACTAAATAAAGTTAATGGCAACTATACGTGTTCTGGGAGACAGTAGTCAGTCCCAGAAAATGCAGTCTGAGTTGGGAAGTCTAAAAGACAACCCTGTGTCACTTCACTGAAGGTGCTGTCTAACACACAATACAAAGATGATGCCTGTGGAGTAGGTGAGACTCCACAGTCTATGAACACACAAAAATGTAAAACACACACAGCAAAAAACACATGTAAGAGTGGGATAAAAGGCTCACACTCTTACCAGATGAAAAAATAAATCCTAGAAATCCAGCATAGCTGCGGAGGAACTCAGTAGGTAAGGGAAATTAGCCATTCTGGAGAATTCTCCATAATACCGGGATACCGCCCAACTTGTGATGAGGCACCTAGTGAGTTATATGTGTGGAATTTATCAATTCTGGCAATCCAATCACACCGATATAAAGTAGATTTAACGTTGTCCAGATTCATTGTCAGATCCTCAACCGTCAAGCTAATTTCTGTCAACAAATTTACACAATGGTTGGCCAGTTCCTTCAGGGGTTGCTGTTTCCAAGTTATTACCATCTTGGCCAAGTCAATATATAGAGACTCTGGAGCAGGAGTAATAATCTTCCTATACAAATGTAAACGTCTCCAGTTAGCTCTGCTGGTTAGTGAGTTAATACCAAGTCTGCATTGGATTGTCACTAATGGCACTGAGGTCTGAATATTCAGTACTGTGAGGGGTCAGAAATGTGAGGCGGACAACTTGGTAAAGGTTTTTCACAAGATGCCATTTTATTAACTCAAAAGAGTTTGACAAACACCTCACTGTACCTAACCTAAAGAGGATTTGAATGCCCATCAAAATAAACTAAAGGAAATACTCTAACAAAAGGAATCCGTCCCATATGCAAAGAGCAAACTCAAAAGAAACATATGGTAATTCAAACATAACAGAAATAACAGTTACGTTCAGCATAACATATGCACTTAATAAAGGTCTATCTTTTTGTCCAACAAATAACATTGGACTATTTCAAAACCACTATTGGTTTATATAAGTTCAGAAGAAATCTAAAATTGAAAAAAATCTTTGCATCAGCAACCTTCAATAAACAAATCGAAACATTTGAAATCCCATCTGAATTATCTGTATCACATTCCAGGGCTACAGTTGATCTTCTTAATATTCAGGAAGAGGGAGACATTCATACATTGGAAACATTCGCAACAGACCTTGGTATCAATACAGGACTATCGGAAATTACAAAACTAAAACACAAATACACATTTTATCCGCATCTACCTATGGATGATGTCATAGATATATTTGAAAGGACGGTTTCACAAGACTTAAGAAAAATGTACCTAACAAAACACAAATCAATCAACTCTATTCACAATCTTACATTATTGGAAAGACAAGCACTTACAGACTTGAGTAAAGATGACACCATCACTGTTAAACAAGCAGATAAGGGTGGAAAGATGGTGCTTCTCAATACGGATGATTATATTAAAATGGCAGAGGTTCATCTTAACAATGCAACACTTATGAAAAACTAAAAGTAAATCCACAGCCAGAATTAATTCAAAAGTGGACAAATCTTAATACATACTGGTTAGAAGAAGAACTCTCAGAAGATGAACACAATTTACATGAAAAATCCTCACCCAATATTAGCAAGTATCTATTTTCTTCCCAAAATACATAAAAACTATGAGCATCTTCCACCAAGTATACCAATAATAAATAGTAACGGTTCACTAACAGAACCGATATCTGAATATATTGATAAAAATATACAGCCACTAGCCAGAAATGTAGCTTCCTTTATCAAAGACACCAAGGATGTTATCAATCAACTGGAATTAATCAACTGGGAATCTGACTATAGACTGGTAACATTTGATGTCACCTCCCTGTAACCAGTATTCTCCATATAAAAGGGATTGAAACTACACATGAATTCTTAAGAACCAGATCAATTTCCTATCAAATACAGAATGACATGATATTTGAAATGCTGAATTTTACATTAAACAATATCATTTTTCTATTTAATGAAGAACTTTATAGACAAAAACTGGGAACTTCAATGGGGGCAAAATTTGCCCCAGCATATGCTAATTTATGTATGGGATCATTTGAAATTCATCACGCATGGCAGCATCCATCTTTCACAGAAACAAAACAAGTTATCTATTGGAGCAGATTCATAGATGATATACTGATAATATGGAAAGGAAATAAAGAATCCCTATGTGAGTATCATCAATATCTCAATTCGAACCAATACAATTTAAAGTTAACCATGGAAGACAGCGTTGACAGAATTCACTTCCTGGGTCTAGAATTATATATTGTTAACAACCAAATTCACTCAACTCTTTATATAAAGCCAACTTTGGGAAACAGCATCCTACATGCGGCCAATAATCATCTGCGACATATCAAGCACAATATTCCTTATGGCGAGTACCTAAGGATCAAGAGGAATTGCACTCAAGAAGAGGAACTTACAAAACATCTATCCTTGGCAAGAGAACAATTCTTAAACTGAGGATACACACATAACAGCTGAATGAGGCTCACAATAAAATAAAACTACGAACAAGGAAAGAATTACTCAAAAGTAAACCAAAAAATATTGAAAATGAGGAACAAAAATTAAGATTCATTATAGCTTATAACACAGAAGTAAACCAACTTAGAAAAATCCTTAGAACACACTGGCATCTGTTGTTATTGGATATGAACTTAGTACCCCATCTTGAGGATTCACCGTGCATCACATATCGAAAAG